>NC_133694.1:5010416-5675000 GCF_048934315.1 Petromyzon marinus
GACGGGCGACGAAGTGATGGACGGGGTGTGGGTGTGGGCGAAGGATAGAGAGGCGACGGGCACGGCAGGAGGACGGGCGACGAAGTGATGGACGGGGTGTGGGTGTGTGCGAAGGATAGAGAGGCGACGGGCACGGCAGGAGGACGGGCGACGAAGTGATGGACGGGGTGTGGGTGTGGGCGAAGGATAGAGAGGCGACGGGCACGGCAGGAGGACGGGCGACGAAGTGATGGACGGGGTGTGGGTGTGGGCGAAGGATAGAGAGGCGACGGGCACGGCAGGAGGACGGGCGACGCTGCCGCCGTCGTCGACAGAGACCGACGGCGTGTTCGCGAAACGACGCGAAGGGGGAGAGAGGCTCGCCGGGTTTTTGCTCCGTGTGTGTACGAGGCAACGTTTCGGGCAGCGGCTGTCCCCGGAACCGACAGCGTTCATGGCAAACGTCCACAATAGAGGTTTTTTTTTTGGGGGGGGTTAGATCGAGTACATATAAGTGTGTCGGTAAACCCACCACCACCCGACACGGCCAATTCGTAAGGTTTGTCACGTAAAACTGAACGTGCCAATTCGTTACTAGTACAGCAACACCGGTGTGTTGGAGAGTAAACACACAACATTTACCATCTGAGTGCGACGTTTCCGCAGTAACTACAACTCGCATCGTCATTTGACAGCCAGATTGGTAAATGTTGTGGATTTACTCTCCAACACACCGGTGTGCTATACTAGTAACGAATTGGCATGTTGTGTTTACGTGACAAACCTTATTAATTGGCTGTGTCGGGTGGCGGGGGATTTAACGACGAATTTATATCCACGCGATCTAACCCAAAAACCTCTATTATGGAAAATATTGGTGGCGAAAGCCGAAGTGTTAAACTGGCAAACGTGTTGAGCTCCGATTAGCACGGTTGGCTACGTTTTGGTGCGAAATAAGTTAAACATAGGTAGTTTCAGATCACCTGCAACGCACCATCTTCAGGCTCAACATGAGCTGTTAACTGCCTCGTTCAGTATACAGGAGGTCGTGGGTTCGACCCTGACGGCTGCTGTAAATTTGGAGTTTGCATATTCTTCCCGTGGTCGCATGGATATTTTTTTCGGTCCCCCGGTATTTTCCCTCCACATGTAGAGTCGACGTGCGTTTAAGAGTATTTGGCTGCAAGAAAAAATGTCCACATTGGCAAGCCATGTCGCTGAGAGATCATTTGTGATAGCCAGGTCCGCTTCTCGAAAAATAGCTCTTACAGCTCAGTGGGCCTCCTTACGTGGCGAAATAAAAACAAATATAAAGTTAACAGTTTTATATTCTTGGTTCTTTCAGTAAAGTCACGTAGAAGGGAAAAAATAAAATAATAAAAATATAAAACAATAAAATTCTCACGTTTCGACTGCAACACAAGCAATCATCATCAGGTGGTTTACACCTGATGATGGTTTGCACCTGATGATGGTTTACACCGTTTTACACCTGATGATGGTTGCTTGTGTTGCAGTCGAAACGTCGTGAGAATTTTATTGTTTTATATTTGTATTATTTTATTTTTTTCCCTTCTACGTGACTTTACCGAAAGAACCAAGAATATGAATCCCTGCAGTCACGAAAGCTTTAAATCAAAATTTAATAATTTTAGTTTAGCCTTGTGAGATCGGACGCGTCATTCGGGGACACGCGTGCATAAACTTCCACTTCCAGCGGTAGTCTCTGTTTGAGAGGTTATTCTTTGTCACGCCAACAGTCGAGTCACTTTCTCAAATCCCTATCGGCGGTGGCGGCGGAGGCGGTGGTGGCTGCGGAGGGCAGCGAACAGCGCGATGCCACCCCCGCTTGCTCAGTTGGCTTTTGTTTTTTTGGGATGCCAGTTTAATTTTCCCTTCTGCTTTTCTGACCCCTGTGAACCTACGGCGATCTGCTTATCTGCTGCGTTGGCCGTAAATACTAAGGGGTATCTTCCTTTCCGTCTCTTCTCTCTCGCGAGTATGTGGGCACTTCACAAGTGTTTGTAAATACATGTAGTTTATATATCAATAATATCAAGATGTTTGCAGTTGAAGCAGGGGTATTATATTCTTGCGCGTGATGGCGGAAATATGTTCAGGAGCTAAATGCCGATGTCTAGGTCTACTATGGCCACGACGAGAGGGCTTCAGGAAAAAAACACATTTTGGTGGTTTTGCTATTCTTCCATTGAAGGAGCGCATACTACAGTGGTTTACTCTATATTCGCTGTGGTCCATAGAAGCAGAGTATAAGCACACTGTGTACACACACAGCACGTGCTTACATTATAACAGTGATGCTTGAGACTCGGGGATGCACCAAATGATAATTTTGTTACGTAAATAAATGGGAAGGGACCGTAACAAAAAAGTTAAAAGCGCAGCCCTGCATTTTTTTGGCTCGAGCCATTGCTGTCAGATGTACCTCCACTAGACATAGCTCCAGGAGAGCCTCTCTATAGAGAGTATTTGGCCAACTCTTCCAAGCTCGCCAAGGATTCTTGGAAGAGATGGGATTACCCACACTTCACCCCACTGCACGTAAACCCGACGACCAATTGAAAAGGAACCGTCCTGTAAATTGAACAAAAACGCATCGTGTACTCTCGTGGGGTATTGTGTGTCACAAAAGAAATGATTATTTACTCACATCCATGTCTCTATTTAGAATGCATGGTATAGAATTAAACTTTAAACTGTTTCATTTCAGCATGTAAAGCCCACTTGCTATATGCAGCTCTTTTTCAGGAGCGACCTGGCCACAAATGATAGCTCTAACGAAGCGGCTTATCACGTGAAAATGTATAGCAGCCAAATACTCCAAAGCGCATGTTTCTAAATGTGAAGGGAAAAACCAGAGGACCCGGAGAAAAATCCAAGAGACACGCAAAGTCAAAATATACAGGTGTCAGGGTCGGAATCGATCCCACGGCCTCCTGCATAGTTAACGTCTCACCACCGTGGCAGTTGTATATATTAGTCTATGGGACTACAGGCCTTTCCTGCTCGTGAGAAAAATAAAGTCAAACGTGGTCCAGAGTTGTCTTACGTAAACCAATGCTGTTGGATGGCTTGAGTCTGGAAGGTCAATAGGCTGATGAATGACATTATTTTTATTGACCGAAAAGTTCACATTTAAGAATTGGGCAAATAATTATCAAATGGCTGCATTGTGGTGGTGCACAAGCAACAACAAAAAAATCAAGCTACAATAATTATTTCTCATTGTCGCCACGTAATCATGAAAAAACAAACGCTGTCCTGCAGAGTAAGCTGACGATTCGGACAACGGCCATTCGTCCACACAGAGAAGTTAACTTTTAATTTGATTTAACCACTTTTAGTTTTTTTTTTCCAATGAGCAGCCGCATTTTTTTTATTCCACATTCTTAAAATATATGTAAAATTTAAAATTCACATTGCACAAGTACAACTAAGTCAAAGGATCAGGCCACCAAGGAGATCCATGGGCCGCCACAAATGCGTGAAATAAAAGCGGTGGATCATTAGGTCAACTCCCATTCAAATCCCTATACACATAACAACTAATAAACATAAAAGCCAAATTATCTCTCTCATATCTACCTGGTCTGCATCTCTCTCGTTTCATCTCGCTACACATCTCTGTGTGTCTACGTGTCTTATCTCGCGACATCTCGATCTCCTGTCTGTTTCCCTTCTGTTTGACGTGTATCTGCTCGTGTATCTTCTGTTGACGTGTCTCTGCGCTTGTATGTCTCCGTGTCCCCGCATCGCTCTGTGGCCGTGTTCTCGTGCCAATGTGTCTCCGTGTTTGAAATGGGCACTGCTGAGGGTACCATCAGACGAGCACCACCACTGCACAAAAAGTAAACTCCACTTGTGGTCGTTGAGCCATTGCCCCCAAAAGGTACGTATTGGTACCTTGAAAGGTAACAATTGCTAACAATGACTTTATTTTACGAATGTAATCTCTCGATCACAAATACATATGATAGCAGTTTCACTGTGGTAGCTTTATCGGAGAAGATATCGCATATTCCATGTAAAATATCATTTTGTCGAAAAGAAAAAAAGTAACTAACGTGATATATGCAACGTCTACGGAACACCGCAAATAAATGGGCATTGCGTCTATAACAACAGACGCTGTTTTTCCCCAGAAGATTTCTACTCGTAGCGCGGGAGACTGGGAGCATTTTTGCCAGCCCGGGCGATAACCGACCTTCGCAGCGAGCAACTCTCGTTGGCTCATGGGGACTTCGCAGTAACGCCTCGAAGCGAGAGGGCCACTCACGTGCCCGCGCGCGCGCGCGTGCGTGCGTGTGTGCGCGTGCGAGCAGGAGCAGAGGCAGTCAATACGCGGCACGTGCCTTGCGCCCTTCGGGGCGATTGGCAGCGGCCTAGAGGGAGAGAGAGAGAGATGATGTTATCACCGGCCAGTGGCAGGCGGTGGCAGAGCGTGAGAACGGAAACCGCGGTACAGGGGCCCCTAACTTTTTCACCTTCCACTTCCCACGGACGGAAGGCAGCGCGGGAGGGCGATGTGGTCACCCAACCCGCAAAAAGGCCAGAAGTCGATTTGTCACGAACACGATATTTTACATCTCACGACGTGACAGCCACGGCGATATCAGGTGACACTCTGCAAATGTAAATTTCACCAGCAAAAAAAAAACCGCGTCGTTTCGTTTGTGCGCTCTGAGCCGCAGCAAATTTTGTAGTCATGAATATGGCCGAATAGTTATTCAGATGCAGTTCACTCACTCAGAATTCTGCCAAACTTATAGCAATAATTCCAACTTTACAATCGACAGCGGTCATAACGCACACGCTGGCAGAAAGTGAAGGCGTCATGTTATCGACGTGCCGTCAATTACTCCTTAAACATTATTACTAAGCAACAACTTACATGAAGACAGTATATGTACACTTATTATTTCTAATCACAGTTGTGAACGTTATCGTTACTTCGCGGATATTTTAGTTCGTCTGGAGATGAAACTTCGGACAAACGAAAAATTTGCACCAGCCAATTCCATTACGGACACGACGATATTTTGCTAAACGATTATCGCGGATTTTACATCGTCTGGCGTTTCGTGGAATTGCCATGTCCGCGGGAGCCAACAATGTAACGTCTGTATCTCGCGAGTAGCACGCGGCCACCCACTCACTCACCCACCCGTGACTCACTCCCCTCGTTGGAGCGTGGGACCCAGCGACGAGATGCGGGCAATTACATTACAATTATTCGCGCGGCGCGAGCGCGTATACATTTTCCACGCGGCTATTAACGCCAAATTCTGTAGTCTGTTGGTTATCGGCAGAAATGGGGTTTTTTCATCCCTTGCAGATTTCAGTTTGCTGGCATTTCTGCGTTATTAAATGACTCATTTAAACTTTTTACCTTTGCCGGCGAAGGGCTTTAATAGCCACTGCATCTCTGTGTGTTGTGCTTCATTGTACATTAATACTGAAACCCCAAAAAAACGATCATGTATTTTTTTTGTGGCATATCCAATTTAAGGGTGAACAGTGGCGCAGTGAATGGTGAGTGCACCGTGCTTTAAACCTGGTGAATTGTGCACTTTTAGATCGAGATTTTAAACTATTTTCTTTAGAACGGCTTTTCGTATTTAGTTTTTTTTTTTATCCTTCAACCTGCAACTCCGAATACCGCGGTTGGTTACGTGTAGGGTGCCGAAGAAGTTCAGTAGACATACACACGTACATGCGTACCACAGGGCAAACCGCAGGAACTATCACTCAATGCGATCCCCTGGAATTACTGGTGTGGGTTTGTGGCGAGACATCTGCCACAATGCGTCTATGACAATCGCGCAACAGGGAATGACTACATTGACAGAAATGTGCAGCGATAGCAAAAACAACACACACACACACACGCATACGCTGTACAGACCGCATGACAAAAACACAAATGTGTTTTGTTTTTTAATCCGTACACCGTGTTGTACGTTCACGTTCAGCGCTTTTACGAAATGAAGACATCCACGTGACGTTGGATAGCCTCCCCCACACCGTGCGAGTCTTGGCGGGTATTTTACCATACTTCAGTTGAGGGTTGGTGACGGGTTCCGTTACGAGGTCGCACTCACCACACACAAGGTTCCTGCCGTAAATGAACCGCAATACCTCGCCGATCTCGTCAAGGTGCGTAAACCATCGCGCGACACTCCGGTCATCCTCGCAGCGGGCTTTGGCTGGCCACTGAATAGAGGTGGTCACCGCATCGCGCGCTTTTAGATGCACTTCTGCGGCTGTCTGGAGCGCTCTTCCTTCTGATATTTAGGAAGCCACTGAAGCTATGCCCTTTTAAATCTTGATCGAGAACGAATTTCTTTAGAACTGCTTTTCGTGTTTAGTCTATTGTCTTCCCCACCAAACCTCCGATTAACACGGTTGGCTACGTACGGTGCGAAAGTCGTTCAACATACATGCATACGGCGGGGTCGCTAACTGTTTAAAAATAATGCCAATGGTATATACCTTTTTGCCAATTTTTTTAAAATAATACAAATAAGAATGGGGTTGAACCCTTTCTGCCAATAAAGCAAGTGTTAAGATATTCAAACACCGAATAGATACATTTTGGAAGGAATCAAGTCTGCATTAACCACACAGAGGACTTGTGGTGAACATTCAAACAAAACATTGCTCTGATAATACATGGGCCTTGTATTTGAAACTGATTGGCCGACACCAGAGACAGCCCTATTCATGGCCTTGTCTCACCATCGTCAGACCATAGAACGCCAAATGGCGAACAGTACGAAGGCAATGCACGTATCAGAGCGTTTATAGCTGGGGGGGGGGGGGTGAGCAGCGATATCACGAGACCGTTTTGCCAGCGTCCAAAATGATGCCCCCGTATCTGCACGCGCCTCGGGAGTGGGCGACACCGAGGCAAGTAGCCACGATTGCACTGCCAAAAGTTTTATTTTTTTTGCGTGCTGCGTGGAGACACGGCGGTGTGAGAGCCCTAATGGGGAACACGTGCTGGAGTCTCCGCGTTTGCGGTTGTTGCTTTTTTTTGCCGCTTGTTCAGAAATAAAGTAAGGGTGAGAAAAAAATCCGTTCCACATTTTCTATATTGTTGTTTGGTAATAAACCCACGGGGATCGGTCTCGTTGTTGGGGTTCTTTCTTAACTCTTCGTTGGCCCTCACTCCCTCTCTCTCTCTCTCCCTCTCTCGTCTTTTTTGAGTGACAACTTGGGTGTATAATGACTGCTGTCAATTATTCAATTGCGCTGCATGGGGATGAATGTATTGGTTTTGGTTTTAGAGAATATTTCTCTTGACATTAACTGTCACCCCAATAGACCTCGGGACTCTAAGTTTGGCAGGATTAATCTTATACCAAATTTCCCTTGGGCCTGAAAATATCACCTTCATTTCCAGCAACGCATGCGATCTCTTACCAGCTAACCAAAGTGAAATGAACAAACACTTATTTCGGAGCTGTCGCACGGGGTTATGGGTCGCAAAGATCCGCATTCATATTTTCGTCCGGATCTTTCACACGACGCTGGGGTGACGACGCCTTTCTCCAGCGCTGCCCCGAAAACCTGGAACTCCCTGCCCCGTGTGCTTGCCACCGGACGTCCAAAACATACCGAGTGACTCTCAATTAAACTGAAGAACATGATGATGAAGAAGCTGTTTCTTTACTTATTATTTATTGTATGCACCACTTACCCTTTCTTGTGATATTCTTTGCGCACGGCTGCACTTGATTTTGTGTGCGGTTGCAATTTACTTTGCTCAGTCGGTGTTCACTGCTGAGGTCGTAACGGCCTTCTGTTTTCAATCCAAGCTGCTCAGTACCCTCTGTACCGTTGTGTTGTCACGTGCACTGATGCGTTACTTTATTGAGGGCGATTGAATCACGTGTCATTTTAAAAGTCCCTTTGTCCGTCCATAAATACATAAAATAAAACAATATCTCATTCCAATCAGCCTACTTCCATTCCAAACCATTAGCACATGGAAGTCTACTTAAACCATTGGTTCAGAAGGCCCATGGGCTGCTGGGCTGAAATACGATTTCATATTAGTCGTATTGGAAAGCAGGCAACTCCACAAGGATGACTGTAAACATCTCCAAACCAACGAGTGATGCCAAAGCATCTCTATATTTGTCATAAAGAGCAGCCATGATCTCTATCCACCGCTGGATAAAGGCTTTCCCAAGCCATTGCCCACGAGGTCGCACTCATCACACACAAGGTGCTTGCCACAAATGCCTCGCTGATCTCGACAATGAGCATGAACCATCACGTGACACTCCGGTTCATCCTCGCAGCAGCAGTGGCTATTGGCTGCTAGCCATCGAACAAAGACGGTCACTGCATCGCGCGCTTTCACATGTGTCTTTGTGGCCATCTGGAACGCTCTGCTCTTCCTTCCGATATTAGGAAGCCACTGGAGCTATGCACTTTTAAATCTAGATTGGAAACTATTTTTTTTGTGAACTGCTTTTTGTGTTTCGTTTGTTGTCCTTCCTCTGCACCTCCCACTAGCACGGTTGGATACGGATGGTGCAAAAGAAGTTCAACATAAATACGTTGCCATCTCGTTAGTTTCGCGATGCAATGATCCATGCTGGCTCCTGCACGTGAACTACGTTTTCAAAGAGTGCTCCACTCACCTGCCATTTGTCCGTCTCTTTACTCCATCATTTGGATTCCCGGTTTATCTGTAACAACTGCTCCACGAATTAAGAGCCCGTGTGCATTGTCTCGTGAACTTCTTGTACGTGACTCTTGTTTTCCCATGTTTATATTGAACCCAACTTCGAATGCCTTTCGATCGTTTCCTGTTATTCAATAATTTATTGTACATTGTTTGAAAATAATCGATTGAAGTCCACTCTTGTGCTCACGAAGCATACGTGTAATCGCGCGTGCGATAATTGACTGATTTGCTATTTACAATGGACTCTGTGGCGACTGCACCAACAGGCCTGAGCAAATGAGAACAACGCAATTAAGAGGGTGGAAACTCGGTGTATGTTGAACTTCTCTCGCACCATACGTAGCCAACCGCGCTAATTGGAGGTGCGGTGAATACAAAATAATTCTGAAATTCGATTGTGACTCTTCCCGAATCGTGGTGATTCTCTTAATCGGATGACGGAGTGAGGGGCGAGTGCATCATTGGCAACCCTGATTGGCATGGTTCGCTACGTACGGTGCGAAAGAAGTTCAACATACAAACATTACGAAGGTTACCGCTAGGTAACACCAATCAGGTGCTGCACATTCTAAGGTTTGATTCCTATCACTGCCCTGCAATTCATAAAGGTTTTTTTTTGTTACATCGCATATATGTAAATGTGTCGTTAACCCACCACCACCACCACCCGACACAGCCAATTAGTAAGGTTTGTCACGTAAACAAAACGTGCCAATGCGTTACTACTTCAGCACACCGGCGTGTTGGAGAGTAAATCCACAACGTTTACGATTTGAGTACGACTTTTCGCTGGTGATTGCAGCCAGCTTCATCAGGCAATTTTCCAGAATAGCTTCCAGTCTTAAATAGAGTAAGTTTATTTCACCACTATTTTTTTTATTGGTCACGAAAGCCTACGTGTTAAAGTGCCCTGCAATGCTGCGTACGGAACTACTAAAGCACACCGTAGAGATGGAAGACCCTGTGACGTTATTCACAAGTCAAGACCACTATTACTTCAAAGCCAATAGTTTCAGTGCTTCTAAAAAGTAGAACGCAGAGGAGATTATGATTATTATTGACTATTACTGTGCTTAAATTTTGATGTAAATCTTTCGTGATTGCCGTGATTCATATTCTTGGTTCTTTCGGTAAAGTCACATTGAAGGGAAACAATAAAATAATAACGTGACTTTACCGAAAGAACCAAAAATATTACTGTGCTTGTTTATCCAGGAAAGCGTCGCCAAGACTCAAGATTCAGTTGTTGTCAGGGGGGGAAGGGGTGTCCTACCACCAAGCAAGCATTCGCAGTGTTCGAACGACATCGCGAGACATTTGACGCACACCGTGAGGCAGGCTGCGTGCATTCGTTACGCTTGATACGGCCGCAGTGTTAATCAGGGTGGCCACTTAGTTTCGAACCTTGAAGCTTTGCGACAAGTGCCGCCGTGGCTAGGAGATGTTAACTACCTCGCTTGGTACACAGGAGGTCGTGTGTTCGATCCCAACCCCGACGCCTGCTGTATATTTGGAGTTGGTTTCACGCTCCCCGTGGTACCGTGGATTTTTCTCCAGGCCCACCGGTGTTTTTCCCTCCACATTTAGACTCAACATCGCGCGTATCGAGTGTTTGGCTGCTTTAAATGTTCACGTGATGAGCCATTTCGTCGAGTTATCATTTGTGGCCAGGTCTCTTCCAAAAAAATAGAGCTAAGTGGTAAAATAAAAATATAGTTTTGATTTTTAGTTTAGGATGCACTATCGCTTGGCCATGTACCTGCTCCGTTACGTACCGGGGCAGTGTGCAGGTACAGGGTTTACCTCGTAAGGTCCAAACTACTTTAGTTTCATTTGTATGCATTGTTTAAGTCATTTGTTTACTTTTCCTATACTTTGCACTCCTATTGTGTTTTGTATTGTTTGTTATTGTAATGTTTTGACCTGCCCCTACAGGACGTATGTGAAAAAAGAGCTTGAAAGCTAGTCGATTTCCTCCAGTATAAATAAATATTCTGATTCTGATACAGAGTGGTGTATACACATTGGCAGGGCCCTTATGTGAAAGGCTTGTCTGTATCGTTATCATTATAACATCGAGTTTAAATAATAAAAAAAAACATTTAAATGGCTGCACAAGTTCCACAAAATCGAAAACACATGCACTCATTTGCAATGCAACACTGAAGTTGCAACTGCCTCCATTCAGCAGTGGAAAGAGAACGGCGAGTTGTGGACAATTTTTCCAATGTATTCCAATTAGCATATCGACTGTACAACGTGAATAAATAAAACATCTAAGGTGTTGCCAAACATAACCCCCGAACGCAATAGGCCCGAATTGCATTGCGATATAAAGGCATACAATTAAATCTGTTACGGATTTCTAGGCCCCTGTATTTAACGGGACAAGTATATATTTAAAAAAAGGAAAATGTTCTCCAGTATTGTTTTGGTCGCATAAACTTTATTGGGACCATTAGGATCGTCTCTGTTGTGTAGGCAAATGTGCCCCTATGTCAAGGCATTAAAAATACCCAGCTGTGGTCAACAGCAATGACATTGAAATTGCATTGCATATTTGTCTAAGGCAGCGGTCGGCAACCAAAAATAACAAGAAGCGAACAAACAAAAAATCGAATTCGGTAAGTAAAACAAAGTCTCAAGATCTGCAATGCATGTGAATGCGAGACTGTGGTAGTCAATAAAATAACGCACCTCCGATTAGCACGTCTGGCAACGACAGAAGTTCGACAGACACAGTCTGTCTACGAAGACGCAGGGTTGTCCAAGGGCTTGTGCATGAGCTGGGACGAAGGCTGTAACCCAAGCTTTTATTTGTCAAATGAGGGTCTGCTTTGGAGAAGGGTTGACTCGACGATGATTTACGGCCCTTTGTCAATCCACTGATAGATGGCTGCCTCCCCCAACGTCGTGTCAGAGATGGGAGGGGGGGGGAGGGGCTTTTTGACCATACTTCACCACGCCGGTCAATGCAAACGCTGCCGTTATGTTGAACTGTTTCTTATTTACATTTGCTATCGTGATCTGCATGTTCCAATATATTTTTCACGCATTTTTTTCAATGATATTACATTTAAATTTTTTTTATTTTCTAATACTAAAAATGAATTCCAATAATTATAATAATACATTTCATAATAATTATAATTATAATAATAACGTCTGTATGTTCCAAAATATTTTTCACGCAATTCCTTGAATGATATTACATATTTTTTAATGTATTTTCTAATACCAATAATACATCCCAATAATTCTCATAATAAATTAAATAACAATTCAACTAATAATTCAAATCATAAAAATATCATCTGTATGTTCCAATACCTTTTTAACACAAGTTCTAATAGAAATAATAACAATGATAAAAATAATAAACGGTTCTTCATAAATCCACCAATGAATGAAAGCCTCCTTCGCCCCATGCCATCCACGGCGGCTGCTTGACCATACCTCACCACAGTGTTCAGTGTCGGTTGGTGAAGGGGTGTGCGGATGTGGGTGCCTAGGACTGGTGAAGAATATGACTCACCACTGATGTAAGCCATGGCTGGGAATTGAACTGAGGTCGCCAGGTTCGAAGCGCAGTGCGCTAACCCATGCTCCACGGTTTCCCCGTGGAGAAGGGTACCGTGGGAATGTCACGTGGGCATAGCGATGTTGTTTTTGTTGTTGTTTTCCTTAACCTGGAAAAGTCGCAGCGAGTCTCAGGACCGTCTCGCAGGAGGGTGCTACTTGAAATGTCCGGCCAGTTATTTGTATAATCTTCTAACGTAAGCAGGAGGAAACTGGGTTACTCGGAAAAAAAAAGAGAGACACTCAAACCTATTTGCTATACTGCCCTCTACAACTCCATCTTCAAGTCCGGTCATCCTCGCAGCGGCGCTTTTTGTCTGGCCATCGAACAAAGACAGTCGCACGCTTTAAGATGTGCTTTTGCGGCCGTCTGGAACGCTCTTCCTTCCGATTTTAGGAAGCCACTGGAGCTATGCTCATTAAAATCATCTAGATTAAAAACTAATTTCTTTACAACTGCTTATTGCCTTTGGTTTGTTTGTCCTTCCCCCTCCGATTATTACAGTGACCGGCTACGTATGGTGCGAAAGAGAGTTCGACATACAATGCGGTGCAATGTGGGCAACGCGGTTGGCCCAGCGGTGCCCGCGTCACCTGCACGTCTCAGACGACCGACGATCATCAACACGAGCTTGGGGAACGAGTGGCACCAGGAACCATTTCAGAGACATCCCTCGACAACTGATGCAAGCCCGAACCGGGATTAGAACATTTGCGGGCGAGTTCGGAGCAGGACACGCCAACCGTTGTGCCGCCGCTCTTAACCCCTTCAATTTATTAGCACTCGGGGGCGAAAGAAGGTAAAAGTAAATGGGAGTAAAGATGGGGGGGTGGGGGGGTGGTGGTGCAGGGGGAAGATGGATCGATGCTTTCAAGTCTAGAGCAGAGAGAGAGAAAGCAGAGAGGTTAGGGAAAGTTAAACCTCGGCCTAAGGCCATCATCACGCCACTCGCTGCAATTGAGCTCGAGTTAATTGAATACCAAGTAACGCAGGGCACCCTCACCGCACAACCCCCATCATCCTGAGAAAGAAACATTGCACACATACGTATCTTGACGTTTCATGTCTACATATATAGAAAGTAAGTTCTCATGATTGTTATTTTAGTTGCTGTTATTTTTTAATTCGTTGCTTTTCAGTAACAACGCAGTGAGCACAAATTGAGTGGTGGTAAGAAAGCGCCTGGACAGCACGCTACGGTCAGCGGATCCAAACACAGCAGAGCGCGTTACGACCAAACGCATTATACAGGAAACGCATTGGTCTGTCGTGGAAAACTGCCAGCGCCTAGCTTTCGGTTGGCGAATAGCAATCCATGCGTAATGCACACCGGTGTTGCAAGTGTGATCTAACTTCTAATCTTGATATCACTCTGTTAAACAATTTGGAGAATGCACAGCACATACAGTGAGGGAAAAAAGTATTGCATCCCCTGCTGATTTTGTACATTTGCCCACTGACAAAGAAATGATCAGTCTATAATTTTAATGGTAGATTTTTTTGAACAGTGAGAGACAGAATAACAACAAAATCCAGAAAAAACTCATGTCAAAATGTTATAAATTGATTTGCATTTTAATGAGAGGAATAAGTATTTGACCCCTCTGCAAAACATGACTTAGTACTTGGTGGCAAAACCATTGTTGGCAATCACAGAGGTCAGACGTTTCTTGTAGTTGGCCACCAGGTTTGCACACATCTCAGGAGGGATTTTGTCCCACTCCTCTTTGCAGATCTTCTCCAAGTCATTAAGGTTTCGAGGCTGACGTTTGGCAACTCGAACCTTCAACTCCCTTCACAAATTTTAGATGGGATTAAGGTCTGGAGACTGGCTAGGCCACTCCAGGACCTTAATGTGCTTCTTCTTGAGCCACTTCTTTGTTGCCTTGGCCATGTGTTTTGGGTCATTGACATGCTGGAATCCCCATCCACAACCCATTTTCAATGCGCTGGCTGAGGGAAGGAGGTTCTCACCCAAGATTTGACGGTACATGGCCCAGTCCATCGTCCCTTTGATGCGGTGAAGTTGTCCTGTTACCTTAGCAGAAAAACACCCCCAAAGCATAATGTTTCCACCTCCATGTTTGACGGTGGAGATGGTGTTCTTGGGGTCATAGGCAGCATTCCTCCTCCTCCTCCTCCAAACACGGCGAGTTGAGTTGATGCCAAAGAGCTCCATTTTGGTCTCATCTGACCACAACACTTTCACCCAGTTGTCCTCTGAATCATTCAGATGTTCATTGGCAAACTTCAGACGGGCATGTATATGTGCTTTCTTGAGCAGGGGGACCTTGCGACCGCTGCAGGATTTCAGTGCTTCATGGCATAGTGTGTTACCAATTGTTTTTTTGGTGACTATGGTCCCAGCTGCCTTGAGATCATTGACAATATCCTCCCGTGTAGTTCTGGGCTGATTCCGCACCGTTCTCATGATCATTGCAACTCCACGAGGTGAGATCTGGCATGGAGCCCCAGGTCGAGGGAGATTGACAGTTCTTTTGTGTTTCTTCCATTTGCGAATAATCGCACCAACTGTTGTCACCTTCTCACCAAGCTGCTTGGCAATGGTCTTGTAGCCCTTTCCAGCCTTGTGTAGGTCTACAATCTTGTCCCTGACACCCTTGGAGAGCTCTTTGGTCTTGGCCATGGTGGAGAGTTTGGAATCTGATTGATTGATTGCTTCTGTGGACAGGTGTCTTTTATACAGGTAACAAGCTGAGATTAGGAGCACTCCCTTGACGGGGTGCTCCTAATCTCAGCACGTTACCTGTATAAAAGACACCTGGGAGCCAGAAATCTTTCCGATTGAGAGGGGGTCAAATACTTATTTCCCTCATTAAAATGCAAATAAATTTATAACATTTTTGACATGCGTTTTTCTGGATTTTTGTTGTTGTTATTCTGTCTCTCATCGTTCAAATAACCCTAGCATTACAATTCTAGACTGATAATTTATTTGTCAGTTGGCAAACGTACAAAATCAGCAGGGGATCAAATACTTTTTTCCCTCACTGTAAGTGCCCTGACCAGTGTGACCATGCAGTCATCACCAGTAATCTATAAAACGATAAACTATTTTTTTCATATTCTTGGTTCTTTCGGTAAAGTCACGTTGAATGGAAACAATAAAATAATAAAATATTTATAAAACAATAAAATTCTCACGAAGTTTCGACTGCAACACAAGCAGTCATCATCAAATGTTCTTGCCATTGGTTTTCACACCTGATGATCACTGCTTTTGTTTGTCGAAACGTCGTGAGAATTGTATTGTTATATATATTTTATTATTTTATTGTTTCCATTCAACGTGACTTTACCGAAAGAACCAAGAATATGAATCACTGCAGTCACGAAAGCTTTAAATCAAAATTATTATATATTTTTTTTACCAGGTATAGCCCACTGAGCTATATAGCTGGCCACGACTTATAGCCCAATGAAGTGGCTTATCATCTGGAAGTGTATAGCAGCCAAGCACTCGAAACGCAGGTTCATTTTAAATGTGGAGGGAAACCCCAGGGGCGAATCCACACGACCACGGGGAGAGAGACACTCAAACTCCGAATATACAGCAGGCGTCAGGGTCGGGATGGATCCCACGCCCTCCTGCATACCAGGCAAAGTAGTTAACATCACACCACGGTAGAATCGAACTCTGGTCGCCAGAATCATGGCACGATGTGCTGAACACTGCACGTTATTTTTCCAAAAACCTGCAGAGAGTTTGTAAATCACCTGATTTTCACCTAACACTCGTGAGATTCTGTTAGCTGGTCCAAGACACGTAGAGAGAGAGAGAGAGAAAGAGGCAGTCATACTGAACCCTCAAGGATATTCCATGGTGTTTACGAAGCTGTAGATGGCATTGGCACCCTTGTCTTTGGTGGAGAAGGTGAAAGGCAGAATACACAGAGCGTAGGCTGGCTCAGATTCCATATTAATGAGAAGGGGGCGGGGGGGGGAAACCTCAACACAGTCGTCAATAACACCGTGGCCTGAAACAGAGAGTAATACAAACTGAGCAGTCACCGGGTTAAGAACCTAAAATCGTTCCTTGAGACCCGTGCGTGAGTCCAGCGGTTCGTAAGTCGAGGACCGCATTCCAGCCATAACCCCCCCCCCCTGTCAATTAACACCACGACCCGATTTGAGTCGCCTCGACCCCCCCACACACACACTTCACGTCGCTGACAACATCGTCGTCCGTTCCTTTCTCGTTATCCCAAACCGTTTCAACCCATACGGTTTAGCCCGGATTCTTGCACAGGGGAATTTAGTTTTCGGGTCCCTACGGCGTACGGCCGTTTCAATACGGGACGAAAAAATATATCTATAAATATATAAATATATATGAATATCTATAAATATATATATAAATATATATGTTGTGTTTGTTTGTGTTTCTCCCTTTTGACGGGACTTTGTAGGATGAATGTTGAGATTTTTAAGGGGCACGGGGTGACCAACAAGCTCTGACTTGGTCTGTAATAAGGTATGGCACTGATAAGGGGTTGACAGGTATTTAGTAGTGTACAGTAGTGTAGTGGAGTGTATAGTAGTGTAGTGTATAGTGTAGTGTATAGGATGAACGTTGAGATTTATAAGGGACACGGGGGTGGCCAACAAGGTCTGCATGGGTTTGTAATAAGGTAGGGCACTGATAAGGGGTTGACAGGTATTTAGTAGTGTATAGTAGTGTAGTGTATAGTGTAGTGTATAGGATGAACGTTGAGATTTATAAGGGACACGGGGGTGGCCAACAAGGTCTGCATGGGTCTGTAATAAGGTAGGGCACTGATAAGGGGTTGACAGGTATTTAGTAGTGTACAGTAGTGTAGTGGAGTGTATAGTAGTGTAGTGTATAGTGTAGTGTATAGGATGAACGTTGAGATTTATAAGGGACACGGGGGTGGCCAACAAGGTCTGCATGGGTTTGTAATAAGGTAGGGCACTGATAAGGGGTTGACAGGTATTTAGTAGTGTATAGTAGTGTATAGTAGTGTAGTGTATAGTGTAGTGTATAGGATGAACGTTGAGATTTATAAGGGACACGGGGGTGGCCAACAAGGTCTGCATGGGTCTGTAATAAGGTAGGGCACTGATAAGGGGTTGACAGGTATTTAGTAGTGTACAGTAGTGTAGTGGAGTGTATAGTAGTGTAGTGTATAGTGTAGTGTATAGGATGAACGTTGATATTTATAAGGGACACGGGGGTGGCCAACAAAGTCTGCATGGGTCTGTAATAAGGTAAGGCACTGATAAGGGGTTGACAGGTATTGATATCCGTCTCCTCTCAACCTCAACCAGCCACGACGACTACGACTAACCCTGCAAACTGCGTCCAATCAACGCCCCTTTCAATATTCGTCGTCGAACTTTTCAAGAACGCATCTCCCCCCCGCCAGCCCAGCCCAGCCCCGATGTAAAGCTGTGTATTGCTCTATTAGAATCCAGAGAGGTAGAGTCCTCTCTGTGTGCTGTGAAGAAGAGCCATTCCCTGAAACGTCGCCTTATACAGTTTTTTTGTTTAATGCCCTGGTGTTATTGACGAACGCGTTGAGTGTTGGGTTTTTGTGCGTGTCATCTTTGCTAGCGCACCCACCTGCCAACGCGGTAGCAGAGTTGAAGCGTGATTCCGGATTAGATTGAGATGTAGGATGTTGGAATATAACGCGGATTATTTAGGAGATGCAGCATATTACACACGTCACATTTTGATTGATATTGAGTTTGCGAGAATTAATTGAGTGAATAAATTAATGAACGACGCCTTCGACGAATGAGCATCAGACCGGGGGATGTACAATTTTCTGGGAGACATACAGACATGTCTACATGACAGACAGCCAGACACGCAGCAAGACACGAACCATAGGCAGACAAGCAATCAGATGGTTACATGACAGATACAAAGACAGACAGGGAAATATATAGGCAGACAGACATATCTCCATATACATAAAAGGCAAAGTTGTGAATGTGTGTCTTTTCAAAATGTTTAGCGTACTTCCCGACATGCAACAAACTGGAAATTTGCCATGTTGGTACTTTCCAGACTGTACACCATGCAAAAATTATTAAAATACACATTTTTTTGGGCGGGGGGGAGCTCAATAATGCATGTTATTTTTTTGCACGGCAAGTGAACTGTGACGTCAAATCTGTCACGTGACCCGCGCATGTGGAAGCATAACGCATTGTAGTGTAGTGGTTAGCGCTACGCGCTACGAACCCGGCGACCCGAGTTCAATTCCTGCTCACGGCCACTACCGGTGACAATTATACCGTATATAAATTAGCAATACATATACTGTATATAGCTGGGAAATTATATAGAAAGAAAATGACAGGCAGACCACTAAAGCATGGACACAGCTGAGCATACTGATATATAGATATACAGACATGCATACATATACTCTGGACAGATAGACAGACGAGCAGCTAGTTATACATACATACAGACAACTCGCCACGAATTGACATGTAGACCCATACACAAACAGTCATGAATGGCCATATATAATGTATACAGTCAATCAACTTGCTATACAGACATATATCGAACACTAGACATATATACGCAAACTACAGGTAGACCCATAGAGGGCCACATAGCTAAATGTATAGATGGCCATATAATGCAGACGGACAGCCAGTCCGCTGAACAGCCAGCTCACCAGACAGACAGACAGTCCACAAGACAGACAGCTCACCAGTCAGACAGACAGTCCACAAGACAGACAGCTCACCAGTCAGACAGTCCACAAGACAGACAGCTCACCAGACAGACAGTCCACAAGACAGACAGCTCACCAGACAGACAGTCCACAAGACAGACAGCTCACCAGACAGACAGTCCACAAGACAAACAGCTCACCAGTCAGACAGTCCACTAGACTGACAGCTGACCAGACAGACAGTCCACAAGACAGACAGCTCACCAGACAGACAGTCCACAAGACAGACAGCTCACCAGTCAGACAGACAGTCCACAAGACAAACAGCTCACCAGTCAGACAGACAGTTCACAAGACAGACAGCTCACCAGACAGTCCACAAGACAGACAGCTCATCAGACAGACAGTCCACAAGACAGACAGCTCACCAGACAGACAGACAGTCCACAAGACAGACAGCTCACCAGACAGACAGTCCACAAGACAGACAGCTCACCAGTCAGACAGACAATCCACAAGACAGACAGCTCACCAGTCAGACAGACAGTCCACTGAACAGACAGCTCACCAGACAGACAGTCCACTAGACATACAGCTCACCAGACAGACAGTCCACAAGACAGACAGCTCACCAGTCACACAGACAGTCCACAAGACAGACAGCTCACCAGACAGACAGTCCACAAGATAGACAGCTCACCAGACAGACAGTCCACTAGACTGACAGCTGACCAGACAGACAGTAGACAAGACAGACAGCTCACCAGACAGACAGTCCACAAGATAGACACAGCTCACCAGACAATCTGCGAGACAGGCAGCTCACCAGTCAGATAGACAGCTCACCAGACAAGACAACCCGCTAGACAGACAGACAGCTCACCAGGCAGACAAACAGCTCACCAGACAGAGAGTCCACAAGACAGACAGCTCACCAGACAGACAGTCCACAAGACAGACAGCTCACCAGTCACACAGACAGTCCACAAGACAGACAGCTCACCAGACAGACAGTCCACAAGACAGACAGCTCACCAGACAGACAGTCCACTAGACTGACAGCTGACCAGACAGACAGTAGACAAGACAGACAGCTCACCAGACAGACAGTCCACAAGATAGACACAGCTCACCAGACAATCTGCGAGACAGGCAGCTCACCAGTCAGATAGACAGCTCACCAGACAAGACAACCCGCTAGACAGACAGACAGCTCACCAGGCAGACAAACAGCTCACCAGACAGAGAGTCCACAAGACAGACAGCTCACCAGACAGAGAGTCCACTAGACAGACAGCTCACCAGACAAACAGCTCACCAGACAGACAGACAGTCCACAAGACAGACAGCTCACCAGACAGACAGCTCGGCCGTACGCACACAACACGTCACGGCTACAGCACGGCAATTGCCTCCCTCTCTCTCTCTCGCGCGCACAGCGGGGGTGGGGAGGGGTGGGGCTGCTCCTGCCCCTCCGCGAGATGCCCACACGTGGCCGAGCGAGCGGGCGTGTGCCGGCGCGTGCTGGGGGCTGCACGTGCGTGGGCGACACCCGAGACGGCCCCGCTCGCTCACTCGCTCACGGGGGCTCTCCCACACAGTCGCTTTCCCAATCGGGGATACTGCATGGGGCAGGGCTAGTGGTGTGTTTGTGTGTCTGGTGCGCGCGCCCGCGCGCGTGTGTGTGTGTGTATGTAGAGCTCCGTGTGTGCGGGTGTCGGTTTGTGCGTCTTGTGTGTGTGTGTATCTCAACTCGAGTCTGACCACGCGTGTGTGTGTGTCTCTGGGGAGCGGTGGTGGAGCGGTTAGCGCGCTACGCTACGAACCCGCCAACCCGAGTTCGATTCCCGCTCGCGGCCAACACCGGTGACGATTTTTTGAACCGGTCCTGGGGGCTCCCCTAGGTCGACTCAGCCTCAAATCAGTACCCGGTGCGGTGTGTGAACATCGCCACTGGGGAGACAAAGGCGGTCGGGCGTGGTGCTGGCCACCCACCCCCTCGTATGTCCGGGCCGTCTTTCACAGGCGCTCGCTAACAGCACTTGTCCCAACAGTCTGCTACACGCTATACGGGAGATTTTTTGTCAGTGTGTGTGTCTGTGTTTATCTCAACTCGAGTCAGCCCATATGTGCCTGTGTGTGTGTGCGCGCGTCAGCCCTTGCCCCAACAGTCCGTTAAGGCTATACGGAGGGGGTCTTTGTCTTTGTTTTTGCGTGCGCGCCAACATTTATGTCTCTATGCATGTGTACGTGTCTGTGTGTTCGTATCATCATGGATGCATACATGTGGTTCTGCCTGTGTGTGTGCCTGCGTGTGTCTTTCGTGTGTCAGCCAGTGGTGTTGTCTATGTGTTTTAGACTTTGTCTCTGTATTGTAGCATGTCCAATTGTTTGTCTGTTAAGGCTATTGGTGGGGGGGGGGGGGGTTATCAGTATACGCGTCTTTATGTGTGTGCGCGTTCATAGCTACTAACTCGCGAACAGCACTTGCCCCAACAGTTTGCTGAGGCTATAGGGGGATCTTTGCCTTTGTATATTCGCGTGACGTTCACAGCGCGTGTCTGAACAGCGCGCGCTCCGCTTGGAAGCTGCCAAATTAGCGCACACAACGAAAATAAATAAATAAAACACTCCGTAATTATACAATTTGTACATTTTCCTCTTTCACGTCATCATTATTATTTGGCAGCAAACAACAACAACAAATCTCTGCAAATATCTTGCCACGATGCTTATTCTCGCAAGTGTTGACTTTCAGTTGTCTACAGAACGCATCGCAAGCCCCAATAACAATAATTGCTCATCATCGTAATTTACTTACTGCCCTTCGCTCAACCACTGACGAATAAAGGTCAACCCGATGCCATCTCGCTCTCGGATATATTTTGACCTTACTTCACCGCGCCCTTCGATGACGTTTGGTGAAACGGAAGGTGCTAAAATCCAGTGCAGTTATCATCCATCGAGTCCCACTGATGGCTCGCTGCGATTGGATGAACCACGTTATGTATGCCGATGATTTGGTAAAAGCTGCTCATTCAGAGGAGGAGTTGTAGACTCTGCTGCTGCTGAGACTGGAGCGTGCCACTAAGAGATGGGGCCTTACCATCAGCCCGTTTCAACTCAAAACGTATACGTTCGACGTTTTGATATTCATCTTAAACCGGCCCTTGATTGTCAACCCGTTGTCAACACGCTGCTGGATGAGCTTCCTCCACACGCGAATCGGTCAAAAGGGTTGCGTGTTTTGTTTTTTTAAACCATACTTCACCACACTGGTTAATTGGTAACCGGTCCACACGTCACTCGCCACTGAGGTTAGTTAAGGCTTAGCCGCAAGTCGAACTCGGGATTGCCAGGTCCAAAGCTCTCAGCTCGTTAACGGCTCCCCCACCGCCCCAGCCGGATAGATTTATATAAAAACACAACGACACGGAGACGTTCAGTAAACATTCGCGTTATGTTTGCAAGTATGCTAAGCAATTTTTTTTTTCAGTTCGATAGTACTCGCGAATTTGTATCCGTCCCTTCGACGATATCGCAAAACCAATTTCAGACACCGAACAACAACAACAAAAAAAACAAATCTGGCGCTCGTTCAAAAGAAGAAAGTGAAATGGAGAGCAGCACACACACGCGCGCGCGAGAGAGAGTGAGTGAGTGTGTGTGAGTGTGTGTGTGGGTGAGTGTGAGAGTGTGATAGCGTGCCTGCCACGGCGGGGGAAGTGAGCATGAAGGATGGATGGGTGTCAGTTTGGTGCCACGCCGCGGTCCGTACCACGCCTCCCCAGGAGCACGGGGCGGGTGGGGTAGTGGTGGAAGTGGTGTGCGTGTGTGTGGGGGGGGGTGCAGCATGCCGTCTCGGAGTAACACAGCGGCGGCGATGGGGTTGGGTGGAGTCGCGGCGGCGGCGGTGGTGGTCGTAGGGGAGGCGTGAGAACGGAACCCGTGGCCGTTCGCATGGCGGTGCGCACGGAATTCCAAGGGAGCTCGCAGCCACTCGAAACCCAACCCCGAAGACCACACGGCCAGGCGCGCGCACCCCGCAGCCCTCCCCGTCCTCCCCCACTAATCCTCCCTCCCTCTCCCGCAAGCCGCCAGACTCTTCCCACCGCTCGCTTCCCTACGGCATCCGAGCCTCGGCCAGAGAAGTCCTCGTCTCCCGCCCCCTAAAAGCTCCGATCGGCATGAGCCCCCACATCCACCCCCACGCACCCCCCCCCCCCCCCCACCGCGTCAACCCCACCACACATTGCTCCGAGCTCCCCCACCCCGCATCGACCCACCGGCCTCCCAGCAGTCCGGCGGTCTCTCCCCCCTCCCCCCCCCCCCCAGGCTTGCGATGTGGAAGAGCGCCAAGCGCGCTCCTGCGCCACCCTCTCGGCATCCGCGGCGGTACCACCCCACGCGCGCGCGCGCACAGCCACGCACGTGCGGGCGTTAGTACTCGAGTGTGGCTTGCGTGCGTCCAAATTGTGCCCAACGATTGCCAAGTCGCCGGTGCTAGGTGAAGGAGCAGCCCCTGCAATCGCTCGTCTCGATACCACTGCTGACAGATGGGGAAGCTCGATGGAGGGCTCCCCTCTGTTGCGTTTGGCCTACTCTTCTACGCTGGCCGCAAGTCTACTGGACATCTGTGAGAAAGAGCTTAACAGCTCATCGGATTCCGCCAATATAAATACACATCCTGATTCTCTGATCTGATAGTTGTGATACCCGAACCATTACCTGACCACACGCGACCTGCCGATGGACGAAACTGTGGTGAACACGTCTATCCTGCTGGGTGGACCAGAGGCAGGCGAATTAAGAAACGAGCGTCGTTCCGTCAACTGCCGCAGTCCTCAGGTCACCACTGCTATGGAATTGTCGTGAGGACAAGAGCAAGCGGAAAACATGTGCCTAGACATGTCCTCCTGGGTTGCATATCACTCTCTCATGAGCCACTTTGGATGACCACCAATCAAACTAATGGGCAACCTGTCACGCATGTGGCTGATTTGGGCCATGAAATTCAATTCAATATGTGTTGACCGTAACTGCATCGTATGAATGTTTTCACGTGTACATTGTTTTTGGTGCACAGGAACACGGTAAGCGTGGTGTGAATATAATTTACCGGACTATAATGCACTGTAGCATTTTACAAAAAAAATTACAGCCTGTTGTCAATTTACTGCTTGATGAGGGCAACCTTATTCCCTGTCAGTGGTCGGGGTCGATTCACGAAATTTCATCGCTGGTCAGTGTGGGTTGTGGAAGCAGGTGGCCTGAAACAGCTCAGTCATTACTCGCCACTAATGTCAGCCGTGGCCCCGGAATCAAACTCCGGTTTGCCGGGCTCACAACTCGCACTTTTTTTTTCCTGTGCATATTCATTACTGTTTTAAATAAACTTTACTTAACAAACAAAAACCTATTAAATGGGAGTCGCAAGACAACTGGATCACCCAGAACATTTAAAAAAATCAACCATCGTTATACCCAGGGGTTAATCAACACTTGCCCAAAATAATCCACACAACACAGAATTATTGAGGTGGCTAATTGACACTGGAAACCCCGTGTTAACGAGCCAGTAACTGCCGATACCCTGGGTTCGAATCCCAGGCGCCTGCCCGTGATTCAACGAGGTGACAGAGAAGAGGCTGCAACGCGACCCAACGCTGTCTCTCTGTGTGTGTGTGTGTGCTGCGTGAATTATGGCCCGCAATTTTCCGAGTCGTGGCCGAGTCACGTGGGGTTTTGTTTTTTCATACATTAAGCGGCAGTAAGACGTCTGGCCATTATAGCGATACATTTGTAATTCATAACCGAGCCCCGCCACTGGAGAGCCACGATAATTCAAATCTGGGTTTCAGCTGCCCGTGAGTTTTATCGGTTCTCGAGGTGCAGTGAGCCAATGGTCTCGGCCCAGTCACCAATGACCGCGCCAAAAAAAAAAAAAAACTCCACCGTAGTCAATGTTGTTCTGCACTTAAATTCGTCTATTTCAGCACTGAGAATTAATGCGTTTAATCAGATTTACAATTGATAATAATAATACAACTATCAGCGGTATTTTTATTGTCAATTTTTTTTAAATATTTCCAGCGTTATGCATGCGAACTGCATCTCGAAACCACTCCGGCACATGCAACACTCACAGATTCGCACACGGAGCCGTGGGGGGTGGGGGTGGGAACCACAGACGAGGCGATAAAAACGGCCAGAACCGACGCCAACATTTGATCCTCATGGGGTACCAAATAATACAAAAATGGCAGAGGCAATAAATATGTTATTTCTAGGACACTATTTTTTTCTCAGGGGTGTTACTTAACTCCGTGACTGGGGTACCAATCAATCTGAAATCAGTGCCACACTCCGCGATGTCGAAACGCAGCGAGGACGATCGCGCCGAAACCCCGAACGCTCGCGGTACACACCGTGGTGGTACATCGCAGTGTACAGCTCGTCGAGATGAGTCGATTGCCGTATCGCCGACCATCAACAGACTAAAAATGACTGCGTCACGGACTTTATGCGAGAGCCGGGGTACTATGGTACCCCGGGGTACCGCCATAAGGTTCACTTGGCCCAATTATGTGGCGCTATATTGGGACGTTTGGCCAACCGCAAATTGATGACGACCGCTTGTGTTGCGATCAAAACGTCGTGATTTGTTTTATTTTATTTCTAACTACGTGACTTTACCGAAAGACCCAAAGAGGACACGTGCCTTGCAGATGCCGCCGTGACCTCGTGGGGGGGCAGCAGCAGCAGCATCGCGTCCCTTTTGCTGTGACCAGTGCGGTGAAGTATGACCAGGGAACACACGCATTTTTCTTTGCTTTGACAAAATATTTGAAAGAACCAAAGAGTATGGATTCCTGCAGTCACGAAAGCTTCAAATCAAGATTGATTAACGTTATCAGTGGCATGTTGTGTCCCGTGTGTGGATAATGAGGCATATTTGAATTGACGTCATGCGGAGTTAACGCGATTTCATAGGCCACGGGCCGTTCTCTGACACTGGCCAATGCCCAGCTATTTCTGGGTGACCTCCAAAAAATGCATTTCTTTATCAATTATACGACTCTGTTAGCGCAAATAGAATCGTATTACAACCACTTGAAATTCACTGTGGGATGAAGGGCTCCCCACGCCGTGTCACTCTTATCGGGGCTGTTTGACCATACTTCACCAAGCCGATCATCAGTAAAGGGCTTTTAAAAGAGGGGGGGGGCGGTCTAGATATCACGCTCCAACGACGTAAAAAAAGACACGGCCGGGAATGAAATCCACGTCGCCGCGGTTCATACTGTATGTGTCAACCAAACAAACAAACAAGAGTCCAAACGAGCGTGTAGTAAACCTTCATCAAATGCAAGAACTTAACGCACAAGTTAGCCGTGGGTTAAAAAAATAATTCGTGGCCAAGTCAGAAGACGGAGAACAGATGCCGCAGAATTCCCCGTGCAGGCGCGTGGAGTTGCGTGCGTCCGTGCGTGCGTGCGTGTTTGCTCGGTGAGACCTCACCGGTCTGGCGGCAATAAGGCGTCCCACGTGTTCCTCATTCCCAATAAGGCAGCGCCGCCACCGAAAGTGAGGACACGTGCCTTGCAGACGTCGCCGTGACCTCGTGCGCGGGCAGCAGCAGCAGCAGCAGCATCGCGTCCATTTTTGCTGTGACCAGTGCGGTGAAGTATGGCCGGGGAACACACGCATTTGTTTTTTTTGCTTTGACAAAATATTTGGCGACGCTGCTGTTACTGTTACTGTTGCTGCTGCTGCTGTTGCAGCGATGGCAGCGGTGCAACAAGCACAAGTTAACCGAACGAAAACTCAACACATACGCCAATAACACTGTGGCCTTAAATAGAAAAGTGTATAATGGGAGAAAGTTCTGGCAACTGCCTGTCTTCATAGCACATCAATAGAGGGCTTTCTTTTGCTTTATTTAATTAACACTGCCCCCCCCCCCCATGCATGAAATCCTCGCTGAGCTGCTTTGGCATTCGGTTGCAGAACGAATACAATATTATCCATAATAGAGGTTGTTTTGGGTTAGATCGCGTGGACATAAATGTGTCGTTAAAACCCGCCACCACCCGACACAACTAACTAGTAAGATTTGTCACGTAATCAGAACATGCCAATTAGTTACTAGTACAGCACACCGGTGTGTTGGAGAGCAAATTCACAACATTTACAATCTGAGTACGACGTTTCGCCAGTAATTACAACTAGCTTCATCAGGCGGACAGCCAGATTTTTGGAGAAATCCTCCCGTTTCGTTCCTTAAATAGCGAGGTATATGTGATGGCATCACTTGTGAGCTCTTCACGTGCGAAGACGCCGTTTATGTTTACGCGATCTAACCCCGCCCCGACCCCCCCCCCAAAAAAAACCCTGCATAATGGATGATATTGGTCGCGAAAGCCTACGTGTTAAACCGAATACATTATTTTAAGGCCGCACTCGTTACACACACAAAGAACTTGCTACAAATGAACCACAATACGTTGCTGATCTCGTTAAGGAGCATAAACCATCGAACAAAGACGGTCACCGCATCGCGTCGCTTTCAGATGTGCTTTTGCGACCATCTGCAACGCTCTTTCCTTCTGATATTAGGATGCCGCTGGAGCTATGGACATTTAAATCATCTCGATTGAAAACTCATTTCTTCAGAACTGAGCTGTGCATTTAGTTTGTGGTCCTTACTCAGCACCTCTGATTAGCACGGTTGGCTACGTACGCTGCGATAGAAACGCAACATACGTACACACGTGAAGAAAGGCATACGCGGAAAAGACGCCGTCTCACTGACTCGCGCGACCAATCGGCGAGACGGAGAGTGCAGCCTCTTAGCGTGGTGAGGGCCGCTTCCTAGATTAATTCAGCCCAAAATCGAGCACGTGGTATTCCTTTCGCACTCCACAAAAACAAATTCTCGTCTGTAGCAACTCTCACCTCACCACAACACTCCGCCCGAAAATGTTCAAGTCGAGGTTTCATATTTGTGGATTTCCCCCCCCCCCCCTCTTTTATTCGTACTTTGTGGCTCTACTACAACAACAACAAAAGGCCAAACAAAATATCCTGTTTGAAATAGGAGATGACAAGGCTGTTTGGCTTGGCAAAGGAGCCTAATCTGTTTACTCTTTTCTTTCACTCTCCACCCCCTTCTCTCTCTGGCTCTTGCTCGCTCTCTCCAACTTGCGCTGGAGTTTACTTTAGAGAGCCGGCAGGGGGTGCGTATGGGGAGTTAACGATGCTAAGGGGGCAGCGCGTAGACACGGGGGGAAACTGTGCGCGTGTGTACGTTGAACTTCTTTCGCACCGTTCGTAGTCGCTAATCGTGCTAATCGGGGAGGACAACAATCTAAACACAAAAAATAGTTCTATAGAAATGAGATTCAAATATAGATTAAATCAGGATAAAAATATGGATCCATAATATATGTATTTATACTGTGTCCAGCAAGACATCTGTGAAAAAGAGAAAAAAAGCTGAAAAAAGTATTGCTCCAATGGCTTCCTATTTTGAAGGAAGAGCGTTCCAGACGGCCGCAGAAATACATCTGAAAGCGCGCAATGCGGAGCGACCGTCTTTGTTTGATGGCCTGTCAAAAGCCGCTGCTGCAAGGATGACCGGAGTGTCGCGTGATGATGGTTTATGCCCCTTGCCGAGATCAGCGAGGTATTGTGGTCCATTTGTGGCAAGCACTTTGTGTGTAATGAGTGCGACCTTATAATAATGTATTCGTTAGGAAACCGGAATTGAGGGGTGACGGTGGAAAGGTCTGCAGGGGGCCCAGATTATTGCCGCACCTAACGCCACAGCAACAGCTTCAACAACAAACGCTCAGAACCAACGCCCTTCAATTATTATTATTATTTCCCCATCCCCCTAAAGCCCGGTAACCCAGTGGTAGAGTATAAAGGGTTTGTTAATTAACATCGGACCACATTTCTTGTCCGTGAAATGCAAGTGGCGTCTTGTCCTTCCTTGCCATGGGCAAAGATTTTAATTATTATGATGGTGATAATGAACATTTTATGGACATGTTGACACGGTGAAACGGTTAGCAAGCTGGGCTTTCACGTCACAGATTAAATAACACCTCCCAGCATTGGCAGTTGAAAACAATACTGCACATTTCTTGAATCTCTGTCCACACAACAGTGCAAATGGGTGACATCACAGTTAGTCTAATCGGCAGGCCGCGTGCTGCGGGGTAAACTGTGAGTAACACTCACCTGTTCCAAGACGTCTGGCCATCGTGGAAGAGTTGGCCAAGTACCCTCTGGAGGGACTCTGCCTCGAGCTCACTCTCTAGTGGAGGCTTTTCCGCCATACAGTGGCCTGCACCTTTACCTTTATTATGATGACGGTGCATAATTCTGACTTGAACCTCATTTCACTGAGTGGGTGACTTTTTTTAAAAATGCCAACGCAGGATCATAATGCAAAGATAAAGGACTCCATATGGAATTCATAAAGTTGTACTATCTCAAGGACACGTTATGCTCAAAGTCATAAATGTCATAAATCACACCACATGAAACAAGTGCGGACCCGTTGCACCCATCACCGCTGCAAAACAAAAGAATAACAACCCCTTGTCCACAGACTCCCAACTTGTGAGAACTTCAGTTCGCTCGAATAACGAACGGCCTTTAGACGTCTGCAGTCAAAACACCGAACGTCTATTAACACAAAGCAACAGTGGTCATAACGAGAACCATCTGTCTCTAAACCTCTGACCTCTGTACTCAACAGATATGCCCTTCTTAAGCCAGGTCCAACTCAATCACCCCCACCCCCCCCCTGCAAACCTCTAACAATCGTCTACGGTCCCGTGCACGGGCACACGCGGGGCCCTATTGACAAGACGATCGTCGCGGTTGTCCGCAGAGGTCACCGGCCATCGGAGCAAACCGGCTGGGCGAGACAGAGCACAACAAGCGGGTCAAACACGCACGCATTTGTTTCTGTCCAATTAGGACACCTTTGGGTGTGACCTCGAGCATGCGACGAAGTCGGTTTAAATAGCGAGGAGCGTTACGTGCACTCGGCCAGTTTTGAACTTAACGAGAAACGATCGTAATTGCTTCCAGCCCTCACTCTAGCGCAGGCCCCGAGGCGTAAAGGCTCACAAACGCACGCTCACGCACGCTCACGCACGCTCACGCACCGCGTACGCGCCGCGCAACACTTTGGTGATTCGGGGCGCTTCTGACCAAACTCCACTTGCGCTCTGCGGTTTGGTTCCAATCAACGTTAATCGCGGCTAAAGTGGCCGAGCGCTGTGGGTGTACAGCCGAGGGTTTGTAAAGTGCTGCTCGCCAGCGCATATTGCGGGGCTGTCAACTGCTCATTGTGCGGTGGCGTGGCCAATATCACGCCACCCCCTTACCACCTTTGTCTCCGCGGTGCTGATTTGTGCCACGCTGCACCAGATTTTCAACGTAAACTTGGCCACCCAGGCGGACATCCGAGCAATTTTCAGATACCTGTAACCCAATCACCCTGAATGTGCCCAATATTGTCAGATCTCAGGAGCTAAGTGCCATTGAGCCCTGGTTCAATAACTGAATGGGAAGACGAGATCGACATCCCGGGCGTAGTAGGCTTGGGGGTGTGGCGTTGCTAGGAAGGCCGAAGCAATGGAGTTGATATCTTTGAATGTTCGGAGTATTCTCCCCTTGTATGTGCGGGGTTTTTTTTTCCGAGGTAGCTGAGTTTCATCCTACAAGCCGAACGCTTTTTAATGGAGTTTGATACAACATCTCAACGCAGGGTCCTCTTGAAAACGAGCAGAGAGACTCGGTGCGGCTATCCTGGATCAATATCGTTATGTCCTCGGCTCTTGAACAAACAACAATAAAAAAATAAAAAGGCATAAATTATCGATATTACTATTGATATCAATTCCCGCTTGAGTTGTACATCATAGCCAAGAATCAACGCCAGGCTTCCCGGAGTGTAGCCGTGTGTGTACTGTATGTTGAACTTCTTTCGCACCGTACGTAGCCAACCGCGTTCAATCGGAGGTGTGGGGGAAGGACAACGAACGAAACACAGAAAGCTGTTCTAAAGTAACGAGTTTTCAATCTAGATGGCTTTAAAGTGCATAGCTCCAGTGATTTCCTAATATGGAAAGGAAGAGCGTTCCAGACGGCCGCAGAAGCTCGTCTGAAAGCGCCGCGATGCAGTGACCTGCCGTCTTTGTTCGATGGCCAGTAGCCAAAAATCCGCTGCTGCTGGGAGGGTTACTCCGAGTTCGCGTGATGGTTTACGCTCCTTGACGAGATCAGCGAGGTATTGTGAAAGTAAACCACCATTCTAGATTTGAAGCTTTCGTGACTGCAAGGGTCCGTACTCGTTGGTTCTATTCGGTAAAGTCACGTAGGTAAAAAATAAAAACCACCATTGCCACTGCTCCTCCCAAAGGGGCCGTCTATAAATGACGTCACGCACCTGGGGGGGGGGAGGGGGGTCAGACATTTGTGACGATGTGTGACGAGGAGTGGGGGGGGGTTTGAGAAATGTGACGTCACATCAACATGCGCAGCTTTAAATAAATATAGACAACACGTTCTACTTAATTAAATACTTTTTAATAAATGTTTTCTCCTACAACATCAGAGTGCAGCGCCACATTAAAAACGCACTACAATGACAGTCTAAAGCGATTTGAAGCATGTTTTTTTTTTTGGGGGGGAGGGGGGGCAGAGCTTTGTGACGTCATATTTGAGGGGGGGGGGGTCTGACTTTTTGTGACACCGTGTGACGATAAGTGTGGGGTCAAAAATCGTCAAAAAATCGCTTGACGTCATTTATGGACGGCCCCAAAGACAATGGGGTATCACATGGTTGAGACGAGTGCTGTTAGCAAGCGCCTATTAAGGTGGCGCGGCGCACAGAAGGCGAGTGATTTTGTGGCCAGCACCAACCCCGGATGTGATTCACACACCGCAGCAACAGCAGCAGCAGTAACTCACTTAAGGCTGAGTCGACATCGGGGAGGCCCGGTTCGAGTTCAAATATCACTCGCCAGTGGACATTAGCCGTGGCAGGGAATCGAACTCGACTCACAAATGTTGATAGCGCAGTGAGCTAACCACGATGCCAAAGCTGCCCACACTCCCCTCCTGGAATACAAGACAAAGATCAAAGCCCCCCCCCCTGTATATCCTTTAACAGGATGTTGGGGCAAGTGCTGTTAGAGAGCACACATGAAGGCCGACGCCGCACACGAGGGGGTGCGTAGCCACTAGCCAGCACCGCGCTTGACCGCCTTTGTATCCTCAGCGCTGATGTTCACACACTGTACCAGATACTCACTTAAGCCTGAGTCAACCTGGGAGGCCCAGGATCGAAAGACAAAGAAAGATACCCCGCATAGCCTTGAAAGGACTGTTGGGGCAAGTGCTGTTAGCGAGCCCCTATAAAGGCCGGAACGGCACACGAGGGGGTGGATGGCCACCAACACACCCGTCCACCCTATATCTCCCTAGGAGCGAGGTTCTACACACCGCACCACGTACTCATTTGAGACTGAGTCGACCAAGGCAGGATGCCCAGGACCGGTTCAGATAATCGTAAACGGTGTTGGGCCGTGAGCGGGAATCGAACTCGGCTCGCCCGGCTTCGTAGCGCAGCCCAGCGCTAACCGCTACTCTATCGCTCCCCGCACGGACACACGCACGTGCGCGCGCGCGCGCGCACGATGTGTTTGTACAAGTGCGGTTGATTCATTCAGCCGGGTATGCACGCCGCCTTTCAGCGAGCGCTTATGTGCAACGTAGCATTCAGAAGCGACCTCCCCCCAATTGCCCTTGGGGGGCTCTGAAAAGGAGCGAGTGAGAGCGATCGGCGGTGGTGGTGGTGGAGGAGGGAGGAGGAGGAGGAGGGAGTGTGCGGGCAGGGCAGCGATAGAGGGAGGGAGCGAGAGGTGGGAGGAAGGGAGGGGAAGGAACGGGATTTGGGGGGTTGGGGGGGGCGAGAAGGGCCTGAAGATTACCGCAAGCCGTGCCCAACACGCTCCCCCTTTGTGTGCCCGTCTCAGCTCCCCCATTCCCCGAGCGCTGTTCGCCTTTGTGTGCCGAGGTGCAGGGTCACGCTCGTAACATCCCCGCCCAATCAGCTTACAAGTCCCCGTGGCTTATTAAATGGTAGGGAATGCGGCTCATTAATGGGCGCCGAGCAATTCGTGGCCAAATGGTCGTCCAGATTAAAAGTAATGATTTCAAAATGAGCCACTTTTGAGTGGCGTGTTTTTTTCTTCTTCTTCTTCTTCTCTTGAGGCGCCGCTGCCTCTCTGTCCCGTGACGCGCGCGGTGGTTGTAACATCGGCGATGAGTTTGACGGTGCGTTAAAACGTTTCTCGTTATTGTTGTGCTAATTTTTTTGTTTAGATTGTTAATGCCATTTTTTTTTACAGCCCCAATATTTACGGGACTTTTTTTTGTTTTCTTCCTCCGTATACACTGACACATGTGCACGCTGGAAAATAAAGGTGCATATTTTCAACATAAATCTTGTGTTTTAATTAAATTCCGGTCTAACAGATCTTAAAGTATCATCTTTGTGTTCTGGTCTTTTGCCCAACTTCATACCAACGTTGCTATGAGCATCACGTGATCATAAGTAGTATCCATCAACAAATGTCAGGGATCCGCACGTGCGTGTGGAGATCACAGAACTACGTTTGAGATCTCTCTCAATTCTCCTCTTTTTCCCGCAGAAAAGCATTTCAATTGTAACCAAACATTTTAACTTTCACAACTGTAACGTAGGCAACTGGTATTAGAAACAAACTGAAACACAGAAAGCAGTTCTAAAGAAACTAGTTTTCAATCGACATTCAAAAGTGCATTTCTCCAAGCGGATTCATGACGTCGCAAGGAAGAAGGTTCCAGACGGCCGTAGAAGCGCATCTGAAAGCGCAACGATGCTGTGATCACCGTCGTTCTTCAATGATTGAGCCAAAAGCCTCTGCTGCTGCGAGGATGGTTCATGCCCCTTGACGAGATCACACAAGGTTATTGGTGGTTCACTCGTGGCAAGAACTTTGTGTGTGTAGCGAGTGCGACCTTATCCTGTATTCGTTCGGAAACCGGAAGCCAATGCAGCTCGGCGTGCACTGAACGGACATGGTCTGCTCTTGCAGTGCCCGTCAGGACAATTTTATAATTGTCGCAGACAAAGTTCGAGGGCCTACTAAGTCATGCCAAGTGCAGGAAGCTGTTTTGTTTCGGACACGTGGCCAGAATGAACCGTTTTTTTGAAGGAGGGCGATGGAGGTGGACACTGGAAAATAACAGAAAAGAGAAAAAGCAAAGACCACGATCTGACCGGACGTCAAACATCGAACACCGGACGGGACTGGCAGCCGTCTGAGTTGAAAGACGCAAGGACGCGACGCGAGAGAGAGAGAGAGAGAAGTAAAAAGAGCGCTGCAAGGAAATATCGGCGATGAAAATGGTTATGCCCCATCGGGCCGAAAGGCCAAGAGATTAGAACAGGGGTCGGCAACCAATATAACAATTAGAGGACATTTAAAAAAAAAAATCCAAGAGCCGCAATGCACTGCGGTGAATACGAGACGGTACCCCTTAATAAATAACGACAATGAGGCGGTCCAGAAAGAGCTGCGTGCGGCTAGAAGAAGCTGCCCCCTGGACTAGAAGAAGCGGATGAGATTTCGGATTTGAAAACTTCTCGCCGGTCTTCCCCGTTTCGTGATAATAACAAAAACAAACAAAACACAACAGCGACGACGAATGTTTGTCCGCTCGGCGACCGAACCTCCGCTGACCGGTCGCCGCTCGGCCAAACACCAGAATCAGAACCTTTATTCACACCGGAGGGATCCGATGAGCAATGAAGCTCCTTTCTTTTTGTTTCCACGGATGCCCAGGAGGTACACCGCCGGGGACAGCTCGCGGCAAGATTGCGCCCACCACGGCAAGCTGCGAAAGAGTCAACACATCGATGTTGTCGCGCGCTCCGCGGGGAACTCTTGCAACTCTTTCCCATGGAGTGAGATGTCAAGTCGCCTTCTATTTACGCTGGAAGAACAAACACGATTCTATTTAACGAAGGGGGAAAACAAACAACTGCATCGTGGATGTTTATTTGGAAAAACTTTTGACTTTTCTCTCTTAGACGATTAATGTAACACGTGCACATTATACGTATTAAAAAAAAATTAGAATGTATGTCCCCCGCAGAGGAGAGCGATGACATCGTATCGTGTGCAGGTGTGCCTCGGTGGAGTGTAGCGGTGAGCGCTGCGCTACGAACCCGGCGACCCGAGTTCGATTCCCGCTCACGGCCAACGCCAGTGACGATTATCTGAACCGGTCCTGGGCCTCCCCTAGGTCGACTCAGCCTCAAATGAGTACCCGGTGCGAAGTGTAAACATCGCCCCCGGGGAGACGAAGGAGGCCGGGCGTGGTGTTGGCCACCCACCCCCTCGTGTGCCGTGCCGGCCTTCGTTAGGTGCTGCTCGCTAACAGCACTTGCCCCTACAGGGTGTTACAGGCTACACGGGGATCTTGGTCAGTTTAACGTCGCTGGACCGTGATAGAAGATTTGCGCTCTCCATACAGCTGTGGATTGGCTGATGATATTTTTGTCTCATCTTATATATATTTATATATATAGCATCGTATTCCAAGGCGCTTTACAGCAATAATACAATTGTATATGAGGTGATAGTGGTTGAGATAAAGAGTGAGGTTAATGAGAGTGGTGGTGCAGTCATGGCTACAGTTAAGGGAGGGGTAGGAGTAGTGATAGTGGCAGGGGTAGTGATAGTGATAGGGGGTAGTGATAGCGATGGGGGTAGTGATAGTGACAGGGGTAGTGATAGTGACAGGGGTAGTTTTAAGGGTAGCGGTAGTGATAGTGACAGGGTAGTGATAGGGGTAGTGATCGGGGTTGGGTGTAGTGATAGGGGTTGGGGTAGTGATAGGAGTTGGGGTAGTGAAAGGGGGTGGTCTTAGCTGGGGGATGGGTGAAGGTAGCACGAGTAGGATGGTCATTATGGTTTTTAATGTTGATATTTTTTTGTATTAAAAATAATTATTCGTATATAAACAAATGCTCTGTATTTTTGCGTGCAAAATGTTCAGCTGTAAAGTCGCAATGCCTATATCACTGCAAAATTCAGTATTTAACAATAGATAGAGAGGCATTGCTTCAACAGGTACGACTACATAGAAGGCATTCAACCTCTCGCAGACTTTAAATTGCCTTGATAAACATCACTCTGACCACAGCTCTTTAATGACAAACAATCGCGTGCAAAGAGATGTTTAGGTGTATAGAACACCGCATATATTATTACCGTGACTAATTATTATTATTTGTACAACTTGTGTTTAACAAAACCAGACGAAACGATTAAATAACGCGACGCAGCATCGGGGCGGCCCAATTCGAGTTCAAATATCACTCGCCAATGGACATTCGCCATGGCAGGGAATCGAACTCGGCTCACAAAATGTTGATAGCGCAGTGGAAAAAAAAGTGCACAGCGGGGCAGACGAGTTACGAAGCCGGCGAGAGAAAGAGAGGGGGGGGGGCTTTTTAAACGGATTTAATTCGAGTTTGGAAACGCGACCGACACACACACACAGCGAGCGAGAGAGTGAGAGAGAGAGAGCACGAAAGAGTGCCACGGGGGATTTCGTGGGGCGATGTTGCCCGGGGCTATGGGCGCCTCGCCCAACGGGCGCTGGGGAATGCCGCTCCCCCGTGGGTCACCGGCAGACAAACCAGGTTGGGCGTCCAGCGACGCACAATCGCACCCCCCTGTGACTCCCACAATAAGGGACCGCACCTGCTTTGTCCTGAATGCTGTCGCCAATGCGATGGTTATTACTTTGGTGGGAGGTGGGAGGGGGGGGTGATGTGGGGGGGGGGGGGCGAGGGGCATTTCCTCTATCCTGCCACTCTCGTTTTGTTGGTGCAGCACAATACCCCGGTTTACGTCGGGCGATGCGTTCCTGGGAAAGGTGCGACGACGGATATCGAGGCGACGTGCAGGGGTAGCCGTCGGTGGAAGGCGAAGGCTGAGGGGTGGCGACGGATAACGAGCGAGGGCGGACCACGACGCTGCCGCGAGCCGGTGTGGGTTGAGACCAGGACGCAAGTCGGGCGGCAGTGTTCATAAAGTGACGACGCATTGGCGAAACGACGTTAAAACTGGGGGTCTGGGAGGGGGGGGGGGGGTGATGAGGAAGAGGAGAGGAGGAGGAGGAGGAGTGGGGGGTCACGTAAATGTTGACGTCGTTTGATTAGTTTTCTCAGCTCCGTCTTCTTCTCCATCGTCGTCGTCGTCGTCTTCGCATGGCTGATGTTGATGCACAGAGGCGACTCGCGTGGTCACACCGAGGCGTCGGAGAGCGAGATGAGTGCACCCCCGATTGGCGCCGTGGGTCCCCACGTGCAGCGCGAAGAGAATGTCAACAACGTACGTGAGCAGCGGCGGAGTGCATCGAGCGAGAGTCACTGCTAACTTCTTTCGTGCGATTCCACTTTCTCGCGCTTGTATTGAGTCGGGGTCATTTTGCATCCGTGAGTGAAAGGCCACGTGAATTCGGCGCGGCCTGTGATATTCCAGTGGAGCGGCTGAAAAACCACAGGGGCACAAGTTTTGGAAACCTAAAAGTTGCAAATGTTTATTCTAGGACTTAACTTTATTTGTTTTTATCGTAATTATTATTATGAGAATACATTCAACCACGTTTGTGTGACAAAACAAAAAAAAACAATCTTTGTCGCCTTTCCAGAACCGTATTAGAAATTTGCATCGGTCACTTGCTCGTTCGGTCATGATTCTGGTCTGACACTGGTGAGACTAGGCCATCAAGACTGTGGTGTAGGCCAGTGAGTTTCAAAAGCAATGCCGGATATTAACAGGTCCCTGCAGGGTGGGCTGGTAGGAACATTGGAATTTTTTTTACACCCAACAGCACGAGATTTCACTTCGTTAAAGTATTGAAAGGGGACGGACGGACGGACACATTAATCTATTGCAGGCTGGTACACTCAGTTTACAACTTCGTTCCTACCAGTATCAGTTTGTTTGCATGTTCACCACAAGTACAATACGTGGTTAATGCACGCTTGATTCCTTGCGAAAGTTATCTATTTGGTGTGTGAACATCTTCGCACCTCCTGTTTCATTGCCAGAAAGGGTACAACCTATTCTTGTTTTTCATACTCGCTCGTGGTTGTCTGCGTATACGATATACACCGCACACACACACACAACCATGCCCCTTGCCTTGCCCTGATTGTATATTGGCCGCTAAATATATACTTAATTATCCCAATAATAAGACACCCAGAATGCGCCCTGCGTAGTGGTTGAATAGTTGAATAAAGAATTCTAGTAGGCTGCTGCAAGGCAAGTGAAGCAAAGGCAGTGAAGCAAAAACATAATCTATTGTTGTACTGTATTTGGCTCACACATCCATGCTCCTTGCCTTGACCAATCCTTGCTGACCAAAGCGAAGTATGGTCAAACAACCCCTCCCCCTACGACCCGCACGGGCGTGGAGAGAGAGAGCCTCATCCAGCAGTGGATCGACAAAAGGGCTGTGACATGTGTACATGCACAATTGGCATTCCAGATCTAGAGACGCAGCGATTCAGCATCTAGCTGTAAACAAAAGAAATGAAACTGGGCATTGGCCAAACATCTCAAAGCTGCAAAAAATTGTCACAAATCACTCAATTTGGGATGACATGAAACAGCAGCAGCAACATCGCCTCTTGATACTGCAAAAAAAATTGACGGGATCCTACTGAATTAAAAAAAAGGTCTTGAGACTCAGAATCGGAATTTAAATTTATCCTGGATAAATCCGATGATCTATGAAGCTCTTTTTTATTACAGATGTCCAGTCGAAGCACGGGGTTCAAAAAGTTACAACAAACAAACAACACAACTCAGCGAGGTTTTCCTGAGTAAACAACATTCGTGTAAACTACGTTCAATACTGACGACGTCCCCGCTCAGAGGTGTCAGGCAAATGTCCCGCAGAGAACCCTGCTGGGTGAGACGGCTCACCAATCACCACCACCACCACCGCCATCGTCATCATCGTCATCATCATCATCGTGGCAAACCGCACAGCAGGGGGGGCCCTTGTGGGAAAGCCTTTAAACGACGGGTCCCAACACGCCGCGCCACACCGGAGGTATGGTTTGACACTCCCCTTCATTATCGCCCGACGCGCGCAGAGGTGTCAACTTCTCTGGGGTATTTTAAACAGACTGCCCCCCCCCACCCACCCCCCCTCTCTCAACGTGTCGACGTGTGCACACACACACGTGTGCACTCACACACGTGTGCACACACACACGTGTGCACACACAACAACAACAACCGCCATTCGCCACTAAGTGGCGGTGACGTCACCACGACGCTTGTGCCAGGCTATGTGCACCCTGAGGCCACGTGAAGTGTCGAACGCCCGCTGGCAGGAGGTCACGGGGCAGACCCAGGTGCCACGGGTCGACTGACTGAGATGACTGGCTGATGCACCACCTGTGCCCCCTACTGTGCCAACCTGCTGTGCTTTAGCCACCCGGCGCTCCGCTCGCTGTTGTGAGCGTCGCTCCTCCGCCCTCCGTTGTTGTTGGAGGGCGACTGCCTCCAACTGCCCAGTAGCATCCTTCACGAGCCTCCTCCACAGAGGCCGATCTTGACACCGCTGGTACCAGTCATCGGCAAGTCCACTCAGCTCCACGTCCTCCTGTACCACATCACTCCATCTCTTCTCTAGCCCGTGCCGCGCCCGCTTAGCCCCCTCAATCTGGCCAAACAAAAGCTGTTTCGGCATGCGGTGGCTGGGCATGCGGGCTACATGACCCAGCCATCGCAGCCTTGCCTGCCGGAGGAGCTCACCGATGGGACCCTGCCCAGATCTTTCAAGGATTTGTGAGCTCCTCACACAATCCAGTCTGGTTAAACCCAGGATGGATCGTAGGCAGGTCAGCCTAAATGTTTCTAACCGGCGAAGATGTTCCATTAGGGGGGTCCACGTTTCGCAAGCGTAGAGAAGGGAGGGAATGACCGTGGCCGAGAAGACCTGAAGCTTAGTGCGGAGCGACAGACCAGGTAGCTTCCACACAGCGTTACGCAACCGATGAAAAGATATTGCCGCTCGACTGATTCGGAGTGAGACCTCTGCTGTTAAACTGGAGCCAGTCATAAGCACACTGCCCAGGTATGGGAAACTCTCCACTCTCTCCACAACTGCCCCATCACCGATTGGGAGTTGTGGGGGTGGAGTGTCCGATGGTACAAAATACCCAGGCAGGTGCTTAGTTTTGGTGGGGCTGATGGTAAGGCCCCACCTCTTAGTGGCACGCTCCAGTCTCAGCAGCACACACACACGTATGCACACACACACGTGTGCACACACACACGTGTGCACACACACACGTGTGCACACACACACGTGTGCACACACACACGTGTGCACACACACACGTGTGCACACACACACGTGTGCACACACACACGTGTGCACACACACACACGTGTGCACACACACACACGTGTGCACACACACACACGTGCGTTTATTGTTTAGTCCAGGAGTGCGCAATGATCTGGAGCGTCTTTGCGCGCGCGTGTGTGTGTGTTCTAGTTAGGCCGACTCAGCCTCAAATGGGTACCTGGTGCGGTGTGTAAACATTGCCACTGGGGAGACAAAGGCGGTCGGGCGTGGTGCTGGCCCTCCCACCCCCTCGTGTACCGTTCCGGCCTTCAAAGGAGCTCGCTAACAGCACTTGCCCCGACAGTCTGTTAAGGCTACACGGGGGATCTTTGTCTTTGTTCTGCAACTACAGCGACGGAAAAAAAGTATTTGATCCCCTGCTGATTTTGTACGTTTGCCTACTGACAGAGAAATGATTAGTCTATAATTTTAATGGTAGGTTTATTTGAACAGTGAGAGACAGAATGACAGAATAACAACCAAAAAATCCAGAAAAACGCATGTCAAAAATGTTATAAATTGATTTGCATTTTAATTAGGAAAATAAGTATTTGACCCCCTCTCAATCAGAAAGATTTTTGGCTCCAAGGTGTCTTTTATACAGGTAACGAGCTGAGATTAGGAGCATACTCTTAAAGGGAGTGCTTCTCATCTCAGCTTGTTACCTGTATAAAGACACCTGTCCACAGACGCAATCAATCAATCAGATTCCAAACTCTCCACCATAGCCAAGACCAAAGAGCTCTCCAAGGACGAGGAGCGGTCGTGTATTTGGCGGCGCGGCACACTGCACGCGAACTCGGGTCGCCTGGTGCGATTCCCGTTCGCGGCCAATATCGGTGACGATTGTATGAACGATTTCTGGGCTTCCCCGAGGTGGACTCGTCCTTGAATGACTACCTGGAGAGGTGTGTACTGGGGAGACAAAGGTGGCAACGGCGCGGTCATTCATCCCCCCCCCCCCCCTCCTTCGTGTGCCCTTCCCGCCTTAAATTGTGCTCGCGAACAGCACTTGCCACCAACAGTCTGTTAATGGCTATCCTCGCAGCGGCTCTTGGCCAGATATTGAACAAAGTGCGGCGGTCACCGCATCGCGTGGCGCTTTCAGATGCGCTTCTGTGGCCGTCTGGAACGCTCTTCCTTCCGATGTTAGGAATCCACTGGAGCTACGTGCACTTTTAAATCATCTAGATTGCAAACGCATTTCTTTCTAACTGCTTTTTTGTGTTTAGTTTGTTTGTCCTTCCCCCGCACCTCCGGTTTGCAAAGTTGGCTACGTACGGTACGAAATAAGTTCAACATACACACTTACACGTGGGATTTTTTTTTGTATTCGTCTATTGTAGCTCTGTTATTTTATAGTATATAACTCTTAGTTAAGTGTAAAACATTTGGGAAAAAAACGTGCAGTTTGCGTGCACCATTGGAAAGGATGCTGAAAAGTTGAAATAACAATTATTTCCCCAGGCAAATCTCACTGAATCTCCAAGAATATTTTTTTCCCAGAAATATTATGCATATGGGATAGTTTGGCCAATTCCATTCACGGAAACTTGAGTAAGTGAAGAAAACCTGTGCACATAAGAGGGTGGAAACTCATCTGTTTGTCTTGGTGTGTGTCTCGCTCTGCGTGTCTTTGTGTGTGTCTCTCTCTGCTTGTGTGTCTGTCTATGTTGTCTCCGTGTCTGTGTTTTGTCTCTCTCTCAAATTTAGCAATCTTTGTAAGAATGTAATCAACCAGGTGGGGTGTTGACTGTTGTGTTGGCCGACTCTCTGTGTTCTATTGCATTATATTTCTAAGTTTAATGTTTGTTTTTTCTCATTCATTCTTACCTGATGATGGTTGCTTGTGTTGCAATCGAAACGTCGTATTCTATTATTATTTGATTTCATTTTCTACGTGACTTTACCGAAAGAACCAAAGAGTCATCTATACATCTGAAACGCGGTGGTGTAAATATCCAACACAACAGTGATTCAACGAATTGTCACAAATTCGGGTATAGCAATTCGATTCGAGAATCCCTTTTGTTGTTTCACTTCACCCGCCCGATTTATTCACGCACGGGACACACAATTTTCCAATGCCCTGCAAAGAGTGTTCATCACACGTCCAGTTGACGGAAATTATTCCATCTCCATGCTACAATGGGCCAAACGATGTTACCAGTGAAGTTCCACTGCGCTCTAACTCTCTTTTTCAGAAGCGACCTGGTGACGAATGGTAGCCCAACGGAGTTGCCTTATCACGTGGAAATTCATAGCAGCCAAATACGCCAAACGCATGTTTCTAAATGTGGAGGGGAAAACTCAGTGGAGGACCCGGATAAAAATCGACACGACCACGGCGAGAACTTGCACACTCCGAATATACAGCAGGCGTCAGGGTCGGGATCGGACACCCACGACCTCCTCCGTACCAAACGAGCGAAAAAACGTTTCGCCACTCGGTGCTGTATATACGTTGAACTTCTTTCACACCATACGTAGCTATCCGTGCTACGGTAGCCAACCGTGCCGCTTGGCCGCCTAACACACAATAACAATCGTGATCATTACAGACATTATATGTATATCACTGTGTAACAAAAAATATCTTGTTTTTTTGTTCCTGTGTAGTAAGTGTTATTTTCCAATTTCTTATGCCTCAAAAGTACAGAAAATTGATATTATTCTCCACAAACTTTGCTTTTGTGACCAAGACACAAAAGCAAAGTTAATAATCCACTTCATTAATAACAGTGTGTAACAATTTTTTTTTTGTTCCTGGGTAGTAAGTGTTATTTTCTAATTGCTTATGCCTACAAAGTACAGAAAATAGCTATTATTCACCACAAACTTTGCTTTTGTCACCAGGACACTGATATTTTGAAATTTACCTTTTTTCAATGAGAAAACGTGGTGTGCATTTGTGTCATTCCTTCACGTAAAGTCCTGGTCACAAATACAAAGTTTGTGGGGAATAAAGTAATTTTCTATACTTTTGAGGCATAAGCAATGATAAAATAACACTTACCACGCAGGAACAAAACTCGTGTCACATAGTGAATTATTAACTGGATAACATGAATGCTGGTGATCTTGCCAAGTCGCTAAACGCATTCACTGCCTGTGGACTTTTGCGTCGCCCCAGTCTCCTGTGCCGTGTAACCGCAGTCAGGATGCGCTTCCTTGTTCACGTCGACTGCATTTCCAGCAGCTGCTGCTGCTGCCGCCTGGCCAAAGGACATCAATTGTGGCGCCTGTTGCCCCCACTGGTGAGAAAAACGTGGCCTTTTTCAGCTTTATTGAAATTCCAACCACCCCGAAAAATAAAACTCGCTCGGTATATCCCCACACCCACGCCACGGCTAAGTGGCGTCGTCGCAAGGAAGGGAAAATACACACCGGTCAACTTAATGACATTCCTGAAATTCACTCTTGCTCACAGTATGAATAATGTGTTCTACGCGGCCGCCAGTGCCTCGAATGAATTGATCATATGAATAAATGACGATGTCCTTGGTGAAATTCTGGGCAGTTCGTGGCGGTGTGTAGGTAATAGCAGAAGCAAAAATGTGAATTTTTTTGTTGTAAGAAATGTAATTATAGCGTATGAAAGTAGAACATTTAATAAAAGAAAAAACATTTGTTACAATTCCATTTATTGAGGAAAGTCTTCCTGAGTCCCTGGACTATTTTCAGGAGGGTTCTGCATGGGAATGTTTTGGCCACTTTTTATTTCATTTGACATGTTTTATTTTATTTTACAAGGCAATGCCCATTTGCCTGCACACTTGTGACAACGTAGGTCACAAGAGTTGCGTGTCTATAAATGTGCTCACTTGAAGTACTGAGTGTTTTAACAAGCGCTTCGTGTTTTGTAGTGGCACGTTTTTAAATTACCACGAATAACAAAATGTTACCAATCACGGAATTGTTTTATTATTATTTTGTTTGTGTTTTTTTTTTACTCAAGAAAGCTTCAACCGAGTCTCAAGACTCTGTAGTTTAAGTTGTTACGAACAAAACCAGTAACTGCTTTTGCAAAAAAATTCCACGGTTACATTTTTGCATATATGCGCTAACCATCGCATACCATCGAGTGACTGATTATTATTATCCAGCAGCGGTCTGACAAAGGGCTTTAAATCATGATTATTATTATTATTCGCACTGAGGCTCGTAAGATCAGAGGGCCGCCCGTCTAGCCTTTGTGCAGTGCATGTCATATAATTGCACTTTGGCGAGGTTTGAGAGACACTGGTGGCTTATTTCCCATGATGGTGCCTCCACCTGAAAGCCTCTCACGTTATTTAACACGATCTCCGAGGCAGCCAACTCTCGGTTATCCACGGGCGTGTAAAACTGGGTCGCCGAATAACCAAGCTCCGCGCAAAAAAACGAGAGAAATGATGGCATTCTACGCTCATTCGTGCCTTTTATGCACCCGCTGGTTGTATTATTAGCTGATCCTCACTCCCCACACAGTGACTACTTCCCTTCAAACAACAATCTTTATTTATTTAAATATTTGAGCGAAATTAGCTTTCTAGAAGAGGACACATTTTACGTCTCCACCTGCATTCCGTCATCGTCGGTAACAAAAATGGCGCTTTTATTGCCTAGTATCTATTAGTTTTCCTTCATAGAACCCGTGGTTCCCACACACCGATTATCCCAGATAATCGAGGCTTGGCTGTTTTTTGAAGATCAGCCGCCACTGACGTGTCTCATCAGCGGTGCTTGCCGGTAATAATCACCGCCACGGACATCATCAACAGCCCGCAATCTGCCAATGGATTCAGCTAACCCCGTCGTCCCCCTCGCCGCCGATGTCCCCAACCCCCACAACCCACACCTTGTTATTTACTCTCAAGCCAAAAGCCAACGTAATTAAAGCCGAACCTAATTCATTTCAAGGGAGCCGGCTTGTCACTCCCGTATTTGGATAATTGGCTTATCACACCGAGAATCTGTCTGCCGAGTGAGTCTGTGACCATAGCAACTGTGTGAACACTCCACCCTATCTCCTGCCCCAGCTCTCCTAAACCAGCGCGCCCCCCACCTTAAGCAACTGTGACTTATCAGCACAATCTCTTCTTGGAGAAGAGGGCTGCCCACCAGTCGCCCCCCTCCCCCCACCCCCGTCTCAACCCTGCTCAGATTACGGGGAGCTCCTTGCTGTGTGCGTCTGTCCTGGAGAGAAAGAGAGGAAAAAAAAGTGTTAAAAGAAATAAGAAGTGGAGGAGGGTGAACAAAAAAAAAATCTTCTCATGTTATTAAAATCTCAGTAGGATCGCAGCATTCCCGTCGCTGGGAAAGAAAACTGAAAGCAATAAAGGATTATTGGAATCCGCAGGGCCCTTTCTCTCCCACTCTCTCTCTCTCTATTTTTCCACGTGGTCACTCCCCAAGGTTGAAAGGGAGCCAGGGATTTACACGCGGTACAGCGTGCAGCCAGCCCATGAATGTAAATGCAAGATTTACGGGGGGGGGGGGGGGGGGGCAGCGGTGGTGGTGGGTCTTATTTCTTTCTTTCTAGGTGACCGGTGAAGTAAAAATAATAATATAGGCGCTTTAATCGGAATGAGCAGCGAGGCGCAAGTGTGTATTGTGCAAAACCCAAAGTCGCGTGATGTGACTTAACACTTTTTGCACGTGTTTTTTTTTTTGTAAACGGGTATGTATTTAATATACGATTATTGTCAAACGTATAGTTTGATAACCTGCTAATATTATAAATATACTCATTTAGATGCTTGGTAGACAAAGGCAACACTATTGAAGTTTTTTACTCAAATTAAAAGCCACTTTCAATCTATAAGGTGACCCGTTAATAGATATCCGACCGAGTTCTAATTCCCGTCTGAGTTTCTTCTCAATAGGTGATTTGAGTGCCACGCTAGCGAGGGCGATGGCCCCATGTCTTTACAGAGGAGAGTGTACGTGTAGAGATGGAACAAGCGAAACGAGTTTTTTTGGTGGGGGAGGCTTTGAAATAAAATGTCGCTTGTCTGTATAATTTCTCCTGAAACGCTTTATTATTATTATTGGGGCACCAATGAGTTGAGCAGTTTGTATTACGATGATTCAGTCACGTGGTGCTCTATTTGTGTCACTGGTAGTGGGGCCTCAGCCACGTTCCTGCGGCTTCAGGGTCACACACTTACCAAAAATTTCCAGGAAAAAAAATTCTAATCTTTCACATCAAAAAATAAACAACCATTCGAAAACCTCCAGATACAAACTGGCATAGGTCAAAGTGTAAAAAAGAAAATGTTTTTTTGGCCCCTATTTTACCTATTTGTTTTTGTTACTTCTCGTTGCCTATGTTTGTACAAGACATACGTGTTATAGAACTTCCGGAACATCATTAAAATTAATATCACTCACTCGGACACTCGTGCAATATGTATATCATGTAAATATGTTCGCAGATACATCAGCCGTTGGAATTATATTTTGTCTACTATGAACGCAAATAAATGTAGATCATGTAAATATTGTACTTTCCGCTTAGGGTCATATATAATCGCATATTACCGTTTTAATGCGATATTTAAAGAATCTCTATGGAACACGTGGATATCGGTGTAACGCAGACATCAGTCTAAGACACTTTCACATTTAGTTTCCTTAAAATTTAGGTTTTTCACATTTTGTCTAGTTATAAGTACACTCTAGACGAGATTTATGCCATATTTGAGCTTCCAGAACATCCCTAGTATTACATCACTCGCTGATTCACTCACGACGTCTGGATACATTACATACAAAGACCCCGTATAGCTTGAACAGACTGTTGGGGCGAGTGCTGTTAGCGAGCACCTATGAAGGCACGGACGGCACACGAGGGCTTGGGTGGCCAGCGCTACACTCGACCGTCTTCGTCTCTCCAGTGGCAACGTTTACACACAGCATCAGGTACTCATTTAAGGCGGAGTCGACCTAGGAGACGCCTAGGACCGGTTCAGAAAATCGTCACTGGTGTTGACCGTGAGCAGGAATCGAACTCGGGTATCCAGGTTTCTAGCGCAGCGCGCTATCCACCATACTACCGCTCCCCACATTGTTTGAACTTATATATACACACAAACAATTGAAAATCATATTTGTTTCACTATTTACAGAAATTCCCGTCTGTAATTTGTAAACCATAATTTACGTAGCAGCAGCAGCAGCCATGGTCAATCCACTGCTGGATGGAAAGCCTCACCAATCCGTGAGGGTGCAAGGAAATAAAACACTGCCCGAAACAATTTTCATGTCCATATAAAAAAAAGAGCGTATCTCTTACGGAACGATAAATATATCGGCGTAGTGCAAGTCAGTTTAAGACGCAGCTCGCTCAACATTCCCCATACATTTTCACTTAAACCATTTGCAGTGCCAAATTGGCAGAAACCAGGTGCCGAGAGTCTCGCGCGCGTTTTAATTTACTCCGGGAGTTTAAAAAAAAAAAATCAACAAAATCAACAACATTTCCAGCCGACGTCTGCATCTTTCCTCTCTCTCTCTCGCTCTCTCTCACTCACACACACTCTCGGTTTTGTTGTGCGTGTGTGTTCTTCATCCGTTGCACCCACAAAGCCAAGAACATTTTTTCAGGTGGGGGGTTTGGGGGAAAATCGAGGTGCCGAACCCCGCAACGTGATTTACGGCGGCACTCTGCCGTCCCCAGCGACTTACGCAGACGCATTCCTCTTTCCCTCCCTCCCAGTCCGAGGACTGTGCCACGCACCAAATCTTTATTGCGTCCTCATTCCTCACTGCCCTCTATACACAGCTGCTTCACACACACCAAAAAAAAAACCGTAACGCCGCTGCTGAGTTAAGATATGTGTTTGTTACCACCGCCGTAACAACAATTACGACGACATCACACGCGTTTCGTTGCAAATTGGTTGACGAAGCATGCCGGCGATGTTATGTTGTTGTTGTTGTTAATATATGAGCGCTTTGGCGGTACGCCGGTGCCTGGTATAACAAACAAAAAAGCAAACGTTTTTGGGACATTATTAATTATTTTCCCGCGATTCGCAACCCTCGGTCAGAAATTATTGTGAGGTGGTGCGTCAAAAACAGTTCTCGTGATATTGAAGCAGTCGGAAGAAGAATGTCAGTTAAACATTTCATTCCAGGCTGTCTTACGAGGACCGGTGCGTTATGCTGCACCGGTGTACTGACAATACGTCCATATGGTTTATTATTTGCTTATGTAATTATTTACTCTCGCATTCATATTTCCTCCAAGTGTATAGTTCTAAGAACCTCATTAAAGACGTATTCTTCTGCATTCCAGGTCGTTTTGAGCTTCCAATCCTTCTAAAATGTAAATTCCGTCTTGAGCTTTACATTGATAAATGTGGTTAAACACGTGTTGCTTACAATCAACTGACGATAAATAGTCATGTTTACTCGTGCGCTGTATAACTCCGATCGGCACGATTGACTACGACGTTGCGAGAGGAGTTCAATAAACGTACATAATCTCTTGAACTTCAAGTTGTCGGTAAACTTGCAGCATCTGTTTAACACACTGGACCTGCTAAACGCCTCTCCCATGGGTCCATACGACCCAGCCGTGGGTCATTTGTCGCTTTAGATTTGAAAGCCTCTACGCCTTCCTGGTGTCAATGTAAAGCTGTACATCTTGTGCGATGGTCCTCTCTCTCTCTCGCGATGTGTGGGCAGTACGGTACTTCAATTTCAACAAATAAATAACAAACACACTTCGCCGTTTTTTCTTTGTTTTATTGCCAACGCTCAAAATCAGGGAATGGAAATGATTGAAGACTCTTTCTCGTCCGATAGGGCTTTCAAATGCGTTTGGTGGGTCGCACATTAAGCATACACACCTCAGCTTTATCCAATAACACGGACGATAATTAGGGTTATCCTTTACCGGTGATCGAGCGTGCTAAAATTATAAACACGGTGTTGCCAGGTCATGAACCTTCCCCCTCTAGTACCCGATTAGTGCGACGAAAATTACTTGACTTTTTGGCGATGTATATCTCGTTTAAGCTAAAACTATTTTTTATTTTGACCAGGTAAGGCCCACCGAGCTATACGGCTCTTTCTCAGAAGCGACCTGCCCAAAAATGATTGCTCAACGAAGTGGCTTATCATGTTGAAATTTATAGCAGCCAAATATTCTAAACGCACGTTTCTAAATGTGGGGGGGGGGGGGAAACCGGAGGACCTGGAGAAAAATACACGCGACCACGGGGAGAGAGACACGCAAACTTCAAAGATACAGCAGGTGGCAGGATCTGCATGGAAACCACGACCTCCTGCATACCAGGCGAGGTAGTTAACATCTCACCACGGTAAAAGAGCGGGAACACGCAAACTCCAAATATACAGCAGGCGTCCGGGTCGGGAAGGAACCCACGACCTCCTGCATATCAGGCGAGGTAGTTAACATCTCGCCACCGTGTCTCATCGCAAATGCCACAATGTGTGACCACGAGCCGTGTGAAATGATGTCGCGGGGCCCTATTTTGTCCCGCGGGTTATCGGGTACTTCCACCTCTTCCAAGACGCCCGGCCCAGCGTGGAAGAGTAGGCCAACTCTTTATTCTTCAGAGAGAACTCTCTAGGAGGCCCTTCTGCCAGCAGTGGCGTGAGAAGTGGATTGACAGGGCTGCACTTTTACTTTTGAAAACCCTCACTCAGTACTGTTGTGGATAATCCTGGGATAACATTTTTACATATATATAAATGTTTGTTTTAATCATTGCCCAGAATGCACCGCTGTAGTGCTCGGTAAGGGTTATTCACTTACTTTCATAACTAAATAACGTAATGTGTCATTTAATTGAACAAATTTGAGCAGCATTGTTTTTTTCGTGTCAATGTGAGTAACTCATACAATAGGGATACAATTTTTGCAACTGCTAACATCTTTCAGGAATATATTTCTGCCTCCTTGTACACACACATCGCCATCATCAGCAGCCAAGCCGCTGCTCTTTGAAGGCCTACCCAATCCACCGCCACCTCGCCAATCGGCGATAGTTTAATCATCCACCTCCACATGACATTGTGTGTGCAACGACCGGTGGATATCCTCTCGAGGATGCGTTCCATCGCTTGGCTGCTACTCCATTATTATCCTTGACCATCGTTCATCATCACTTCTTGTGACACACCCTGCCCAGTCTAGCTTTTATCAACATTGTGGCGAACAAGTACAGTAATCTCCCCGGCCCCTCCACATTTAACTAATCTCACAAATATGCACACACACACACACACGCACGTATATATGAAACATTTTTCGCTTTCATCTCAAATGGTTTCACATGGTTTGTACGTAAAAGGTTGCGAATTAATGAATGGTCTTTTTGTCTTCGTTAAGTACAGCCACATCAGTTCAGCATGTGGCCCCTCTCTGAAGTTGTAGACAGCATCCTAAAACAATCACGGACAGGTTATGGGCAATCCAATTGATGGCCGTTTGTTTTTATTATCATTATAAGCCTAGAAAGTGGCCCTCGCAGCTCCGGGATAATGGACACACGCTCTGTTTATAGCGGGCGTGGAAAAACAAACACACAAACACTTCTATCATGCGGCGAGGTAGGGGGTGGAGTGGGGAAATAAACATCCACTGAACTGCGACTTAACTTCGCTCGCTTTTAAAAAGAAAGTAAGCCGTGGAAATTCAGTGCCAACCCCACTTCAAATGAAATGAAAGGACAACAAAAAGACCACCAGTTAAAAAATAACAGCTTTTAGAAAATGTTTGTCGGGGGGGGGGGGGGGGCACAGATCTCCTGTCTCTCCCTCTTATTGTACCTAATACAAATACAGAAAAAGTAAAAAAAGTTAATAAAAGTTGGGAGGGTGTGGCCCAATGAGAATGTCCGCTGTGCCGCTACTGGAATGCGTAAAGCGGGAGGGGGCCAAGGAGAGAGCGAAGGGGGCATTGATTTTAGTTTCTTGGGGGGTGGGTTAAGAGTGTTGCAATCGATTTTGCCGAGTGAAAGGAGATCAAAGGGTCAATGATGTACCCCGCCCGGGGCGACACGAGCCCCGCATGGGTTCAGCACCGTGACTCATCGCGTCGTCTCCTCCGGTGAGACTGGCCACCCCCCACAACCATCACCACCCGCTGCGGCCACGCCTCGTCACGTCTCTCTTTCTCTCTGTGGCCATCGCGGCGCCGCGATAGCCGAGTCTGTACGCACCCCCCCCCCCCCCCCGAAGTGTGGCCTGCGTCCGCCGGTCAGCTCTTTGTCTCCCCCCCCCCTCCACTCACTCACATGCTCACTCACACACTCACTCACACACTCATACACTCACTCACTCATACACTCACTCACATACTCATACACTCACTCACTCACACACTCACTCACACACTCACTCACTCACACACTCACTCACTCACACACTCACACACGCACTCACACACTCACCCACTCACTCACTCATACACTCACTCACACACACTCACCCACTCACTCACTCATACACTCACTCACACACTCACACACTCACTCACCCACTCACTCACTCATACACTCACTCACACACACTCACCCACTCACTCATACACTCACTCACTCACACACTCACTCACACACTCACACACTCACACACTCACACACTCACTCACCCACTCACTCACTCATACACTCACTCACACACACTCACCCACTCACTCATACACTCACTCACTCACACACTCACTCACCCACTCACTCACCCACTCACTCACACACTCACTCACACACTCACTCACCCACTCACTCACACACTCACTCACTCACACACTCACTCACTCACACACTCACACACTCACTGACACACACTCACCCACTCACTCACTCATACACTCACTCACACACACTCACCCACTCACTCACTCATACACTCACTCACACACTCACTCACCCACTCACTCACCCACTCACTCACTCACACACTCACTCACACACTCACTCACCCACTCACTCACTCACACACTCACTCACTCACACACTCACTCACTCACACACTCACACATTCACTCACACACACTCACCCACTCACTCACTCATACACTCACTCACACACACTCACCCACTCACTCATACACTCACTCACACACAATCACTCACACACTCACTCACTCATACACTCACACACACTTACCCACTCACTCACACACTCACTCACACACAATCACTCACACACTCACTCACTCACACTCACTCACTCACACTTACTCACACACTCACACCCGTTGAAGACACAAGTGGCCGACCGACGACGATGATGAGGATAATGACGCACAAGGGGCCTTTCTCTTTTCCTCCACCCCCCACCTACACCCCCCCCCCCGCACCGCCTCTTTTCTGCTGTCAACAAGCCGATTGTTGTTTACAAGCGTGTTTACATGTCAGCTTGAAGCTTCTACGATCTCATGTATCTGATATTTTTTACTCCTATCGTATTTTTATTTTGCCTTGTTTGTTGTTGTAACGTTCTGCCGCGCCCCAACTGCACATCCGTGAAAAAGAGCTTTACAGCTCGTCGGATTTATCCAGTATAAATACATATTCTGATTGATTCAGATATATATATATGTTTTTACCATGCAATTGGACGTGGAGCAGTGGTGCTGGGTTGCTGTGGTCACCGCGTTGCGCTACGAACCGGGCAACCCCGAGATTTATTCCTGGCCATGGCTAACATGAGTGACGAGCCATGTCTAAATCAGTTCCTGGCCCATCCCAATTGAAGACAATCGACACTGACCAGCGTGGTGAAGTATGGCCAAAAAACCTTCATCACCGGCACGACGTGGGGAGGTCCTTTTTCAAGTGGTGTATTTTATTAGTATTTTTTCATTAGCGCGGACAGCGACATCTAAATCAGTTCTGCCCTTTCCCTCCTTTCACCAACCAACATTGACCAGCGTGGTGAAGTATGGCCAAAAGAAGCACGCGGTCACCAATGCATCACCGACGATCTCTGTCACCACAGTGCCACAATTTCATCACACGGCTCATCAGTTGTAATCTTAAGCCGAGCAGAACTAGGAGACAACCAAGGTCCGCATATTGCTTGGCATTAATGTCGCTCGCGGACAGCATTTCTAAACTATTTATTATTTTTTATTTTACGAGGTAAGGCCCACTGAGTTTTTATGGTTGTTTTTTCAGAAGCGACCTGGTCACAAACGATAGCTTAACGAAGTGGCTTATAATGTGGACATGTACAGCAGCCAAAACTCCAAAACGCATTTTTTTAATGTGTGGAGGGGAAAACCGGAGGACCCGGAGAAAAATCCATGCGACCACGGGCAGAGAGACATGCAGACTCCGACTGTACAGGTGTTCGAGGATCGGGATTTATCCCACGACCTCCTGCATATCAGGCGAGGTAGTTAACATCTCACCAGAGATGTTTGTTAACCCAGGTTTCTGGGATCGTAGTTGCAATGCTCCATATCCACGACATCACTACACTCCCCAATGGTACGTGAAATTCGTGCGTGTGTGTATGTATAAACAGACATTTACAGAGATATTTAGTTATAATGGTATAAATATTCAACAAATATCTATAAAACTTCATGTATACTATTAAACACAGATATAAATCAGACGTCAATATTTTCAAAACACTATTTATTTAGGTTTTTTTTCAACTTCATTGAAATGTGGACAATGTTGAGGTGGATGTGTGTGGCCCAGGGGTGACAGAGTAATGAACTGACACTACACATACACTGGGTTTGAATTTGGGCTTTTAAAGGTGGAGTGAATTCATGGTCTCAGCCAATTGAGCCGTCTTCACCTATGAAAGGTGAAAATATTTCCTCGATGGAGTGGATGAATCAAGAACTCCAAACGGCGTAAGCGGTGAACGTGCAAAGGGTCAAGGCTTATATCACCAATGACTGCCCAATACCAACACGCGTTTTCTGATGGGGGGGTACTCCACTCAGCTACCACACAGCGACTTTACATAATGATTTTCAAAATAAATAAAACGTTACTTATCCTGGAGAAATCCGATGAGCTATGAAGCTCTTTTTTCACAGATGTCCAGTCGGGACGAACAGCGCAATCATTTTTTTTTTAATCAGATTATTTTGTGTTGCTGGGATGGCAGTGACACACAAAGCACGAATAGCAAAAACAACTCGCTGACGAATGCGTTGAGCTCTATGGCAGGGATCTCAGACGTAGCTCTCTGATATTCCTTCCACGGACCGTTCTAAAATGTCGATAATGCATTGCTCTGTTAAAACTGTCAATGGCCATGTTTCTGCAACCGTGCCATCCAAAGCACCAGCCGTATAAATTGAGCAGATCACTAAATTTTCAATAAACGCATTTACTATATATGTAACGTATTTGGTAAATTCTTCTAAAAGCAAAATGTTAATAGCGGGGGGGGGGGGGGGACTTATTTTACTGGAGAGCTTTAATGCCTAGAAACGGAAAGTGCGACCCCAGGGCAGTCGCCACGCTTATTATTTTTCGCCGCAAACAAAGCACGTCATCGTCACCCACTCCCACTTGTCTGCTGAATGTGATCGTCATGACGGAAACGAGACCGTCTCACTTCTGCTGCTCGACAAGGCACCACAAACACCACCACGTGCATGCGCACACACCCAAAACAAAGATCCCCCGTTTAGCCTAAACAGACTGTAGGGGCAAGTGCTGTTATCGGGCCCCTATGAAGGCCGCAACGGTACACGAGGGGGTGGGTAGCCAGCACCACGCCCGACCACGAGTGGCGATGTTGACACAGCGCATCACGGACTCATTTGAGGTTGAGTTGACCTAGGGGAGGCCCATGACTGGATCAGACAATCGTCACCGGTGTTGGTAGTGAGCGGGAATCGAACCCGGGTCACCGGGTCACCGGGTTCGTGGCGCAACGTGCTCACAGCTACACCACCGCTCCCCACACACACGCATACACCCACAAACACGTGCAGCGTGCTCACAGCTACACCACCGCTCCCCACACACACGCATACACCCACAAACACGTGCAGCGTGCTCACAGCTACACCACCGCTCCCCACACACACGCATACACCCACAAACACGCGCACACACATACGCGCACACCCCCCCCACAAACACGCGCACACACCCGCACACACACGCGCACACACACGCGCACACACACACGCGCACACACACGCGCACACACACACGTGCACACACACACGTGCACACACACCCACACACACACGTGCGCACACACACCCACACACACGCGCACACACACCCGCAAACACGCGCACACACACGCACGCACACACACACGCGCACACACACGCACGCACACACACACCCGCACACACACGCACGCGCGCGCGCAAGCACGCAAATACGAGTTCCGAGTTTCGCGGATGAGCCTTCGACCATGTGACGTGGGCTCCGCAGACCTTGTGCTCCCTTTCTTCGCAGCAAGTGAGACGCATGCGGCGATGCAAAACAAGCAGGGACGGGAGAGGGGGGGGCAGGTATTACACTCAGCGGGGGGTTTGGGAGGGACACTGGTCATCTCCGATTGGGCAGCCTCTCTGTCTCTTGCAGACGAGTCCAAATGAATCGTTGCCTGTCGTCTTATTGTTTATTAACCCTCCCTAATTGGGATTACAGTGCCTCTCAAAGTGTGTGAGGGGACAGGGGGGGGGGGTGTAGTGGCTGTGAGCCCCCCCTCTGTGTCAATATTGGGGGTTGTTTTTTTTGTGTTGTTGTCCTCGTGTGAAATGACTTGGGGGTTGGCTCGGCCTGTCTGATCGTCGTGGTCATCATTCACTCGACCAAAACTACTACATCATTTCTTTTTTTGTGTGCAAATCTCTTCTTTACTTAAACTGGTTGGTTGTTTTGTTAAAACTCACGACAAACAGTAACGATGTGATTAATTAACTTTTTTTCGACTTTTTTCTCTCAAGGAAAATGCTACCGAGCACCAACACCCCGAATTTTTTGCACGAGATTTTTCTGCTTTGCGATGTTTCGCTTCGAGTAGCTTTTTTTTTTTTATTTGACTTGTTGCCTTTGTATATGAAAACAAGTGTTTACAGGAGCTAATGCCGCACACATTACGTGGGTGACAACTCAAAAGCACACGAAAAAAACACACCGGTCTGCCAGAAACCCATGAATCAGCCACGAAATGATGAAATCGTCCCAGGGACGTGGTGAAATGGCATGATCCGCCGATCGGACACCGGTGTGTCGCAACCCGCACGGCGTTTGCCTGTCTTGAAGAAATGCTGCTGAAAGTGTGGACTCCCAGAAGGCCTTGCGGCTGGCTAATTCGTTTCTGTAAGAAAACTTAAAAAAAGACGAATGTGGAGAGACGAACATGTGAAGGGGACATTAGACTGCTTGTTTATTTTTTTTTGTTATTCGTATTCTCCAACGTGACGCCGATGATTGTTTTTGAATTCCGAATTAGATTGGATTTAATCTTGATCTTGAATTGATAAAAGACATCGGGTTGCTTTATATAACGTTGGGGTGGCTCTAATGGTCACTAAACTGGACTCACACAGCAGCGTTTTCCACGTTTAGTTCGATCTTCAGGGGTGGCAGTTGCAAAAATGGTTTCTTGGTGCTTCTGTCCAGCCAGCAGTGCGAATGTGCGTACAGCACAGTGAGTCAAGAAGCCGAGTTGCGTGCGATGGGGTAAAGTGTGGGTACTCCCACCTCCACCAAAACGTCCGGCTATCGTGGAAGGCTGAAAAAAATCAACTACCCTCTCGATTGGCTCTCCCCAGTGGAGGCCATTCCACCAAACAGCAGTTGATAAATTAGATAATGCTAATTCGGGCAGAAACACAATTCAATGACGTTCCTTTACAGAATACATTATATATGCACCACACGCACTGTAGCCATTATCACGAGAATAATGATTCCTGTCAAAGAGACATTAGACGTGCAGACTTACCTTTAACAGTAAACTTCACTTATTTGGTGATATTTCTTTTTTTTTTTACAAAGCAAAACTGCAAATACAAACTGGAAGCACCAGAATTGTGTTGTTTTTTTTAAAGGGAGAATGTTCAACATTTCATGGTCAAACAAGAAACAATGAAGAGGAAGGCAGGGTTACATTTTTGGACATGTAACAAGAAAACAAGAGACTTAAATATCATGTTTTGAGTAGGGGGAAATGATGGCTAAAACACCAAGCTGGGGGAATAGGTGAGTTTAAGGTTCACCAGCCATGTGAATTATTGGATGCAACTGAGAGAATACTCTAATGCAAGGTCCTTGAGTAAACATGGACAGAGCTGAATGGAAAGGAAGGCTATGAACGCCGAAATGTTTGAGAAAGGACGTGGCCCACAGAGAGATGTAAATATATCGATGGATTATTACAAATACATCGTCGCTGTTACTTCGGCCAATAACCTTACTTCTACCAGCCCCCCCCCGTGTTTTCGCATCTCAGCGCCGCGCGCTCAGCGCTGTAGATTGCCAAAATAAATATTCGTCTTTGTTCAACGACGGCCGGATTTTTTTTTATTTTGAAATCAGTGGAGGGACGCTTAATGCGAGCGCGTGTAAAAAAAAAAGTTGCCAGTGAGCCCGTGTGTGTAGTCAATTTAAATGAATTTAATTTTCAAAAACCCCAAGGCAGATGCTAATAAAGAATGGTTTAACTCCCCAACCGCTGAAAACAACTGTAAATAAGCTATTTACAGTAAACATGTATCCAGTTTACTGTAAACTGTGAGCACCATTGAATCAATTTGTAGATAAAAATGAAATAACACATTTGCACGACTATATACAGTTTTTTTTACATCGGCCAGCTATATTTTGTAAATCTTATCTGCTGAAATGTGGGCGTTCGTAATTTTAGACATTTGACAGATGCGTATACAAAACCATGTGGAACTATTCAAAATATTACGTTCACCGATGTGCTCAAAATATTTACGTTTGAGAGCCACTCTTCGTTTGTCTACTCTATTCCTCACGAGCCAATTCAGCCCATCATCATCATCACCCTCGGGTGGGTAAAGTCAGACCACCGCCAAGCCAATTTCGGGCACCACTTGGGAAGTGGCCAAACGGTGGTGCTCCGTCAAGGGAATGTGGAATTTCCACCACAGGCTCAAGGCTAACAATGGAGATGAGCGCCGCCCAATATTCATATAAGCACAGCAGCCACATACAAGCGATCAAAAATGAACACAATAATGTTGAACTCTTCGTAAACTAATGACATGGACAAATGTAAAAACCACTACGTGTTTTGCAGTCAACTACCCAGGTCTCCTTTACAAATGGCAGGGCACTCCTGCAAGCCACGCCCGGCTGGTGATGATGATTCCGATGACATCACCAAGCCCCGCCCATCACCTCCCGTCCAGCGTCACATGCACGAAGAGATCGGAAACTTTTTATTAGTTCCCAACGATTTCCGTATTATCCAATTAGTCGAGTAATCGAACTGGCAATAGATGGAGTCAACGATTACCTAAGCAATCAGATTACACCCCAGCTTTATTATAACATCTCGGTGAGATGTTAACTACTTCCCCTGGTATACAGGAGGTCGTGAGTTCGATCCTGACCCTGATACCAGCTGTATATTTGGAACTCTGCATGTTTCCCCCTGTGGTCGCGTGGAATATTCTCCGGGTCCTCTGCTTTTCCCCCTCCACATTCAGAAACAAAGTCCGTTCAGAGTATTGGGCTGCTGTAAAATGTCCACGAGCTAAACCACCGCGTTGGAGCCATCATGTTGCGGCCAGGTCACTTTGGCAAGCGAGCTATGTGCATCAGTGGGCCTCACCTGGTAGAAGTACAATCAAAAGTTGAGTTCAGTTTGAGTCAAACCCGGCGCATTTTGTTTGAGTGACGTGTCCGCACGGTGCCATCGCATTCTCTAAACAACGCCCACGCCCTCACGTTACGCAGCGACCGTCACCGACTGGCCCGACCACAAAAAAACGCCTTTGCCGATCTCGTCAAGGAGCGCGCACCAGCACGCGAACTCATTCTCGCAGCGAGCTATGGGACAAAAGACTGCAGTGACCGCAAGGGCCCCAACTTTCTTCAGGTGCGCTCCTGCGGCCGTCTGGAACGCTCCTTCTTCCGATATTGGGAAGCCACTGCAACTGCGCACTCTTAAATCTAAATTGAAAACTCATTTGTTTAGAAGTGATTTTTTTCTTAAATTTTGTTTTATTGTCCTTCCCCCGCACCTCCGATCATCACGGTTGGCTACGTACGGTGCGAAATAAGTTCAACATACATACATGCATGCATGCAAACCAACACACTATGCGAATTGTCGCCAAAGCAGCCAAGTGGCAAGAGGCTACAATTGAACGCAACGGGAATTTCCCACCCCACGTCTCAATCTGCTGTGCCCTGTGCTTCAACACGCGGATTGGAAGCCAGACGCCTCTCCGTTTGGACTCCACCCAGCAGCAGGTGTATGAGAGTCCCTTACGCGCACCCCGCTTAGCAACAAACACGCAAAAAAAATCATTTCACAATGCTAGAGGACCTTGATGGGAATTGCAGGTGTTGCATATATATATTGGATTTGATTTATCATTACATCTGAAATGTCAGATAGTGGCACAAACAATGCTCGTTACGACCCAGAAAACCCACCGGTGGGATGTGCAGTGCAACCACAAAAAAAATGCGCGCGCGATTACCACTCCGCATGAAATGCCAATTTGCATTTATTCAGAATCTCATTGCAACCGCCGTCTCCAGATGCTTCACAACGGTAAACATTTTAAGTAGCTCTGTGCACATGAGATAAACCAAAAAAATGGGGTCTTGAAGCCTCGACTTGGACAATCGTAGCAGCAGCAGCAGCAGAAGAAGATTCTCAACCATGCAGAGTTTAAGAGGACGAGAAATTCAGACACCGGGAGCTGAAACCGCAAAGGAAATGACCTCAACGTCCGTCTCTGTCATGGGAGGAAATTACGTTTTTCGGCAAAAAAAAACTACATTTATCTTCGTTGATTCCTATTTGCACAACATTTGATTGTTTTCAGATGCCGAGAGGTGAATTTTAATGTTCAGGTCAAAGAGACGTTGGCAAAACATCCACGAATGAAGATGTTCTTGGGGGGCAGACTTGAGGCTTTCCTGTGTAAATCAAAGCATAGCAGTATTTATACACATCACACGGAGACAAACAACAGACACACCAGTCAAACAAATGTTTAAACCGGAGATTTGTGGCCGGCACCTCTGAAGTGTGATGGACAATGTGTGGCATCTTACTTCGTTCGACAAACTTAGTTGTTTTTCTTTCAAATAAGGTCACGGACCTTCTCTGAAAATTGTTCCCGTGCATTACAGTTTTAAAGGCCCCTTTGTGATCAATTTTTGTTTCCTTTCTTTCACAATTTGTATAGTCATTTCCTCCTTTTTGTGTTTTCTTAACTTTTCCCTTTCTCTTCCACGCTTCACCCTTTTTGTGACAAACATATCCCTCGTAATGATGCCCCATTCAGCGCGAGGCCTTCCAGATTCAGACACGCGCACGCGCACATAGACAAAGATCCCCCGTATAGCCTCGAACGGGCTTCTTGGGGCAAGTGCTGTTTGCGAGTTGCACCTATGTAGGCCAGCACGGCAGACAAGAAGGCGTGGTTGCTCAACACCAAAGACAAAGATCCCCCATATAGCATTAACATGCTGTTGGGGCAAGTGCTGTTAGCGAGCACCTATATAGGCCGATATGGCACACGATGGGGTGGGTGGCCAGCACCACAACCGGCCGCCTTTGTCTTCCCAGTGCCGATGTTATCACACCGTGCAAGGTACTCATTTATGGCCAAGTCAACCTAGGGGAGGCCCTACAAAAAGGATATTAGAGACAGAGAATGCAATGGACACTGTGACTGTTATCGGTCATGAGCAGACATCTAACTCGGGTCTAACCACTGCACCACTGCTCCCCGCGCACGTGTACACACACACATACACGTGCACACACATACACGTGGACACACACACAAAGACAAAGATCCCCCAGTATAGCCTTAACAGACTGTAGGGGCAAGGGCTGTTAACGAGCACCTATGAAGGCCGGAACGGTACACGAGCGGGTGGGTGGCCAGCACCACAGCCGACCGCCTTTGTCTCCCCAGTGGCAATGTTTACACACCGCACCAGGTACTCATTTGAGGCTGAGCCGACCTAGAGGAGGTCCAGAAACGGTTCAGACAATCGTCACTGGTGTTGGCCGTGAGCGGGAATCGAACCCGTGTCGCCGGGTTCATAGCACAGCGCGCTAACCGCTACACTACCGCTCACACACACACATACACGTGCACACACACACACGTGCACACACACACGTGCACACACACGTACACACACATGTAAACACACACACGTGCACACACACGTGCATACACATACACGTGCACACACACACATGCACACACGTACACACACACACACATGCACGTGCACACACGCATACACGTGCAGATATACATACACATGCACACACACATACACGTGCACACACACACGTGCACACACAACAACAACCGCCATTCGCCACTAAGTGGCGGTGACGTCCCCACGACGCTTGTGCCAGGCTATGTGCACCCTGAGGCCACGTGAAGTGTCTAACGCTCGCTGGCAGGAGGTCACGGGGCAGACCCAGGTGCCACGGGTCGACTGACTGAGATGACTGGCTGATGCACCACCTGTGCCCCCTACTGTGCCAACCTGCTGTGCTTTAGCCACCCGGCGCTTCGCTCGTTGTTCTGAGCGTCGCTCCTCCGCCCTCCGTTGTTGTTGGAGGGCGACTACCTCCAACTGCCCAGTAGCGTCCTTCACGAGCCTCCTCCACAGAGGCCGATCTTGACACCGCTGGTACCAGTCATCGGCAAGTCCACTCAGCTCCACGTCCTCCTGTACCACATCACTCCATCTCTTCTCTAGCCCGTGCCGCGCCCGCTTAGCCCCCTCAATCCGGCCGAACAAAAGCTGTTTCGGCATGCGGTGGCTGGGCATGCGGGCTACATGACCCAGCCATCGCAGCCTTCTCCGCCAGAGGAGCTCACCGATGGGACCTTGCCCAGATCTTTCAAGGATTTGTGAGCTCCTCACACAATCCAGTCTGGTTAAACCCAGGATGGATCGTAGGCAGGCCAGCCTAAATGTTTCTAACCGGCGAAGATGTTCCATTAGGGGGGTCCACGTTTCGCAAGCGTAGAGAAGGGAGGGAATGACCGTGGCCGAGAAGACCTGAAGCTTAATGCGGAGCGACAGACCAGGTAGCTTCCACACAGCGTTACGCAACCGATGAAAAGATATTGCCGCTCGACTGATTCGGAGTGAGACCTCTGCTGTTAAACTGGAGCCAGTCATAAGCACACTGCCCAGGTATGGAAAACTCTCCACTCTCTCCACAACTGCCCCATCACCGATTGGGAGTTGTGGGGGTGGAGTGTCCGATGGTACAAAATACCCAGGCAAGTGCTTAGTTTTGGTGGGGCTGATGGCAAGGCCCTATCTCTTAGTGGCACGCTCCAGTCTCAGCAGCAGCGTCTCCAACTCCTCCTCTGAATGAGCAGCTATTAGCAAATCATCAGCATACATAACGTGGTTGAGCAATAGGGAGCCATCTCTTGACCGCACCCGGGCATCGATCAGCCTCCCATTATATCTGTACCATATGGAGATTCCCCCGGTACAGCTTTTGAAGGCTTCACGAACTACGTGGTCAAAATAGATGTTAAATAATGTGGGAGCCAGAGGACATCCCTGTCGCGGGCCCGCTCACGATCATGAAGGTCCTTAATGATCATGAGCAGAGGGTTAGGTTCTCCAAAAGCACGAAGAACAACCCAGAGCCCAGGCCTACTGATGGTATCATAGGCCTTGACCAGGTCAATAAAGCAGAGATGTAGGTCTTGTTGGAATTCCCTACACCTCTGCTGTAGCAGCATACACGTGCAGACATACATATACATGCACACACACATACACGTGCACATACATACACATGCACACACACATACACGTGCACACACACACGTGCACACACACACGTGCACACACACACACGTGCACACACACACACACACGTGCACACACACACACACGTGCACACACACACACGTGCACACACACACACGTGCACACACACACACGTGCACACACACACACGTGCACACACACACACACGTGCACACACACACACGTGCACACACACACACGTGCACACACACACACACACGTGCACACACACACACATGCACGTGCACAGGCGCAGACGCTCGCAGCCTGGGTCAAAGTTGGGCTGCTTTTTCTTTTTCAAGAGAATCTGCCAATCATCGAAAAGTGCCCTGCCGCTATGTGTGTGTGTGCACACCCAGCCAGCACGGCGTATTCAAGTCGCTCCAACGGACGGTGCTGCTCTTTCAATGCCTGCCCTAACGGTAGGGTCCTCGCTTCTTTGAGGAATTCCTGAGGATTCAGTTGACATACCGGGGGCAAAGAGAACGGCACAAAAGGAGGGGGGCGGGGGGTACACGTTGGGGGCTGTAGTGGGGTGAGGGGATGAGGGAGGGGGGGGGGACATCTGTGTGAATACGTTCTGAATGGACGCAATGGACTAACATGGCCACATAGGAGGCGGCCTGCATCTCTTCACCTGCGGCCTCATAGAGACACAGAGAGAGAGAGAGACTTGGCGTGCCCAATGCCTGGGTGTAATCGTAAATAAATAAATAATTAGATAGCATTTCCCCAAAATTAAAAGACAAATCATCTCCAGATTAAAAAAGGCAACAGGGAAGTAAGATATGGCCCCGTGACACCGCCCCCCCCCCCCCTCCATCCACACCCACGTTGCACTGCCACTGCTGCAGCATTGGCAGCGTTGCACAAGCACTAACAACAGCAACAGGTTCAGATTTGTCAACAACACCGGTGGGCCCTAAAATGAACAAATATAATAGGTGATATTTCGGACAATGACCCTTCTTAATAGCTCGTAAAACCGAACGTTTGAGTCATTTGGATACAAAAGCATTAACATGGGTATTTAATTAAGACGCGGGTAGGTTTAGTGTAACATTAGACTTGCTAAACTGCCATTCTGCGGAATGAGTGACACTTAGGGCGAGTGGCACGTGGTGCGAGTGGCACGTGGAGCGAGTGGCACGTGGAGCAAGTGATACGTGGAGCGAGTGACACGTGGAGCGAGTGGCACGTGGAGCAAGTGACACGTGGAGCAAGTGACACGTGGAGCGAGTGGCACGTGGAGCGAGTGACACGTGGAGCAAGTGACACGTGGAGCGAGTGGCACGTAGGACGAGTGGCACGTGGCGCAAGTGATACGTGGAGCGAGTGACACGTGGAGCGAGTGGCACGTAGGGCGAGTGGCACGCAAGTTGAACACTCAATGCAATTGTAAATAAGATGTCCAAGTGGGCCAGGTATCTGCTCACATAGAGCAGACTATACTTGTACGCACCCACAACTTTTGGTTTAAAATAACTGGAGGGGGGGAGCAGTCTTATAATGTGGATAAAACAGTATTGATTTTACATCCCTATGTCAATCCACTGCTGGATGAAGGCCTCCCCCACTGCTACACCACTGATGTGTAAGATATCACTTGCCACTGATGTCTAAGATATCACTCGCCACTGATGCTAGCCAGGCCCTGGAATCGAACTGCATCTGCCGGCACGAGCGGTGTAGCATGTGCGCTAAACACCGCGCTGCCTCAAACTTATCACAAACGTAGTGAAAAATGTGTCACAGCACTGTTGTTATGAATTGCGAATCGTGAGACAGCCATGTGTCTGTTTCATCACGCACACCTATAAAATAGCTATCAAGTCCATACGCCAACAACGTGCCTTCTGGGCTAACGTTGTTATACGACAGTTTTTTTCAAGTGGGTCAACTTTGGACCAGGTTTTGACTTTCTGGATCTGAGCGGTGTGGCCTGTTTCACACGTGCTGTATCGCCCGGTATTCTAGGCACGAGGCCTTTACCAAATACCGGAGAGAGTCTGTCCACCACAACAGCAGCATTTTTAGAATAGGGCCACAGTCTGCTGGTGAGTGTGTCGACAATAGAAAGTTGACACTGGTCCAGAATTGTGCTCGCTTGAAACAAATGCCGCTGCTGGAACACATTGGTACAGGAGGCCATTATTTTGGTGCGAGAGCGACACATTATTTATGTTATTTGCGATTGCTGTAACAGACCCTGGTTCGGTTTTATTGAGTTTAACACGTAGGCTTTCGCGACCAGTATTATTAATAAAAAAAAAGGTTTTTGGGTTAGAACGCGTTATTTAGAAATGTGCTGCAACCCTCCACCACCCGACACGGCCAATCAGTAAAAAAAACAGTGTCACGTTGACAAAAGACAAATAGTTCACTACTTTAGCCCACCGGTGTGTTTGAAGAGTGAATCCACAACATTTACTATTAGAGTACGACGTTTCGCTGGTAATTACATCCAGCATCTTTGGGCAATTTGCCAGAATAGTGATTGTGCTAAGGGATGCGTCTGGGAAGACGCGCAGTGCGTTAGCGTGTAAATCGATTGATGGCCTAGTGGGAAGTCCACGGAGCCAGCTCGCTCGAATTTCGCCAAACGTTTAAAAGTCTGCTACGGTTATAGGCAATGAGGAGTGGTGCCGGGAATGGGCAAAAAATGTTACCATTCGGCGTCACTCGTCTCTGTCTCGCCATCGGCAGCCGCTGTCTGCAACACTGCTGGGTGAAGGCCTCCCAAGCTGTCGCGATCCCTCACGGGCGAGCGCTGCACATGAACTCCTGTTGGATGAATTTCCTCCTTTGGCTGCCATTCCATCACCAGTCTCCTCCATCGCCCCCCCCCCCCCCCAGCCGACCTAGCGATGTGTCCTGCTAAAGCGAATTTACTTTTTCCAATATGGGCACCAAGTCTCTTATTTGTTTTGATCCCGAATCTGTATTAGACATTTATTTGCACAGATAATAATCATTATTATTACTTGTGCCTTTTTATACATTTTATTCCATTTGTGCCAACATCATAATGTCAGGAGATGGAGTATCGCAGAGTAATGCATCACCTCCTGTTAGAGAATGCTCCGTGGAAGGAGATACCACCACCAGAACTACGTCTGTAGATCCATTCAAGAGACTTTTACATGCCGTGAGTGAAAGGTTCATCGTATGGGACAAGTCGCACCAATATTTACTTGTATATCATTGTCAAGTATGTAACTTATCCGTGCTTATTAAAATACAACTTTATCACTTGTAATGCTTTGGTTTAACCGCGAGTGTCGACACATCAGTGTGAATGAGAGCTGCGGGCAGTCCAAGACTCGATCAAGAACCAAGACTGCAGGGGCTTACATTTAACGCAGACAATATGGCGAGGTTTTAATAAATCCCTTTGTTTAATGGGCTTCGTATCTATGTACTGTACTGCAGTAGCAGCAGTATTACCAAACGTTTAAAAGAGCACTACTCTGCTGTTCTTGAGATCAATAAATCAAAGATGATATTTTTTAACATGACTTTCTCTTGGCACCAGACTAGTGCCATGCGGATGTATGCACACCACTGTCTGTATATGCTGTGAATGGCGACGCGATTATGTACTGTCAATCCACTGCTGGATGAATGCCTCCCCCACGTCGTGTCAGAGATGGAATGTGGGGGGTGGCGATTTTTGACCATACTTCACCACGCCGGTTAGTGCAAATGCTGCCGTTATGTTGACCTGTTTGTTACTTAAATTCGTCATCGTGATGTGCATGTTCCAACTACATTTTCCCCACATTATTTTCAATGACATTAATTTTATTGGAAAAATGTTATCCAAGCCGAGTTGGAGGTTGTTTGGCCATTCCTCTCTAAGCTGGACAGTTGCGGGGGCTATGGCGAAGTTGAGGAGCGGTGGCGCAATGGCTGGCGTAACGTCTCATGAACCCCATGACCTGAGTTTGATTCCCAGCCACCTTCTTCGCCGTATCACGCTTAAACCATAAAATGAACTGCCAAAAAACACTTTAATTGTAAAGTATACAGTATAGGTGTTTTAAATGCACATCAATTGCACAAGCCATTAAAATGCCACCGCAGTACAAATGTTTATAGTTTATTGCTGTTGTTTTCAACAGACGGTTTAATTGTACCACGGATTCATGATGCATAATAAAGGAGAGTGAGAGAGATGCATTGCAGAATCGGTGGTTGAGAGCTCTGCAAGATCTTAAGCCAGTAGTGGATTGAGAATGACAAGAGCAAGGGTATGAACTACGTACGTCAACTCATCAAATTACAGGACGAAACATTTTTTTTCTTTTAAACAAATTATCAAATTAATAATGATTACGGTAAATTCATCAACAAATGGGGACGCATATCGCCGAGTGTTCAGTACGTGCATTAAATATCCTTCACCAAAAAAGTAAACAAATTAAAAGTGTTGGCAAAAGGTAGGCGTTTGAAACGCAGAAGCAACTTTTGGCGACACCATCGAACAAAGGCGCCCACTGCATCGTGCGCTCTCGCGGCCGTCTGGAACGCTCTTCCTTCCGATATCGGGAAGCCACTGAGATGCGCACTTGTACATCTGATATATTAAAGGATTTCTTGAGTACTGCTTTGTGTGTTTAGCTTGTTGTCCTTCCACAACACCTCCGATTGGCACGGTTGGCTCCGTACGGTGCGCGAATGAAGTTCTCGACAGTACGTACTGCGAATTGCCGACGACGCAAACAAAATCCCTTCCCCTTGCGTCATACCGCCAGTATCCTCCTTGCAAATGCAGTGGCCAAACACCTGTGCCACTGGGTCGTGGCTGGCTCCCCTGGGGATGAGCGGAGAGACGACAACAACAACAACAAGTTGCTCGTTCACTTGTACAATCAGTAACAACTAGCAGAGGAGGAGGAAGAGTTAGACCAAAAAAAAAACCCTAAATAAATAATGTCAATATTCGTGTCCCGAACGCGCCAACAAAAGGTTATTTCACTTGGCTCCCAGCGTGAGAACAGAGGTGACGACACGCGGGCCGCACCTTACGAGTGGGAGGCGCTCCACAAATGTGTCCCCGTAAGCAGCACACACACTCACTCACCCCCGCACCGTACAACACAAACCCCCGGCAGGCAAACACACCGCGACGCTTTATTATTACTTTGCCTCTCTGTTGTTGAGTTTTTTTATTTATAAATCTCTCTCTTGTGGGGGGTGGGGTGGGGTGGGTGGGTGAAGACCATGAGAGCACCTGGGAAAGGTATACATGAGCTTCTCAGGCCCCTGCCGCGCTCTGCAATTTCATGAGCGAATAACTCGAGGCACTTTGGACACTGCTGTGCCTCGCTCGAGAGTTTTCGCCCAACGACGAAGCCGCTACGCGCCGGGTTTTGCGTTCGTATCGCTAACACAAGCGGTCGCACACACACACAAACAAGATAAAGATTCCTCCGTATAGCCTTAACCAGATATTGTTTTTTTTTTTGGGGGGGGGGGCGGTGCAAGTGCTGTTAGCGAGAAGCACCACTCCCGACGGCCTCTCTCTCTCTCTCTGTCTCTCGCTTTCCCGAGCGCCGATGTTTACACACCGCACCAGGTATTCATTTGGAGGATGAGTCGAACTAGGGGGAGGCGCAGGACTGGTGACCATGAGCCGGGAATCGAACTTCGGGTGGCCGGGTTGTGAGCAGTGGGCTAACCGCTGCGCCACCGCTCACACACGCACGCACGCGCGCGCGCACACACGAGCGAAAACATATTTGCGTCTACATGCAGACAATCGCGACGGAGTGGTGGGTGTAAAATCTAACCGTGCCACGGAAGAGCAGGAATAGAAGTGCTTGTAAGAGAGAAAATCCAAGCAGCCGACCCCATGGGAGAATAGAAAAAAACATTACATGTCAATGATGCTGCTGCTGATGCTGAATTGGACCTGGTGCATAGCCATAATTAAAGATCTCACATTCGTCAATAACACTGTGGTTTTACAAAGTTAACAAATAAAATAGGCGACGTTGTGTGCAATGCTCCTCCTGATTTATGTGCTAGGAAGAAGCCCCCCCCCCCCCACAACATCACCTATTACATACTTTACCTGATAAAAGCCACAGTGTTATTAATATAAATGAGTGTTTGTTCGTGGAAAATATTTATTTTTTTAAATAAGGGTCCCCAAAAGTTACTTTTGAGAGTTTGATTGGTGTCACTCACCAGGCGGGTTAAGAAGTCGTCCCTTTAACATTCCTTCAAAATCTAGTGCCAAAACACTTCCAAATACACAAACCCCATCATCAGTAAACCAAGTGATCGGCCCCCTGTGGAGACTAATGATCAGTTACCGATTTTCTTTTCTCACTCTATCCTGTTGGCTGTCTGAAGCGAGTTTATCCGCCAGCATTTGTTCAAGCAGACAAAACTCTGGACTGGATTTTTCCTCCGTGATCGCATCAGCAGAGTCAGGCTGGGTGTTGTAGTTAAGGGCTTTAGTCAACAACAACAACAACCGCTATTCGCTACGAAGTGGCGGTGACGTCACCACGACGCTTGTGCCAGGCCATGTGCACCTTGAGGCCACGTGAAGTGTCGAACGCCCGCGGGCAGGAGGTCACGGGGCAGACCCAGGTGCCACGAGTCGACTGAGATGACTGGCTGGTGCACTACCTGTGCCCCCTACTGTGCCAACCTGCTGTCCTTTAGCCACCCGGCGCTCCGCTCGTTGTTGTGAGCGTCGCTCCTCCGCCCTCCGTTGTTGTTGGAGGGCGACTGCCTCCAACTGCCCAATAGCGTCCTTCACGAGCCTCCTCCACAGAGGCCGATCTTAACACCGCTGGTACCAGTCATCGGCAAGTCCACTCAGCTTTAGAACACACACACAAACACAAAATCAATAATCTATAAATACTCATTATGGGCTTCTGTAGGGCATTCATCATCATCAGCAACAACAGTGATGGTCAATCCACTGCTGAATCAAGGCCATTCCCCGTGCCGCTGTCATCTCTCGCGACGCTGTGATGCGATGATAATCCACGTGGCACCTGCACACGAAACGATGTCGTCACCGCTCCATCTGCCCAATCTCCCACACACTCCATTCCCTGTCGAGCGCTCCGCCACCAGTCTTGACAATCAGCCATCATCTGTACTGCCTCGTCGTTGTGAAGGTTCACGCGTAACAGACTCACCCCGTTTTCCCGGCCCGCACAAAAAAAATAATATTGATTATGTGATTTATATATATATATAAATACGCCTTTTGGCGTCCTCTGGTCTAACACCGTTTTGAGACTAGGCTCAAAAGAAAGCTGTCTCTAGTGTGGACCAATCAATTTCAAAGACAATGCATATATTATCAGAGTATGTTTTTTTGTTTGCATTCTGACCACAAGTATTGTGGTTAATGCAGACATTATTCCTTGTGAAAGGTTTCAGTTTGGTGTTATAACATCTCAACGCCTGTTTTGCTGCCAGAAAAAAAGGGGAAAAACCTATTCTCATATATAAATATTATTCCATCAACCTCTTAGCCTTCCATACCAAATCCCACTTCTAGCCGTCATCGCGTACCACGAACGGGAACGACAGACATACACTACCCACCGGCCTGGCCCACGCGTTTAACTGACGATCAAAATGATTTTTTGTAATCTATTTGCTTACCCTTCCTTATACTTTGCACTCCAATCGTGCCCTTGTATTGTTTGTTTCCGTCATTTTCTGACCTGCCCCTACTGGACATCTATGGGGGGTGGGGGGGAAGGGTGCAAAAAAAACAAAAATAAGCTTTATAGCTCATCGGATTCCTCCGGCATGAATTAAAATTCTGATACTCTTTCAATGCACCTTCACCGCACCCCCCCCCCCCCCGACCGCCCCGCACCGCCACTCCCTCCGCCTCGGAAGCCTCGGAAGCCTCGGAAGCCTCGGAACCCTCGGAAGCCATGTCCTCGAGCCCTTGCCTCACACAACAATCGACGAGTTATGGGATGATTCGAGCTGACCTTCCACCACCCCCCCCCCGCTCAGCTCCGCTCATCCCCAGGGGAGCCAGCCACGACCCAGTGGCCCAGGTGTTTGGCCACTGCATTTGCAAGGAGGATGCCGGCGGTATGACGCAAGGGGAAGGGATTTTGTTTGCGTCGTCGGCAACTCGCACGGCTCGGCTGCTCCTGTGTGTGTGTGTGGGGGGGGGTCACGAGATTTCCACGAAGTTTTCCCACGCTACCTCTCAGCGTGTGGAAGAAGAACCACACACGCACGGCCAAGCAGCGTGGGCAAGATTAACATTCTCCGATTAATGCGACCATACCCCGCCCGCTCACCGCCCGGGTCCCTTCCCACCGCTCAATGTGGCTTCATTACATTATTATTTTGTACATTAATTGGGAGTTTGTACAACAGAAAAGCTTAAACTACAAGAATATGTTTTCTTGTTATCGAGCGTCAGCAATATTATGCAAGTGCGGGACTTGGGGTTGCGACTATTTTAACCGGCTATGATGGAAACGATGATGACTACGATGGTAGCGATGAGATGAACATTCATGAATGGACGAGCAATTGTTGATGAGCATGATAACAATGACGATGATGTGTTAATGAGTGGTGACAACGAGGATGATGTCCACAAAAACAACGAAACGATAATGACAATGACGATGCTCATGGCAGGGTATTAATAGACTATTTCAATGAATTAATTTATACTGACAATCAATTGATAATTTTGATGATTATGACGGCAGTGATGATGATAATGGAGGCTCGACAATGATGATCAGTCGATGATTAATCATTGCACACGAAGACAAACACAAAGAACCCACCCCTCGTACATCCTGAACAGATTATTGGGGCAAGTGCTGTTAGCGACAACTACAACAACAACCGCCATTCGCCACTAAGTGGCGGTGACGTCACCACGACGCTTGTGCCAGGCCATGTGCACCTTGAGGCCACGTGAAGTGTCGAACGCCCGCTGGCAGGAGGTCACGGGGCAAACCCAAGTGCCACGGGTCGGCTGACTAAGATGACTGAGATGACTGGCTGATGCACCACCTGTGCCCCCTACTGTGCCAACCTGATGTGCTTTAGCCACCCGGCGCTCCGCTCGTTGTTGTGAGCGTCGCTCCTCCGCCCTCCGTTGTTGTTGGAGGGCGACTGCCTCCAACTGCTCAGTAGCGTCCTTCACGAGCCTCCTCCACGAGCCTCCTCCACAGAAGCCGATCTTAACACCGCTGGTATCAGTCATCGGCAAGTCCACTCAGCTCCACGTCCTCCTGTACCACATCACTCCATCTCTTCTCTAGCCCGTGCCGCGCCCGTTTAGCCCCCTCGATCCTGCCGAACAAAAGCTGTTTAGGCATGTGTTGGCTGGGCATGTGGGCTACATGACCCAGCCAACGCAGCTTTGCCTGCCGGAGGAGCTCACCGATGGGACCTTGTCCAGATCTTTCAAGGATTTGTGAGCTCCTCACACAATCCAGCCTGGTTAAACCCAGGATGGATCGTAGGCAGGCTAGCCTAAATGTTAGCGAGCACCTACACACACACAAGCGCTACAATGCACAAAGCCAACTTGCCACAAGACTGCACCCCACTTATACTCAATGGCAAGGGCAGTGACTCTACTGCTCTTTGGTATAGTGCCCCCCCTCCCCATCAAGAACAATTGTCCCTTGCCCCCACGCCGCCCTCCGAGCCTCAGAAAACATTATCAAGGTTACGAAGGCTAAGTACAGAGAGAGAGAGACCACTTGTCCGTGCGTCCAGTTAAAATGCGGCGTTAGTGAGGCATGTTTCGTATTGTGTATTTAGAAAGTTGTATTTTGTATTAGTACGGCAACTCCGATTAGCACGTGTGGCTACGTACGGTGGGAAAGAAGTTCAACGTACATCCGTTGTGTATCCGGTGTGTTGTGTCAACACAATGTCAAACATTTACCTGCACGGTATCTACGCCAAAGCCTCTCCCCCCCCCCCCACGCAGGGCATTCCCCACAGCTTGAGGACCCGCAAGGGAAACGCGCAAGCGATCTCCGATCTGTCTGGCAAGGCAGGTGGAGCGCTCAGCAAATACGTGAGCAGCCTTAAACACCACATTATAAACGAGACTAAATCAATTTTGTTATTTTACTTACTATTTTCAATTACCAGGTTAGGCCCACTGAGCTAGATAGATATATATCTCTCTTTTCGGAAGCGACCTGGTCACGAATAATAGCTCAACGAAGTGGCTTATCATGTGGAAATGTATAGCAGCCAAATACTATTAACGCACGTTGATTGTACAGTACATGTGGAATGGAAAAACCGGAGGACCCGGAGAAAAATCTACGCGAGCACGGGGAGAGAGGCATGCAAACTCCAAATGTACAGCAAGCGTCAGTGTTGGGATCGATCCCACGACCTCCTGTATACCAGGCAAGGGAGTTAACATCTCGCGGCTCTCCATTCTCAGAGGACCCCCCCCCCCCCATGACAATGATTCTCACGACACCAAGAGGAGAGAGTGACGCGCGCAGGAGGGATGGAGTGAGGGAGTGACTGGAGAGAGGGAGGGAATGACTGGAGGGAGAGAGGGAGAGAGTGACTGAGGGGGGGGAGTGACTGGAGGGAGGGAGAGAGTGACTGGAGGAAGTGAGAGACTGGAGGGAGGGAGTGACTGAGGGAGGGAGGGAGGGAGGGAGTGACTAGAGGGAGTGACTGGAGGGAGGGAGTGACTAGAGGGAGTGACTGGAGGGAGTGACTGGAGGGAGGGAGCGAGTGACTGGAGGGAGGAAGTGAGTGACTGAGGGAGGGATTGACTGGAGGGAGGGACTATGGGAGGGAGTGATTGGAGGGACTGGAGGGAGTGACTGGGCGAGGGAGTGACTGGAGAGAGTGAGTGACTGGGAGAGTGAGTGAGTGACTGAAGAGACGGAGGGAGGACACGACACCTGCCTCCCACGATACGACTGCAGGAGAGGTAACTGGGGGAAGGGGGAGGCGATTGGGTGGTGCCGGAGGAGTCACAGACATTGGAATCGCGAGGCAGGGAAATGCTGGGAAAGTTCACGGGAGGGAGTGAGCGACGGGGTGAGAGGGAGCGAGCGTTAACACCGCGGTGGTGTGGAGACGACGCGATGGAATGACACGTGTCCCCCTCTCCCATCTCTCCCGTGCATTCCCATGCCTCACCGAGCATCCCAAACGCTGCAGCCCCCCACCCCACATCCCCAGCAAGCCAGCAGAGCAAAAGGGGGAAGCACCGAGTCAGGGGCAGGAGGCGTCCGGCGGCATTCACGGCATTTACGTAATAGCAGAGACGAAGAGCTTTATTGCTCATCGGATTCCTAAGGTACAAATACATATTCTGATTTGAAAATTCATCATCCCACCCCCACCCCCCCCCCCCCGTATCGCCTTTAACAAGACTGATTGGGGCAAGTGCTGTTGGCGAGCACCTATTAAGGGCCGGCACGGCACACGAGGGGGTGGGTGGCCGTGCAACGCATCAGGTCGTCTTGTCCCCCACTGCTGATACCAAGTTCACATTTAAGGTTAAGTCGACCTAGGGGTAGAGGTCCATGCAGGACCGAATCAGATGTCACTCGGCACTGATATTGGTTGTGAGCGGGGAATCAAACTCGGGCCACCGAGTTCGTAGATCAGTGCGTTCATCGCAGACATTTACTCCACACACGAATAACGAAGATAAAGATACCCCGTATAGTCTGTAGCAGACTGTTGGGGCACGTGCTGTTTCGCGAGCACCTATGACGGCCGGCACGGCACACGAAGGGGTGGGTTGCCAACACCACGCCCGGCCGCCTTTGTCTCCCCAGTGGTGATGTTTAGACACAACACCAGGTACTCATTTGAGGCTGAGCAGACCTAGGGGAGGCCCATGACCGGTTCAGATAATCGTCACTGGGTGTTGGAATCTACATCGGGTCCCCGGGTTCGTAGTACAGCGTGCTAACCGCTGCGCCACCGCTCCCCCTACGCGCACACACACATCATAAATCACATACATATCCAATCACAGGGACATGATAGCACGCGTACAGTGTATAAGCAGACAAATTAAATGGCCGTACATCTACTATTGTAAATGGACATGCGTAGCCTGCTAAGCACAAGACCATCCAAAAACCCAAAGATAACACGCAGGCAGTAACGAACAACACTATTGAAAGCTATGATAAAAAAGGAGTTCGTAAGTTACCTGGTATTTAGAGCTACGTTGTGTTAAACACTCGGGTAATAGAGGCCACGGTGGGCATGTAAATGAGACAGGCAGTTTGAGCGATTCGTATTTCTGATCTTCGAAAAATGGATTGAGAAAAAAAATGCTTTCGTGCAAACAATACTTCATCAGGGAGTGTGCGAATAGCACATCTGAATCGGGGAGAAAATACAAGGCTTTTCCAATGCACTTACACAAGGCCATTTACAATGCATAGACAGCACGCCTTCCCTTGTTGTCCCATGTGCAATGTGTTAATGCCTCATTCCTCCCAGACCCCCCCCCCACCGCCAAAGCGCTGCATTCATATTCATCAGCATTATTATTATGAAGAGGACGACATTTCATGTGGAACAGCGAAGGACGCTCAGGGGAGTGGCATCTGCATCGACTTCCTTCCGCGAGACTCTCCCTCCTGCCCTTTCAGATGCCAAAACGGACGGGGGAGGAATTGCAGACGTTTTACAAAAAAAAAACTGCATTCCCTGGAAAAATTGGAAGAAGAAAAAAATATATGTGAATTTTTTTGTAAAAATATATATTTAAAACCCCGATCGTCATCGCACGTTAGTTTTTATTTCGCTCGCCGGATGCGTGGCGGTCCTAAAAATGTGTTTCGTTAGTTAAAACTGGAAATTTACAAAGTCGCTAAGTTCGCAACAAACGTCGTGGAGAGAGAGAGATAGTTGTTATGCGTTTCGGATGGAGTCACTTAAAAAAAAGTGGTGACGGGTTTTATTTAAATACTTTTGTTCTTCAAATTAATGATGCCCATTATCTCGCGCCTTACTCGAGACCCTGGCTTTGACAATTCTTCCCCTCGAAGACACCGGTTAGGTCCCATCAACCGCCGTCAGAATATCAACAGACCGATTGAGCACATCTTCTGCATAAAGAAAGGCCACAAGCGGTGCGACTTTGGCCATGCAACCCAAATCACCGATGTTCTTGTGCTCCTTCAATAAACGAGGAGCAAAACAACACGTAAAAAAAACTCTCTCCCGAATCTATCTGGTGGCTAGCCGACCGCGACATTCGCATTTAGCTCCGGTAAATATTGCCAAACGCAACAAGTGAATATTTTTCTCTTTCAAAAAAATCCATACGGTTAAAAGCATTTGTAAAGTAATAAAAAAAAACAATCCACGACAAGGAACTGCGCTTCGTTCATCACGTCTGTTTAAATACAGAACATGTGGTTTTATGAGCGATGAGAATGAAATATTTTTTTTGTTAATCCATTTCCCGCAGATCACAAACATGAATCACTGAAACTACCGGTCTCATTTACACCCCAGCCCAGGTAACGTACGAACTCCTTTTATTTTATAGCTTTCAACTCTGCTGTTCGTCGCTAGCTGCATCTCATTTCTGGGCCTTCAGGTGCGTAGCAAGCGTGATTTTCAAAATAAAAGAATCTCAGGTTATACGTGAAGGCAGACCGGGATCAGGATCTATACATCTAAATTCAGCTCAATCCTCCCGTAAAGCACGTGACATGTATGACCACGCCCACTCCTAATCCTTCCCCTCTCCCCGCCCTGCCCCCTGTGAAAACAGACGGTGCTCCATGCAGCAGCATCAAGGCCCTTACTCCGCATCTTTCATCCCATCATCATCATCATCTCTCCAGACCCTTTCCTCCCATTTTTCAGTTCTTTTTCCCATCCTTCTTCTCCGATTTCTAATTTCTCTGTCTTTATCTCCTCTATTTTTCTTTTCGAATGACTTTTTTATTTTCCCCATCCCTGGCTCTACTCTCCCCCTTCCCGTGGTGCGTGCCCACGGGGTACCCAGTTGCTGGTGGCTAACTAAGAAGAGGCAAACTACAGTGGGTTTTGGAAGTGCTTTTGGAAAACTGAACTTGATAATGGAAAAACAACATCAGCAAAGTGTCTGAGGATGAATAACCTTTGTGGGGGGGGGGGGGGCAAAAATTTCCAATGGTCTGTCTTTAAAATGTAACACTATATATATTCACCCCCCCCCCCCCATTTTTTCTTCAAATTCTAAATTCATCGTTTTCCTGAAAACCCAACTGAGAGAGAGATTTACTACCTCCCCTCGCAGCTGAACCGCGATGTGCGCCCACGTGCTCGGAGCGATCTTTTCTGGAAACATTTATTAAAGCAATCTCCGCCGTTGCCACCAGCACGGCGAAGGAGGAAACACGAGAAGCCGTCCCGTGCGAGATGGCCGGCGGGGAGAACAGACACGCGGCTTGGATATCTTTAAGCAGCGGCAGCGCGCACACGCCGGTTGATTACACCAGCGACACCGCACGCACGCACGGAACTTCGTGGGTTTGATTTCTACGGTTGTGCCGGATGGCGGCTCTCCTCCATCGCGTGCTGTCCGACGTTTCGCCAGCCACCCTGAAGAAGCGCTCGAACACACACACACACACCGGAGAGAGCAGTACACCGCGACTGCGAAAAACACTGAAAGTTGCATACGAACATAAATTGTGTGTAAAGAGCACGGGGGCCTCTGTACGGCATGCACAAACCATCAGCATGTTTGCGAAGAATTGCATTGTAGTTCTGATTACTTAGGTCACCGCAAATTGCAGGGCCACAGTGTTGATGTGTTTTTATCTGCACATGCACAGAAGCTGGGTGCTTTCCACCCATGTCCGCGTATCGTTTGAAACAACTCACGGTTTTTCCCAGCCCGCACTGTTATTTTCTCTTACTTTTTTTTTACAGATTTGATTCCGGTGGAGGGCGGTCGGGGGGAGGGGGTAGCGAAGAGAAACAAACAAAAACGATGCAGTAAAAATACAGAGGCTCCCTTATTGCGCTGGCTTGCCAGCTTGTATATGTTTTAGAAGAGTCCCCCCCTCCCCCATCCCCACTGCACTGCCTCCTCCTTCGACGAGAACTCCTACATCTTAGCCCCCCCCACTCCGCACATCCCCCACACTCGCCTGCGCTCCGCTAATAAGGGACAGCCCTCGCGGGCCGGGCTGGCTGTTTAAGCCATCGCTAACACGCCGCCCATTTGTTAAAGCGACTGGCCTGCTGGCCCCGGTGAGGGCAGCAGTGGTGGCAGCGTGGGTCAAGCCTCCGTGGAATGTTAGCACAGTGGGGGCTGGAGTGGGCAGTGGGTGGGGGAGGAAGGGGGTGGAAGAGAGAGAATGGGGTGGTGGTGGTGGTGGTGCAGCTGGAGAGAAGACACGTGCATGCCTGGCCTTGCTGACCCCTAGCTCTCTGAACGAGACCAGGGAGGTAACGGAGAGACCTTTTTACTCACGCACCACCACACACGACCGCCCCCCACCGCCGCCCACTGCCTCCCGCCCGTTCGGCTAGGCGCTCAAGGAAGGACATTAATTAAAAAAAAACAATTTTGTTGAAGACAGAATTCGACTGAAGGGTAGCCCGTGTCCTTTTCTCATTTATCAGGATGATTTGCTAAAAACGGTTGCTCGCTAATGACCACGCAAAGCTAATCGTGTATTAGTTATATTTTTAAAAAAAGATACTCACCAGCTCGTGAAAGTGAAAAGCAGGATGCTGATAAAGTGGCAGCCACGCGTACCCCGCAAATATTAACCGTGGCTTTTCGTACCAGACTCTCACTCTGCCTTTTATTTTTTTAACAAAGGAAGGTCACATACATTATTTGGACAAAGTGTATTCTATATGCTGACAATTATCAGTAAGTGTTCTTAAAATCCTAACAAGAAAAAAATTGACAATCAAAAAGCCAATTAGTTCCTTTGAAACCTGTTGCCAAATTGGATGTATCTGTATTGTTACCACACCTAGTAAGTATAGATCGTTGTGACCGATGGACGTACACTCTTATGATGTTCCACAGGAGCTCGAAAGATGAAATTTGACACTAATACTATTGTCGATTGTATGCTTATGACTATAACATTCAGGAAACCATTGTTTCTATGTTTGGGGCACCAAAAATTAAGGTCTGGGTGGAGGTTCATTAGTTTCAGTCATCGTGTATGACCAGCCAAACGTTCTAAATAGCTTTAAGTGTTGTGCTCAATACTTCATAAATGTATACGATTTAGATTATAATGTATTTATTTCAATAGGAAGGACCCAATAAGCTGTTAGGCAAAATTTCATGGGCATCCTGCGACGGTACAGATGTTATGCCGCAGAGATCTTAGTTGCAGTCATCGTTAGATAGGTATCGATACAAGCAGGTTTTACTTGTCGCAGGAATAAGGGACTGGTCGATACCCATCTTCAAAAAACCAAACAATGAACCTTTTACCTTGGGAGTGCACCAGTAGATCCGATTGTAAGCAATTGAAAGCAGTGACTACCGGTTATGAGTATCACGTATACATGATGATACTCCAAAGACACATTGTAAATGACACGAGAAAAAAAAACACATCTAAAGCACAGGAGCTATGCTACTATCCGTCATAATCAGCGTGGTCGTGTTGTGACAACCTAATCAGGTGCAAAAATGTACCCAAAAGGGAGATAATTTTTTTTTTCAAATCCATCGCCGTACGCACGCCAACTGAGCATGCACGCACGTCCGCGCGCTGGTCCTTGCAAAATCTCCCAGCCACCTGCAGTCAAGCCCGGCGCTCCGCAGGAATCCCTTTAGCACAACTCAAAGCGCGGGCACAGCTGCGGAGGAATGGAGGGAGGTGTGCACGAAGCGCACGGAACTCTGGGACAGATCGCACTGCAGATGTTGCATTCCTCTCGTTGTTTGCAGCCGACCAGACCACCTGGTTCACAGGTGTGTGTCTTACTCCCTCCTCCACCACCACCTCCTCCACCTACTCCTCCACCACCACCTCCGCCACCTCCACCACCACCTACATCACCACCTCCACACCTACTCCTCATCCACCTCCACCACCACCTCCTCCAACACCACCACCTCCACCACCTCCACACCTAATCCTCCTCTTTCACCTCCACCACCACCACCACCACCTCCTCCATCACCTCCACCACGACCTGCGCCACCTCCACCTCCATCACCACCTCCACACCTACTCCTCCTCATCCACACCTCCACCTCCTCCTCCTCCTCCACCACCACCACCACTTCCCATCCGTGCGATTTTACGTCCGAGCAAACAATCCACGCCAAATGCATCAACTCGTCGTTCAAGGCGCGCACGTTCCTCCATTGCGACCGCAACGTCGGCGGGATTGTGCGCGTTGGGTGCGCCTTGAACTTTTTTCGCAACCCTACGTAGCCAAGCGTGCTAATCGGAGGCGCGCGCATGAACGTGAGGCCGTGACGCTATCTGCAAGAGGTGGGGGTGGGGGGGAGGTGGTGAGACGCCACTGTGTACCAGCATCCAAGTCACAACTTGGAACGCTGATCGCAATGTCAGGAGACGAGACGGTCCACAGCAGCGTCTGCTTGGAGAGGTTTGGTGTGTGTGTGGGGGGGGGGGTTGGCGGCTTGGAGGGATAGGCGGATATGTGTGTGTGTGTACGGGACGGGCACGTGAACGGGAGGGACATGCGAACACCTGTAAGGAAAAAAAAACGACGGTTGCCGCACGCACCAAACCGTGCACGAACGGGTTACCCGGCCACGTGGAGAGCCACCAAACTCCTTTGGACGCCGCGGTTGGGGAAAGGCGTCAAACTGCGCTCGATAGACGGGAGCGGGTGGCGCGCGAGAGCCAACGTACGGCGCGAAAGAAGTTCAACGCAGAGCAGAGGTACACGACGTACGCGAACGACGAGACGGCAACCCGCGCGTTTTGGTCGTTTAAACAGCCGCGTGCAAAAGGACTGCACTGGGTCCAGATGTCTTGTGACCCCCCCCCCCCCCATTAATTTACCGCAGACATTTTTTACCCTTTGCATATTAATTTATGTTTAAAGTAAACCTTACTTTAAAAAATATATAAAGTTTTAGATAATAAAAATGGGGGGGGGGGGGGGTCACAAGACATCTGGAGCACGAAGTTGTACCATACACTACACAGAGTGGTCCAGATGTCTTGTAAACCCCCCCCCCTCTTTAATTCACACCTGAGATTTTTTTCCTTTGCATATTGATTCATGTTTTAATAAATCTTACTTTAAAACATGTACTAAGTTTTAGATCATTAGAATAAGGGGGGGGGGGGTTTAACAAGACATATGGACCACCTTGTACATAGCAAATAAAATGTAACAGACTTCACTACAATTACCTGGCTATGCCTTTCGGGGTGGGTGCAAATCTCATTGAGCTCTCACCTGGTTAAATAAAGGGGGGGGGCGGGAGAAGAAAACCCACCTCACCTGTTTGTGTATCACAATATCTGGACTTCAAACCCACCTGGATCAACAGGGGTATTGATGCAATATTATCTCAGAACACGCAGCACGTGCCGGTTGCACTGCATGAGCAGTTGGGGCATTCAAACACGGTCAGAAGTGACCGAAGAATGTGACCCCCACGGGCATAATAATGCACACGGAATCACTGAGCCCTTGCAGGTAACGCGTGGAGGAGGGCTGTATTTGTTTAATGTTAAACATGTAACTTGCGCTGAAGTAACTTTAGCGGCGAGTCAGAAGGGAGGTCAACTAAGGATACGAACGGCAATCAACTATTATGTTGTTGTTGTTATTGTTGTTATTGGAGCAGGACAATTTAAATAGACCTGGGGCAGGACGCGTCATGTGAACAGACCAAAACAAGTGCGGGGGTGGAGACCCAGAGAAGAGGAAGAGAAGCGATTGGGAGACAAGTCTATAAGAGACGGGGACACAGAGTCATAGAGTTGGGAAGCCACTAGTGGACAAGAATAACTTTGGAAGAGGCCTTTGTCACGCAGTGGGGGAGAGTGGGGGAGAGCGGGGTAACATGCCCACAACTTATATTGCTGAAATGTATAAACAAATATACATTACTGCTATCTTTACACCTATCGACCTTTCGATAGCACTGCTTACCTGACACCTAAACGCCCTTGCCCCCTTACTGCGCAGGTGTTGAAATGATGGGAATTATTTCATTATTAATGCATCTATGCATGGGAGGAAGTGAGAGGACGGTGGGTTGGTTGGGATGGAGGATTGGAGACGCGTGGACAACAACACGGCACTCAAACGCATTGAAATCGATTGTGAACGGGCGGCAGTTTGATTTTAACTTGAAACTGCCCAACAGGTGAAAAACGACAACAAGCTGAAACAATGGATCACAGTGAACACCACAAGAGAGCATGCAAGACGACTCGCACTAAACGTGCAAAGTAAGTGATGGCTAAAGCTCCTGCAAGCATTCAAAGTCGGTCAGCCACACCAGCTTTCCGTTTTTGTGTTTATTAATCATTTGCAATTTGTCTGGAATAATTAACATCAACCGATGTCATCCCCCAGGCGCGAAACTCGAATTCCCTCCTCCACAACCAAACCACCCGGAGTCTCCCTCTCGCTCGCTCACTCACATGTTCAAATCCACAGAAATCGCTCAGTGTATGAAAGCACTTCCTGTTCGTACAGAAGAGACCCTCTGAAAATGGCATGGAGCCAATTCTGCTCGGCAATAGATCGGCCCTGTTTGACCCCAAAAATTCAATTGGCTTGTGACACTCTCGACCACAAGACAGGAATTTTAGATCAGCGGTTGGACATTTCATTTCAGCGCAGTGGCGAGGAGTAGGAGTGGTCATCCTCACTCCTACTCTGCAATCGGCAAAACAAAATTAAAGCAAACAGCAAATGATTGCCGAATTGTGAAATCGCGGAGGTTGATCCTGACCCTCTCCATCAAGGCACCGTCCGGGGACTTCGTGGGTTCAAATCTGTCGCGACACTGGGCAAACCTCGCCTTCTACGACGCGATGGAACGTGGGATCACTGGTTGGTGCAATGGGCCTTGGTGGTCTTACGCACTTGGGTGGAGTGGGTGGCACAGTGGTTAGCGCAGCAGATTTTGCTGCGAGCCCAGCAAAGCCGAGTTAGATTCCAAGCCATGGCTAACTTCAGTGGTGAGTGGTACCTGAATCGTTCCCTATCAAATGGGACCCTCCAGAGCCGTACAAAATAGTTTAAACCTCGAAATGCGAACATTCGATATACGGGGTTTAAGTATGATCAACTTTGGATTTGTTACCATTATGTTTATTGATTATTATTCGTGGTAATACAAAAGTAAAATAACAAAAGCACTTAAATGTACACTTTAATAATTAAACGCATTCCTGCGGAGGGAGCTGGTAGGAACGTTGGGTTGCTGGGTCAATGGCCAGGGTCAACGGCGGCTTGGTGTATTCCGCACAATATTCCCGACTGTGAGGACGGGCACAAGTCGGCGTGAGTAGGTTAAACGTTGAGTTTTATAAGGGCACCACGGAGTGACCAGCCCCTCCCCACCCAGCCCCACCCCTCCCACCCCCCACCCAGCCCCACCCCACGCAGCCCCTCCCCACCATCCCCTCCCCACCCAGCCCCTCCCTCCCCACCCAGCCCCACCCCTCCCATTTTTGGATGCACGACGAACGGACACAATAATCCCCTGTGGGCTGGTGGTGTAGTAACCAGGAGGTTCCTACCAGTATAAGGTTATTTATGCATCAACAGTGCTATATAAATAAGAATAACATTATAATAAGACAGGGATTCTTGAGCGTTGCGCATCGCGATGGTCAGAACGTGTGTGTGCATTCGTCTCGGCCAATCAGCGCACTATGTAGGTGCCGTGTATGTAGCATTTGGAGTGCAATGCAACCCTTGTCCATAAATGACGTCACGCACCTGGGGGGGGGGTCAGACATTTGTGACGATGCGTGACGAGGGGGGGGGCGGGGTTTGAGAAATGTGACGTCACATCAAAATGCGCAACTTTAAATAAATATAGACAACACGTTCTACTTAATTAAATAGACTATTTAATACATGTTTTCTCCTACAACATCAGAGTGCAGCGGCACATTAAATACGCGCTACAATGACAATAGTTTTAAGCGATTTGAAGCATGGTTTTATTTTATTTTTGGGGGGGGAGGGGGCACAGCTTTGTGACGTCATATTTGAGGGGGGGTCTGACTTTTTGTAACGCCGTGTGACGAGGGGGGGGGGGTCAAAAATCGTCCAAAATCGCGTGACGTCATTTATGGACGGCCCCTTATGACTGCACCCACGACGACACTGATTGCGTGTGAAGATATTTTACAGTATGCCGTTTCTCTTATGTATATCAGTTTTACAGTTTAACACCGTACAGCCTAAAAATAATATTATTTTCAATATGAATTGTCTATATTTAGAATATTAAATGGTACCTTATGAAGTGTTATTCTTATAGTATGAAATGGTAATTTACGAAGGTTGTGAACGTATCTGCACAGCACTAATGTTATAAGTTAATCGAATATACGACGCTCCAGGAAAGCATCTACTTAGTACAGTATATCGAGATATTGCTCTAATGTATTTTAGGTAATTAAAAAAACACACTTACTTCAGTTTTAATGGAATACAGTACTGCAATTAGTATTCATTGGGCGTCATGGCGATTATATGACGTACAGTTTGACGTTTTAAACTGTTATCACTCTCAGTGTATAAAGTGACAGGGTGTGGGTTATATGCGTTATAGATTGCAAGATTCCTTATGGTAAGAAGAAGGCTTCATAGTCAAGCAGACTGCAATGTAGGGACTTGTGAAATTTGTAATCCGGCCTTAGGGAAGTAGATCATAACCAAGGCGATGCGAATTTAAAATACATTCAAATATATCGATAACCGATATCGTCGTATTCGATATATTGAACATCGTATCGTGACGAATGGTATCCGATGTTATAACCGAATCCGTAGCGCATCCCGCATAGCTTACCGCAACACACGACAAAGAGACCTCCTCCTCCTATTAGCACGCTCGGCTACGTAGGGTAACGGAAGAAGTCCATTCACATCGACACAGGCTGAACATGAATGCCAACACGTGCTTAGGATGGGTTGGTGTGTGGGTGGGTGGCCAGAAACCACGCCCCGATTCAAGAGCCGAATGGCTCACAGGGCTATACCAAATAAATGGAACTATGAACTTTGAACTAACTTGTCTCCTCCCCCCCCCCCCCCCCCAGTGCTCATCTTTACACACCGTACTGCCACGCGAACTTCCCGGTCATCCTTGCAAGCGGCTTACACTCAAGCACGACCAACGCATCGCGCGCTTTCGGATGCACTCGTTTTTATTTAAGACCGCTTTTAATTGTGTTTAGTTTATTGTCCTTCACGCGCACGAAATAAGTTCAGCATACATACATACAAACATACATACACACCATATCTTATTGGTTCTTTCGGTAAAGTCACGTAGAAGGGAAATAATCATTTTATTTGATTATGTTTTGTTTTTATTATTTTATTATTTCCCTTCTACGTGACTTTACCGAAAGAACCAAGAAGATGAATCCCTGCAGTCACGAACGCTTTAAAACGAAATTTATACACACCGTACTTACATTTTAAACGCCGAGTTGACCGAGTAAAGGAGAGCTTCAGGAGCTGTTTATATATGTATTTTTTTTCTCTTTACGCATGTTACTGGCGGTGAGCCAGAATCGAACTCGGATAGGCGAGTTCGTAGCGCTGTGCTGCGAACTCGCCTATCCGCGCCCCAGTAACACGCGCACGCACACTGCACCACGCTCACGCACACTACACCACGCTCACGCACACTGCACCACGCTCACGCACACTGCACCACGCTCACGCACACTGCACCACGCTCACGCACACTGCACCACGCTCACGCACACTGCACCACGCGCACGCACACTGCACCACGCGCACACACGCTGCACCACGCTCACGCACACTGCACCACGCGCACGCACACTGCACCACGCGCACGGACGCTGCACCACGCTCACGCACGCTGCACCACGCGCACGCACGCTGCACCACGCGCACGCACGCTGCACCACGCGCACGCACACTACACCACGCGCACGCACACTGCACCACGCGCACGCACACTGCACCACGCGTGTATGGATGAATGTGCGACAAACAACGATTCCCCTTTAGAGCCTGTAACAGACTGTTGGGGCAAGTGCTGTTTGCGAGCACCTATGAAGGCCGGCACGGCACACGAGGGGGTCGGTTGGCCAGAACCACGCCCGGCCGCCTTTGTCTCCCTAGTGGCGATGTTTTACCACACCGCACAAAGTACTCATTTGAGGCCGAGTCGACCTAATGTGCACTACACGTAGCACATACATTACACACACAGACACATTGATAAAGATCACCCCGTAAAGCCTCAGCAGACTTTTTGGGCAAGTGCTGTTTGCGAGCACCTATGAAGGCCGGCACGGCACACAAAGGGTTGGGTAGCCAACAACCACGCCCGGCCGCCTTTTTACTAATTTGAGGCCGAGTCGACCTAGAGGAGTCCCAACACCGGTTCAGATAATCGTCACTGGTGTTGGCCCCGAGCGGGAATCGAACTCGGGTCCGCCGGGTTTCGAGCAAAGCGCGCTAACCTCTATACCACCTACCAAAATACAAAGGTCCCCAAAATAGCATCGACAGACTGTTGGGGCAAGTGTTGTTAGCGAGCGCCCAATACTACCCGAGCAACTTACGCGCACGCACGCACACACGCGTCAAGTACACACGTGGGTGGCGGCTGTTAAAACACGCGTCCGTTGTGAACGTTGCTCTCCGGTCGTGGCTGGCCTACAGTGGCCGATTGATTTTTGCGGGATAACACCTCGCGTTCCCACGACTCCTCGATTTAGTTGGGCCCTGGATATGTGACGCATTCCGACCGCGGGCACGCGCACTCGCGAACTATGCCTCACCCGTCTCGCACTTCTACCACCATAATCATCATCATCGCGATCGTCATTTACCACGTGGAGTACCACCATCACCAAGCATTGCTACTACGACTATGGTCTGTTTGTATTGCTTGTTGCTGTAACGTTCTTACCCGCCTCGAGTGGACAGGTGTGAAAAAAGAGCTTTATAGCTAATCGGATTCCTCCAGTTATTAATAAATATGCTGATCCCATCTGATCTCTTACCAAGTTAAATCTCAATATCACTTTAGTTGTATTTTTTTCACCATTATAGTACAGCTACAATCATCATTACAACCGGAAATATTACCACTATAGTACTACCATCATTACCGCTATAGTACCATCATCAATATAATAATACACTTTATTTGTGAGCGCTTTTCTGAATACTCAAAGACACTTTACATAAAATCATAAAAGCAGCAAAAACAACATCAAATGGTAAAAACACTACAAACACATCAAACTTAGCGAAACATTAAAATCAATTTTAAAAAGTGAGTTTTAGTCAATGATTTGAACGCTGGAAGGTCGGTGCAGTCACGGATTTGTTTTGGGAGAGAGTTCTAAAGTGAGGGTGCAGCTATAGAGAAGGCTCTGTCGCCCCAGGTTCGATGCTTGGTCCTGAGAGGTGGAGTCAGGAGGTTGGCGTCAGATGAGTGAAGGCTACGGGATGGGTTGTGGCGGTGGAGCAGGTCAGTGAGGTAGGAAGGGACCTGGTTATGAAGGGCTTTATGTGTGAGGAGGAGGATTTTGAATTGAATTCGTTGTGGGACCGGGAGCCAATGGAGGTTCTGGAGGACAGGGGTAATGTGGTCACCGGTGCGGGTGTGAGTGAGCAGACGAGCAGCAGAGTTCTGGATGTACTGGCGTTTATTTAATGTCTTGGTTGAGGTGCCGTATAGGATGCTGTTGCAGTAATCGATTCTGGAGTTGATGAAGGCGTGGATGAGGGTTTCTGCAGCGGAGAAAGAGAGTGATAGGCGAAGTCTGGAGATGTTTTTGAGGTGAAAAAAGGCAGTTCTGGTGATTTGTTTTACGCGGTGTTCAAAGGAGAGGTGATTGTCAAAAATGACTCCAAGGTTGCGACTTTGAAGGGATGGAGACAGGGTGAAGGTGTCGACAGTGACGGAGAAACTGCGAATGGATTTAGTGATAGATTTGGGACCGATGATGATCATATCTGTTTTGTCGCAGTTAAGTTTAAGGAAATTGGTGTGCATCCACGATTTAACGTCAGCGAGGCAGTTAGAGAGAGTGGAGTGGGTGGCGGAGGTGATGGATTTGGTGGAGATGTAGAGCTGGACATCATCGGCATAGCAGTGAAAGTTAAGACCATGGTGGCGAATGATGTTGCCAAGGGGAAGCAGGTATAGTATGAAGAGCAAAGGACCAAGCACCGAACCCTGGGGGACACCTTGGGACAACGGAGCGGTGGAGGAGGTGCAGTTGTTGATGTGGATGAACTGTTGTCTGTCGTGAGATAAGATTGGAGCCAGGAGAGGGCGGTGCCAGTCATGCTGAGGGGAAGATTTGAGGCGAGAGAGAATGAACGGTGTGGTTGATAGTATCAAAAGCTGAAGTGAGGTCCAGGAAGATGAGAATGCTGAGGTGACCAGAGTCTGCGGAGAGGAGGATGTCGTTGGTAACTCTGAGGAGGGCTGTTTCAGTGCTGTGTTGTGAACGGAAGCCGGATTGAAATCGTTCGAACAGGTCATTTGAGGAGAGGTGGGTTTTGAGTTGTTTGGCGACAGTGCGTTCCAGTATCTTAGACAGAAAGGGGGAGATTGAAAATGGGCCGAAAGTTTGACATAATGTTGGGGTCAAGTCCAGGTTTTTTGAGAATGGGGGTGACAGCAGCCAGTTTGAGTGAACGTGGGATTGAGCCAGAGCTGAGAGAGGAGTTAATGATTTTTGTGATGAGTGTGGAGATAGCTGGTAAACAGTCTTTGATGAGGTGGGATGGAATGGGGTCCAAGACACTTGTTTATGTTTTCATCCCTGTCAAGATTTTAGACAGCTCCCCCGGCGACACTGGGGATAACTGAGACAGTGGCTGAGAGGTGTGCTGGGGGGGAACAAATGATGGAATGACAGAGCAGACAGTGGTGGCAGAAGAAGAGGACAGGTTGGTGTAAATGGTGTCAATTTTGGTCTGAAAGAATGATAAAAAGGCGTTGCATTTATCAGTTGTGAATGAGTTGACGATATTGTCACTGGGTTTGAGAAGTTTATTTACTGTGTAGAAAGGAGCCTTTGGGTTGGTAGAACCAGAATGTATAAGGTGTGAGTAGTAGGTGGACCGGGTAGTGTTAAGAGCTTCCTTATACTGCTGAAGGTAATCTGTGTAAGCTTGTAGATTAACAGTTAAACCAGTTTTCTTATGGAGCCTTTCAAGCTGACGCTTACGGGATTTCATTTTGTGCAGAATAGGAGTGTACCAGGGAGCAGAGTGAGTGAATGAGACAGTTTTAGTTTTGATGGGAGCCAGATGATCGAGACTGGTGGAAAGTGTTTCATTGTAGTAGTTGGTGAGGTCGGAAGGGTTGTCAGTCACGGGTGGGGGGGAGGAGAATATTTTGCTGGCAAGAGAGGCTGAAAGGGCAGGACTAGAGATGGATTTAAGATTTCTGAAATAAATTGTCCTTTTGTCCTTGGTTGTAGAAATGGGGAGATCAATGTTCATGGTGATTGCCAGGTGGTCCGAGATGTTGAGGTTGTGGGGCTCGAGGAGCGGTATGGTGAGACCAGTAGAGCAGACCAGATCCAAAATGTGACCACGGCTGTGGGTTGAAAAGTCGACATGTTGGGTGAAATTGAAGCAGTGTAGCAGTTCCAGGAATTCAGTAGCAAATTTACAGTCAGTGTCAATGTGGATGTTGAAATCTCCCAGGAGCAGAACAGAAGGTGAGATGGCAGATAACTGAGTTAAAAAGTCAGAAAAGTCAGAGATAAAGGAAGGATTTGGTTTGGGGGGTCGGTAGATTATGGCAGTGACCAGAGGAGAGGGACCAGAGAGTTTGAAAGTGATTTGTTCAAAGGACTGAACAGCAGGGATGGAGATGGTGGATGTTTTAATGTCCTTTCTGTACACTGCAGCGACACCACCTCCCCACCCCTCAGATCGGGGTTTGTCCATGTATGTATATCCTGTAGGTGTAGTCTGGTTGAGTGCGAAATAGTCCATAGGTTTATGCCAAGTTTCAGTTATACAGAGAAAATCCAGGTTATTGTCAGTAATGAATTCATTTAAAATGAGGCTTTTATTGTTTAGTGAGCGGGTGTTGAGCAAAGCCAGTTCCAGGTGACTTTGCTTCGTGGTGAATTGAGAGGACCGAGGGATGGGGCGGAGATTGGTTAGGTGCACGTGTCGTATGTTGTGATGACGTATTGAGGAAGTTGTGGGGCGCAAACAGGACCAGATGGATGGAATGGAGTTTGGGGTTGAGTAGTTGTAATTGAACATACGACAAGAGCCTCTGTGAAGCGGATGGCGAATTAGTCCAGTTTCTCGGTGAATGTCAATGCAGTCCAAATGAAGGTGGTTGTTGATTGAGTGGAAGTCGGTGGTGGAGTGGAGTGGTGGCATTATCCAGGTGTGGAGCTAGCACTAGCTTGTACCCAGATGCCCGGTGTCTTGTAAATGGGAGGGCGTCCACGGCTCCCAGGCGCCGCTCCGGCTTCTCGACGGTGGCGCTGGCAGACCCGGGGAGCAGCAGCTCAGGCAAGCCCAGGGAGCAGTAGCTCAGGTAGACCCAGGGAGCAGCAGCTCAGGTAGACCCAGGGAGCAGCAGCTCAGGTAGACACAGGGAGTCGCAGCTCAGGTAGACACAGGGGGCAGCAGCTCAGGCAGGACCAGGTAGTAACAGCTCAGGCAGACCCGGGGAGTAGCAGCTCAGGCAGACCCGGGGAGTAGCAGCTCAGGCAGGCCCAGGGAGTAGCAGCTCAGGTAGACACAGGGAGCAGCAGCTCAGGTAGACCCAGGGAGCAGCAGCTCAGGCAGGCCCAGGGAGCAGCAGCTCAGGCAAGCCCAGGGAGCAGTAGCTCAGGTAGACCCAGGGAGCAGTAGCTCAGGTAGACCCAGGGAGCAGCAGCTCAGGTAGACCCAGGGAGCAGCAGCTCAGGTAGACCCAGGGAGCAGTAGCTCAGGTAGACACAGGGAGCAGTAGCTCAGGTAGACACAGGGAGTAGCAGCTCAGGTAGACCCAGGGAGCAGCAGCTCAGGTAGACCCAGGGAGCAGTAGCTCAGGTAGACACAGGGAGCAGTAGCTCAGGTAGACACAGGGAGTAGCAGCTCAGGTAGACCCAGGGAGCAGCAGCTCAGGTAGACCCAGGGAGCAGCATCTCAGGTAGACCCAGGGAGTAACAGCTCAGGCAGGCCCAGGGAGCAGCAGCTCAGGTAGAGGCAGGGAGTAGCAGCTCAGGTAGACCCAGGGAGCAGCAGCTCAGGTAGACACAGGGAGCAGCAGCTCAGGTAGACACAGGGAGCAGCATCTCAGGTAGACCCAGGGAGTAACAGCTCAGACAGACACAGGGAGTAGCAGCTCAGGTAGACCCAGGGAGCAGCAGCTCAGGTAGACACAGGGAGTAGCAGCTCAGGTAGACACAGGGAGCAGCAGCTCAGGTAGACACAGGGAGTAGCAGCTCAGGTAGACACAGGGAGCAGCAGCTCAGGTAGACACAGGGAGCAGCAGCTCAGGTAGACCCAGGGAGCAGCATCTCAGGTAGACCCGGGGAGCAGCAGCTCTATAGTACTTTAGCATCACTTCCATCATCATCGCACCAGAATTATCATCACCATGATAGTACTATCACCACCACTACACCACTAACACCATCACCACTAGATAGTACTGTCATAATCATTACCTCTATAGTACTTTCAGCGTTACTACCGGCACCGTTACCACCATCACCGCCATCTTCCTCACCATTACCATAACAGTACCATCGTTACTATTAACACCATTTTCACTACCAATAATAATCATCATCATCATAATCAAGTCAACCACTGACATTACCACCAACCACATCGTCACTCCCAATGTTACTACAAAGTTGTAATTTGTGTTGAGTCTGTTGTCCATCCCCGCGCCTCCGATTACCCACAGTTAGCTACGTACGGTGCAAAATAAGTTCAACGTACCGTAGATACGTACAAAAAAAGTTAGGAGGTAATGAGCTTCAAATAACGACAGCAAATCTAACAATAGCCGTGATAATAATTAGAAAAGCAGTATTAGTTAATTCACATTGTACGTTAACTGCGGTACATTTATGTTCGTATATTAAAATAAAACAACGGGACGAATTACACGTTAAAAGTTGTGTATTTGAACTCTTCTCTGCATAGATACAAATATTATTTATATAGACACCAATTATATGTATATAGACACAAATAATATTCATCTAGACACAAAATATATTTTTATAAACACAAATTATATCGGTGATGCTGCGTCGGTAGTGGTACGCAAGCCAACATAATCATTACAAAGGAAATATATAATAGACGACGTTTCGGGAAACGACCCCCCACCACAGCACAATGCGTTATAGAGAAAGGCCATTGCCAAAAACTCCGCCGCCCGTAATATATCGTTTCCTTTGAAGGCAGTGTTTATTGACTGACGTGTTGGTTTTCCATGTACAGTTTAGTAAAGCTGCACTTGTTGTACTGTAGATATATGTCATAACGGCGCTGTTTGTGCAAAACGACTTAGAAAGGCATTCACCCAAAAGTTGATCGATCGTGATTGGCAATGGGCATGTAAACTTCGTACAATACATGTGATGCATTTAAACAAAAACTACATGCGGATGAATACTTTTCATCCAGCGGTGGACAAACCACGATTGACATAATACTACACACGTACTTTACTGCGGGTGTATATGTGTATATTTATAGAATACAGTACATGCAAAACGAATTCGGGAAGACTTTAATCCAGCAGTGAATTAGATGACCGACGATGACGTGGTCAAAATGAACACGATGTAAATATATTCCAAACGTCGTGCAGATGGAAGGATAGAGATGTATACCTCTCATCCAGCAGTGCATATAACCACGACTTGACGACCTTAGGCACGTCTAATATTACAAAAAATATATATTTTTGTCCATTATACATATATACTGACTGCTATACGACTACTACAAAGATAAAGAACCCCCATTTAGCCTGTCAGATACTGTAGGGGCAAGTGCTGTTAGCGAGCACCTATGAAGGCCGGCCACGGCACACAAGAGGGGTTGGTGGCCAACACCACGCCCGGCCGCCTTTGTCTCCCTAGCGGCGATGTTTACACATCGCACCGGGTACTCATTTGAGGCCGAGTCGACCTAGGGGAGACCCAGGACCGGTTCAGATAACCGCCACCGGTGTTGGCCGTGAGCGGGAATCGAACACGGGTCGCCAGGTCCGTAGCGCAGCGTAGCGCTAACAGCTTCACTACCACTCCCCACTACGACTACTACCACCACACACACACACGCAGACTGTGTATCCGCTGAGCTCTCTCTCTATACACACACACGCGCGAGACGAGTGTTTTTTTCTCATTTCGGGGCCGTGTGCAATTGGCAGCCGTAATCTTCCACCCGACGTCTGCGGGCGGCCAGGCGTGTGCGCGCGTGACTGCGCGCGTGTCCGTCTGTCTGTGTGAGCGCGCGCGCGTGGGAAAGCGCTCGAAGCCCCGGGGGAAGCGCGCGCGTTCGCCAAACCAATGTGAAATCAGCCACGCAGCCCACCCCACCACCAGCTCCCTCCACTTCCCTCCCTCCCTCCCCTCCCTCTCTTACTCGCTCCGTCTCTCCTCCCTCACTCACTCCATCCATCTCTCTGTGCCTCCGACACTTGCTCCCTCTACCCCTTACTCTCTCCTTTTCGCACTCCTTCCATCTCTGCCTCTCCCTTAATCCCCCTTTTACTCACCACCCCTTCTTGCTCACTCTGCCCCCTCCCTTACTCCCTCTCCCTGCCTCCTCACCCCACTCGCTAGCCCACTCTCATCCTCTTTCCCTTGCCTCTCTCACACGTCCTCCCAACTCCCAGCGCACACAACACACGCGCGCGTGCTTATACTCGTACATGTTATGTATATCGTTTATTGTTAAATTTGAATCGCAGTTCCTATGATCACTGTTACATTGTTTTGTCTAGCTTTATTTTGGTGATATTCGAAAACGTATGGTTATGCCATGTTTGTTTTGTTGAAGTACTGAGTTAGCCTGATAATTTTATCTAAATTGTCTCTTGGTTGTTATTGTTCGACATGCATCCCATTGGGATGTTTGCGCACAGCGTTGATGTACGGTGCTTTCTTTTCCGAATATTTTACTGGTTTTTCCTGGATGTTTCTGTTGCGAAACGTCACTTTAAGATGCTCTTTGTTCATGATTTGTTTGTTGCGGTTGCACCCGAGTTAAGAGCCTCATGGCTCACAGGGCTATACCTAATAGATGAAACTCAAATGAAAACTGAAATGATCAACAGCAGCAATATCTTTTTTCGTCGTGTCAACGTCATCGCTATGACTATTGTCTCCACCAACATCATCGGCAGTAACAGAACAGCAATATCGCCATCAATAGCACACTGCGTTTACATCATCCCCACTTCATCATCGGCACTGCCATACTTATACCACCACCATCACCACCACCACCACGGGCAGCACTACCATCACCACCACCACCACTACGGGCTCTGTCGTCGCCTCGTTACCCGCATGCGATTTGTGGCTGCGGGGAGTTTGGTGGTGGCGAGTGTCCAGGGTTAAGAAACGGGGCGGCACTACCTCCACTACCTGTTAAAAAATTAATAAAATAAAGCACCGCTTTTATGACTTTAATCAATTTAATTACAGTCAGGTGACTACTGACATATAAAACACTCGGCACACACCGACAAAACAAGGTGCATGTGGTGGGTGGGTTAGGAATAAACCATGCATACGCATGGAATTTGTGACCCTGTCCATCGACACACGTTCGAAGGCACTGAAATCAGCAGCGTGGCACAGCAAAGCGCATTCACATATTTGCACGTCCAGAGCTAAGTGCCCCCATCTCTACCCCGTTACAAATTAAAATGTGGCAGGATACACGACAATGTGAGGAGGTGAGTACCACCCGACTGTCGGCTGGACTTCGATAGATGACAGGCCACCAGCCCACACTGCGAGACTGATGGGGGAGACCCAACCGTGAAATATTTAGCAAAAGTGGTGGAAGTGACGAACGCACCAGCACGGAAGCAAGTGACGCAGGCACGGAACGTAATGGCACGGGACGGGTGGCACGGGACGGGTGGCACAAGACGGGTGGCACAAGACGGGTGGTACAGGACGGGTGGCACAGGACGGGTGGCACAAGACGGGTGGTACAGGAGGGGTGGCACAAGACGGGTGGTACAGGACGGGTGGCACAAGATGGGTGGTACAAGACGGGTGGCACAGGACGGGTGGTACAAGACGGGTGGCACAGGACGGGTGGCACAAGACGGGTGGCACAGGACGGGTGGCACAAGACGGGTGGCACAGGACGGGTGGCACAAGACGGGTGGCACAAGACGGGTGGCACGGGACGGGTGGCACAAGACGGGTGGTACAGGACGGGTGGCACAGGACGGGTGGCACAAGACGGGTGGCACAGGACGGGTGGCACAAGACGGGTGGCACAAGACGGGTGGCACAAGACGGGTGGCACAAGACGGGTGGTACAGGACGGGTGGCACAGGACGGGTGGCACAGGACGGGTGGCACAGGACGGGTGGCACGGGACGGGTGGCACAGGACGGGTGGCACGGGACGGGTGGCACAGGACGGAAGGCGATTCTCAATTCGAGACACGCGCTAAAAGGTTGCCGTGCGCACGTCACATCAAACACACGCACGCCGAGACACGCGAGTGATTTACGTGCGAGCTATGAACGACCGAGTTAAGATCTCGCGACATTCTTTGCCTATGACGCAAATGCGTACGACTCGTATTTTGTCGTTGTTTTCAAACTTTTGTTGTTTATTTCACCTCGCACACCACTGCTGTCATGCTGGGCCAAAACAAAAAAATAACCCCCCCCCCGTCTGGTTGATTGTTGTAGTCGGTGAATTATGCAGGGCTTGCGGTGGCTGGCACTACGCACGTGACCTGTAATCCAGCACGGGGGGGGAGGGGGGGGCAGCAGCGAGGGGTTGGTGGATCACCACACGATTGCTGTGAAACTCCCTTCCCGTGGGCCTCGATGTGATACCCATTAGCCTGGCTCGCCAGGAGAAGGCGATACAGCAAAATGTAGACTCCACCCTTTCCGACTAACGCGTAGGCTTTCGCGACCAATATCATCCATAGTACGGGTTGTTTTTTTTGTGATTAGATCCACCCTTTCCATCTGTTTGGGATAGAGTGTCGCCCTCTTTGCGCGCGTGGTGTTTTCCCCGGGTGCCACGGTTCTTTCCCACGTGTAAACACTCATTAATTGGCAGACAACACCTTGATATATATAGAGAACCGCAGAGCTTAGGGGTGGTGTGGTATTCGACGCATCTAAGTCGTTCTCTATTCCAGTTGACCAATTTCATTATCAACCATGGTCAATTCTGCTGCTGGATTAAGGCCTCCCCAATAGGCCCGCCACCTTTCGTGGATCAAGCACACGAACGCATTGACAAATGTCATTAAATTTTGATTTAAAGTTTTCGTGACTGCAGGGATTCATATTCTTGGTTATTTCGGTAAAGTCACGTAGACAGGAAATAATAATAATTTTATTATTTTATTGTTTCCCTTCTACGTGACTTTACCGAAAGAAACAAGAATATAAATGTCATGAAAGTTGTTATTATTATAAAAGTTAGAATTCAAGTTATTATTAAAGCAACCTTAAACGATACACGCGCCTCGTGTTTCGCGAGCCAATAAGAAGGCTGGAACGGAACACGAGGGAGGCGATGTAGCCAAACCACACCCGACCGCCTTTGTCTCTCCAATGGGGATGTTTACACACCGAACCAGGTACTCGTTTGAGGCCGAGTCGATCTAGGAGAAGCCCAGGACCCGTTAAAAATAATCGTCACTGGTGTTAGTCGTGAGCGGGAGTCGGGCTCGTAGCGTAGCGCGCTAACCCATTGCTCAAAACCTCCTCACAACCACATCCTTACACACAAAGACAAAGATCCCCCGTATAGCCTGAACAGACTGTTGGGGCAAGTGCTGTCAGCAAGCACCTATGAAAGCCGGCACGGCGCACGAGGGGGAGGGGAGGGGTGGCCAGCACCACGCCCGGTCGCCTTTGTCTCCCTAGTGGCGATGTTTATACCCCGCACAAGGTCCTCATTTGAGTCCGAGTCGACTTAGGGGAGGCCCACGACCGGTTCAAATAATCGTCGCTGGTGTTGGCCGTGAGCGGTAATCCAACTCGGCTCCGCGGGACTCGTAGCCCAGCGGAGCGCTCACTCACTGCTCCAAAGCTCCCCACAGCCACATAGCCTTCCACACATACACATAATCACTCACACACTCACACACAGAACACAGCGTGAACACAGGCGCACGCCTCGACTTGGCTGGCTTTGCGTCTCCACAGCTGTGAGCGAGGGCGTGCCCCGAGCGCGCGCGCCACGCGACCCACACCAGCGCGGAGCGGGGAGGGTATGGGAGGGAGCGAGGTCTGTGTGTGTGTGTGTCGTGGAGAGGAAGGGATGGAGGGGAGGGGAGAGGAGAGGTGGGCTGCTGTTGTTCGTGAGAAGGGAGGGGGAGGGGGGGGAGTCGGATCTGTGTACGTGTGTGTACGTATGTAAGTTCAACTTCTTTCGCGCAATACGTAGGCAACCGTGTTGATCGGGAGGTGTGTTGGGGATGATGGCAGAGAGGAGTCGAGGTGGACTGGTATAAACGGGAGAGAGGGAAGGGAGAGCGTAATGTCTGTGTGTGTGTGTGATGGGGGGGGGGGAGTGACAAGGGGAGGTGGACTGGTGTTAGGGCGGGAGAGAGAGAGAGGATGGAGGGGAGGAGAGGCCAAGCGAGGCCGTGTTGGGTCGGGCACGGAGTCGCGTGGCTCGGTTTGTGCGACGACGGCCGAGTTCGTGGTGCGTGCCGACATTCGGGGTGTGCTGTGGTGCGTCGAAAAGTTGGGGGTGGAGGGAGGGGGTGGGGGTGGGGGGAGGAGGTGGGGGTTGGGGGGAGGGGATGGGAGGTGTCAAAATCGTGAATGCCCAAACCGCACTCTGCTGTGTGGGATAGAGACACGCAAACTCCAAAAATACAGGCATCGTCAGGGTCTGGATCGAACCCACGATCTCCTGTATACCAAGCGAGGTAGTGAACATCTCACTGCCGTGGTGTGATGTCGTCACCCCTCCGAGTGCATAACCAGGCTTTTGAAACCGGTTCAGCTCATGAGATGTGACTTTGGGCGCAAATTTACGGGGATTTGGTCGTAGGCGGACCCAATAGCCCATCAACGGCGTAAAACGTTCAACATTTACACGCACGGATGGTAGCTGTTAGCAAATTCTACATGTGCGTGCTACTTTACGTGCTACGAAAAAGGGCCATTGTTATATATAGTTTCGTTTTAAGGTCACAGTGTTTATTAACGTATGTGTTGATTTTCTTATAAATAGAACACGCGATGGCCGGCCGTAGGTCAGTAAACCGTGAATCGATCATCCTTACAAAAAGAAACAACGGAGGGCACTGTGAGAATGCGATTGTAAACATATGTAGCAACAACAACAACAAAAAACAAGTTTAATTTTATTGATACCATTTGGTTCTGTTTCCCCACAATTCATACCCCCGCCGTTACCCGCGGACGCACATCGTGAACACACGTGAACACACGTGAACACACGTGAACACGCGTGAACACACGTGAACACACGTGAACACGCGTGAACACACGTGAACACACGTGAACACACGTGAACACGCGTGAACACACGTGAACACGCGTGAACACACGTGAACACACGTGAACCCACGTGAACACACGTGAACACACGTGAACCCACGTGAACACACGTGAACACACGTGAACCCACGTGAACACACGTGAACACACGTGAACCCACGTGAACCCACGTGAACACACGTGAACACACGTGAACACACGTGAACCCACGTGAACACACGTGAACCCACGTGAACCCACGTGAACACACGTGAACACACGTGAACACGCGTGAACACACGTGAACACACGTGAACACACGTGAACACGCCTGAACCCACGTGAACACACGTGAACACGCGTGAACACACGTGAACACACGTGAACACGCGTGAACACGCGTGAACACACGTGAACACACGTGAACACACGTGTGGCGATAGTGCGCAGTCCTATGAACCCAATGCCCCGAGTTCGCTTCCCGGTGGAGTCAAATTGAAAAAAACTAATTTACATTCATCATGAGCCCACTGACGATGTCATAAGCAAGCGATTGGAGTTTGCTTGCAGCATGAAGTGTAATAACTGGTAAATGACGAAATTGTATTCTATCACCACATATATATACAATCATAGGCGAATGTTTTTGGAAATGGCATTTCTTCAGAACAGAGAGATAGATAATCAAACAAAATTACGTGAATGTCGCACCGTATGTAGCCAACCGTGCCAATCGGAGGTGCGTGGGAAGGAATAAACGAAACTAAACCCAACAAGAAGTTCAAAGAAATTAGTTTTCAATCTCGAGATTTAAAAGTGCATAAGCTCCAGTAGTTTCCTAATATCGGAATAAAAAGATCGCACCGTTAAACCGTGTGGGGGGGGGGGCTTTGACCAAACCTCGTAAAACGTTCGTGGAAACTGATAACGATGTTGATATTCGATGCGCACGGTCAAAAAAAGTCGCTTCACTTGTTTAAAGTAAAAACAAAGTGAATGCCCCAAATCGCACTCCGCTGTGTACCACACAAAGAAGACATAACCGCCTCCATCCATAATCTCTATCGCCACGATCACACCATTTTACACATCCTACCCGCCACACCGCGTGCCGGGAGCGATTTATTTTCCCATTATGCAGCGTTGGGCCGTCAAATATCCGAGCAAAACACCACGCTCCACATTCAGTATCTCATCAGAAGAGTGAGGCTCACTTAAAACACACAAACACACAATGCTGCCGAATCCTCCCCATGTTTATCAAAAGCAAAGGGACTCTCTATCTCTCTCTAGTCTTGGTTCTTTCGGTAAAGTCACGTAGAAGGGAAACCATAAAATAATAAAAATATAAAACAATATGAGACTTTACCGAAAGAACCAAGAATATGAATCCCTGCAGTCACGAAAGCTTTCAATCAAATCTCTCTCTCTCTCTTTGTTAATAATGGGTCCTCGGTGGCGTTACAGGGTTAGAGCAATGAGCGTCTCGTGATTGCCATTCGAATCGGTCGGCTGACTGAAGAAGACTCGCCTCCTACTCCGTCCAGGGCTGTGTCGGGCGCGCACATAGGAAGGTGTTAGTTGCCATTCGAATCGGTCGGCTGACTGAAGAAGACTCGCCTCCTACTCCGTCCAGGGCTGTGTCGGGCGCGCACATAGGAAGGTGTTAGTTCCCATGCCTAAACATCGACCACCCCCCCCACACCCACTGCTCCGACCCACGCCCGTTTAAGCCAAACACCCCCCGCGGGCTACAGAAAGAATTGGCACGTGCTTGTGCAGTCCCCCCCCCCCTACTCCACGAACCCCACACAACCCCCCTCCACCACCACCACCACCACAGTAAATCCCAATGGGCAGGCAGTCAACACCCTCCCTTCCAACCCGCAAACATCTCCCTACCCCCACCACCTCCTCCTCTACAAGCATCAGCAGTCACCTTCCCCCGAACCCTCATCCCCCCCGCCCGCTCCGGCTCCTTCCCACCCAGTCCCCCGGCTACCTCGCCCCACCTTACCCCCACGGCCCCCCCCCCCTACCCCCCCCACCACCACCATCCTCCACTTCGATAAAAAAAAATTCTGCCCGACACGACCCATCTAGGCGCGCCGACAGATGTCAAGAGTCACGGGGGGTGGGGGGAGGGGGGATGTGCGCGCGCGCGGGGGGGGGGGACGCGCGCGATTTATCGCCCGGAGCCGGCAGCCCCCTCGTGCGCCGTGATTGACAGCTCAGTGAGCAGTGGCCAATAGCAGCGAGGCGGAGAGCAGGCGCCCAGCCAATGGAGAGCGAGAGAGAGAGGGGGGGGAAACGCTCCGTCGAGACCCCCCCCCCTCTCCTCTCCCTCCTCCTCTCGCCGCCACTCTCCAGATCCCCCACCACCACCGTATACCTCTAACCCCCCCTCTCCATCCTCCACCACCACCACCACCTTCCTCTGACCGCACAGCCCCACGCATACATGCTTCGACCAGCCAGTCACCCGAGCCCCCCCCCCCCACGCCAACCAGCCTCGCCTCTACCCCCCCCCCGCCGCCGGCCGCACTCTCCCTCGGTCTCTCGACACACGCACGCGCGCGCGCACGCGCGTCTCCCCAACACTCGGGGCAAGCCGCACATTACCCTCCCCCACACCCACACTCCCCCCCCTCCCCACGCGCCTGTGTTGTGCACACTGGCCCGTGATTGGCCCGCGAGTGTGGGAAAGAATCCGTGAAGGGTTTCACACGCGCCGAGCAGGGGCACGCTACGCTGCCCACCCCCCCCCACGCCCGCCCCGCCCCCCCACCCCCGACCTCCCTATAAATGCGCGGAGTCCCCCGTGCACCCCTTTGCGCCGACACGAGCCAGAGACACAAACCCCCCCCTCCACCACCCACCCCTCTTTCCACCCATTTTTTTTTGCTTCTCCAAACACACGAACACGCGCGCGCGTGCGCGCCTGCCTGCCCGCCCGCACTGCACCGCCTCCTCCAACGCCACCGCCACACGCGCGCGCGTGCGTGCGTCCGCGGCGCGCGACCCTGGGCACGAGAGACCCAGAGACTCACTCGGGGTGACGGACGATCCGGCCACGGGGAAGAGGCACACCATCAGACGTCAACGGCGTACTGTCTTCTTGGTCGTCGAGATTTTGGCGTCAAATAGTGTTTTTGGTGCATCTGATCGTCATCATCATCATCACCACCACCACTACCATCATCATCTTAACCATACTTGTACTCGTGGATAAAATTCATTCAGCGACACATACAGCCAAACTACACTCAACGCAAACGTCCAGGAAGGTTCATACATTTCGTTGATTAAAAAAGACGAGCAGCAGCAGCAAGCAGAGATGCCGGCTGACACTATGATGGAGAAGGTGTCCGTGTCGCCTGTGGCCGCCGTGACCGCCTGCAACTCCATCCCAGAGAAGTCAAAGACGGCGAGTGAGCACCGAAAAGTGAGTGGTCCACCACCTTGGAACGTCCACCGTCGATTGTCTACAACCACAAAACCGTGCAAATGGGGCACGCGAACTGTTATTTAAAAGTTAGTTTTAAAACGAGTGGGAAAACAATGCGCACGTTGAAATTGTCGTGTATACAAATAAGAACTATTATCATCATGCCGTCTGAAACACTCTTCCTTCCGATATTTGGACGCCCCCCGTAGCTATGTACTTTCAAAATCTCGAATGAAAACGCATTTCTTTAGAACTGCTTTCTTGCGTTTAGTTTATTCTCCTACCTCCGCAACTTCCGATGAGCGCGGTCCTGGCTACGTACGGTGCGTACAGAAGAAGTTCAACATGCGGTACACTTCATGGAGTTAACAAAACTGTGGTCTGTGTGCGCCTCACGTTTTCCAGTCCTCCAAGCCGATCATGGAGAAGAGGAGGAGAGCTCGAATCAACGAGAGCCTGGGTCACCTGAAGACGCTCATCCTGGACGCCTTAAAAAAAGACGTAAGTGATACCTATCGTATTTCCATGCTCATACGACATTATATTTATAAATCGTGGTCACACAAGCGTTATATTGCTTTACATAGCGCAAAAGTAACGGCTCGGTATGGTTAGATTTAAGTAAAAACTTTTTTTTAAACCGCACTCTACGTGATGTTATAAAGCAGAGACGGAGTCGTTCAATTCAGGGTTCAATTTCAGCGACAACCGTAGTTGAATATCAAACTTGCGACCGTGGGTCTGCCACTGTATGGCGATTACGTGCGGCGGGGCAGAGCAGTGGTTACAAACTGGGTGAAAACCACACGAGTTCAATTCCCGGCCTACGGCTAACATCAGTGGCGCATTATGTCTGGACCTGTCCTGGTCAAAATAAACTCCCACGACGCACCTCCAAAAAAGTTACATTATAAGCTTTCTTCATACAGCCGAGCCGTAAATCATTATTATTATTATTATCCATTGGTTATTATTAATTATTGTGTTGGGTATGCACATGCCCAAGTGCCATAGGATGTCGTATATAGCTAACCTTTGTTTCGTCCGTGGTTTGGATTGTTATAGAGTTCTCGCCACTCCAAGTTGGAGAAGGCGGACATCCTGGAGATGACGGTCAAGCACCTAAGAAACCTGCAGCGCGTTCAAATGACAGGTGAGCTGCGACCACACCACACGGGCCTGGGCAGACAAGCGCAATATTCACAGCCTTAACAGACTTGATGCTGCTGTTGGGCCGAGGTGCTGTTATAGCGAGCACCTGTGAAGGCCAACACGGCACAGGACGGGGAGGAGGGGGGGGGGGCAACGATTGGATATGGCCCAGCACCACGCCTGGCCGCCTTTGTCTCCCCAGTGGGCGATTTTCTTGACAAACCTCACCACGTACTTGTTATATAGGGAGATACGGACCAGCGGCCAAACTTAAAAAAAAACGCGGTCGCTGCTGTGTGACTAATGTCCAGTTTGGATCTGTCAATAACTTAACATCGGAAAATATGATACATTTTTGGGGGGAAATCCTACGATTTTAAAGCGAAGTAATCTCTAACGTTGTATCGTTTAGTAGAACTTTTATTGTGTGTGTCGGTTGGAGTGGTGGCGCAGTGGTTAGCACACTGGGTTAGGAACCCGACGACCAAAAACAGTGGCCAATATCTGAGCCGGTCCCTGGGCCTCCCCTAGGTCGATTCAGCCTTAAAATACGAGTTCCTGTAGCGGTGTTGAAACATCAGCACCAACGCCCATTGACAAACCCGTGTTGGGTCAACGTGGTGAAGTATGGTCACCCCCTCCCCCCCCGCCACATCACCCATTACCGACAGCAGGTGCATCGACCATGAGCGATCAATTGTTATATTGCAGCAAGAGTATTAATTAATTTGCCAAGTAATACGCGCACCTTGGTCGTGAGTGGGTGGGTGGATAGGGACGCAGGCAGCCAGTTACCTAGCGCAGTGGTAGCGATGCCAAGTTCCGTCCAGAGGGACTTTGTTTATGGGGCGCATGTCTCGAAGTCTATTAAATGTGACAGGATGCGTTATTTTTGGTCAAGCACTTTTTTCTATCTTTCTTTGCACGAAAAAAAATAAGGGAAACCCCTCCCTGAAGGAGGCTTGCCAGACGCGCTTGATAAATGAATCGGGCCGTGAACAAAATTTCCCTAGCGAATCCTGTGTATAAATTATAGCCCCTTGTGTCAATCCACTGCTGGATGACGCCCCCGCCCCACGCCCTACGCTGTAAATGGGGGTTGATTGACCATACTTGACATGCTGGTTCTTGGAGTGGCGTTCTGGGAGCGGTTTAGACATCACTCACCACTGATGTTAGACGTTGTCGGGAGTATATAACACAGATAACACGCGGTTCCTTTTACAGTGCGCCATAACGCGGATTCCTGCTCGTAAAAAACAAATGTCCCATCATTATAATCATCTCCAGCCCTTGGTCAATCCACTGCTGGATAAAGGCCTCCCCTAGCCGCCCCTCTTCCACGATCCCGCCATTGCAACCAATCAATCCGCCCAGTGCCTGTACACGGAGTTGACGTCGATGTCTAACCGATTCGTGCTTTTGTCTTGTCCGTCTCTGCGTGCGTTTTATACAGCCGCCCTCAACACGGACCCCAGCGTCCTGGGCAAGTACAGGGCCGGCTTCAACGAATGCATGACCGAGGTGACGCGATTCCTGTCCACGTGCGAGGGCGTCAACGCGGAGGTGCGCACCCGTCTGCTCAGCCACCTGGCCAACTGCATGGCCCAGATCTCCACCATGAGCGGCGGCTACCCGCAAGGACACCACCACGGACCCGCCGGCATGATGCCACCACCATCGCACTACGCTCAGGCGCTTCCTACCGGCGCACCGGGTGGACAGGTCCCTGTGGCTTCCAACGCTAGCGGTGGTGGTGCCGGTGCTGCTGCTGCTGCTGGCGGCGGCGGCGGCACTGGTGGTGTGGCTCTGCCCGGTGGAGGAGGTCCCGCTTGCAAGGGCAGCCCGCCGGCGTTAGCCGACGTGCTGCTGTCTCAGACCACCGCGGGGCCGGCCTCGAACGTGGGGGCGGGCAAGGTGTACGGAGGGTTCCACTTGGTGCCGGGACCCGACGGACAGATCGCCTTCCTCATCCCGAACCCTCACCTCATCCCCATGTACGCGCCCGGCTCCAGCGCGGGGTCTCCCGGCCACCCGGGCAGCCCCGGAAAGGGACTCCGGCACCACCCCTACCCCGCCGGGTGCCCCATGACGGCGTCGGCCATCCCCATCAATGCTCTGATGGGCGCAGACTCTGTATGGAGGCCTTGGTGACAATTAGCCCCCCGCGACGCGATGCCAGCATTCTACCGTGGACTTTTGTAAAGCTTTGTTTATATATATATGAAAAGATACATTTTAAAACAAAAAATATGAAATACGGAAAGAAAATTCGTGCTCATGCATGAATTGCCGAAAGCTCTCCAATGGTCGCGGGTCCCTGACGCATTTTTAATTAGCGGCGATGACGTTATGCTCCAAAAACTTTTAGCGCTGTTTTTTTTAATTACCAAGATTTAGCGCGAAACCTTTGGATAAAATTTCGACCGGTTATTTTTTCCTTTCTCTAGGCTAAAAATAAAAAAAATCCCGAAGTAGCAAACGCGACTTTATGCTGAAAATGGAGTCGATATTGGGTCATCTTTACGAGAGGCGATTTTAAAATCAGACGCACAGAGCTCACCCTGGAGCACTTGTGCCGTCAATGATCGTCGTCCAAGCGTTAGTGGTCAAATAAGTGCCTGCGTCGCTTTTAGAGGTCGTCCGTTTTGTGTGCCGTCTGAAGAGCAAAAAAACACATTGCCTATACACGTGCGTGCAAACGAATGCAACGCGAAGCTGCGAGAGATATTTTGTACTGTAATGTAGAGAGAGATTTAAAAAAAAACGTGTGCACTGTATATATCTGTATATATACATAAAACGCACAATGCTGTACGCCTTAAACTAGTGCGATAAAACGTACATGATTGTATTGAGAGAGGGAAAAAAAGGAGTATGTTGTGCAGTGCATACCAAAGACAAAAAAAAATCGATCTTCCAAAAAAAAGAGACGTTTTTTTTAATGTACAAAATAATAAACATGTCATGCACTTTACCGTTTATACACCAACTAAAACGCGTGCTCGGGTCTCATTTTTCCAACTGAACGCCACGTCCGGGGATAATCCCGGGACGTGGCGCGAGCGAACCAATGGGTCGTGGTGCAGTTTACCATCATAATGTGTTGAGTCACACCAAGAGGAGAAAAAGAGATACTAGTAACCACCACGATAGCAGTGTGCAGTATTATCCTTTCATCGCTGGATCGTAAGAAGTGCCGCTGGTGGGTGGATTGGACAGACGCTTCATCCAGCAGTGGACTGATCATGCCTGACGATGTATGGTACTGTTGATGACCGTTTCAATTCTTCCACACACAAAAAAACTACGTACACCATTTTCGCTCGTCTTAGTATTCAAATTGCGCCACCTGCAGGCGACTATTGAACGTAACATCGAGACACACGTCAAGGCCACACATTCTAAAATCATGAAAAGAGTAAGTCACTTCGTTCATTTGGTGAAATATGGTGAATCGAACCAACACCACCACGGCCGGCGCGGATTGGAGAGACCTTTAACAAGCAGTGGATTGACAAAGGGCACCCGGGATCGATTCAGATGTTGGGAACATCTTACCTCCCACTTTTAGTCTCAGTGCACCATGCTAACCACTGGGCCCCACCGCTCTACCAATCTAACACGACTAGACTTGTTGCGCCTCGCATCTCCTTCGAATGTCACTCACAGCAGGATAAGTTACACGGTACGCATCATAGGTGTATCGCCTGTGAACGTTTGCGTAATCCAGTTCTTCAATCAGCGCTGCCGAGATATTCCTAGTTAATAAAATAAACTATCACAAACCCATTCCTTTGAGAGGAATTCATCCAGCAGTAGATTGATCATGGCCGATGATCTCTAACTCCCATATCGCCACATTATGGTTTTAGTCCATAGTCCATCCAAGGCTTCTCTCCCCTGCCGATTTGCGTTAACCAGCAGCAACATTTTCTCAAACAGAAGGAAGCAAAGCAAGCCCTGGACGAGTCTCTCGTTCTTGTGGACCTCACCCATCGGGAGCTGGCTTCACTATGAATGCCGGTGCACTTGCTTGGGAGAGATGCTGCGTGTCGTGATGGTTAGAACAAGTGGGACCAGGCAATCCAGAAGTCGCCGGTTCGATTACCCGGTACGTGGCAGTGGAAACTATTTGTCAAAGTTTATTAAGAATCCCACCACCACCTCTTCCTTCTTCTTCCTACCCAGCGGGTATAACCGAGCACAACCACCACCACCACCTGTTCGGCGTGTCGCATGTGTTGAGGTATAGTGTGGGTTACCTACCCCGACCCTCTATCCAAGGGCGCCTTGCCAGCGTGGAAGAGTAGGCCAAAATACACTCCCCCCTATGGAGGGGTTTCTCTACAGTCTAGAGCCCCCGCGAGCAGAGGCCATTCCGCCAGCAGTGGCGTGAGCGAGCAATTGCAGGGCTGCGCCTGTTCCCCCCCCCCCACCCCTCCTCCTCCTGCTGTGTCTGCCGCAAGAGGTTTTGCTCGATGCGTGAAAAGCAGTCCAGGAAGAACACGGGCACACCTGTGCGCGAATCGTACGGCAAGCCACACACTCACGCACACACGAAGAGTTCGTTCAAATAAATACATAAAAAAAACCCCAACTCCCTTTTGTTTGGGACTAAACGCTTTCTTTAACTAACGGTAGGATTATTTTTTATTTTATTGTCTCTAACTCCCCCCCACCCCAACCTCTACCCCCCCCCCCACACCGAGAAAACAAAGACCGACACCACCGCCAGCCCCCTACCGCGCGCGCCTCGATGCTTGGGGGAAGTGGTGTTAGCGAGCACCTATTAAGTTTACAACGCGTGTGTTCGAGCGCGGTGCCTAGCACGCGGACCCAACACACACACACACACAAACAGAAGAAAACAAAGATACCGCGTATATCCTTGAACATATTGTCGGGACGAGGTTTTTGTTTGTGAGTTCCACCCATAAAGGCCGACACGGACACACGAGCCGTTGCGTGGCCAACACACCAGGTGCCGTGACTAATTTGAGGCCGAGTCGACCTAGGAGAGGGGGGGGGGTCCCAGGACCGGTTCAGATAATCGTCAATAGGTTGCTGATGGCCGTGAAGAGGATTCGAACTCGGGTCCGGACGGGTTTCATCGCGCAGCGCGCTAACCACTGCGCCACCGCTCCCCACACCCACTCACCCCGCGCACGCACGCGCGCACGCGCACACGCGCACGCACGCGCGTATGTAAATCTTGCCAGCTGCCTGGCGGGCTTTTGGCTGTCTGAGAGCGGCAACGTGGGACGCGCCCTCAAACACAGAACCCACGGGCCCATAAAAGCACTTGACTCGGGCTATAACCGGCGACGTCATTGCTTCACGCCGCTGGCTGCACAGAGGAGCGCGTGGGTGGGTGGGGAAGCGGGGTTGGTGAATCACACAGTGATTACCGTGCGTGCGTAAGAGATAGAGCAGCAGACAGAGGCGGCTTGGATGGGTGACTCAACGCAGTGATGATCGTGGTGAAGTATGGTAAAAACCAGCCCGCGCCCACCCTCGTGGTTGATAGGGGCGGGCGGCTTTGAGGTTTTCACACAGCGGTGGGATCGAAACAGAGCGCGATTAAAGTGTTCTTTTGTTGTATTTTATTCCACCCCGCCTCCTCGGAAAGAAGCTCACCAACACTTGCAGCGAAACGTCGGACGGCGTGCGGGACAACAGGCGATGTGCAGGGCCCGAGTACGCATCGGCGAGGTCTATGAGCGGCACGATGAAGGTGGCTCTGCGTTTGGGCAGTGGGGCACAAACGCATTTGAAGTCAATGACGTTGTGACCCTAAAATAACATATAATAACGTTTCGGACAATGGGCCTCGAACCTAGACAGCGGTCTTGTTAGCTGGTGCATAACTTGCTTTGTGCATTTCAGAACAATACCATTTTTTATTTAAACAAAGTTTACATTATAACCGATGGTGATTATGCGTGTAAAGAGGTGGCAATTTCCTGCCTTTTTTATTTTTACAAATTCAAGTTACTCAATGAAACAGCACACACACAGACACACACAAACAAGGTGAGCTCGCCACGTCGCGTCGTAGTAGCCCGAGGGGAACACGAATGCCACGCCGCAACTTTGCATACGAACACGCGTGGAGATTATAACAGCCGCAGGTCGAACAGCACGCATCACGCGCGAACGTCAACACCTGCGTCGTGCGGGTGCCGTGCGGGTGCCGTGCGTGCGCGCTCGCGATGCTTTCTATGAAACACCACGCCTGGCGTCGTCGTCTGTCCCCGTGCTATCATTCATTATAACCGGTGAAAACCGCACGTGCAAAAAAAAATATATAAACGTTGGAGCTACGGCGAGCACACAAGACAAAAGACAAGAGTTTCCGCGCATAGCCTGCAACAGACAGTCGGGGCAAGTGCTGTTTAGCGAGGAGCACCGATGAATGTGGGTGGCCAACACCACGCCCGCCCGGCCGCCTTTGTCTCCCCAGTGGCCATGTTCACACTCCGCAGCCAGCTGCTCGTTTGGAGACCCAAGTCGACCTAGGTAGGGGTGGAGCCAGGATGTTGGCCCTGAGCGGGAATAGAACTTTGGTGGCCGGCTGAGCGCAAACGTCGGCCCACTACGCGCGCGACCGAAAGTCTGGCAGAAGTTGGTAAAGTGGTTCAAAAAATAGACCACAGAAGCGTCAACAAGGCTGTTACCACTATCATCTAACCATGTCAACCCCCTTTACAGCCCAGATACTTTTTAACCCCACGACATGTATATAATGCGGGTGTGTATACATGCCTCGTATAACATTGCATAACCATGTGTTGCACAGGTGTACCCTGCTCGAGAGCAGCCATTGAACGCGGACCGGGAGCACGATGATGGGGGGGAGGCCGTGGTGGTGTCATGTTAATAACCTCGCCCGGTATGCATGAGGCCGTGGGTTCAATCCTGACCCTGACGCCTGTCTAATTGGAGTCTGCGTGTCTCTCTCCACGTGGCCGCGTGGATTTTTTTTCTCCGGGTCCTACGGGGTTTCCCCTCCACATTTAAAATCAACATCACGCGTTTAGAGTATTTGGCTGCTATAAATGTCCACGTGATAAGCCACTTTGTTGAGCTATCATTTGTGGTAGCCAGGTCGCTTATGAAAAAAAAGAGGCTAAACGCTCAGTGGACCCTACCTGGTAACATAGTTTTAAAGTTTAAATAGCTTATGAAATACATTAGATGATGCATGGGGGAGCAGGTTCGCGGGCCGTTGAAAAGTCTGAACTTGATAATAAATACCCATTACAGGTTTCCCCTCGCTTTATGCGGGTTCGGTGTGTGCCAACCTATTTTATATGCGGCTATGCGGGCAGACGTCAACATTGTGTGTGTGCTGCATGCGCTGCTAGTGTGGTTTTCCCTTTGTGCGCCCATTTTATTTATTTTGAACGCATCCACCGCATAAAGCGAGGAAAAAAAAACCTGTACATGCCGAGGTGCCAAACAACGAACTCGTTGGGATTGCTCCGCACGTATTCCCTGCTGTGACAGACGTAGCGGGAAACGTGGTCATCGACGGAGAAAAGGGAACGCGAGCTCAAAAGCGTGCCAACGAACGCTCGGCGTTACATCGAGAGAGACGACGAGGGGCAATTGCACACGGATCAAGAGGGCATACGCATTTCGAAGGCATCGTTCTCACCGTTTGGCGACGCTGAGTTGGCACGTGGGTGGCACAAGCAACAATTAACACCGCAAAACTAGCACTCGTCGACAACGATGCCTGAATGAAAAAAAAAACACATGCATATATGATAGGCGACGTTTCGGGCATTGGCCCTGTTAAGAAAAGTGTGCTTGGGCAGCCAGGGGGTGGAACGCGTCAGACAGGACGATCGCCAGGCAGATGGAGCGATGCCATCAGCGGTGTGTGTGCAGGATGGTCGCGGAGGATTAGAAATTCGAAAAGGCCCCCATTTCAGCAGTGGATCGATCGTGGCCGATTACTATAGGTGTGGTGTAATAAAGTGTACATGTTACGTAATTTTGGTTGCGTAAGTTGTAAGTGTATCCAATACACACAGTGTTTGTTGTCATGAAACATAACTGTATAAACAACCGCACGTTATGTCATTCTTTACCACCAATAAATTATTAGAATGCAGATCAGTGTTCATCAGCGTGGTGAAGTATCAAAAACGACCCCCAAAATCAGCAGAGCGTTAGGCTGGGACGGGGGGGGGGGGGGTGGGGGCTCATCCAGCAGTGGATTGACGCAATGACCGTGTGTGTACAATTACGTAGTAAATATTTTGCAGTGGTTAGCGCACTACGCTACGAAACAGGCCACACCAATTCGATTCCCGATCACAGGCAACATCAGTGACGACTATCATCATCAGCGATGGGGGAAACAAGGTCAACCTGTGCGTGGTGTTGGCCACCCACCCCCTCGTGTGCTGTACATGCCTTCAATAGGTGCTCGCTAACAGCACTTGCCGCAAAGGCTTATGTAGGCTATATGGTGTAGTTAGGGGGGGTCATTTTTGCATATATAAAACGTGGACATGAAACTAAACAATTTTTCTTGAACTAGGTAAGTCCGACTGAGCTTTCTTTTTCATAAGTGACCCTGGCCAAAAAAAGTGGTAGCTCGCTGAAGTGGCTTGCAATGTGGACATTTGTAGCAACCAAATACTCGAAACGCAGGTTTCTAAATGTGGAGGAGAAAAATCGACGCGACCACGAGGGAGAGCGAACACGCAAATTCCAAATACACAGCAGGCGTGAGGGTCGGGATCGAACCCACGACCTCCTGCACACCCGGCGAGGTAGTTAACAACTCACCACCGTGTTGGGTGGGAGGGCAGGGGTTTTCGCTATAACCAGCCGCACCCCTGCGCTCTCTCCCTCCCTCTCTCTCTTTAGGCAGCCATCCAACCCTAACCTAGCCCCTTCCTCCCTCCCTCTCTCGCCCTCTCCCAGCCCTCTCCTCGCTCCCGTGGAAGCACGCGCGCGGGGCGCGTGGGTGCGCGTGGACGCACGCGCGCCGGGCGCGTGCGTTTCACCCATCCACCCACAGGGTCCATACAAAGATAAAGACCCCCTGTATAGCCTACAGGGGGGGGGGCTGTTGGTGGGCGGTGGAGGGGGGGGGGCAAGTGCTGTTTGTTAGCGAGCACCCGGAACGATGCAAGACGAGTGAATGGGAGTAGTGTGCGCAAAAACCACGTTACCTTTGTCTCCGCGGTGCTGATGATTTGTTTTTTTTTTCTACTTCTTCTTTAGACGCTGCACACCAGCTATGGCATTTAAAAGCCGAGTCTTACGTCAGGAAGGACCAGAACAGAGATATTCGCCGGGTTCACAGCACACGGGGCTCCAACACACTTCGCCCATCTCACACAAAGATCCCCCGCACAAGCACACACAAGTGGTGGTGATGTAACAAGAACCGCGCCCGGCCGTCTTCGCCTCCCCACGGCTGATGTTTGCACGTCGCACACCCCCCTCCCCGCTCCTACCTCCCCCCCCCCCCGCTTCTCCATTCCCTCCCAACATCACCACCACCTATCAACATTACACCCCCCCCACCCACTCCCGGTGAGATTTTTTTTACCCGCCACTTCGCGCGCCTCTTCGCAAAATCTCGGGGTTGTTTTCTCGGGGAATTGGCCGTGCAAACCGCGGTGCGGAAATGGTTCCGGGTTCCTTTTGGCTGTTTGTGCAACAGCACGAGCCGCTCCCGACCGGGTTTTTTTGTTCTTTCTTTTTGTTGCCGAACGGCGCAAAGAGATGGAGACGCGAGGTGGCTCGGTGACTAAATACGTCAGAGCGCTGAACTTGCACCACTGAGAGGCTGGGTTATAGAAACCGGGCTTTAGCCGCACAACTGCGAGTCTTACAGGTTCTCAAGGGCGGCTAGTTTCGATGATCTCAGCCTGATCACCAATGAATTAAAACTAAGCTTCATATATATAAAGAAAAATGTTTTACCAGCGCATGCCCATCGAGTTTTTAATAGCTATTTTTCAGAAGCGACATGGCCACAAATGAAAGCTCAAAAGAAGTGGCTTATCGTGTGGAAATGTTTAGGAGCAACAACAAAAAACACTGTTTCATTTGTGCCTCTTTGCGAATTTCCCATCAACTCGGGCATGTCTCTCCGTTGGTTGTGCCATTTTAGGTGGGACGCTGTTATGCAGCGAGTTAAAGGGAAGCTGGCAATCCTCCGTTTTCAAACCGGGAGTATTCGTGCCAAACAGCCCCGGTCACGTGCGTGTGTGTGTGCGCGCGCGCTCTGTGATTTATTTGTTATTTAGTATTTCTGAATTTGATTAGTGTGTGGCGTACATGATTTTAGTGGAATGTGTCACGTGCAACTTGTTTTATATCTCATTTCTCTCATTTTAGCCGAGTTCCAAATGCATGCATTCGAATGAATCCTTAGGACGTATTTAATATCGATGGTTTTTTTTGGAACGTCATACTAATTAAAAAACAATCGTCAATAATACCGACCTGAAATATATGTACGTATATATAATTAGGTAACGTTTCTTTACCCAGGAAAGCCTCATTGGGCCTCAATGCTATTTCCCAGAAGGGTCCTGTAAGGTTTTTAGTAAGGCGTGATATTGCTAAATACAACCCCATTGAGAAATTGACGAAGTCATGGTTCAGCATTGCAGTCTTTGGTCAATTCTAGATCTCTAGCACGTATCGTGACGGGTACCGCAAAATCCGACCACGTTTGTCCATCGACTTCAAGTTGCCGAACGAACACACATTGAAAGGTCGCACTAATTACACTCAAAGTGCCTGCCACAAATGAACCACAACACCTCGCTGATCTCGTCGAGAAGCATAAACCAGCATCACGCGATCTCCGGTCACCCTCGCAGACGCTTTTGGCTAGCTAGCTATCAAACAAAGACGGCCACTGAATCGCGCGCCTTCAGATACGCTCGTGCGACAGTATGGAACGCTCTTCCTTCCGCTATTGGGAAGCCGCTGAAGAGATATTAACTTTTAACTCCAGATTGACAACTATATTTCTTTAGAACTGTTTTTTTTTGTGCGTTTACTTTGTTGTCATTCCATGAGCACGGCCGGCGACGTACGGTGCTGGAGAAGTTCAACAAACGTGCATAACAAAAAAACATGTTTTAGCTATTGGAAGAAAAAAAAAACCGTAGGAAAGCCGTGTACGAACAGGAGATCCGAAAAAAACTCCACGCAAATAAACGGCACCCAAGGTCGAGAATCGAACCTAGACGCTTCATGCCGTGGAGCCACGAGCGTGAGCACTGTGCAACCCGCACGAACTGAGCCGGTTAGCAACGCCGCTTGTTTAATATTGCGCGCGATCCGTGATCGGCACGCCCGCTCTCGTGCCGTCTCGGGGTGGCACCGTCTCTTTCGCCCGCAAATATTTTCCATAACCGAGTAAGAGGCGAGCGCGTCTGGTGGGGGCTGGTGGATAGACACGCGGTGGGGTGGGGTGAATGGGCGGTGGTGGTGGTGGTGGTGGCGGGGGGAGATATTTCGTCTGTTCCCCGGGGTAAGTCACACAAACAGCGGCTTCACATATTTCGTGCCAAAGCGGTCAGGAGACAGACGCACACGTGCGCGTGTGACCGCGCGTCGCTGCTGCTATAATCACATGCTTCTTGCCCGTATAATTATTGGCTGCCACGAGCCTGCGTTAGCTGGAGGAGATGCCACGAGACATAGGGAGCTGTAGAGACTGGGATTGGGGGGGGGGGGCGCTAGGAGAGATAGAGGTGGGTGAGTGGGAGGAAGGGAATTGAGAGCTTAGAGAGAGGCTGGGAGAATGGCTATGGGAAAGTTGAAGTGATGATGGTGGAGGGCAGGGAAAGGGGGCATGGAGTTATGTTTCCAAAAATGAGCGGAGCGTTAATGCAGGCACGCGGAGCTATTATTACTCGAGCTTCAAGTAATTGATGGGCGTTCCGGCAATAGTAGTAATACATATTTAGCAAACAAAGACAAAGATCCCCCGTACAGCCTTTTAACAGACTGTTGGGACAAGTGCTGTTTGCGAGTAGCACATATGTAGGCCGGAACGATACACGAGGGGGGTTCCGGAGGCTAGTTTCACACCCGCCCGGCCGTGTTCGTTTCCCCAGTGGCGATGCTTACACACTGCACGATATTCTCATTTGAGGTCGAGTCGACCTAAGGGAGGCCCACGATCGTATCAGATAATCGTCACTGGCGTTGGCCGTGAGCGGCGATCTTTAACTCCCGCAGACCGGTTCGTAGCGCAGTAAGCGGACCCGCCACACCACCGCTCCTAATATGTTTATGAAACACACACAGACAGCTCCTGGTAAACTGTAAGAAACACATTAATGCTGAGATTTTACAACACAGGCTGGTAACTTGCACTGCGAGGGTGGTGATAAAATGCGCGTCTAATTTTTGCAGACCTTAATCATGACAAACATGTATGAAATGCGATCAAAGTGCCACGAAATGACTACACATTTTGCAATCAGGAGGTATTCAGATTATTGTTGAGAAAATTCATCACGTAAAGTCATAACTTTAAACACTGCTTGCATGAAGGCATCTCCGTCGTGGTGATTTTTTTTATATATACCATATTTCCACTATTTTTGTCAGATCGGGTCGGAAAATAAATCCAGGACCGGTTCTGAAATCACTCACTCACGATTTTAGCCGTGGCTGCGAATTTAACGTGGGTAGCTAGGTTCATAGCACCTTGTGCTAACCGCTGAACCACCGCTCTAAACGTTTACAGCAACAAAATTAGGCCTAAAAACAAGCAACGTTCAATATCAACCCACACCACCTGAGGCTTAAGCTTGCCAATTTCACTTTGGAATTCTGTAGCCAGGTGTTAACGGAATGCTGGGTAGCAGCCCATTGTGCACGAAGCTACACGCACGCGCGCGCGTGCACAACTGTCCAGCCCCACAGGAAGGAGCTCATCGTCTCTGATGATGACTGCAGTCTCCTTGCCGTTATCCAAACATGTGACTTGTTAAAAAAAATGCCGTCGTTTCGTGGCTTAACTTTTGGTCACGAGTGTGTTACGAAAAGCATTTTCCACGCCGTTTTGATGTAGGATGTTGGGCCAGGCCTACCTCTGGACATTCGGCCGATTCCTGCAAGTGTGCGTGCGCGTAACGAGATCAACGGTTAACGAACCCGGCGACCCGAGTTCCATTCCCGCTCACGGCCATCATCAGCACCAGTGAGGATTATTAAAACAGGTCCCTGGGCCTCCCCCTTAGATCGACTCAGCCTCGAATGAGTACCTGGTTGCGATGTTCTTACAATGGCCACTGGGGTGTTGGCCACCCACCGCCTCGTGTGTCGTGCCGGCCTTCGTTAGGCGCTCGGCAACAGAACTTCTACGGGGGGGGGGGGCGGATATTTGTCGTGGTTTTTTTCCGAGCAAACAGGGGGCCGGCCACAAAAATGGAAGCCGTGAATTCGCGGTGCGCAGCACTCATCCCTCTGTCAAAGAGACAGGCCCGTCAGGCCTACTTGCTGTACCACACCACGCTGTTCGCGGCTACTCTGGCGGGTGTGTGGCACGCATCGCGCTCACCGCCCAGCTGGTAATGGTGGGATCCCGTTGGCAAACGACACTACGGGCGAACATAGGTGCAATGTACTTAGCAAATATTGAGCATGGTTGAAGGGAAACAATAAAATAATAATATATATATAAAACAATAAAAATTCTCACGACGTTTCGACCATAACGCAAACGGTCATCATCACACCTGATGATCATATATATTTTATTATTTTATTGTTTCCCTTCAACGTGACTTTACCGAAAGAGCTAAGATTATAATAGTAAAAAATAAATTTTGGTATCATGGAACAATACAAATAAATGTACAAGTGGAAAGCCCGTTGAAATTTTATGGTAATAAAATCACTTGGAGGGACGTTTCCGCCAACGATCTTCTGTTTACAACGAAACATCATCATGGGATCTCCTTTGCCAGTACCAAAATATAAGAATGTTTTTTTATTTATAATTTTACATCATTTTACTCTGACCACCCCCCCTCTCTCTTATCCCGAGCCCAGCCCCCACCTCCCCCCCCATAGCACACACACACCTATCGCTTATATGGTTTTGAAACAGGACTGCAGGTCACATGCTGGGCTATTGGAAGTGGTATATTGGATTAGCAGGACCAAGGCCAATAAGCCGAATTAGCCACGTTTTCGAGGGTCGAAGGTCACGTTTTGCTTCGCAATTACAAACCTCATTTCACGTAAAGCACATTGTTTAAAAATGACTCATCATTCACTGGAATCGGTGCAGTGGTCTCGGAGTAGGAGGAGTTCTTCCGACAAAAATTACACATTACATGCATAATAGAGATCATCCGCTTGCACGTAATACATATATAACAGTGATAATAATAATATAAGCGCGAAGCACAGTGAACTATTTTCAAAGTCACGGACAACTATAATAACCGGTCTCCACAACTCCCCCTGAAGGAGGGGCGGGGGGTGAGGGCCCAGCGGTCAAAATCATCACCAAGCAATTCAAAAGTTTCCCCCCACGTGATGGTGTCAGCAACAGGGAAGCCGGGGGGTACGCCTGCCAACTTTTCTGAGCGCGAGTTGGCAACGGGTGAGAAAATCCCCCGCCAGGCTGCCGACTTCGGCGTCCCGTCAAGGTGAGGGAGCTTCGCCACGCGCGCTGGAGACCCGATGCGCTGCGCTCATGCCTGAGAAGGGAGGGCGGGCGGGGGGAGGTGGTGATCCTCCTTCAGGAGTTTTGGCCATTTAAAACCACAGCATTCAATTACACTGGGGGTGCTTAAGCATATTATGGCCTTTGCCTTCCTGTCTCACCCCACTCCCACCCCCGTCCTTTAAAAAAAAAGGTGATGACGATGTCTCGTTCCATTAATTTAGAGAATTTGGTGTAAATCAGGGTAGGGTGAGGGCCACGCCACCAACAATTGTCCTGTGGGCCGTGTGGGCCCACCACCCAATGGTCACCCCTCTCCTGAGCGGTGAATATCAGAAAGGGGAAACCCTATTCTTATAATTTCATACTGGCAAGGGAGGTTCCATGGTGTCGCTGCTCACCCCGAGCTCTCAATGTCCTGATATGTGGCATTGTCTTTGTGCTGTTCGCCTTTTGGCGTCCTCTGGTCTAACAATGTTTGAGAACTAGGCTCTAAAGAAAGCTGTCTCTGGTGTGGAACAATCAGTTTCAAAGGCAATGCATCACATACGACCAGAGGATGTTTTTTTTTTTGTTTGCATGTTCACCACAACTCTATGTGGTTAACGCAGACACAGTTCCTTGCAAAAGGTTTTTTTTTTACATCTTAACACAAACTGTTTTATTGCAAGGAAGGGTAAAACATTCTTACAAGAATATCACCGTGTTTATTTTAACCTCAGGTTTCTGACATTTTGGTGATTACAGCGAGCAATTTAAGCCAACCAGCTATTCGATGTAACATTTGTGCCCACTGGAAATCTGGCCACGCTTTAAAAACACACAAGACCATGGTACCTTGCATAGTGCTATACATGTCCAAAGGATGGGCCACTTTGTTAAGCTGTGATTTGTGGCCAGATCCCTTCTGAAAATTAAGGCAATACCTCAGTGGGCTTTACCTGGTAGGGTGCAGATGGTTGAGTGTTGTATTTGTACGTGTTTGGGTTATTTGTTTACCTTTCTTACACTTTACACTGGTATCACGTGTTTTGTACTGTTTGTTGTAACTTTCTTACCCGCCCCTACTGAACATCTGTGAAAAAGAACTTTACAGGTCGTCGGATTCCTCCAGTATAAATAAATATTCAGATTTATTCAGTATGCCACATTACTTATCCTTGTACGTACGTTTAGTTCTCAAGGTTATGCGCGGAAGGGCAAAAATCCATCAATAAAATTGTTCGATTGTGGAATTCCTAATATTCGGTGCACACGCAAGTTCAGTTTAAAACACGTAGGCTTTAGCGACCAATATCATCCGCAAGTTTACCCAAACCTGCAGCGCAGGAACGACTGCACGAGGTGGTGGGACACGCGCGCAAAGCCACGCTTTGAGATTTATCCAAGGGAACTCGTCACGGAGGTTGCAGGGCAAATGTGATTGTTGTTTGTTTTGTTATTTGGAGCGAGGGCCGGGCAGGGTTTGGAAGCCTCGCCCGAATCCCAACTTAGCTCTCGCCCACCGACGCTGGGAGGGAGGAAAGGGAAAGGAAGGGGGAGGTGAAGGTTGCCTGCATTGGGAGAGTAAAGTTGGACGGTGTGGGGGGGGGGGTAGGAAGAGGAGTTTAGTGGTGGGAGGACGGCGATCGGAGGGAGGAGGGGAGAGTCGTGGGGGGGGGGTAGTGGGGGGGTAGTGGGGGGGGGTAGTGGGGGGTATGGACAGGGAGACCCCCCCCCACCAACTGCCCCTGGGGTTTTGGCCGTCCTTCCTGTGAGTGTCTGCGGTCAGCAAATCCCCGTGACGGATCGCGCACGCCCCACAAGGGCGTGAGAACGAACTGATCCCCGGCGCGCCGCCAGCCCACGGGGGTTGCGGGGGGGGGGGGGGCAGGGGGGGCAGGGGGGGCAGGGGGGGTCCGAGTCGCACTCCCCCGGTCCAAGGCGTCTCAGCCGCCCGGCCTCGATCACTGCCGCCGCATTCTCTCTGAAACCTTCATCATCGCCATCATCGCCGTCATCGTCGTCATCGTCGTCACAAGTCGCCGCACGTCTCAACGTTGCCCATGACCTCTCTTTGTAAACGTTCATATCTGTGAGAATTTTATTGTTTTATATTTTTTATTATTTTGTTTCCCTTCTACGTGACTTTACCGAAAGAACCAAGAATATGTTCATATCTGTGTTTATGACACCACCCCCCCCCCCTCCCATCAAGTCAAGCCCTCCCCGCCTCACCTGCCATTAACTTCCCCCATCACCATCAATGTCCCCCATCAACATCACCCATCAAGCCCCCCACCCCTCCCAAGACTATCAGCCATCACCTTCCCCGCACCTCCCAATGCCATTCACGCCCAAGCCGACCACTACCTCAGCTGCAACCGCGTGCTTTTAAGGGAGCATATACAAAAAAAACACACACACAAAGATCCCCCCCCCCGTGTAGCCTTCAACAGACTGTTGGGGCAAGTGCTGTTAGCGAGCACCTATGAAGGCCGGCACGGCACACGAGGGGGTTGGATGGCCAACAACTACGCCCGGCCGCCTTTGTCTCCCTATTGCCGATGTTTACACATCGCACCGGATACTCATTTGAGGCTGAGTCGACGCAGGGGAGGCCCAGGACCGGTTCAGATTCTCGTCACTGGCGTTGGTCGTGAGCGGGAATCGAACCCGGGTCGCTGGTTTCGTAGCGCAGCGTAGCGCTAACTGCAGCATAAACACACACATACACAACTTACAATGCGTCACTATATTAGAGTAATTAAAGGTGATATTTAACGCTTTGCAACCGGGGTTGAAGGTATTTGAGCGTCAGTATTGTCTGTCCACGATAACTCGAGTCGTGGTGATCCAAGGAATGCAACCCCAGGAAATAATGTCGTGTGACTTGCCCAATTTCAGACTGGTCAAATCGTGGGGGAACCACAACTAAATTTACTTTTTGCAAATAATGTAAATGAAACGTGTTCTGTCCCGACAGCTACATCAATCAGTTGTGATTATCTGAACCAGTCCTAGGCCTCCCCTAGGTCAACCTAAAAAATGCGGTGTTGTAAACATCGGCACTAGGGAGGCAAATGCGTCCGGGCGTGGTGCTGGCCTCCCACCCCCTCGTGTGCAGTTCCGGCCGTCATTAGGTGCTCGCTAACAGCACTTTCCTCGTGCAGACTATTAAGGCTACACGGGGGACCTTTATCTTTTTTTGAAGACACATTTACTTCTGCAGCTCATCATCTTTTTAATACCAAGTCAACTTGCTCTGAGTGACCACCTGTTATTTTAAACACGCCACGTATTTGGGTGATGTGGCCATCTCAATGCCCAATTGTCTTCACCTGAGGAGACAAAGCCAAAGATCCCCCGTGTAGCCTTCAACAGACCGTTGGGGCAAGTGCTCTTAGCGAGCACCTATGAAGGCGGCACGGCACACGAGGTGGTGGGTGGCCAGCATCACGCCCGGCCGCCTTTGTCTCCCTAGTGGCGAAGTTTATACACCGCACGAGGTATTCATTTGAGGCCGAGTCGTCCTAGGGGAGGTCCAGGACCTGTTCAGATAATCGTCACCGATATTGGCCGTGAGTGGGAATGGAGCAGCCACGTTAACCGCTACACCACCGCTTCCCACACATCAACAACGACCGGTGATGTCACCACGACGCTTGTGCCAGGCTAGGTGCACGCTGAGGCGACGTGAATGCAGGAGATCACGGGGCAGGCCCAGGTGCCATGAGTCGACTGGCTGAGATGACTGGCCGATGCACCACCTGTGCCCCCTACTGTGCCAACTTGCTGTGCTTTAGCCGCACGGCGCTCCGCTCATTGTTGTGAGCGTCGCTCCTCTGCCCTCCGTTGTTGCTGGAGGGCGACTGCCTCAAACTGCCCAGTAGTGTCCTTCATGATCCTCCTCCACAGAGGCCGATCTTGACAACGCTGTACCAGTCATCCACAAGTCCACTCAGCTCCACATCATCTTTGTACCACATCACTCCATCTCTTTTCTAGCCTTGTGCCGCGCCCGTTTAGCCCCCTCTATCCAGGCCAAACAAAAGCCGTTTAGGCATGTGGTGGGTAGGCATGTGGGCTACTTGACCCAGCCAATGTAGCCTTGCCTGCCGGAAGAGCTCAACGATGGGACTTTGTTACGCTCTTTCAAGGATTTGTGAGCTCCTCACGCAATCCTGTACCATTCCCAGTACTCTGAGGAGTGAGATGCCCCTGTAGTTGTTACAGTCTGTGCGGTCCCCTTTAAAAAGAGGAGGATCACCAGGGCATCCTTCCGATCCTGCAGAACCTGTCCGTTGGTCCAGACTGTTATTATGATGTCATGTAGGGCAGTCTGTGCACATACGCTACCCTCCCTCCGCATTTCGCTTGGGAGATCATCTCTACCCGGTACCTGTCCTGGTCTCAGACTCTGGATCGCCTTCAGTACTTCCTCAACAGATGGCACCTCAGCCAGCCACTCACAGGGAGTGACTTCTTCCAATATTTGAGGCATGGCAGCCTCAGCAGGGTCATCCCCACTTTGCCCCATGATGTTTTCCAGGCTGAGGGATTTCCCCTCCCCAATACCTCTCATAAATGTTCAGAAAATCTGCAAACCTGTTCCTGGGGGTCAGGAATTGGATCACCGTTTTTTCCCCCTAATGGTGGTGATAGGTGTGGTGCTGCAAATTACTTTTTTGATGGAATTAAAGAGTGATTTGTGATCGCGGGCCACTGAGGCAGATTCCATCTCCTGAGCCACCCGCGACCACCACCCATTCTTGCAGCGCCTCACAGCTCTCAAAATCTCCGAGCGAAGGCGGCGGTTACACTCTATCCCGAGGGGCCACTTTAGCCAGCACCTGTGACAGGAGGTCATAGAAGGCATCTGACTCATCGGCCTTGCCTGCATCCCTCCACTGATGTTCATCTTCGGTGGGGCATAAGTAACCACGACCACCACTCCTCACCTCTGGTTGATGGGAAGGCAAGCCCAAAGTAGATTAGGGCTTGTGGCTTCCCACACCCTACTGCCACGCTCCCATGCCCGCTTCATTATGTTGTTCAGAAGAATAGCCACTCCCTATTGTTTGTCTCCAGTCCCGAGTAGAAGACTGTCCACCCCTCATGGTGGCAGGAGCCAGAGCCGGTCCAACGGACCCCTGAATACCACAAAGATCCAGGTGGTACCGGTCCAGCTCCGGACCGAGAAGTGGCAGCCTCTCCTCCCAGGTGAGTGTTTGTATATTACACTTGGTCACCCGCAGTGGCTTTTTGCTATTTCTGGAGGAACCTCGAGGGTAAGGATTGAATCTCCTGGCTCCGCCAAATGGGATTTGGCCAGGAGACATCATAGACACCTGCTCCCCCGAGGCCTCCGGCACAAGCTTAGTTGGATATTTTTTTCGTGGTTTAGTGGTAATTAATTAAAGGTGTAGGGGTTACCAGCCTCTCGTACCCGTCCAGAGCCTCCTTTGGCCGCTGTGGTGGCTACAAACGCCATGAGGGGAATGGCCAATCGAAATTGGCCCTCCCCCCATGGCACTGCTCACCACAGCGTTGCCGTCCAGCACCAACGGAGGAGGTAGGGGGTTGTTTTTCCCCCCACACACACAGACACACGCGCCAGCATTGATCAGCAGTCAATTGCACCAACGGCCATGGCGATTCGTTCTCCCGTAAATTAGTCCGTCAGAACCCTGGGCACATTTTCACAACAGCAGCAACCAAAAATTGGACGGACGACCGCACGCATCGGCCCGCGGACACGCAGACGTTGCAACAACGTTGCGCACGACCTAAGAGCGGACGGCCGATAAGCCCCTGGGTGTAGCGACGACGTTCCAGGTGCGTGAGTAATGCAGGTGAAATAAATCAAAGGATGAGCCCCGTGAGGACGTCATGTGCACACGGTTGTCTCTCCAACCTCAGCCACGTTCCCGTGCAAAAAAAAAGTAAAAAATAATAACGCCCACCACCGCTGACAGGGTAACTTTCATACTTGCTCTTCCTTGGTTTGTTTTATTTTTCTTACCGAGTGTAAAAAAAGAAAATCTCTCAGCCCGAGCTCATACAATGAAATATTCAGTGCAACAACCAAAAAAAGGTGACCGCATCTTTAAAGAATGTTTTTTTTTTCACGTGAACAATGGAGCTGCTGTAGGGAGTTTCGTTTTTTTTTTACTCTGGAAAGGAGAGGAAACAAAAAGCTTTGGAAATGAGACAGCTGGTTTCAGTAGCCGGAAGGTTCTTGAACAAACTATAAAAGACGTGACCGATTCGCACAACCGCACAAGCCATTCGAACCGGAATTGTTACGTTCACATTAGATTTCATATTGGAACTTTTTTCGAATGAATGAGATCAAGAGGGTCATGAATGAATAAGATCAAGAAGAGGTCATCACTTATTTCTGCTAAAGTCAAGTCCAGGTGAGAATACAAGGAGACTATGATGAGTCTCATTTTGCACGAGTGTCCTGGGTCAATACATCGGTAAAGGCAAAAAACAAATACGACTGAGGCACAGCAATGACAGCAAACAGAAATCGGCGCAAAACAAACTGTTGTACGAGAATACGAATATATTGCACAAACATCAAAATCAATGGAAAATAACGCATTTCCCTTCAGCTTACGTGGACTCTGTCCGATCATGTTAAACCGACCATAGGACAATTACAATTAAGCTACAGACACATTACACATATATAGTGTGACTATTGTACTGTTGTGTAACCAGTTTTGGTCGCATAGTCCTCTGGCTGCCACTCGAATGCCTATCTCGATCACCAGCCCTCCTCCTCCATCCTGCACACGTGCCCCACCCATCACAACCTCCTATTGCCGAGCACATTGGCAACACTTAATGACCACTGTGTACTTACAAATTGCTTAACCCCATCTCCTCGTCCAATAAACAGCACGGTGAAAGTTGCATGATATACAGCTGATGGGTTTCTTGAATTGAGCAACGTTATGAGCAAGAGCTTGGAGGTGGGGAGGGGGGTTTCGAGAGGGAGTTCCAAAGTGGAAGAGTGCAAGGCGAGAAGCAGGAAGATAAGTGTTGAGACATGCGGTGTCAGGTGGAGATTGTTGACCGCTGTGTGGATGAGACGAAAGAGCCTTGGTAGTCGCGATAGAGGAGCGGTAAGGAGGCGACTGACCGCCGGTGACTGAAGTGAATCCGGAATGTGCTAGGACAGAAATCAACCGGACCGCTTGACGTTGTATTTGATCAAGCATAGTGAGGACGCACAGCCAGAGACAAAGAGAGGAACGCATGGATTAGAGAAGACACGTTGGTTAAAATGGCATCATACAAAGCTATGCAGAAAAATAATAAGTGGGACTTGGGAATGACACGTCGCTAGAAGGGATGATGTGATAATGGATAAGAATAATCGTGGAGTGGAGAGCAAGGATTGGAACCTGCCTACAAGAGGACGTCCACCGAGGAGACGGAGGCGGTACAATCAGTTCGTGTTGGTTCTGTGTGGATTATTACATCACAGGATCGTGAGCGGTGGCTTTGGGAGGCCTTCATCCAGCAGTTGGATGCATTGATCATGGCCGGCCATGATTATGATGATAACGACGAAAGCGAGGCAGGAACTGGGTGCTCCAGCCCAGACACGAAGCGAGCATTCAAACGTCGGTCGAATGTGGGCTGTGTAAAGTCGGAAACTGCGGGTATGGGGCACTCGCAATGCAGGGCAGGTGCAGGCACTGACCAGGGCCGGGTAGCCGGGGGCTGGAGGGCAAGGCCGGGGGGTTGAGGGCAAGGCCGGGTAGCCTGGGGGTTGAGGGCAAGGCCGGGTAGCCTGGGGGTTGAGGGCAAGGCCGGGGGGTTGAGGGCAAGGCCGGGTTGCCTGGGGGTTGAGGGCAAGGCCGGGTAGCTTGGGGGTTGAGGGCAAGGCCGGGTAGCCTGGGGGTTGAGGGCAAGGCCGGGTAGCCTGGGGGTTGAGGGCAAGGCCGGGGTAGCTTGGGGGTTGAGGGCAAGGCCGGGTAGCTTGGGGGTTGAGGGCAAGGCCGGGTAGCCTGGGGATTGAGGGCAAGGCCGGGTATCCTGGGGGTTGAGGGCAAGGCCGGGGGGTTGAGGGCAAGGCCGGGTAGCTTGGGGGCTGAGGGCAAGGCCGGGTAGCCTGGGGGTTGAGGGCAAGGCCGGGTAGCCTGGGGGTTGAGGGCAAGGCCGGGTAGCCTGGGGGTTGGAGGGCAAGGCCGGGTAGCCTGGGGGCTGGATGGCAAGGCCGGGGGGTTGAGGGCAAGGCCGGGTAGCCTGGGGGTTGAGGGCAAGGCCGGTAGCCTGGGGGCTGGAGGGCAAGGCCACGTGCACGGGAGATAACGCAGCCTTGGGTACGCGTGGCGGCGATAAGGGAGACGGAACCGCGCGCGTCTTCCCGCCGAGGCGCGCGCGCATTCTCTTATCTGTGTGCGTGTGTTGGGGTGGCGTGTGTGTGTGGTGGGTGTGTTGGGGTGGCGTGTGTGTGTGGTGGGTGTGTTGGGGTGGCGTGTGTGTGTGTGGTGGGTGTGTTGGGGTGGCGTGCGCGTGGTGTGTGTATGTGCGTGTGTTGGGGTGGAATGTGCGTTTGTGGGTGTGTGTGTGTGTTGGAGTGGCGTTTGGTGGGGTGGTGTGTGTGTGCGTGTGTTGGAGTGGCGTTTGGTGGGGTGGTGTGTGTGTGCGTGTGTTGGGGTGGCGTGTGCGTTTGTGTGTGTGTGTGCGTCTATGTGTGTGTGCATGTGCGTTTATGGTGGGTGTGTATGTGTTGGAGTGGCGTGTGGTGGGGTGGTGTGTGTGTGTTGGAGTGGCGTGTGTTGGGGTGGTGTGTGTGTGTGCGTGTGTTGGGGTGGCGTGCGTGTGGTGGGTGTGTGTGTGCGTGTGTTGGGGTGGCGTGTGCGTTTGTGGTTGTGTGTATGCGTGCGCGATGCGATGGGAGTGTGTTAGGGCCAGTGTGTTTCCGCTTGTATACGTTGTGGGGTGGGGTTTGTATTGGGTTTTGGCGGGGGCTGTGTCTGCGCGTGCGTTAGGTCGACTCGGCCTCAAACGACTACTGTACTCGGTGCGGTGTGTAATCATTGCCACTAGGAAAGAGAAATGTGGCCGGGAGTGGTTCTGGCCACCTACCCACCCCGTCGTGTGCCGTGCCAGCCCCCATTAGGGGCTTGCTAACAGCACTTGCCCTACCAGTCTATTAAGGCTACACGGGGGATCTTTGTCCGTGTGTTTCCGCGTGTCTGCGTTCGTGTTTCTGCGCGCCGTGCCGGTTGCATCGGTGTTTGCCAACAGCATTTGCCGCAACAGCCACCTTCAAGCCTATACAGGGCAGATATGCCTGCCTTTGTGTGTGTCTTAATTGTCTATTTCTGTATGTGCATACTTCTGTACGTGTGTGTGTGTTGGGACAGTGGGGCAGCACAGGTGGTACTTATGTCAGATCGCCTACAAACACTTGAGTCTGTCTTGAGAATCGTCTGCCAGTGAGCCTTCGACATGTTGTTTGGCCTCAGAGTGCACCTAGCCTGTGTGTAAACATCAGCACTGCAATGATGCTGGTCACAATATTCCACACAATTCCAATATTTCTACCGTCGCAGGTGAATTTTTTAAGAAATAATGCCGATGCATTCTCATTGCAAATGTAAAATTCCACAAGCGTACTTCGTGAATAAAATAACGTAATGCAACATCTGCTTATCGGTGAGCCGCTGGAGGAAGGCAGTCCCATACCTTCGTATCGCGAGGGTTGTTTAGCCACGCTGCACTTCGCTGGTCAGTAGGAGTTTCGCAAAGCGGGCATGCTGTCCAGTACCAGTTCATATCCCACACGATACAGGTGTCAGCCTTGGCCTGGAATCGATCTCGGTTTAATTGCTGGGTTTATCGCACCAGTGCGCTAACAACTACGCTACCACTCCACCGTCATTCGTGTATACATGCCTTCGGTTTTTTTTTAGGATTGCTATTGGTTACGGGCAAGTGTCAAAGGCACGTGTGGGCTCATTTGCACGTTAATTATTACACGCTCTTATCAATGAGAACTTTTGCCCAGCCTTATCAGCTGCAGATAACCGGATGAATGTGCCGCCAGCCCCTTTAACAGTAAATGGGAGGCAGCTTCTAAAACAGCGGAAATAATTCAATTCAAATAGCGAGTGAAAGAGAGAGACAGATTTATTGTCCTAGGTACTTCGGCCAGCACAGACACGCGCATAAAAAAAACGAGTCGCGATCCACGACCGTGGGTTGGGGAAGAACCCTTCGAGTAATGATTGCGACGACTCATTTTGCAAGGCTAATAAAGGTAATAGGGATAGAAACACTGAAACGACATTCCTCCCCTGCCACTGCTGGCGGAGAGCCGCATATACAGTGTGCTTCAAAACAATGTTAACACTTACATGGGACTATCGTTTTTTAATGGTAAAAGAGCGGACAGTGCTACACTGTAACATGGTAACAAATGTGATGTTAATGGCTTCAAAAGGTCAGAGCCTCCACTTGTTCGCCATCATTGTCAACGCATTGCCTGGAATCTTCTCCCGGTGGTCTCGAGAGCCCGGAGGCAGCAGCACATGTCACGCGGTATTGTTGCAAATTCTCAGCAGTGTTAAACATTGTTTGAAGCACCCTTGCACGTCTCACTTCGGCTAACTACTCCACAAGTACCCACACTTTACCCCACTACACGCGACCTGCCCGATCGCGACTTATTGCGACGTACCCATGAATACTGCCGTGTGGAACAGAGGTGGGTGCAGGGGACGGACGATGCGTTTTGGAAATAAAAAAAAACAATTGACCTTCAATTCTAGATTTGAAGCTTTCGTGACTGCAAGGATCCATACTCTTTGGTTCTATTCGGTAAAGTCACGTAGGTAAAAAAATAAAACAACAAAAATCGCGACGTTTCGGTCACAACACAAGCTGCCTTCGTCAGGTGGAGGGACCAGACTGTCTCGAGGACATCGCTGGAGTGACAGTCTGGTCCCTTCACCTGACGAAGGCCGCTTGTGTTGTGGCCGAAACGTCGCGATTTTTGTTGTTTTATTTTTTACCTACGTGACTTTACCGAATAGAACCAAAGAGTACATGACCTTCATTTCAACTGCAGCTCCTGGAGATCGAATCGAACCGGAAACCCCCTCCACCCCCTCCATTGCGAGTTCGATCGAGAAGGAGGTGGCGTCTATTTACCTGCGGTGCTGGTGGTTGGACATATTATTGGCCGAGAGGAAACAGAGCCGTCTGTACGGACTATACAAAGCAACGGCTATAAGATGAGGAGGAGAAGACACCGACAACTTCGAGATTTCGGACGGGAAAATCCGCGATTCGTCCGGTCAACGTCGCTGCGGGGTGACGTGCACAGACATAGCCCCCTCCACCACCAACACGCGTGCGAACGCCCCGGGTTCAGCGGCTATTCGAGTTTGACCGATGGAGCGGCGCCCCATTGCCCGAGTATCGCTTCCACGTGAACGATACAGAGACATCGCCCCTCCCCCTCGAGCCTTCACCCCACCAGGCCATTCACCCGACCCACTGGCCACTGAACTCTTCATGCACACCAGCATCGCGCGCTGAGCAACACGGGAGTGAGTGAGTGTTGTGGACGTGGGGGGGGGGGTGTACGTTTGCTGTGGCTATTCGTGGGTGGTTGTTAGCGAGGAGGAGTTGTTGCTGCTCTGCATCGAAACAAGTAGTGAGTGGGTGCTGTAGTTTGGGCTTGAGGCAAGGGAGGTAACCCGCGCACGACCCGTCGATTCCACCGGTTATCACCGCGGTGGCGAGATGTTAACTACCTTGCCTGGTATGCAGGAGGTACTGGAGTTGGATTCCGACCCTGACGCCTGCTGTATAATGGAGTTTGCATCTTCTCCCCGTGTTTGCGTGGATTTTTCTCCCGGTTCTCCGGAGTTTCCCTCCACATTTCGAAACATGCGTTCAGAGTATTTGGCTCCTCCTTTACATTTCCACGAGATACGCCAGTTCGTCGAGCCATCATTTGTGGCCAGATCGCTTTGTACAAATGTTATCTATAGAGCTCAGTGGGCCTTACCTGGCAAAATAATATATATATATATTTTAATGTCTCCTCCATGCAAAGAACAGATTAAGTCGTTACGGACTCTTTCTCTCATCTGAGGATTGCTCAGAGAGTTTAACGTGGGACTCCGAGAGTACCAACTCAAATCAACACGTAGGAGGTGTAGTGTGAAAATGTGTACGCGTGCAGGACCCAAGTAACGTAGAGAGTAATGAATGTAATTAAGCTATTAAGTCGAGTGTGTGTGTGTATACACTTGCTCGAACAAGTGATCTTTGTCTTTATGTAGAACGCGCCGATTCCAACTATGATGGCGATATCGCGTGTGCTTGTGTCTACGGTAGTGCAGCCTTCATCAGGTGCCCAAAACAAACTATTTAAGGCTATAAGGAGGATCTTAGTCTTTGGTAGTGCATCGGATAGCGAGCTGTGCTATGAACCCGAATTCGATCTCTGGACACGGCCAACACCAGCGACTATTATCTGAACCGGTCTTGGACATCCCCTAGGTCGACTCAGCCTCAAATTAGTAGGCGTGGGGCAGAGGGGATTTGCTAAATCTTCCTATTGGTCAATTGTCGCGCCAGAGGAGATCGAATAGATCTGGCGACCTCTCAGTTGCAAGTCCAGCGCGCTGACCGTCACAGCAGCACCATAGCAAGTTGGGTGGCCTCATGGAATGTGAGAAATCCTGGGGTGGAGCGTGAAGAGGTGTGAGTTGAGTGTCGAGTTTTGGAGAGAGGGGAGGCGAACCAGGCTACACCACCTAAATGGGGTCACCGGGTCATCGCTCCGTGGTCTGGGAGGTCAACAAAGTGCCGGGGCGGTGGCAATTCGAGAAGTTAGAATCAAAAAAGGGAAACGCATTCTGTCAATCATCCTCAAGGGCCCAGGCTGCCTATCGGTCACCCCCGTGGCTTTGCCCGTTGAAGAGTTATCATTGCCGAGTGTGTCGTCCGAGCACAATTTCATCTTTAGCAACGATGCAAACTCATTTACCACGGAGCATTTTCCGGTAATAGGAAATTCAACCCAGAAATCATTCTGCCTGTACGTAAAAAAAGACACGTGTTCCAATCGGCCGATTGTCTCTCCTAGACCAATATTAAAAAAGCAGCATTTGTCATAAGCAAGCAAATTCCGGACCGATTTCGACTACGCGAGTGTCATCAGCCGTCAGGCTTTACAACAACACCAAAAAAACGCTGCTCGATTACCAGATATTATTGGCGAGACCACTCCACATTTACGATGGGACCCAGCTAAAACACGAAATAATATTTCTACAAATTAGTCAATGTACTGGCATTATGCAGGACTGGCATGTGTACGCACATTACTCGTAGCTATATACGACTGATAATAATTTCGTCTCAAGATATTTTATTTAATCAAACTAGCAGCTCGTACCTCCTTCCGACTTAAAAGTCCGCTTATCCTTACAGCCAGCCTCCCTTTCCTCGAATACACATTTCCCTCCCTTTATGGGAAGCAAACTACACCGATTGATGAACGTGGAGAAAGAGACTCGCATCGTGAGCTGGGTCGTAGAGAAATGCACTTTTGAGAAATGGAAATCTGGGCCCGCATCGCAGTTAGATAATTGAACTCAGCTGGATAATTACTTGGCAGCAAGCCCCTTTAATTAGTTACGGACATTCTAAACAGCTGCGCACGCGTTAATAATGGAGCTAATTATGAAGGAAACAGCTGTGCGGTTAATCATCTCGCAAATAATGTATTCCTTGAACATCACTGCGATTGGCAGCGCCTCTGCGGCGGCATGTATAGATGACTTGAACGCATTACATACGAAACGGAGCCTTCTTACACATGCGATTCCATGTGCGTATGTATCGTGAGGTTTATAGAGGGGATAATAACCGAATCACGAATGCAACATTCCTCCGCGGATGAAAAACATTAGGACGGAGAACTAAGGATGCCATTTCATAGATCACGTATTATCATCGACGACTTCAAATAAGTGTCGGACAGCGTATAGAGTGTCAATAGAGAGAGAATGCAGAAGTAAGGCGAGAGACCAGTGTTTTTCGCCAATATTCAGAGGTGGGGGGAGGAGGAGGGTGGGGCACATTCGCCGATAAGACATCATCAGTGCGAGGGCCACCACACATTTTAAAGCATTGGTGTTTGACAGCAGCGCGATGGTTTGTTGTGGAGGGGGGGGGGGTCAAATGTTGTGTATTCATAATGAAGGTTTTTGGGTTAGATCGCGTCATTTATAAATGTGTCGCAACACGGCCAATCAGTAAAAAAAAAAGACAGTGTCACGTTGACAAAAGACAAATAGTTCACTACTTTAGCCCACCGGTGGGTTGTAGAGGAGATCCACAACATTTACAATTTGAGTAGTACGACGTTTCGCTGGAAATTGCATCCAGCATCTTTCGGGCGATTTGCCAGAATAGTGAAGCCATCCACCTGCTTCCGTGCACCGCACTAAAGCATTGCAGTGGTCCCGTGGGCCCTCCAATGAAGAAGACTGCAGTAGACAGGCTGCAGCGGGGATGATCGGTGCTTGAATGTCAGCCGGAATAGTCCATAACGCTGTTCCGGGGATTACTTTTTGGCGTACGCCGACACATCCATAAACCTTTGGCTTTAAACGGTTGTCCTAGCGATACCCACAAACAACTGTGAAGCCACGCTTGCATTTTGTTTGAAACAAAAACTGCCGATAGTAATATACGAATACAGATATACAATAATAATATTACATTATTATGGACAGGCGAACCTTATACGGGCAGTGGTCTTTCCTTACGCCGATAAGCTCGACCTCAAGCCAAATTTCGTTCTTTAAAAGATCAAGTGACAAAGGAATCCCTACTGAAGGTACAATTACCAAACCAGGCGAAGCATATGCACGTTGAACTTCTATCGCACCGTACGTAGCAGCCAGTGCTAATCGATAACAAACACGACCCTTATCGAAACCTCGATCCAGAATACCGAACGGTCCCTTTTCCATTGTTTAATGTTTGGCACAACTGCTTCAGTGCAAAGTATGTCGAAATGCGAGCATATATGCATCGGCGACGTCATTAAACATTGTAACAACACACAGCTGTTGACAATTGCGCTAATTGCATTGTGGCGTTGCAGTTATTTAATTAAATAATACTTTGAGATGTCCTCTCAATCTTGCCGTGTGCGTGTGTCAGGGGAGGCGGTAGTGTAGCGGTTAGCGCGCTGCGCTTCAAACCCGGCGACCAGAGTTCAATTCCCGTTCACGCCCACCAACACCACTGATGAGTATCTGAACCGGTCCTGAGCCTACCCTAGGTCGACTCAGTCTCGTATGAGTACCTAGTGCGATGTGTAAACGTCACCGCTAAGGAGACAAAGGCGGCCGGACGTGGTGTTGGCCACTCAACCACCTTCATAGGTGCTCGCTAAAAGCGCTTGCCCTAACAGTCCGTTAAGGCTATACGGGGGATCTTTGTCTTTGTTAGGCGAGGCGATGCATGTGTTGGAACAATTCACACAATTAAGACAAGTCATCCTTTATTCCAAATAATTAAGGGTGCGTCAGCAAATTGGCAGACGCTCCAGTCGCATATTGTAGGAGCCAATGGGCAGTGCGTGAGTGCACGTGGAGTTTGGGAATTCGTGTAAATGATCTCACTGACGTTTCTCTGAGTAATGCCAACGGGACGAAAGCTATTTGGGGAAGAGGGTTTTTTTCCCAAACTCGAATTGAACTAGTACACGGATTAAGTTGTGACACGCTTCACGCGCCTGCTGATTGGTAAACCACTGGAACGTAGCGAGAGGGAGAGTAAGAGAGCACTGAATCGTCACTGATGCTGAAGTCATCTCGGCGTGCAGATCGCTCGCGGATTTTCCCGTTATGTTGTATGGGTTCGGGCACTTGTTTTTGTTTTTACTACGGTACACAGTGCACTATCGTGCCACGTTCGGTTGTCTCTCTTCGAGGCGAGGGCACTGAACCCTACCACCCTGCACGTGCCCGTGTCAGCTAATGCACACACGAGCCACGGCAAACACCATCAATGTAATGTCCAAATGATGAGCGCTAAGTGTGCGCCCCTAGAAGGGATAATCATGATCACGGCCGGTGATCGGCAGATGGACAAAGGCGGCCAGGTGTGGTTATGGCCACAACACCCGCTCGTGCGTAGGCCCGACCATAATAGGTTCTCGCGAACGGCACTCGTCCCAAAAGTATGTTAAGGCTATGTCTTCCATCAGTGGATTGACAAAAGGGCTGTAACATGTGCACATGTACAATGAGCATTCAGAATCTAGAGATGCAGCGATTCAGCATCTGCCTATAAACAAAACAAAAGGGCAATTAAACTGGGTATTGGCCAAACATGTAAATGCTGCAAAAATTACCCGCAAATCACTCAATTGAGATTACATGAAACAGCAGCAGCTGCAGCAACATAGCTCCTTGATACTGCAAAAAAGCATTTATACTGGATGAATCCGATGTGCTATAACGGCTTTTTCCCACAGATGTCCAGGATATGTTGTTCAATAGCAATCGCGTCAGGCACGGCGACGGCTTGGGGAAGGGAGAGACCTCCGTTGATAAATTGTAGCGCTAAGGGGCTTTGTGATGAATTATTGCCCGCGGCTGCTACTCCAGGAAAATGTGTGAAAAGGTTGAACGCGAGGATGTGGTAACCTACACCTCTTGACGGAGCCAGGGTGCGAAATTCCTCGGATAAATAATTATCCACACGTGGCCAACCTCAAAGAGGCACTCGAGTCGCACAGGTGGAGTATATGTAGAGAGAAAGACCCCCCTCCCCACCGTATATCCTTAACAGACTGTTGGGGGGCGGGGGGGGGGCGAGTGCTGTTAACGAGTACCATAGATGGACTCGTCCATCTGAACAAACTGCCAAATCGCTCTCCGTGGTGCTAACGTTAAAAAAACCGCCAACTTTTTTCAAATGTTCTTGCTGTGGTTTTCACACCTGATGATGATTGCTTGTGTTGCAGTCGAAACGTCGTTGAGAATTTTATTGTTTTATATTTTTATTATTTTATTGTTTCCCTTCTACGTGGTGACTTTACCGAAAGAACCAAGAATATGAGTACCACCTATTAAGGGTCGGGCATGGCACGCGATGGGGTGGTGTGGTCAACATCACCCGAGGCCGCCTTTGTCTCCCCAGTGCTGATGTTTTCACACCGCAGAAGGCGTTCCTTGAAGGCTGAGTCGACCCAAAGTATGAACTGGGACTTGTTTAGATATCAGTCATCGATGTTGGGCTGTGAGCGGGAATCAAACTCGGGTCGCCGGATTCGTAGCGCAGCTGCGCTAACCACAACACTACCGCTCCTCACAAATATGCAAAATACAAAAACAAAGAGCGCCGGTATAGCCTTCACAGGCCGTTGGGGCAAGTGCTCTTGGCGAGCACCTATCGAAGGCGGGCACGGCACACGAGGGGTTGGATCGCCAGCACCACGCCCAACCGCCTTTGTCTCCCCAGTGGCCATGTTTAGACACGGCACCAGGTACTCCTTTGAGGCTGAGTCGACCTAGGGGAGGCCCGGGACCGGTTCAGATAATCGTCATCGTTCGTGCGCCGTGTGCGGCAGCTCACCTGCACTAACCCACTGCGCCACCTGCTCCCAACAAATACACACGCACGCACGCACACACAACAACAACCGCCATTCGCCACTAAGTGGCGGTGACGTCACCACGACGCTTGTGCCAGGCTATGTGCACCCTGAGGCCACGTGAAGTGTCGAACGCCCGCTGGCAGGAGGTCACGGGGCAGACCCAGGTGCCACGGGTCGACTGACTGAGATGACTGGCTGATGCACCACCTGTGCCCCCTACTGTACCAATCTGCTGTGCTTTAGCCACCCGGCGCTCCGCTCGTTGTTCTGAGCGTCGCTCCTCCGCCCTCCGTTGTTGTTGGAGGGCGACTGCCTCCAACTGCCCACTAGCATCCTTCACGAGCCTCCTCCACAGAGGCCGATCTTGACACCTCTGGTACCAGTCATCGGCAAGTCCACTCAGCTCCACGTCCTCCTGTACCACATCACTCCATCTCTTCTCTAGCCCGTGCCACGCCCGTTTAGCCCCCTCAATCCGGCCAAACAAAAGCTGTTTCGGCATGCGGTGGCTGGGCATGCAGGCTACATGACCCAGCCATCGCAGTCTTGCCCGCCGGAGGAGCTCACCGATGGGACCCTGCCCAGATCTTTCAAGGATTTGTGAGCTCCTCACACAATCCAGTCTGGTTAAACCCAGGATGGATCGTAGGCAGGCCAGCCTAAATGTTTCTAACCGGCGAAGATGTTCCATTAGGGGGGTCCACGTTTCGCAAGCGTAGATAAGGGAGGGAATGACCATGGCCGAGAAGACCTGAAGCTTAGTGCGGAGCGACAGACCAGGTAGCTTCCACACAGCGTTACGCAACCGATGAAAAGATATTGCCGCTCGACTGATTCGGAGTGAGACCTCTGCTGTTAAACTGGAGCCAGTCATAAGCACACTGCCCAGGTATGGGAAACTCTCCACTCTCTCCACAACTGCCCCATCACCGATTGGGAGTTGTGAGGGTGGAGTGTCCGATGGTACAAAATACCCAGGCAGGTGCTTAGTTTTGGTGGGGCTGATGGTAAGGCCCTACCTCTTAGTGGCACGCTCCAGTCTCAGCAGCAGCGTCTCCAACTCCTCCTCTGACTGAGCAGCTATTACCAAATCATCAGCATACATAACGTGGTTGACCAATAGGGAGCCATCCCTTGACCGCACCCGGGCATCGATCAGCCTCCCATTATATCTGTACCATATGGAGATTGCCCCGGTACAGCTATTGAAGGCTTCACGAACTACGTGGTCAAAATAGATGTTAAATAATGTGGGAGCCAGAGGACATCCCTGTCGCACCCCAAGGTGTACAGGGAATGGCTCTGACTCCCGGCCACGTAGTTTTACCCGGGCCCGCTCACCATCATGAAGGTCCTTAATTATCGTGAGCAGAGGGTCAGGTACTCCAAAAGCACGAAGAACGACCCAGAGCCCAGGCCTACTGATGGTATCATAGGCCTTGACCAGGTCAATAAAGCAGAGATGAAGGTCTTGTTGGAATTCCCTACACCTCTGCTGTAGCAGACGGACAGAAAATATGGCATCTGTGCAGGACCGCCCTTTCCTGAAACCGCATTGCGCCTCCGCAAGCCTCTCCTCAGCGTGCCTGGCAAGGCGATGCTGAATAATCCTTGCCAGGACCTTTCCCGGCACACTGAAGAGTGAGATGCCCCTGTAGTTGTTACAGTCTGTGCCCTGGTGGTCCCCCTTAAAGAGGGGGACCACCAGGGCATCCTTCCAATCCTGCGGAACCCGTCCAGCGGCCCAGACCGTTGTTATGATGTCATATAGGGCAGTCTGTGCACAAACGCCACCCTCCCTCAGCATTTCGCTTGGGAGATCATCTCTGCCCGCTGCCTTTCCTGGTCTCAGACTCCGGATCGCCTTCAGTGCTTCCTCAACAGATGGCACCTCAGCCAGCCACTCACAGGGGGTGACTTCTTCCAATATTTGAGGCACACACGCACACACACGCACACACACACGCGCACACACAAACGCACACACGCACACACACATGCACACACGCACGCACACACGCGCACACACACACGCACACACGCACACAACAACAACAACAACCGCCATTCGCCACTAAGTGGCGGTGACGTCACCACGACGCTTGTGCCAGGCTATGTGCACCCTGAGGCCACGTGAAGTGTCGAACGCCCGCTGGCAGGAGGTCACGGGGCAGACCCAGGTGCCACGGGTCGACTGACTGAGATGACTGGCTGATGCACCACCTGTGCCCCCTACTGTGCCAACCTGCTGTGCTTTAGCCACCCGGCGCTCCGCTCGCTGTTGTGAGCGTCGCTCCTCCGCCCTCCGTTGTTGTTGGAGGGCGACTGCCTCCAACTGCCCAGTAGCATCCTTCACGAGCCTCCTCCACAGAGGCCGATCTTGACACCGCTGGTACCAGTCATCGGCAAGTCCACTCAGCTCCACGTCCTCCTGTACCACATCACTCCATCTCTTCTCTAGCCCGTGCCGCGCCCGCTTAGCCCCCTCAATCCGGCCAAACAAAAGCTGTTTCGGCATGCGGTGGCTGGGCATGCGGGCTACATGACCCAGCCATCGCAGCCTTGCCTGCCGGAGGAGCTCACCGATGGGACCCTGCCCAGATCTTTCAAGGATTTGTGAGCTCCTCACACAATCCAGTCTGGTTAAACCCAGGATGGATCGTAGGCAGGCCAGCCTAAATGTTTCTAACCGGCGAAGATGTTCCATTAGGGGGGTCCACGTTTCGCAAGCGTAGAGAAGGGAGGGAATGACCGTGGCCGAGAAGACCTGAAGCTTAGTGCGGAGCGACAGACCAGGTAGCTTCCACACAGCGTTACGCAACCGATGAAAAGATATTGCCGCTCGACTGATTCGGAGTGAGACCTCTGCTGTTAAACTGGTGCCAGTCATAAGCACACTGCCCAGGTATGGGAAACTCTCCACTCTCTCCACAACTGCCCCATCACCGATTGGGAGTTGTGGGGGTGGAGTGTCCGATGGTACAAAATACCCAGGCAGGTGCTTGGTTTTGGTGGGGCTGATGGTAAGGCCCCACCTCTTAGTGGCACGCTCCAGTCTCAGCAGCAGCGTCTCCAACTCCTCCTCTGACTGAGCAGCTATTACCAAGTCATCAGCATACATAACGTGGTTGAGCAATAGGGAGCCATCCCTTGACCGCACCCGGGCATCGATTAGCCTCCCATTATATCTGTACCATATGGAGATTCCCCCGGTACAGCTATTGAAGGCTTCACGAACTACGTGGTCAAAATAGATGTTAAATAATGTGGGAGCCAGAGGACATCCCTGTCGCACCCCAAGGTGTACAGGGAATGGCTCTGACTCCCGGCCACGTAGTTTTACCCGGGCCCGCTCACCATCATGAAGGTCCTTAATGATCGTGAGCAGAGGGTCAGGTACTCCAAAAGCACGAAGAACGACCCAGAGCCCAGGCCTACTGATGGTATCATAGGCCTTGACCAGGTCAATAAAGCAGAGATGTAGGTCTTGTTGGAATTCCCTACACCTCTGCTGTAGCAGACGGACAGAAAATATGGCATCTGTGCAGGACCGCCCTTTCCTGAAACCGCATTGGGGCTCCGCAAGCCTCTCCTCAGCGTGCCTGGCAAGGCGATGCTGAATAATCCTTGCCAGGACCTTTCCCGGCACACTGAGGAGTGAGATGCCCCTGTAGTTGTTACAGTCTGTGCGGTCCCCCTTCTTAAAAAGGGGGACCACCAGGGCATCCTTCCAATCCTGCGGAACCCGTCCAGTGGTCCAGACTGTTGTTATGATGTCATATAGGGCAGTCTGTGCACAAACGCCACCCTCCCTCAGCATTTCGCTTGGAAGATCATCTCTGCCCGCTGCCTTTCCTGGTCTCAGACTCCGGATCGCCTTCAATACTTCCTCAGCAGATGGCACCTCAGCCAGCCGCTCACAGGGGGTGACTTCATCCAATATTTGAGGCACCGCAGCCTCAGCAGGGTCATCCTCACTTTGTGCCACGATGTTTTCCTGGCTGAGGGATTTTCCCTCCCCCAGGACCTCACAGAAATGCTCAGCAAATCTGCGAACCTGTTCCTGGGGGTCGGAAATTGGATCGCCGTTTTTTCCCCTAATGATGGTAATAGGTGTGGCGCTGCAGGTTACTTTTTTGATGGAGTTAAATAGAGATTTGTGATCACGGGCCACTGAGGCAGACTCCATCTCCTCAGCAACCCGCGACCACCACCCATCCTTGCAGCGCCTCACGGCTCTCCGAACCTCCGAGCCAAGGCTGCGGTAAGCCTCCTCATTCTCTGACGTGGGACTCTGTAGCCGATGACAGTGGGCCTGTCGCTTTTTCTCAACCATCGTGAACAACTCCTCTGTCATCCAGGGTGTCTGGGGAGGTCTGGACCGCGTACCCAAAGCAGCCATTGCAGCTGCATGAGTCACAGTCCTAAACCTCGCCCATTTACCCTCGACATCAGGAGGAGTCGGGGACGATGCCAATCCCAGCCGCAAGCGATGATGAAATTCTCGTTTGCAACTTTCATCAGATAACTGAGACCAGGCCACTTTAGGTTGGAATGGGGTCCTGGGTGTACACCCACCACCGGAGTGGAAGAATGGCAGGCGCATCTTACAGATGACTAGTCGATGGTCAGAGGGCAGATCAGCTCCACGGTAGGTCCTGGTGTCAAGGACATGGGCTCGCATTCGCTGGTCCGTCACTATGTAGTCCAGCAGATGTTCTTGCTTGGACCCGGCATGCATCCATGATGTTGTGTGGATGCGCCGATGCCGGAACAGCGTGTTGGTAATTACAAGCCCATGGGCTGCACAAAAATCTAGCAGCCTCCTACCGTTGTTATTGAGCTGATCTGGCTCATGCCCTCCAATCACTCCAGGCCAGGTGCCAGTATCATGACCAACTCGGGCATTGAAGTCACCCAACATGATGACTCTATCCCGAGGGGCCACTTTAGCCAGCACCTGTGACAGGAGGTCATAGAAGGCATCTGACTCATCGGCTTTGCCTGCATCCCTCCACGGATGTTCATCTTCGGTGGGGGCATAAGTAACCACGACCACCATTCCTCGCCTCCGGTTGATGGGAAGGCGAGCCCAAAGTAGCCTGGGGCTTACAGCTTCCCACACCTCACCGCCACGCTCCCACGCCCCCTTCATTCTTTTGTTCAAAAGAAGACCCACACCCTGTTGTTTGGCAGTCTGCTGCCCCGAGTAGAGGACTGTCCACCCCTCATGGTGGCAGGAGCCAGAGCCGGTCCACCGGACCTCCTGAATGCCGCATAGATCCAGGCGGTACCGGTCCAGCTCCCGACAGAGGAGTGGCAGCCTCTCCTCTGCAGTGAGCGTTCGAACATTCCACGTGGCCAACCGTAGTGGCTTTTCGTTGTTTCTGGAGTAGCCCCGAGGGTAGGTATTCAATCTCCTGGCTCCGCCAATTGGGGTTTGGCCAGGAGACGTCATAGACGCCTGGCCCCCCGGGGCCTCCGGCACAAGCTTAGTTGTTACATATTTAAGTTTAATTCGTAGTTTCGTGGTAATTAATTGAAGGTGGAGGGGTTACCAGCCCCTCGCACCCGTCCAGAGCCCCCGTTTAGCCCCTGTGGTGGATACATATGCCATGAGGGGAGGAGCCAATCAAAATTGGATCTCCCCCCACAGCGCTGTCCACGACAGAGTTGCCCGTCCGGCACCGCGAGGAGGTAGGGGGTTGTTTTGCCGCACGCACACACACACGCACACACACGCACACGCGCACGCACGCGCGCGTCCACACACAGATCTGTGCACAGGGATCCGTGGTCGTTCAGTTCCCTCGCTCGTGCCGTGCACGTCGGCTCCGACGTGCGCGTGTTTCCGATTCGTAGCGCGTGGAGGTCGCCTACGGTGTCCGGTGTTGAAGTTCGCCACCTCGCCCGGGTGTACACAGGAATTCCTAGGATCGATCCCGAACCCCGACGCCTGTACAATATGTTCTCTCTCCCTTCCTCGTGGTCGCGTGGTTTGATTGTTTTTTTCTCTCCGAGTCCTCCGGTTTTTTTCGTCCTCATTTAGAAACGTGCATCTAAAGTATCTGGTTGCTATACATTTCCACGTGATAAGCCAGTTCGTTGGGCTATAATTTGTGGCCTAAATCGCTTCTGCAAAAGAGCATTATAGCTCAGCGGGCCTTACCTTTGTTTATTACTTACATTAGTGGATTTAATTGCAAAAAAAAATCAAGATTTTTTATATTTATCCTTAACTGCAAATATTGTGTTTCCCTACACATTTCGAAACATGCGCTTGGAGTATTTTTCTTACTGCTATAGAATTTCCACGCGATAAGCCACCTCGTTGAGCTATCGTTTGCGGCCAGGTCGCTTCTAAAAAAGGGCGATAAAGCTCGGTGCGCCTTACCTGGTAAATAAAAACATATTTGAGTTTGGTTTTTAGTAAAAAAATGTGTAGTTTAATGTTAGTTTTGCTCCACGTGCTGGGAGAAGCACTTTGCAGTTACTGGAGACGCCCCCTGTACGTGGGGCCGAAACGTCGGACACGGTGATGAACAGCACTCGGTACAAACCAAAAAAAACGCACCGGGAGAGCTATTATTACCACCTAAGGTAGACGCTTCATCAACTTTTGGGGCACGTTGTATTTGTGAGAACCTGTTTACTGCGGAATGGCACACAATGTGGTGTTGTGGTTAAGGAACACGCCCCGGTTGGCCCACCGTCTCGACGCGCTTCTGATGTTTACATAGCGAGCAGGTTATTCAGTCGATGCTGAGTCGATCTAGGCGAAGCTCAGCATGGGTTCAGGCACCATATTAAAAGTTCAAACAACTACAAATTGTTTGCCGCGGCCGGGAATCGAACTCGGTTTGGGATCGTAGCGTGATGTGCTGACCACTGCGCCACCGCTACCCACAACGTAGACACGAATTGTGAAATTTGTTCTTAGCTTAAACGAATGTGACGCATCCGAGTTGTTCCACGTATTTATCTGCACACATTCGTCGATAACACCGCCTTAAATTGAAAACAAATATTTAACATATTCTTGGTTCTTTCGGTAAAGTCACGCAGAAACGAAACAATACAATAATACAAATATCAAACAATAAAATTCTCACGATGCTTCGACTGCAACACAAGCAATCATCATCAGGTGTGAAAACCAAAAGAAGAATATTTGAAAAAAGTGGCGGTTTTTTTAACGTTAGCACCACAGATATCGATTTGACAGTTTGTTCAGATGGACGAGTCCATCTATGTTCGGAAAAAAGGAGGGGGGAGACGAAAAATAATGGATGCGGTCTGAAAGCCACCTTAAGCATGATCAATCAATTATGACCTGAAATGGTTTATCAAATCCTTCCAATGATTACTAAGCCAGAATCCATCTTCTCGGTTGAAATTGTCTCTGTGTTTGTATATGTGGATAGCCTCATGAACAAATCTCTCATGGTAGCCAGATGGCTTGCAAAGAACCTCTGTCTTGGAAAAGTCAATGGCATGTGAGCCTACTGAATTATAACAGTGATCTGCCACGGCCGAGGTGTTGGTCCTACCGTGTTTCAGGTCTGCTTTGTGGTCATGAATGCGGTCCGAGACATGTCGTTTGGTTTCTCCAATGTAACTACTACCACAGAGGCAACTTGGTTTGTAGACGCCAGGGTACTGTATGTCCGGAATCACATCTTTTACAGACGGAACCAGATCACGGATTTTAGGCAATGTGTTGAATCAGACCTGGATCTTGTGTTTATTCAAGATATTGGAGATCTTTTTTGTGGTCCCCGCAATGTAGGGTAAAGTTATGGTTTTGAAAGGATCCTAAAGGGGGTCCTTCTTTATGGTTGGAATGATAGCTTTGCGGATTGTGTAGTCGGAATAACCATTAGCTTTAAGAGCTTGGTATACGTGCTTGAGTTCACTGGCTATGTGTTCCTGGTCGGATATGCATTGGGCTCTATAGTGCAGAGTCTTGATGAGGGAATTCTTCTGGGATGGATGGTGGTGGGAATCCGGTTTCAGGTAAGCATCCGTATGGGTAGCTTTCCTGTAGACAGAGTGGCTCATTGAACCATCAGGTCTCTTTTTAATTAGGACATCCAAAAAAGGTAGCTTGCCATATCTTTCGACTTCCATGGTAAATCTGATGGTTGGGTGTATGGAATTGATGTGGTTGAAGAATTGGTCTAGAGCAGGCCGGCTATGTGGCCAGATGACAAAAGTGTCATCCACGTACCTCTTCCATAAGGTTGGGCGCAGAGTGGCAGTCTGGATGGCGTCAGTCTCAAATTTCTCCATGAAAATGTTGGCTACAACTGGAGATAGGGGGAGCCCATTGGGGTGCCCTCAGTTTGTTTGTAGAAAGTTCCATTCCAAGTGAAGTATGTATTGGTTAAGCAGTGTCTTACCAGGGGGGATACCTCAGTGTTTAATCCTTGATGAACCAAGTCTTCAATGATTGTGATGGTGTGAGGTACAGGAACTTTGGTGAATAAGGAAACTACATCAAAACTGACAAACAGGTCGTCTGGGGACAGGGAAATACCCTTGATTGTTGATACCAGGTGAGTAGAATTTTGTACCGCAGAGGTGGTTTTTCCAGTGAAAGGCCGCAGGATTTCAGACAGAAAACGAGCCAGTTTATAGGTGGGGGAGTTGATAGTAGAGACGATGGGTTGAAGGGGTGTATCTACTTTATGAATTTTTGGTAAGCCATATAAGCCGTATAATCTTGGTGGCCTGGCAGCAGAAGGTTTCAACGAGAACTGTTTGGTTTGATCAATTAATGCGGTTGAATCAGAAATGATTTTGTTGTTTTTTATGACGAGGCTGTTGGTTGGATCTCTTCTTATTTTTGTATAGCTGCCATCGTTGAGTAATTCTTGAATTTTGTTGTTATATTCTATTTTATCCATGATGACCGTGGCATTGCCCTTGTCGGCTGAGAGGATGACAATGTCATCTCTATTTTTAAATTTATATAATTTAAAATGCTCATCTTTGCTGAGGTTGCTAGCTGGCATCTTAGCGTTTTTAAGAGTTGCAGCGATTTCAGATCTTGCTACGTCTGCAGCAATGTGACCCAGGCCCTTGAGAGCCACGTCTACTTGGGCAATGATATCATTAACTGGTATGTGTTTAGGTGTGACTGCAAAGTTTAGCCCTTTAGCTAAAACGGATTTCAGACCATCGGAAATAGAACTGTTACTGCGATTAATTACGACTTTGTTAACGTCTAGCTTTTTGGTGTGTGGGTCCGGTCTTTTGCTTGAGAGGAGGTTAAATTTGGAAATCAGGTTATCCTTACATTTGGTCAACATAGTGGCAGCTGAAGAGGCAGTAATATTGTCTACATGTTCCCAATCCGATGTGGACATTATTGCAGTCAAAAATAAGTGTGATTTGTAGAGTGGAGTGTCTTGTCTAACTGATCTAGTTCGGTGCGTATAAGTCGTATTTTCTCTGAGATAAGAGCTAAGCTAGTTCTGGAAAGAATTCGTTTCACATTAGAAGAAGTTACAGCAGAAGAGGTCAGTGAAAATGCGATTGGTATTACCCGAGAGTTGCGGCATCTCATCAGAAAGGCGATCACTGTTATAATCCAGTAGGTTCACATGACATTGACTTCTCCAAGACAGAGGTTATTTGCAAGCCATCTGGCTACCATGAGAGATTCGTTCATGAGGCTATCCACATATACAAACAGAGACAATTTCAACCGAGAAGATGGATTCTGGCTTAGCAATCATTGGAAGGATTTGATAAACCATTTCGGGTCTTAATTGATTGATCACGCTTAAGGTGGCTTTCAGACTGCATCCATTATTTTTCGTCTCCCCCCTCCTCTTTTCGGAACATAGATGGACTCGTCCATCTGAAAAAACTGTCAAATCGCTATCCATGGTGCTAACATTAAAAAAACGCCACTTTTTCAAATTTTCTTGTTGTGGTTTTCACACCTGATGATGATTGCTTGTCTTCTTTGGTTCTTTCAGTAAAGTCACGTAGAATGAGAATAAAATAATAAATTGATAAAATAAAATAACACAATAATATTCTCACAACACAAGCGGCCTTCATCAGGTGAAGGGACGAGACTGTCTGGTGAAGGCCGCTTGTGTTGTGGCCGAAACGTCGTGAGAATATTATTGTGTTATTTTATTTTATCAATTTATTATTTTATTCTCATTCTACGTGACTTTACCGAAAGAACCAAAGAAGATGAATCATTGCAGTCACGAAAGCTTTAAATCGAAATGATTGCTTGTGTTGCAATCGAAACGTCATGATAATTTTATTGTTTCATATTTTAATTATGTTATTGTTTCCCTTCTACGTGACTTTACCGAAAGAACCAAGAATATGAATCTCTGCAGTCACGAAAGCTTTAAATCAAAAATTTAACCGCCTCTACGGGGAGAGTTTCCACATAACTTTGAGATCCTTCAACAAACTCTGGGATAAGAAGGCTCAGCTGATCGAGTCTCTCACCTTTCTGAAGAGATGCCGCGACTCTGGGGTAATACCAATCGCATTTACACTGACCTCTGCTGCTGTAACTTCTTCAAATGCGAAACAAATTCTTTCCAGAACTAGCTTAGCTCTTATCTCAGAGAAAATTAGACTTCTACGCACCGAACTAGATCAGCTAGACAAGACACTCTACAAATCACACTTATTATTGACTGCAACAATGTCCACATCGGATTGGGAACATGTAGACAATATGACTGCCTCTTCCGCTGCCACTATGTCGACCAAATGTAAGGATAACCTGATTTCCAAATTTAACCTCCTCTCAAACAAAAGACCGGACCCACACACCAAAAATCTAGCTGTTAACAAAGTCACTCTTGCCATCTGGCCACATGGCCGGCCTGCTCGAGACCAATTCTTCGACCACATCAATTCCATACACCCAGCCATCAGATTTACCATGGAAGTCGAAAAAGATGGCACGCAACCTTTTTTGGATGTCCTAATAAAAAAGAAACCTGATGGTTCAATGAGCCACTCTGTCTACAGGAAAGCTACCCATACGGATGCTTACCTGAAACCGGATTCCCACCACCATCCATCCCAGAAGAATTCCCTCATCAAGACTCTGCACTATAGAGCCCAATGCATATCCGACCAGAAACACATAGCCAGTGAACTCAAGCACGCACACCAAGCTCTTAAGGCTAATGGTTATTCCGACAACACAATCCGCAAAGCTATCACTCCAACCATGAAGAAGGACCCTCTTGAGGATCCTTTCAAAACCATCACTTTACCCTACATTGCGGGGATCACAAAATAGACCTCCAAAATCTTGAATAAACACAAGATCCAGGTCCGATTCAACACATTACATAAAATCTGTGATCTGGTTCCGTCTGTAAGATATGTGATTCCGGACATACAGTACCCTGGTGTCTACAAACTAAGTTGCCTCTGTGGTAGTAGTTACATTGGAGAAACCAAACGCCATGTCTCGGACCGCATTCATGAATACAAAGCAGACCTTAAACACGGTAGGACCAACACCTCGGCCGTGGCAGATCACTGTTATAATTCAGTAGCTTCACATGACATTGACTTCTCCAAGACAGAGGTTCTTTGCAAGCCATCTGGCTACCATGAGAGATTCGTTCATGAGGCTATCCACATATACAAACACAGAGACAATTTCTCCCGAGAAGATGGATTCTGGCTTAGCAATCATTGGAAGGATTTGATTAACCATTTCGGGTCTTAATTGATTGAACATGCTTAAGGTGGCTTTCAGACCGCATCCATTATTGTTCGTCTCCCCCCTCCTCTTTTCCGAACATAGATGGACTCGTCCATCTGAACAAACTGTCAAATCGCTATCCGTGGTGCTAACGTTAAAAAAACGCCGCTTTTTTCAAATTTTCTTGTTGTGGTCTTCACACCTGATGATGATTCCTTGTGTTGCAGTCGAAACGTTGTGAGAATTTTATTGTTTTATATTTTTATTATTTTATTGTTTCCCTTCTACGTGACTTTACCGAAAGAACCAAGAATATGAATCTCTGCAGTCACAAAAGCTTTAAATAAATAAAAATATTTAACAGGCAACGTTTCAGGCAATGGCCTTTCATCGGAGCACATGCATAGGCTGACACTAGAGAAAAACACGTTTATTATTTGTGGCATGAACTATTATACTAAACCTACAATGTATTTCCAACGAGAATATTAACGCTGTATTTAAAATGTAATTCCTGTCTAAAATAAACTATAAAACTAAACTTTTTAAAATTTTACCAGGTAAGGCACACCGAGCTATATAGCTCTGTTTCAGAAGTGACCTGGCCACAAATGATAGCTCTACGAAGTGGCTTATCACGTGGAAATGTATAGCAGTCAAATACACATTTCGAAATGTGGAGGAAAAATCCGGAGTACCCGGAGCGAAATCCACACAACCACTGAGAGAAAGAGACACGCAAACTCCAAATATACAGCAGGCGTCAGGGTCGGGATCGAATCCACGGACCTCCTGCATACGAGGCGAGGGAGTTAACATCACACCACCGTGACGATGACCCCTCCTACAGAGTAGAAAGAGGGGGGAAATGAAATAGACTGAATTGACACTGTGGTGTTATTAAAACATATTTAGAAAAAAAAAATGGAACACTTGGGAGATGGGTCAAATATAGGGTCACGTCCTGATTGTCGACAGTTTCACATTAGCATGCATCGCTTGCACGGTCAAACATTAATACTAAAGCTGATACCACTTACACATTCTTTGTACATATAGTTTCGGTGATCTGTGCCTAATCCCTGACACTGTGCGCTGTAACGCTGGGTAAGCTACGAGGATCTCCATGCAATTTTAAACAACGACACTTTTATATTAACGCAATCTAACAAGAAAAAAAAACCTCTATATATATATTTTTTTTTTATTTTTGGATTTTTTCATGAAAGGCTTATTGAAATTGCAACTAATGATTAGTTTGTTACAAAGATATACCAGCGCCGCTTTAGACCAAAACCAAGTGCGCCCCCGTTTTTGTATTTTATCGTTTTGCTTTGCATACCATTATTACATAATAACAATAAATAATCTATTCAGTTAATTTGTGAGTGACAAGTTTTTTTTTTGGACCTCGAATGGAAATTGAAATAAACGAAGCAGAATCCGCTTTTAATTTGAACTCAGTGCAGTCTCACATTGATGACTTCTGCTCGCACTTAAAGTGAATATTTGTGAAAATAAGTGAACACCGACCCTGTCCTTCCAGTTTCGAAAGTTATTTTTGTTGTATTAAAATCACTACAGACTCCAGTAAGAACAACATTCATCTCAAGGACAACTGCTGGGAGATGATCATCAATTTATACTAAATGTGATATATAGAGACATTTTTAAAAATTAAATAGCTAAATCTTTACATTTGTCTTTTCCAATGCTTATGGACCCGTCATGCGACGGGCAATTAACACTAGTTAAATACATACATAGGAATAAGGAGCCGGTGAAGAAAGCGAATTGGCTTTCACGATAAGGGAGCACATATGTAATGATGATAGAGCCTGCATGCGGTGTGAGGGGACTAGTGGCCACGGTAGGTGATGACAGGGGAGTCAGTTGTGTGTGCGAAGGGACTGGTGGCTACGGGAATGTTCGAGAAGGGAGCGTGGCCAGGTGACGGAAGAGGGACGGTGGAGTCTGCCGGTGGAGCGCGCGTCCAGAGTCAGCGAGAATGATCGAGAAGGGGGGCGGGGGACGTGGCCTCGTGCTGATATCTAAGGGGGAGATGCGCGGGAGACTCGGGGCTGTTGCAGTGGGGGTCTCCGCCTGATGTCAAGTGAACGTGACTTCAAGAGAAGCGTGTCAAGTCGTCGTTACTACACATTACCGACAAGAGCTGAACGGAAGTTGATGGCCATAATCGCCGACATGCGGCTGCGTCGTCGGGATTTTCCCCCATCCCGACAAACGTTGAATTCGATTTCTGTCCGCGAGCAAGTGACAAGGGCTGTGGGGCGTGGCGTCGGTTCTGTCCCCGTTGCCTACAATGGGGACGGCTGCCACACTGTTGCTGCGTCTCCGATGTAAATTCACAGCCGTCTGAGACGGGGACTCTAGCGCCACGTGCGGGGTGCAGGGGGCGGGGAGGGTCATTATCTTGGAACGTACCATTCCATAAAGGGGTACAAAACAAAAACCAGGTGGAAGTATCCATTACACCCAGCCGCTTCATCCAGCCTCTTCCCCATGGGTTTCAACTGCATTGGGCACTTCCATTTGCTGACGCGATGACATCATTAAAACCTTTAAAGTACTGTGCAAAGGGCGGCGGCAATCGGCTGCTCTTTGGGCTTTAATTACCAAGTAGTTACCATAATTACGTCCCTTTAAAGGGGGGAAGGAAGACAAACTTTGGACTTACGCGGCGCTATAAAATGCATTTCAATCTTGACTGCAATGTATTTCCCTGCTCGGTGAAGGTGCATTGTCCTGGGGGGGGGTCACATTTGTAGATTTCCCACTGATCCCTTCCAACCACTCTCTCTTTGCCTCATTCTCAACAGGCTAATTTGAATGTTGTGAAAGCGATAGCCGAATGGCCTAGAGAGGAGAGCTTTAATAATGCGGGTACTTATTGAGATTGGAGGGAGACGTGGAGAGGGCATTTGCAATAAACACATTTTATGTTCGTAGTGTATAGTTCTCCCGGTCATTTTGGTCAAATATGATATCCTGCTCACGTGAGCGCTCATGCATTGATGCTCACTTCCCGTCTGCAGCCCCGAGCAAGTGTTGGACATTCCACTATCATTTGGCGGGCGCGGGTCCATCTAAAGGCCAAGCACCGTTGGGTTCCCCCACGAAGTGGTGCTCGTTATAACGGTGGTGTATCTACAAATTATTTGCCCGGGAACGTTGGGTTAAGATACATTAAGCAAGCGTCATTGTGAATCAAAACCGTACAAACTGAACAGCGTGCAACGCATACGAATGTAACCGTGGCTTGCTTAGTGAATGCGTATTTTACTTCTTCGACAGCGTTTGATCAATCCACTGCTGGATGAAGGCCTCCCCGTGTCGTCTCCATTGATTGACATGGGATGGACGCAGTGTATGGTTGGTAGATGGTGGTCCCCAAATCAAGATCACGGACTCTGGCGCCCCCCCCCCCCCACTCAGTCCCCCCCCCCCGCCTCCCTAAGGTCACGGTGCACAGAGAGATCTGGCAGAGCTCAAGTCCGCGAGTCAAGGTGGGTTTAGTCAGCAATTTTATTAATCTTCATAATAGAGGTCGTTTTTATTAGAGCACGTAAATATAAATGCGTCGTTAATAAGAGCTGTCACGTGAATAAAAACGTGCCAATTAGTTACTACTTCGGCATATCCGGCGTGTTGGAGAGTAAACCCACAACATTTATAATTTGAGTACGACTTTTTCTGGTGATTACAACCAGCTTCATCAGGCGGTTTGCCAGAATTGTGAAGAGGTCTTCCTGTTTTGGTCTTGAATAGAGTACAGGTGATGGCATCACTGAGTCTGTCATGTGCGAATACCATATGGGGGTTAATGTAGTCCTATAAATTATAATGGATAATGTTGCTTCACTTTGTTTGGGATCTGTATGTGGCATTGACGTTCCCCACTCACATTTAACGTTGGGTGCCACGGTGGCGAGATGTTAACTCTCTCGCCTGGTATGCAGGAGGTCGTGAGTTCGATCCCGACCCTGATGCCTGTATATTTTGAGTTTGCGTGTCTCTCTCCTCGTGGTCGCGTGGATTTCGCTCCAAGTCCCTCCATATTTAGAATCATTCGTTAAGAGTATTTCATACATCTTCCAAGGGGCTCATCGTCATTTGGATGGCCAGGTCACTTCTAAAAAAGAGCGACATCGCTCAAGTGGACCTTGCCTGGTAGACAATTAAATACAAAGTGTTGATTAGTTTAGTTTATTTCTCCTGCACGGTATCAATGCCACAGCATGTGCGCCCCCCCCCCCCCCCCCCCCCCACTTCACCCACCTCTGAAATACGTTTAGCCTCCACTCTCGACGCGGGCCACGGGATTGAGAGCCGCGTGATTCGTCGTTGCTCACAGCGTCCGTAGGATGTTCGCAATAGCGTAGCCGGCCGTGGGCCGGCTACGCTATTGCGACGCAGGCCCATTGCCACAACGTTTCGTAGTTGATTCAAGAATCAAGTGTTGACTTGTTTTTTTATTACTGAGAGCCGCTCCAGTCATGAATCGGGAGTTGTGACTCAGAATCTTAAATATGTATTTATTCTGGAGGAATCCGATGAGCTGTTAAGCTCTTTTTCACAGAACGTCACAACAACAAACAATACAAAACCACAATAATAGTGCAGCGTCCAAGAAAGGTAAACAGATCACCCAAATTCTAGATTTGAAGCTTTCGTGACTGCAAGGATTCATACTTTTTGGTTTTTTTCTGCAAAGTCACGTAGGTAAAATAAAATAAAAGAGAACAATTAAATCACGACGTTTCGGAGGCAACACAAGATCCACCTGACGACGGAAGCTTGTGTTGCCTCCGAAACGTCGTGATTTAATTGTTCTCTTTTATTTTATTTTACCTACGTGACTTTACCGAAAAAAAAGTAGATCACCCAAACACAAACAAATACAACACGAAACCATCCCCAACCTACCAGGCACATCCCACGGAGGTATTTGTCAGAGGAGGGGGCGGGGGGCGACGTGACGAGCGGACTTGAAGCAGCTAACACACTGCCACCACCTCCGATTGGCACGGTTGTCTACGTACGGTGCGAAGGAAGTTCAGCACACGGCCCGTACGTAGCGCTATGCGTTTTAGACGAGTTGAATGCGCGCTGTGCCCTTCAATGCTGTTAACCCACGTGACCTGCGACACCATTTCTCCTCTTGAGGCTCAAATGCCTTGGGATTCAGTGTTTTGTTTCTTTCTTTAAGCAAAGCAATTAAGAGTCATTGCCGAGGCTTTTGCAACTGCCCCTTGTGAATCAGTGGAGGAGAAATCTGAGCGTGGGAAGGGAGGGGGGGGAGTGGAGGAGGGGGGAGCAGTACTTTAGAGAGAGAGAGAGAGATGGGGAGACAGAGATGACAAAACAATTAGGCTGTAAACTAAATGTTGACACCTGAGCGCTCTGGATCTCTCTGTGTCTACCCGCACGCGAATTGTCAGCGGGTTCACGGAGTTACATTTTCTGAACGTGGGCGGGAGGGGTAAAAAACAAAATGTTGTTGAGTTTTGTTTTTGTTCGACGCCTGTGGCTTTGACCACAGTGCCCTTGGTTACTTGAACTCGTTGTGCACAAAGGCGTATTTTGGGATGAGGAGGACAAAACGAAGTGCAAACCGATTTGTGGGCCAAAAATACCAGAGTGTTTTAAATGGATGGACCCGATTTCAAAGCAGTACTGCTTTGAAATTGGGTCCATCTTTTTACAACACCCTGTATGAACTCGTGCCGGGGTTTTGTTGCTGTTGTAAATCTCTGCAGTTCAATGCCACGCGCAGCGGTGGTGGTCGGTGCTGAACAGGTAAGGGAATGGCCAGGGATAAGCGATTTGGGTTCGTGTCGAAGAGCTTCGTGGGACCCGCTCAGCAGTGGCGGTGTGGCACGAGAAAAGCCAGAGAGGCCCTCTTGGTCTCTCCTTTTAGCCTCACCTCGCTCTTAGCGTCCGTGCGTGTCTCGCTCCGTCAATCTGTGTATTGGAATATTTTTTTATGCAATGTTATTTTTTGTTTCATTAGACCCCCTTTGCCAGTCCCAAAATGTAATAATAGGGTTTTTCCCCTTTTTTCTGGCAAAAAAACTGAAACCTTTTTTTACAAGGATTCATGTCTGCATTAACCACAATACCTGCAGTCAAAATGCAAACAAAAACATACTATGATAATACATGCATTGTCCTTGAAACTGATTGGTCCACACCAAGGGACGGCTTTCTTTTGAGCCTCGACCCAATTGGTGCTCGACCACATGGGGCCCCGATTGTTTACGTGGAGTGCCCTTGACAAGAACATCTGGCAACTCCGCAGTATTTTTATTACACGCCTGACTGCTGATAAGACTCAGACGGTCGAAAACCAATGTTGCTTGATAACATTGGGCTTGAAAGTGAATCAGACGATGAACTAAAACACATTTTAATGTGCATATGCAGACATTATCCATGATCGATCCACTGCTGGATAAAGGTCTCTCCAAGCCATAGTCATCGCTCACGTTCCTGAGATGTAACAATCCACCGAGCACCCGCACACGAGCCGATTTCATCGCTCCATCTCCTCGGTGGGAGTCTGCGTGGCTGCGATCGGCTCCATTGGTCTGGGCCTATCGTCTCGGCGGCCACAACATCACCACAGCTATTATTGATGCATTTATTATAGTGTAGTAGTGTATAGTGTGTATAGTAGTGTATAGTATAGTAGTGTATATTGTAGTAGTGTATAGTAGTGTATAGTGTATAGTAGTGTATAGTATAGTAGTGTATAGTGTAGTAGTGTATAGTAGTGTATAGTATAGTAGTGTATAGTGTAGTAGTATATAATAGTGTATAGTGTATAGTAGTGTATAGTATAGTAGTGTATAGTAGTGTATAGTGTATAGTAGTGTATAGTGTAGTAGTGTATAGTGTAGTAGTGTATGGTAGTGTATAGTAGTGTATAGTGTAGTAGTGTATAGTAGTGTATAGTGTAGTAGTGTATAGTGTATAGTAGTGTATAGTAGTGTATAGTATAGTAGTGTATTGTAGTGTATAGTGTAGTAGTGTAGTAGTGTATAGTGTAGTAGTGTATAGTAGTGTATAGTAGTGTAGAGTATAGTAGTGTATAGTAGTGTATATTGTATAGTAGTGTATAGTAGTGTATAGTATAGTAGTGTATAGTAGTGTATAGTGTAGTAGTGTATAGTGTAGTAGTGTATAGTACTGTATAGTGTATTAGTGTATAGTAGTGTATAGTGTATAATAGTGTATAGTATAGTAGTGTATAGTGTAGTAGTGTATAGTAGTGTACAGTATAGTAGTGTATAGTGTAGTAGTGTATAGTAGTGTATAGTAGTGTATAGTGTAGTAGTGTATAGTGTATAGTAGTGTATAGTAGTGTATAGTATAGTAGTGTATTGTAGTGTATAGTGTAGTAGTGTATAGTGTATAGTAGTGTATAGTAGTGTAGAGTATAGTAGTGTATAGTAGTGTATATTGTATAGTAGTGTATAGTATAGTAGTGTATAGTAGTGTATAGTGTAGTAGTGTATAGTACTGTATAGTGTAGTAGTGTATAGTAGTGTATAGTGTATAGTAGTGTATAGTATAGTGGTGTATAGTACTGTATAGTGTAGTAGTGTATAGTAGTGTATAGTGTATAGTAGTGTATAGTATAGTAGTGTATAGTAGTGTATATTGTATAGTAGTGTATAGTAGTGTATAGTATAGTAGTGTATAGTAGTGTATAGTGTAGTAGTGTATAGTGTAGTAGTGTATAGTACTGTATAGTGTAGTAGTGTATAGTAGTGTATAGTGTATAGTATTGTATAGTATAGTAGTGTATAGTGTAGTAGTGTATAGTAGTGTACAGTATAGTAGTGTATAGTGTAGTAGTGTATAGTAGTGTATAGTGTAGTAGTGTATAGTGTATAGTAGTGTATAGTAGTGTATAGTATAGTAGTGTATTGTAGTGTATAGTGTAGTAGTGTAGTAGTGTATAGTGTAGTAGTGTATAGTAGTGTATAGTATTGTAGAGTATAGTAGTGTATAGTAGTGTATATTGTATAGTAGTGTATAGTAGTGTATAGTATAGTAGTGTATAGTAGTGTATAGTGTAGTAGTGTATAGTGTAGTAGTGTATAGTACTGTATAGTGTAGTAGTGTATAGTGTATAGTAGTGTATAGTATAGTAGTGTATAGTGTAGTAGTGTATAGTAGTGTACAGTATAGTAGTGTATAGTGTAGTAGTGTATAGTAGTGTATATTGTATAGTAGTATATAGTAGTGAATAGTATAGTAGTGTATAGTAGTGTATAGTGTAGTAGTGTATAGTGTAGTAGTGTAAAGTAGTGTATAGTAGTGTATAGTGTAGTAGTGTATAGTAGTGTATAGTATAGTAGTGTATAGTAGTGTATAGTATAGTAGTGTATAGTAGTGTATATTGTATAGTAGTGTATAGTAGTGTATAGTATAGTAGTGTATAGTAGTGTATAGTGTAGTAGTGTATAGTACTGTATAGTGTAGTAGTGTATAGTAGTGTATAGTGTATAGTAGTGTATAGTATAGTGGTGTATAGTACTGTATAGTGTAGTAGTGTATAGTAGTGTATAGTGTATAGTAGTGTATAGTATAGTAGTGTATAGTAGTGTATATTGTATAGTAGTGTATAGTAGTGTATAGTATAGTAGTGTATAGTAGTGTATAGTGTAGTAGTGTAGTAGTGTATAGTACTGTATAGTGTAGTAGTGTATAGTAGTGTATAGTGTATAGTATTGTATAGTATAGTAGTGTATAGTGTAGTAGTGTATAGTAGTGTACAGTATAGTAGTGTATAGTGTAGTAGTGTATAGTAGTGTATAGTGTAGTAGTGTATAGTGTATAGTAGTGTATAGTAGTGTATAGTATAGTAGTGTATTGTAGTGTATAGTGTAGTAGTGTAGTAGTGTATAGTGTAGTAGTGTATAGTAGTGTATAGTATTGTAGAGTATAGTAGTGTATAGTAGTGTATATTGTATAGTAGTGTATAGTAGTGTATAGTATAGTAGTGTATAGTAGTGTATAGTGTAGTAGTGTATAGTGTAGTAGTGTATAGTACTGTATAGTGTAGTAGTGTATAGTGTATAGTAGTGTATAGTATAGTAGTGTATAGTGTAGTAGTGTATAGTAGTGTACAGTATAGTAGTGTATAGTGTAGTAGTGTATAGTAGTGTATATTGTATAGTAGTATATAGTAGTGAATAGTATAGTAGTGTATAGTAGTGTATAGTGTAGTAGTGTATAGTGTAGTAGTGTAAAGTAGTGTATAGTAGTGTATAGTGTAGTAGTGTATAGTAGTGTATAGTATAGTAGTGTATAGTAGTGTATAGTATAGTAGTGTATAGTAGTGTATAGTATAGTAGTGTATGGTATAGTAGTGTATAGTGTAGTAGTGTATATTGTATAGTAGTGTATAGTATAGTAGTGTATAGTAGTGTATAGTGTAGTAGTGTATAGTAGTGTATAGTAGTGTATAGTATAGTAGTGTATAGTAGTGTATAGTAGTGTATAGTGTAGTAGTGTATAGTAGTGTATAGTGTAGTAGTGTATAGTAGTGTATATTGTACAGTAGTGTATAGTATAGTAGTGTATAGTGTAGTAGTGTATAGTGTAGTAGTGTATAGTAGTGTATAGTAGTGTATAGTGTAGTAGTGTATAGTAGTGTATAGTGTAGTAGTGTATAGTAGTGTATAGTATAGTAGTGTATAGTGTAGTAGTGTATAGTAGTGTATAGTAGTGTATAGTAGTGTATAGTATAGTAGTGTATAGTAGTGTATAGTGTAGTAGTGTATAGTAGTGTATAGTGTATAGTAGTGTATAGTGTAGTAGTGTATAGTAGTGTATAGTGTAGTAGTGTATAGTAGTGTATAGTGTAGTAGTGTATAGTAGTGTATAGTGTAGTAGGGAGGTGTGGACCGCCACCACTCAACACGCTGCCGCCGCCACCCTCACCAGGACAAGTGGACTGGGAAACGAACGATCAATACCTACATATTTTTCCCCAAGTCTTCAGATTCGGAACATAATGGTATGTCAGAGAACAACATAAAGTTTTGTTTTCTCTCTTCTCCGCCTTACTTGAAGAGTTAAAGCACCTATTAAAAAAACACACACAAAGGATTCAATATATATGAGCAGCTGATGATCGCTGCTTGCTACCTTTAACCCGCGCGAGAGGCTGTCTTGTTATTTGCGAGGATTTTCACGTCCGGACAATGTCGTTTCTGTGCTATTTAATGAGCGGTTTTCAAAGATGCTCGCTCGGTAAGATGATGCTGACTCATTAGACCTCCTTTGCCAGTACCAAAATGTAATAATAGGTTTTTTCCCCAATTGAGTCGAGGCTCAAAAGAAAGCCGTCCCTTGGTGTGGACCAATCAGTTTCAAGAACAATGCATATATTATCATAGTATGTTTTTTGTTTGTTTGTATTGTGACTGCAGGTATTGTGGTTAATGCAGACATGAATCCTCGTAAAAAGGTTTCAATTTTGTTGCCAAAAAAAGGGGAAAAACTATTATTACATGATGCTGACTGATGACAACGCAGCGCGCGGTTTATTTTAAATTTATGAGTCACTAGGATCTCGAACACCTGCACAACCTGATCCATTCCACGCCAAGAGGTGCTCCGCTTCCAGGATTTATTGCAGCCGGGGAGTTCCTCGGAATTAAACATTCGATGGTTGGGCGGATTCGATCCTGACACTGCGACGCCCTATATATTTGGAGCTTGCATGTTTCTATCTCCCTGGTGGTCACGTGGGATTTATTTTTCTCCGGGTCCTCCAGTTCTTCTTGGCCACGTTTTTAAAAAAAAATCTCGATTTAAAGTATGTGGTTGCTATCTATTTCCACGCGATAAGCCGCTTCATTTTTAGGCTATTAGTTGTTGGCCAAGTCTCTTCTGCAAAACGCTCCATAGCTCAGTTGGCCTTATCTGGTAAAATAAAAAGCAAATAGTTTAGTTTATTTCTGACACGAGTGGATTTCATTGCAAAACACGTTCAGTCATTTTACTTTGATATTTATCCTCAACCGCAACGGTTGCTTTTCAAGAAAAATAAAAATGACCGCATACATAGGGAACTGTATACATCTTCGCTTATGTAATAATGCTTTTTTTTTACTCTCAAATGGCTGTATGTATGTTGAACTTCTTTCGCACCATACGTAACCAACTCTGCGAATCGGATCTGCGGTGGAAATACAACAAACTAAGCGCAAAAATCAGCCTTAACGAAGAAAGGTTCTCAATCTAGATGATTTAAAAGTGCATAGTTCCAGTGGCTTTCTAATATCGGAAGAAAAAGCGTTCCAGACGGCCGCAGAAGCGCATCTGTAAGCGTGCGATGGAAGGACCGTTTTTTCCCTTCAGTGTTATAATGCGTGAGTGCTAATCGCGTTAGAGCGTGCCATGATATTTAATTATCAATCTTAGCCGAATCCTTCACAGGTCTGGGCAAAATCTGTGCGGCATGTTTCATGGTGATTGGCTAAATGGGTGTTGTTGTGAATTCTTCGGATGGATTTCATTATATCCGAGGCACATCAATACAGTAGCGATCAGCTTACTAAAAACCAGTATTATTCTCTTCAGTAACAGAAAGACACGAGCGCGTGACCGTAAAATCACCGCATTCATTTCCAAATCACACGCTGCAGTTGTACATAACATGCAACGGGCATACGTGACGTGGTCAGTCTGTCCATTTGTCCATCCGTCAATGGATGCATAGACAGATGTAAAGACAGTCGGGACACGTTGACATCATCACTCGCCGATGTGTTTCTCGGCTTGTGCGAAAGAAGTCCACCATACACACGTACAACAGTGACGAAGAGCGCACAGCGGCGCAGACCGAAAACGCATCGGACGCCCGTGCGGCAACGCCCGCGAACACCTACGCAGTCGGCGTGTGTGGCAGCAACGAATCTTTTTTTTCATGTATCAGCCGACTGCAACAACAACAACAACAACAACCCCCACAGACGGGCCCCAACAGTCGGAAGGGAGCAAACAGCTGGCGTCTTCAACGCTTTGAGCCCCCCCCCACCCACCACCACCACCACCTCCCCCCGCGAATGCACGCGCGACTCCAGCGTGGGAAAGCGCGCGCGACAGCGAGAGAGAGGCCCTTAGCCAGGGAGCGCGGACTGCCCCAAAGCCAATAAATGGCTGTATCCTCCAAGCGCCTCGGGCGGGCGGGCGGGGGGGGGGGGTGAATGAACAATTAACTGAAGGTGGGGAGAGGGGGCCTCTTTGAGTGGCCAACGCGAGCATCTCTTCGCGCGCGCACTTGCGCACAGGCTCGGCTCGCACCGCCGCAGATGTGTTGCGAGCCAGACGGACGTCGTCTCGTGGTGAGATCGTGTCCGCAGAGTGGTTGTTCATCAAATGCTCGATTTTGGGATGCTGACAGAGGGTGATGCTTCTTGCACTGCGGCGACGAGATGCTAACTGCCTTTGCCTTGGTATGCATATAAGGAGGGTCGTGGGTTCGATCCCGACCCTGACGCCTGTTGTATATTTGGAGTTTGCGTGGTCACTCTCTCTCTCTCCGGGTCATCTGGGTTTTTCCCTCCACGTGTAAAAACACGCATTGAGATGATGTGGCTGCTATGAATTCCCAAATGATGAGCCATTTCATTGGGCTATCATTTGTGGCCAGGTAGTCTCTGGTAGTAAAAAAAAAAAACAGAGATGTATATTCTTCATAATTAAGGTTTTTGGGTGAGATCGCGATCGAAACCGAAAACCTTTATTATGAATAATATTGGTCGCGGAAGCCTACGTGTTAAACAGTATATTCTGTCTCGTCCCCTGATTTCTACCTCTCCTACCTCCTCTGTATCCTCCTCTTCTCCATTAATTAGCATCTGCTTCCCCCCGCTTATGTAACTCCTCTAGCCCAGCCATCCATGCTGCCAACTCCCCTGCTGCTGCTCGTCAAGTCCAGGCTCAAGAAACGTCATCCGCCCCCACCACCCCACCCTATTACTGAACCAAATGGCTTGACGACAACTTTAGAGATCGGTGCCAGAAAGATGTGGCGCGCGACTTGAACATCTTGGCACTACAAGACAGAGGAAAGTGGAAGCAAATGACACCTACGGGCTATCTGCCAATGGATCGTGGTAATGATGATGATGACTGACCGCCTGTTTCTGTCCAGAAAATAAAGACTCCACTGTTCTGGGCAGCGTCTGGGGATGCGCTAAAATTTAGATGCCGTATAAATCACCCAAATTGTCTGGCGTTATATACATAATTTTATTTATCTTTTTTTTTTTTACCCGAAAATCTTGAATGGGCATCAACAATGCCACGAATGAGAGCATTCAAAACAACCACAACCACACAGAAGTTGGCAAATGCTTGGGACCCTGAAATCTCGGTGCGACGCGCGTCACCAAATCCCATCACGGCCACGTGGGGATGGGGGCCACGAGACTCGTACGATAACAACGAGCTTTCTAAGTATCAAAAAAAATATGTAACAACAACAACAAAAAAACACATTAGCGCGATGGGCCTTCTTTGAGTGCGACATTTCCCCGCGAGCGTGAGGTTCAGCGACGCAATCCGGCGCTCGTTTCGACTGCAAGTGAGCCTCGGCAAGGTGGTGTCGCCTCCGGTGATCCAAGTCCACTGGGATTCCGCTATACTGTGGAGCGGGATCGATCACCCACAATCACCGCGGAGCGCGGCGCGCATTGCTCCCGTTCAAAGGTGCTTGTGCTGCATCGTCATCGCCACGCACCGTGGCTTCTCGCAGAGTTGGCAGGGGCCGGAGGTCGATGCCTCACTCATTTTTTTTTTCCTTTCGAGTGGCGGCGCGGCGATGGTTAGCGCGCCGCGCGAGCATCGATTCCCGCTCACGAACAATAACAGTGGCGAATGCTTGAACCGGTCCCTGAGCCTCTCCCCTCGGTAGACTCGACATGAGTACCCTGGTGTGGTGTGCAAACATCAACACTTGTGGGAGACGGAGGTAGCCGGGGCGTGGTGTTGCCCCTCCACTCCCATCGTGTGCCGCTCCGGCCTTCATAGGTGCTACTTCGCTGACGGCGATTGCCCCAACAGGTCCGTTAAAAAGGCCACACGGGAAGATCGTGGTCTCTTGGTGCACTTCTCAAACGCGTGCGCTTTTTACTTCTCCCACAGCTCACCATTGCCCTCGTTGACCCTCGCGTTTGAGGTCCTCCTAACAAGTTTCCCAGAAGCGCAGTTTGCGTGTACGTTCAAAAAAAAGGTTACATCGGAAGTTAACATTGCGGTAATTTTCTTGCCCAACGTTTAATAAACAAACTGATGAGCACTTTGTGTGTGTGTCTGTATATATGTGTACGGGGAGCGGCAGTGGAGCGGTTAGCGCGCTGCGCTGCAAACCTAGCAACTAGAGTTCGAGTCCCGCTCACGGCCAACACCAGTGACGACTATCTGAACCGGTCTTCCCCAAGGTCGGCTTCCCCTAGGTAGACTCAGCCTCAAATGAGTACCTGGTGCGGTGTGGTAAAACATCGCCAATGGGGAGACAAAGGCGGCCGGGCGTGGTATTGGCCATGTGCCAACAGTCTGTTAAGGCTATACGGGGGGGGTGGGTATCTTTGGAAATTTGTATATATTGTACATATATTCCATTCAAAAATGCAATGTACGTCACTGCATTCCTGAATAAATCTGTACGGGATAAGCTGAGGGATTCGTGAAAGTTCAGTGTTGAGCAATGAACCACGCTTTTCCCAATCACATTCGTGCTCTTTCACTCGAAGATTTCTTCGTGACAATCTTGGCTCACAGACTGTTCTGTAAGCTGTTTCAGTGACGACGACTACGACGGTGACGATGATGACGACGACGACGATGATGATTATGAAGGTGATAACGCTAATGACGATGATGATGAAGATGATGAGGATGAGGACGACGATGATGATGATGATGAAGATATACGACAAGTAATTTACCTAAACACGTAAACAAGCCACTTGGAGCTGGGTGGGGTGGCTCGGGAGAATTCCGCAGAAGAAGGAATTCTAAACAAACAAGCGGCGAAAGGGTCAATAAATTGGTTACTCTCAGAATGTTGTGGCTTTTGTGCTGCGTACATTACAGCTTTTTATATCCGGCTCCCCATTCACGGTCCCTTGAAGCCACGGTTTTCACGGGGGGGGAGGGGGGGGGTTAATCTGCGGGAAGCGCCTCACAATTCTCCCCGCCACTCTTCCCCATGTCCTGCGCCGCTGTTGCCACAAAAGGGAGGGTGGCGGTTTTTGTCCTCCTGGACTCTCTCCCATGAGGTCCTTCCACGGTGGTGGTGGTAGTGGTGGTGATGGTCATGTTGGTGGTGGCGGTCATGGTGGCGGTAGTGTAAGCGGTAGTGGTGGCGGTAGTGTAAGCGGTAGTGACAGCGGTAGTGTTGGCGATAGTGTAAGAGGTAGTGGTGGTAGTGTAAGCGGTAGTGTTGGCGGTAGTGTAAACGGTAGTGTAAGTGGTAGTGTAAGCGGTAGTGGTGGTGGTAGTGTAAGTGGTAGTGTAAGCGGTAGTGTAAGCGGTAGTGTAAGTGGTAGTATAAGCGGTAGTGGTGGCGGTAGTGTAAGCGGTAGTGGTAGCAGTAGTGATGGCGGTAGTGGTGGTGGTAGTGTAAGCGGTAGTGGTAGTGGTGGTAGTGTAAGCGGTAGTGTAAGTGGTAGTGTAAGCGGTAGTGGTGGTGGTGGTAGTGTAAGCGGTAGTGGTGGCGGTAGTGATGGCGGTAGTGTAAGCGGTTGTGTAAGCGGTAGTGATGGCGGTAGTGTAAGCGGTAGTGGTAGCAGTAGTGATGGCGGTAGTGGTGATGGTAGTGTAAGCGGTAGTGGTAGTGGTGGTGGTAGTGTAAGCGGTAGTGGTAGCGGTAGTGGTGGTGGTAGTGTAAGCGGTAGTGTAAGTGGTAGTGTAAGCGGTAGTGGTGATGGTAGTGTAAGCGGTAGTGGTGGTAGTGTAAGTGGTAGTATAAGCGGTAGTGGTGGCGGTAGTGTAAGCGGTAGTGGTAGCAGTAGTGATGGCGGTAGTGGTGATGGTAGTGTAAGCGGTAGTGGTAGCGGTAGTGGTGGTGGTAGTGTAAACGGTAGTGTAAGTGGTAGTGTAAGCGGTAGTGGTGGTAGTGTAAGTGGTAGTGTAAGCGGTAGTGGTGGTGGTAGTGTAAGCGGTAGTGGTGATGGTAGTGTAAGCGGTAGTGGTGGTGGTAGTGTAAGCGGTAGTGTAAGTGGTAGTGGTGGTGGTAGTGTAAGTGGTAGTGTAAGTGGTAGTGTAAGTGGTAGTGGTGGCGGTAGTGTAAGCGGTAGTGGTGGCGGTAGTGTAAGCGGTGAGAGCACTCCGCGCTGTGAAACTCGGCGGCGACCCGAGTTCGATTCCCACTCACGGCTGCCAACACCGGTGATGATTATCTGAACCGGTCATTGGGCGTTCCCTAGGTCGACTCGGCATCAAATGAGTACGCGGTGCGGTGTGTAAACATCGCCACTGGGGAAACAAAGGCGGCCGGGTGTGGTGTTGGTCACCCACCCCCTCGTGTACCACAGTTCCATCCTTCATAGGTGGTACTCCCTAACAGCACTTGCCCCAACAGCCTGTTACAGGCTGTACGGGGGTCTTTGTCTTTGGAGATGGCGATGGTGGTGGTGGTGGTGGCGGTGGGCCGTGCGTGCGACTTGACGGAAGCTTGGCGAATCAAGTTCAATGTGTTTGTCGCACAAAAGGCCAAAAAAATCAAATGAAAGGGACTTTGCGAACCCTCGCCGCTTAGAGCTGGGATGTGTTGGTGGGTGTCCGGACACCTCTGCCACCCCCCCCCACCCCCCACCAGTCTTAGATATGGCAAAGAGACACCCACAAAGGTTTGGACAATAATCACGATAAATCGCGTGGTATTTTTGAGTAAAATGTTTTAATACCCCCCCCCCCGCTTCACTCGCGGATTCATTCCAATCATGCGCTCACTCGTGCGCAACCGCCTTCTTATCACTCTTCTTTTGCTGCTACCATGGTTACCGCCACCGTGAATTTCACTCGGTGATTCGGTGATTCGTGCATCCACGTTGCTTTCAACCACCACCGCACTGCAGGTCACGACGCTTTCCTCTCTTTCTCTCTGCGCCTTCCTTTAAACTGCTCCACTTTGGAATTCCCCTGCCTGGTCTTTTCTCTATCGCAAGTTCTCACAATTACCTTGGTCACTTCAACAAAGGCACTCACTCTTGTCGATTATAACTTTTAACAGCGCTGTTAATTGCTGGTCCTTTGGCATGTTGGGCCTTTAGGCCTGTGCTCAGCCACTGTTTTATATATATATTTGTTTTTAATGTGAGAAAATGTTGACTATGCTGATGCCGGTACCTTTTAAATACAAAGCAGCACACGAACAGTAGCTCGGTACAGAGTCAGTGGCCAGTAGTTGCAGAGATTTAGTTGAATTGTAGTGGAGTGGAAGCCCTCTTGTGCGTGATGAAGAGCGTGGATGTGCCCCCGGCTTGGGGAGGCGATCATGGGGGCCAAGGAATTCATTCTTTCAACAATGAATGGGGCTTAGAAAATATCTTTGCGATCTGTGTTTTATCAATCCATTGGAAGGAAGAAAAAAAAACTATTCTTGAAATTAGATTTTTCTAAATTTCAAGAGAATCAATGAGGCCCATTGAATAGTCGTTGATATCAATCGACTGCTGGATGAAGGCCTCCCGACACGCCGTGTCGGTCTTGGTGGCTTTTGTTTCATCAACTTCACTGGGCTGGTCAGTGCAGATTCGTGACAAGGGTGAACCAGAGGCCGTGGTTACAATATGGTCGGGGAACTGAACTCAGACCGCATTATGAATCACGCGGTTCACAAAGCACCTCATCACAGCAGCGTCTGTACCCTATTTGTTTTCTTTATTTTCTCAGAAAGATCACACAGAGTTTCAAGACTCTTTTCAGGAAGTTCATGCTCGAGATGTATTTAGACAGATTCAATGTACGTTCATAACGAATCATTGTCTATCTGTAAAACTGCCACGGCTGCATTGCGAATAGTGAGCCAACAGTTAAACCCTGCCATCACTTGCCCAAGCCACTGTTGACATAAGGTCGTCATGTAAGAGGGAACTTCACAGAACCAACTCTTCTTTGCAGAGGTGGGAGGACCCACACTTTATCCCACCACGCCAGACGTGCCCATCGACTAACTGTGGTTTACGTTGCTGGGTGGACAGAGGATGGATGGGTGGGGAGAGGTATAGGAGAGGTGGGGAGGGTTTAAGAACCTTGCACCATTATTTAAACAGCCGCACTGGGATCTCGATTCGAACCCGCGACCTCTGGATTGCAAATCCGGCGTGCTGACCATTATACCACGGCACGATCATTAATTTTAATTTTCCTAAAAGCAGCTGCCGATGCGGTTTTTTTTTCTCCCCAAAAATCTGTGCGCGTCTGTTGTTGGCCAAGGCATGGCGTGCCACCACCACCACCACCACCGCTATGCAATGTGAAGAATTGTATTTATTTCCCTCTCTCTCTCGTGCGCGCGCTCTCGCTCCTCTCTCGTTCTCTCTCTCTGTGAATCCTCCATTCACTCGGTCCCACCTGCCGGTCAGCGGTCAGCCAGCGTGGGATAGAGCGGAGCCACTGTAAAAAAAAAGATAAAGTGAATCGGGCTTTTATTTGCTGGAATGTTTGGGGTTTGCTGCCCAACCCCGCCACTGTCGATTGTCCAGAGCTCTAGGGTCTAAGTTCTGCGGAGCGTGGGAATGTAAGCTGCTGCTCTCTGCTCCGCCAACAATACTACCCCCAGGGCCCCGCCCCCCACGACCCCCCCCCCCCCCCACCAATTCCAGGGAGGGACGAAGGCGCAAAGGACTCCGAACCCATTAATTGGTTTACCTGCCATGCCAAATAAGACCACTTGTGGCCATTCAACAACAACGGATGCCAGTTTGCCGCTCGGCGAGACGTGGAATGTCGTTGTCGCCGCTGGAGCAGCGTGGCAGTCTTTTGCCAATCAAAGGAGTCGTGGTTCATATTCGGGCGCCGTTTGGTAAGCCACTTGCGCGAGAGTGGTTGAATTGAGAAGCGTAGATGAGATTGGTTCATCTGGTAGCGTGCCGGACTCGCGAATGGTCATAGTCATGAGTTGTGATCATAACTCCCGTCGTGATGGTAATTATCGTCGTTATTTTCAATATCGCTGATGTCATCAATCTAATCGATATCATCGTCGGCGTTTCCATCAAACACATCATCGTCATATCATTGTCGCCATTGTTGTAATCATCATTATCAATCGTAATTAATCATCATTGTTGTCATCATTATTATCATCACCGTCATCATTTTCACCATTGTCATCATCATTCCATCAATAATCATCATGGTCATCAATTTTCGTTACCACCCTTGGCTTGAGAAAATGACCATCAACTGGTTTAACTGCAATTTGAGTGGTCGAGGCTTATACCTGCCACAAGAATGTGGAACTTCCACCACTGATTTCAATCCAAGCGGTTAATCTAATAAGCACCATCCGATGTTCAAAAGAGAATCGAGTCAAATTTCCTTTTGGTACGAATGACATCACAGCAGAGATTATTGCTGTTATTTTTAGATTATTTTATATATAGAATTGAGTTGTTGAACATTTTCACTCACAATTGAAATTGTGGACAGCAAGTAACTATTTCACACGAGGGACTCAATATTTTAGGCTATGTAAAAGGACTATTTTTTGTTTATTGTATAAATATTTTACTTTTTGTTATTCAAGCATTCCTGACACTGCTGACGATACAAAGAATGTTCAAAACCAGCCCAGCGTTTTTCTTATATTGAACCAATGCTGCTCAATTGAAGCACTCCCAGAAGGCCTTCTGGTTGGCGGGAAATGTAAAAAAAAATACCTGGACGGATGGATTTCAGTTGAACACGCAGTAGGCTTTCGAGACCAATATTATCCATAATAAAGGTTTTTTTTTTCGGTTGAATCACGTAAATATAAATGTCGTTCACCCGCCACCACCCGACACAGCCAATTAGTAACCTACCGATGTGTTAAAGTAGTAACTAATTGGCATATTTTGTTTACGACATGCCTTACTAATTAATTGTGTCGGGTTTAGGTGGGCTAAAAGCACAATTATTATTTACACGATCTAACCCCAAAACACCTTCATTAAGGAGGGATGGATATATGAATGAGATATATTGTCTGCTTATTTATGTTCCCTTGGCAGTGATAATATCGACAATCATTGTAAACGAAAATGATTACGTGTAGAGAATAAAAATGCGCCCTCCCCCCCATTTTTTGTCCTCTGCTGCTGATCCATGGATCATCTCTCAGCTAAAACTGCAAGTAGATATTTTTATTTTACCATCTAAGACGCACCGAGCTGTATAGCGCTTTTTCAGAAGTGACCGGCCACAAATGATAACTCAACCAAGCGGCTTACCATCGTGTATAAATTTATAGCAGCCAAATACTCTGAACGCGTGGTGATTCTAAAGTGTGGGGCTAAAAACCGCAGGACCCGGAGAGAAATCCATACGATCACGGGGAGAGAGACATGAAAACTCCAAATATAGTGGTGTCAGGGGTTGGGATCGAACCCACGAACGCCTGCATACCAGGCGAGGTAGTTAACATCTCACCACCGCCCTCCCAAACTACGGGATTTCAAATCGCAGTCGTTGCCCTCGCTGTGGTGCCCAAACGATTCGGGCGGGCTCACTCGGTTACCACTCGTGGCTCATGTGAACATTGCCGATGGATTGTCAATGCCATGTTTATGAATCAATCAATTGATCTCGATTGTACTTGCCAACATCGCCCTCAATAAAGTGGGCATCGGTGCCACGTTACAACAAAACGGGAAGGGTACAGCAGCCGTAGAGGAGCAGGAATTAAAACAGAAACCCGTCACGACCTCGGCGGCGAACACCGACAGAGCAAAGTAATTTGCAACAGTGCGCAACGAATCGCAACGAAAAAAATGTAGTAAACAAAAGTAAATAAATTAAATTAAAAGTAAAGAGGCGAATTTTTTTTTTTTCTATTTCATGGTGAGGACAAGTTTGAGTAGAGGCGTCTTGCGCAGCAGACCACGGAATTGAGAGTGCTTCGGATGTTCGGTGGTAGGCAGGCCTGGCGGCGCGGGGTGGGGGGTGGGGGGGTTCCAGAATTTTGGAAGAGAGAGACAGAGAGGGCGCCTTGGACGACCTTTACAGAACGCGCAGGCGCATCGACGGCGTGCTCCGCGAATCCCGCAAAATAAGCCGCGCACGAAGCCAACTTAATGTAGGTGTAGGATTTCTAATGGGAATTAATTCCCAAACGCCCAAACCACCGCCCCACGCCCCCCAACAAAATAAATCCATTCACGAAGGGCACCCCCCCCGCCCCCCCCCGCCCGCGTTCCCACGAGCGTTACAGCATGGCGGATTTCCGCGTCGGCCCATTATGGAGCAGCGAAGTTAAAATGCATGGGGGAAATAGTGCCCCCCCCTGCCCCCCCTTCCCCCAAAAGATTGTCCCCCCCAAAAAAAATAGTCCCCGCCCCCCCTCCAAAAAAGTAGTCCCTGCCACTCACCCCCCCGAAAAAAATGTGTCCCACCGCCTCCCCCCCAAAAAAATTGTCCTCGCCCCCCCCTCTCCAAAAAAAGTAGTCCCTGCCCCTCCCCCCCAAAAAATGTGTGTCCCCCCCCCCGAAAAAAAAACTCCACAGCGACGCCAATTAGGAGCCTCATTCCTGCTGTCGTCTAATCCCATTCACCCTGACCCAGAGGTTCTTTTTTTTTCTCGAACTGGATAAAAAATAAAACACAGCAGGTGGAGGAGGCACTTGAAATGCACGCACGCGGTGGATGTCGGGGGGGGGGCGGGAACAAAAAAAAGAGTGAGCCCCGTGGATTTTCCCTTTTTCTCTCTCTCTTGAAACAAGGCTTAGAGAGGCCGAAGTGGTAGCGGTGGGGGGGGGGGGGCGAATTGGCGGCGGGGGGGGGGGTGAAAGCAGGGAGAGTAAAATCAAACAAGAGGACAAAAATTCCTGCAAAAGGCTGACCTTTAACGAGCTAATCTCTCAAGCAACAAAAATGTGCGTATGCAATCATTATGATAAAGCGTAGAGGAGCAGCCCTGCAATTGCTGGCCCACGCCGCTGCTGGTGGAATGGCTTCCACGAGATGGCGCTCTCGAAAACCCCCCTCGAGAGGAGGGTATTTGGCCTACTCTTCCACGCTAGTCAGACACCTAAGAAGACGTTGGTGTGTCCACGCTCTAACCCCACCGCATGTTACCTGCCGATATCCACTCATACTGGAGGAATCCGATGAGCTATGCAGATCTTTTTCACAGATGTCCAGAAGCGGCGGGTCAGAAAGTCAGGCACACTGCTGGATTATCTGGGAGGCTGAACCAGAAGACCTCTGGATTGCAAGTCCATCGTGCTGCTGGAACCATCAAACAACGGCAGCATCCGTAACAAATAATAAAACTCATTATTTTATTGCAACTGTATGAATAATAATAATAATGTTGCACCCTCTGTCAACCCACTGCTGGACGAAGGCCCTGCCGACGCCCTTTCAGTCACGGTGGTTGTTTGACCATACTTCACCATACTTCACCACGCCGGCAAGTATCGGTGCATATGTCGCACGCCGCTCACATCGGCCGTGGCTGAGGATCGAACTCGGTGTCGCCTGGATCACTAAGCCACCGCTACCCGGTATAGTTGTGTGTACGATACAGGGCAGTAACGAGTGTGTGTGTGTGTGGTTGCGTGTGTTCAGATGTGTGGGGAGCGGTGGTGTGGCGGTCAATGCGCTGCGCTACGAACCCGGGCTCCTCGAGCGCGATCAACACCACTGACGACTATCTGAACCGGCTCTGGGCCTCCCCTAGGTCGACTCGGCCTCAAACGAGTACCTGATGCTGTGTGTAAAAGACATCGCCAAATGGGGAGGCGAAGGCGGCCGGGCGTGGTGTGCTGGTCACTCCACCCGCTCGTGTGACACGGTACCGGGGCCTTCATAGGTGCTGCTCGCTAACACGGCACTTGCCCCAACAGTCTGCAAAGGCTGTACGGAGGGGGATCTCTTTGCCTTTTACCTTTGCAAGATGCGCTCAGCTGTCACGAGGGAGGGAGGCAATTGAAGGCACGCGTGCGCGCGCTTAGACGATTCGGAATGGGACTCATGCGTGCGCTATAGTGGGGATCCCCCCCACCACCACCACCACCACTCCACCCTCCCTGTCAAAACTCGGCTTCTGTTTAGCAGGCAGGGCTCGCAGTCCGCGGGGGGAATTTTAACACAATAAACTGGCAAAACAAGCACCTATTACTGTGTCTGTCAAAGCACCGGGGTCTTAACGCGCTGCTTGCAAACTCCGGCTGACTTTTTTTTGTACGAGTACGCCCGGGGAGGGGGGGAGGCTGCACGTGGAAGGAAAATAAAGGAAGGCTGGCGTTGGTCTTGTCAACAAATACGTAAATATAATAAATATATACACTTATATTTATTGATATTTGAGCACAGCTGATCAAAACGTGTCCGAGTGGGCGTCCGACCGAGGGAGGTGGAAAGATGAAATACGTTTTGTGTGTGTGTGTTTTGTGTGTGTGTGTTTTGTGTGTGTGTGTTTTGTGTGTGTGTGTTTTGTGTGTGTGTGTGTTTTGTGTGTGTGTGTTTTGTGTGTGTTGTGTGTGTGTGTTTTGTGTGTGTGAGTGTGTTTGGTGTGTGTGTGTTTTGTATGTGTGTGTTTTGTCTGTGTGTGTTTTGTATGTGTTTTGTGTGTGTGTGTGTTTGGTATGTGTGTTTTGTGTATGTGAGTGTGTTTTGTGTGTGTGAGTGTGTTTTGTGTGTGAGTGTGTTTGGTGTGTGTGTGTTTTGTGTGTGTGTGTTTTGTGTGTGTTGTGTGTGTGTTTTGTGTGTGTGTTTGGTGTGTGTGTTTTGTATGTGTGTGTGTTTTGTGTGTTTTGTGTGTGTGAGTGTGTTTGGTGTGTGTGTGTGTGTGTTTTGTATGTGTGTGGTTTGTGTGTGTGTGTTTTGTATGTGTGTGTTTTGTGTGTGTGTGTTTGGTGTGTGTGTTTTGTGTGTGTGAGTGTGTTTTGTGTGTGTGTGTTTGGTGTGTGTGTTTTGTATGTGTGTGTGTGTGTTTTGTGTGTGTGTGTTTTGTGTGTGTGAGTGTGTTTGGTGTGTGTGTGTGTTTTGTATGTGTGTGGTTTGTGTGTGTGTGTTTTGTATGTGTGTGTTTTGTGTGTGTGTGTGTTTGGTGTGTGTGTTTTGTGTGTGTGAGTGTGTTTTGTGTGTGTGTGTGTGTTTAGTGTGTGTGTTGTGTGTGTTTTGTGTGTGTGTTTTGTGTGTGTTTTTGTGTGTGTGTTGTGTGTGTGTGTGTTTTGTGTGTGTTGTGTGTGTGTGTTTTGTGTGTGTATTTTGTGTGTGTGTTTTGTGTGTGTGTTTTGTGTGTGTATGTTTTGTGTGTGTGTTGTTGTGTGTGTGTGTTGTGTGTGTTGTGTGTGTGTGTTGTGTGTGTGTTTTGTGTGTGTGTGTTGTGTGTGTATTGTGTTGTGTGTGTTGTGTGTGTGTTTTGTGTGTGTGTGTTGTGTGTGTGTTGTGTGTGTGTTGTGTGTGTGTGTTTTGTATGTGTGTGTGTTGTGTGTGTGTGTTTTGTATGTGTGTGTGTTGTGTGCGTGTGTTTTGTGTGTGTGTGTTGTGTGTGTTGTGTGTGTGTTGTGTGTGTGTGTTTTGTGTGTGTGTGTGGTGTGTGTTTTGTGTGTGTGTGCTGTGTGTGTGTTGTGTGTGTTATGTGTGTGTGTTTTGTGTGTGTGTCTTTTGTGTGTGTGTGTTTTGTGTGTGTTTTGTGTGTGTTTGGTGTGTGTGTGTGTTTTGTGTGTGTTTTGTGTGTGTTTCGGTGTGTGTGTTTTGTGTGTGTTTTGTGTGTGTGTGTGTTGTGTGTGTGTTGTGTGTGTGTGTTGTGTGTGTGTTGTGTGTGTGTGTTTTGTATGTGTGTGTGTTGTGTGTGTGTGTTTTGTATGTGTGTGTGTGTTGTGTGTGTGTGTTTTGTGTGTGTGTGTTGTGTGTGTTGTGTGTGTGTTGTGTGTGTGTTGTGTGTGTTATGTGTGTGTGTGTTTTGTGTGTGTGTCTTTTGTGTGTGTGTGTTTTGTGTGTGTTTTGTGTGTGTTTGGTGTGTGTGTGTGTTTTGTGTGTGTTTGGTGTGTGTGTGTTGTGTGTGTGTGTTTTGTGTGTGTGTGTTGTGTGTGTGTGTGCTCTGTGTGTTGTGTGTGTTGTGTGTGTGTGTTCTGTGTGTGTGTGTTATGTGTGTGTGCTCTGTGTGTTGTGTGTGTGCTGTGTGTGTGTTGTGTGTGTGTGTGTTTTGTGTGTGTGTGGTGTGTGTGTTTGGGTGTGTGTTGTGTGTGTGTGTTTTGTGTGTGTGTGGTGTGTGTGTTTGGGTGTGTGTTGTGTGTGTGTGTTTTGTGTGTGTGTGCAGCAGGGTGGTTGGCTGTTGCGTCGCAGGCGTCGCGAGAGGCGGCTTGCGGCTTTGGGAAATAATTTCAATCCAGCAATGGATCGAGCGTGGCCGAGGATGGTGACGACCGGCTGAAAACTGCAACAGCCTCGATTGTGAGCGTGACATTGACGTACCGTTTGCATAGCGGCACATGTTCGATTGAAAGGACACACCGCTCGTTGTCGCTTCTACTGCTGGATGAGGGCCTCCCCGGCACCGTGTTGGTTGTGGGGGTTTCATTGAACCATACTTCACTATTCCGGTCCGTATGAGTTGATAGCGGGGTAGGGGGGGGGGGGCTGAACGGGCTCACGTGTCACTCGCCACTGGTTTTAGCCATGGTCAGGAATCGAACTCGGTGTCGCGAGGTTCATAGCTCGATGTTGCGGTCACCACCGCCACGCCGCTCTCTACCATAAACACAGCACGCTTGGGTCGCATTGTGGACGTGGTTGCTCAGATGTGTATGTTTAAAATGCATTATTAACTCCAGTATTTGGAGACGGGTTTACATTTCCAGAATTTATTTTAATGTGATTTCAAAACGGATTTCAGAGTGTATGCGTTTTACCATTTTAGCTCCAGTGACTGCACATCATGTCTGTTATTTTTAAGTCGACAATCAGGTGACAATTTCCATTAAATGTATCTATGTATGTTGGACTTCTTTCGCACCATAAGTAACCAACCATGCTGATCGGAGGTGCGCGGAAATACCAAGCATTTCTGAAGAAAAGCAGTTTTCAAGAAATTAGCTCTCAATCTAGTTCATTTGAAAGTGCATAGCTCCAGTGGTTTCCTAATATCGAAAGGAAGAGCGTTCCAGACGGCCGCAGAAGCGCGTCTGAAACCGCAGCGACCATCTTTGTTCGATGGCCAGCCAACAGCCACTGGGAGGATGACCGGAGTCTGCGTGATGATTTATCCTACTGAACGAGACCAGCAAGGTATTGTGGATTTGATTTGTGGCAACCACTTCGCGTGCAACAAGTGCGACAGTGGTGGCAACTCAACTCTGCGGCACAATTGTTGCAACGGAACATTGACGCGAAGGATTGACGCAACCAAACGCAGACCAACAAGAGGTGGCCAGATGGCTCCGGGGTCAAAGCACTGAGCTGGGTTCAAATCCGGGTTTCAATCGCACGTGATTCAAGCGTGTTCTCAAGTGGTCTCAGCCCGGTCACCAGTGACGACACGAACAAAGCCATCGCGTCGAATTAAGATCGTCGCTTCATTTGACTCCATTTCAGCGCTGAGAATGAAGACAAAGTATGTATATATGTTCGTTTGACTGTCGTGGGACACGTATATCTCTGCGAGGAAGTGTCCTGCCTCGTGTGTAGATAAGAAAAACGGTTTACAGCAGGAGTTATATCATTCTTGATTTGAACCTTTCGCGACTGTAGGAATCCATACTCTTTCGTGAGACGTTTTTGGTGAAACGTCGTGATTTGTTTTATTTTATTTTATACCTGTCGTGACTTTACCGAAAGAACCAAGGAGTATGAGTTATATCATGGGAGCTCTTTTGGCAGTATGAACGTGTGAAAAATAAGAATCGGTTTAACCCTCTCTGGCAATAAAACAGGAGGTGTTAACGTGTTCGAACACCAAATAGAAACATTTCTGCAAGGAATGAAGTCCGCATTAACCGCACGTACTTGTAGCAAACATGCAAACAAAACCATGCTCTGATGATACATTGGCATTGTCTTTGGAACTGACGGCTGTCTCTGGTGTAGGACCAATCAGTTTCAAAGACAATGCCAATATGTTATCAGAGCATGGTTTTGCTTGCATGTTCACCGCAAGTACTGTGTGTGGTTAATGCAGACTTCATTCCTTGCAGAAGGCATCATTTGGTGTTTGAACATCTTAACACCACATTTTTACTTTGCCATAAAGGATAACACCTATCCTTGTGTTTCATAGAACTAGTTATGTTTAACACGTAGGCTTTCGCGACCAATATCATCCACAATAGAGGGTTTTTTTGGGTTAGATCGCGTACATATATAAATGTGTCGTTAATAACGTGCCACCACCTGACACAGCCAAATAGTAAGGGTTGTTACATAAACAGAGAGAATCTATCGAAATTGAAAGAAATAAAAATAACTTTAACCGTTCGGTTAGCTACCCCCTTAGTGCTGCGTGGATACGAATCATCAAATAATACATTATTTAAATGCATGTCTACAAAGGGTACCTTACTTCAATAGTGATTACCGTTGGTAAGGCTATTTTAATACACAATACACAGGAAGGACAAGATCAAAGGGCTCGCATAATGCACATGCATAATGTACGTTGACTCAGTAATTCCCTCCCCCCCCACACATTGCACAAGAGCGCAGAAGCGTGGTCACCACATCTACGCTTCTATATAAGGAACGAAACAGGGGGACTTCTCCACATATCTGGCTGTCGCCTGATGAAGCTAGTTGTTATTACTGGCGAAACGTCGTACTCAGATTGTAAATGTTGTGGCTTGGCTCTCCAACACAGCGGTTAGTGCTGTACTAGTGAAGAATTGGCCACGTTCTGTTTACGTGACAACCCTTACTAGTTGGCTGTGTCGGGTGGTGGCGGGTTTTAACGGTACATCTATATATTTATGCGATCTAACCCAAAAAAACCCTCTATTAGAGAACTACTTCTGTTTGTCTCCATCAACGGGCCATTCTCCGCCACGGCGTGAATCTTCAAGTGGACGCTGGGGCACGTGACGTAATTCCCGGAGCACAGTCGGAATAAAACGATGGGAAAAAGCCAACAAAAATAACAAAAAAAAAGCCTTTGAACAATCCCAGGCCCTCTCAATGCCATCGCCGCCTAGCCGCCCGCCCGCCCAAACCCCCTCAACACCTGCCTGTGAATTTGCCCTCTTGCCTTCTGATTTCATTGATTTTTGTGTGTCTCTCTGAGTAGTAACAAAGATTTGACAATGTGCACGGTCATTTATTCCTTCCACCGAGTGGTCTGGATGTCCGTGGCGTTTTGTTTTTGTTTAAAGGAGGAGCCAGCTTAAAGGAGCCAGCTTGCTCAAGGCACAATACTGGAGCCGAGGGAACACTACGTGTGTCCGTGTGTGTCTGTGTCCGTGTGTGGGTCAGTGCAGCGGTTAGCGCGCTGCGCAACAAACCTGGCGATCCGGGTTCGATTAACAATCGCGGTCAACAGCAGTGACGATTATCTGGGCCTCCCTCTAGGCCGAATCAGCCTCAAATGAGTACCTGGTGCGGCGTGTAAACATCGCCACTCGGAAGATAAAGACGGCCGGGCGTGGTACTGGTCACCCACCCCCTCGTGTGCCGCGCCTACCTTTGGGCGCTCGCTAACAGCACTATAGTCCGTTCAGGCTACACGGGCGATCTTTGTCTTTGTGCGCGAGTGCGTTGCGTGTGCGCGCGCGTGTGTACAGGCGAATGTGCCACTGTAGTCGTGCTCCTGAAGCTTCACGCACAGCGAGAATCTGGTGTATCATTGCCTTAATTTATCGCAGCAACCTTGCTTCAACTCCGAGTCATGACGCTCACGATCATCATCAGCAGCAGCATCAACCATGATCTATCTACAGCTGGATGAAGGCCTCCCCAAACCGTCGCCATCTCTCAAAGACTCGCAAGGTGACAATCCGTTCAGCTCTTGTGCACGAACTGTTTTTGCATCGCTCCATCTGGAGCAGTGGCTCTTCTTCTTTTTCACCTGGGGTGCACGCTGCACCCCCTGGAGGTGCGAGATGCCCTTTCTGGGGGTGCGAGCCGTGGCCAGATTTGTTTTAAGGTGAATCATCGAAAACGCAACTTGAGCACGGGCACGTGTAAGTACTACTGCTCTGTTTGATCAAACCAATGTATTTATTAACGTTAATTTTTTTGTAATAATTGAGAACCAAAGGTTGCAGCAAAGCTTAGGAACCACTAATCTCAAACGATGCCTAATATGGGCTGCGGGCAAGAAAAAAACATCGTGCGGCAGAGGAAAGTAGAGCACTAAGGCCAGTGTAGCGGTGCTCTTGCCACCCATTCGTACGCCGTGCCAGCCTTAATAGACACTCGCTCACAGCACTTTCCCCTGACAGTCTGTAAGGCTAAATGGACATTCTTTGTGGCTGTGGTTATGAATGTGCGTGTGTGTGCTTCAGTTTCCAAAGCCTATATTTCAGACTTTCCTTGTCAGCGGTTTGGCTAACTCCACGTCTCGTTCGCCTGCCCAAAACTTACGCATCGGTTCTCTGCATCAACAACAACCGACATTCGGACGCCCCTTTGTGGGTGCCACACGTTTCCTCCGCAGCGCCTTGAGACGCAGTTGCAATTAAGTCCGTAATAAACTAGAATTATTGTGAATTGCCAGATTATTGATCAACGGTGCATTTTTCCTTTTTTTATTTTGTACAAAATAAATCCAAGTAGATGGGAACACACCACACACACAAATAACATCGGCGGATAACTGTCGGAATTTCATTTCCTTTTGCGAAGATGACAAACGGTTTGTGTTTTGTGTGTGTGTTTTTTTCTCTCTCTCTCTTCTGAATCTCTCTTCTCGCGAGTTGGCAACGTCGTCCCCCGTTCGCCTGTCGCGAGAATAATTGTCCCGCGTGGATGCCTCTCCCCGCATCGCTGTAAGTTGGCCCTCTGTGCCATGGGACAACAACAAGACAGCTGGAGGTTGGCCCTCTGTGAGGTGGGCCCTCTGTGAGGTTGGCCCCCTGTGAGGTTGGCCCTCTGTGAGGTTGGCCCTCTGTGAGGTTGGCCCTCTGTGAGGTTGGCCCTCTGGAGGATGGCCCTCTGTGAGGTTGCTGAGAATAATTGTCCCGTGCGGATGCCTCTCACCGCATCGCTGGAGATTGGCCCTCCGTGCCATGAGACAATACACAGCCTTCGTGTTGTAATTCCTCTTCCTTTTCTACGCCCGTCTGGCTGGCTGCGCCACGCAGTCCGTCTACAGCCGTTGCTTCTGCTTCTTATAATTCCAAATAAAGTTGCCAATGTACCCCCCCCCCAACTCCACCCCACCCCTCGGCTCTCCAACCCCGAGTCTTTGTCTCGTTTAGCTTTCGCGTGGGGACTTCGAGCTGTTAGACTGTCATGCGCATCCCAGACGGTGGCGTAGCCGGTATTTAAGTTTCTGTGTATGCGTTCCCTTCACCACCGTCCCCTAATCCTCTAGCAATGATGGGGAATCTGCACGGAATGGCTCTGGCAAGGGTGGCATGTGGGGAGTGGTGTGGATTGGGCAAAGCGTCACACGGCTCCATGAAGTTATGAACGCTTAAGTTTCGGCTTGTTGGCAGCATCCAAAGATATTTCCTGCCTACACTGAATCCGGTTCCAAGTGTTTACCCACCCCAACGACGTACGCATATATATATTTTTAAGGCAAACATTTAATGCATTTCGAAATGTGCCCCCATTCAATCGCTACCCGTTCAGCAAACATTTCTTAAGCTCCCGATACGTACGTGCATGGAATCGCGTGAGTACACACACACACAGAAAAACGACGACGCTTGTGATTGATTCGTATGCCGTGGCATGTATTGAGTCCACGCTAGTCCCCCCACCCGCCCTCCGTATCCGCCTGCTGCCAGGAGAGGCGCGCAACCATTCTTCGCCGCATCGTTCAACAACAATAACAACAACAAAATGTCGCGATTCTTCAAATCGAATTGTGCCTCAGATTCCGGAATCGCGGGGAATTGTGATGTATTGCCGGGATGTGGCGGAGGTGAATGATGCCAGCCCTTTTGTTTACCCACCTGTGTCTTTGTGTGCGTGACCACGACCTCGAACTAAAGTTTGTCTAGCAGAGAGAGAGCGAGAGAGAAAACACCTCTCGGTAAGAGGCAGCTCGTTAAATGACCTCCCCTCCTAAAGATCGAGAGGTATTACCTCTGATCTGGCAATGTGTGTGGGGAGGGGGGGGGCACTGCAGCGACCACCGGCCAAAGATGGGCAAATTTACATTCAAACTGCGAACTACCGCGGGAGACACAATGCAGACGCAATAGTCAGATGGCCGTGGCGCGTGTAATTCTGACACAATTTGCCAATGATCCCTCGAGGATGCGTGGTGTCATTTCGATAGCAGTTGCACATGGAGAATGTCACGGAGAATGACTCATTTTCACTGCGAATCCCTCTCCCCGGTCGTGGTGCCCAGTCGGCTTTGGTGGCGGCATCGCGAGGGCCCCACGCGTTTTGGCGCTGCGCGCTCCACAGGAATGCGCAGGTGCGCGCGCGCACGCGCGCCGACACACACGCACGCGCGCCGACACACACGCACGCGCGCGCGCGCTCGCTGCATCCGCCTATGCAGGTCCCGGGTCGCCCCACGTGCGGGCGCAGATTCGTGGCTCCCCGTTGCAGGCCTCTACGCGACGGGGCTTAAAACGCCGCTACCGCTCACGTCCTCTCATTAGCGAATTCCCCGCTGCTCGGAACGAAGAGGCGACCGACCGCGCCAGTCTCGTTCGCGGTTGAAGTCGTGGGTGGGGAGGGGGGAGGGGGGAGGGGGATTAGATGGAACAAAAAAAATCTGGGCACTGCACGCGAAAAACACACCAAAAAAAGAGAGAGATGCGAGCTTATTTCTGCGATCTTTTTTTTTCAAACCCACGATCGATTCTCTAAGCTCAAACAATGGGGGTGGGGGGGTGGGGGGCAAGGTTTTTTTTTGTGCAAATTAGTTTGCAATTGTGGCTACTGTGCAAACGCAACGAAAGGTTCCGCGTATCGGGCCGTGCCGATGGACAAAGGTACTCGAGGCTACAGAGATATTTTTTTTGTACAAATCATACTAAAAGCCAACAGGCGCACCTTTTTTGGTTTCTTTTTTTGTGTGCGTGCGCGTGCGTTGTGCGTGCGCGTGCGTGCGTGTGTGTCAGGCGCGGTCCGCACGGCAGGCCACGCTTTCGGGTCGTCATTTAGCCTACAGACTAAACAAACCGCCTCTCGACAGTCCAACAACACCGAGACCCTGGGAAATACAAACACTTCGGGAAAGATAAAAAAAAACCCGACAGAGCACTCAGCCGCAGTTGTGTGCGCGGCGAAGGGAAGGGGTGGGGGAGTGTACATTGTATTTAGAGCGATACATCGAGTACGAGCGGTGTGAATGTGAATGCGCTGTTGTGTACTTGTACTTGTACGACCCTGCGTGTCAATCCACTGCTGGATGAGGTTGTCCCCGTACCGTCTTTGCTGCGTGGCGGCTGTTCGACTGCACTCCAGCACGGTCGCGTAGTGCGAGTCGGTCAAGGGTGGGTGGCCCAAGACAGATTTGGATAGAATTCGCCACCGGTGTTAGCCGTGGTTGCCAGGAATATCATTCAGCCAACGTTCAAAAGTTTAAGTGCGCTAACCATTGCACAGCCGGTATACCTCCAAATGATAATTACCATTGGGGTAAAGCCACAATTGAGTCTGATAATTTATTTTTAATGGGCCCTTTTCAAGGGGATTGTAATCACTAATATGGTATATTTCTGAGTACTTGTTTTTGTCGTATCATCACGAGGAGATGTTGTTGTCTGAATCGTCTCAGCCGAACGCACGAATCAGTCAGAGGATTTCGCGACCGACGGGCGCATTCATGATCCTCCGTGGCATAGCCGTCGCCAGGGTAACGGCGAATCGGAGCGACCGTCCCGGGCCCTGCACGTTTTTTGTATGGGGGGGGCGCGCGCTTCGACGTCGCAATACACGGCGTGATTTGCCTAGGGTACCGCGCCAACCGCCCCCTTCTATGTGTGATATCTGAATTCACCACGTTAGACCGAAGCGGAAATCCACGAGTCAATAAACAACCGTGCCTATACATAAGGGACCTTACATAAGTCTGTTTGCGAAGTTATCTAATGGTGGATACTGCATCTGAACACCGAGCGAAAACGTACGACGTGCACGTGGCTGTGGGGAGAGGGGGGGGGGGTGATGAGTTGTGCTGAATTAAAACATTAAACCTCGCCTGAGATTGCCGATGTACGTTGAGATTAAGAAGCAGAGTCATCAGAGAATGTTTAGGCAGAACGCGCTGCCTACTGTTGTCTTCACGTGGTTATTATTCCTGACCAGAGCGATAGTTTACGGTAGCTGTACAAGACTCGACTAAGTTCATCTAGAGTAACAAATAACTCAACGCATTTGTCAATAACACCGTGTGTGTGTGCGTGCGTGGCTTTAAAAGTCTACAACGGGGCGACGTTTCGGGCAATGGCCCTTCTTCATGGCACACAAGAGCGAGTGCTGCGTTGTGCCGATGGTCAAGTGACGTGACCCCCGAGACCAATCTCGCGAGATCTCCGAAGCCCTGCGGGATCGAGTCTGCTTGGTGCGCGACACGGAGACTGTCGCTGCGTGCCAGCCTCACGCCAGCGACGTGCCAGGCATTGGGGGGGGGGGGTGGGGGGGGGAGGCGAATCTTCACTGCCCTTCGTTGTCAGTGCGACAGACGGATTTCGGGTGTTTTGGATGTAAGGTGACTAAGAGGTAGTATAGTAGTAATAATAACACGTATGCTTTCACGACCAATATCATGCATGATCCACAATAGAGATGTTTTGGGTTAGATCGCGTAAATATATAAATGTGTCGTTAAACCCGCCACCACCCGACACAGCCAACTAGTAAGGGTTTTCACGTAAACAGAACGTGGCCAATTCGTCACTAGTACAGCACACCCGGTGTGTTGGAGAGCCAAGCCACAACATTTGCAATCCGAGTACGACGTTTCGACCGGAATTACAACTAGCTTCATCAGGCGACAGCCAGATTTGTGGAGAAGTCCACCTGTTTCATTCCTTAAATAGAAGGCGTAGATGTGGTGACCACGCTTGTGCGGGTGGCACGTGCTCCGGTAACGGCGCGGCACACGAAGGGGTGAGTTGGTGGGTGGCTGGCCAGCTCCACGCCGCCACAACAATTCATTTTTGTTATCTCTCCAGGACCGATGTTTACAACACCGTGACCGAGTTATCGTTATTTTTCAGGCCGAGTCGCGAGCTACCTCGGGGGATGCCGAGGACTTGGTTGAGATATTTGTCGGCGATGTTGGCTGCGAGCGGGAATCGAACTCTCTCACGCAGAGCACCCCATCGCAAAGGCAAAGATCACCCGCATAGCCTTAACATACTGTTGGGGCAAGTGCTGTTAGCGAGCAGCTATGAAGGCCGGCACGGCACACGAAGGGCGCGGGTGGCCGGCATCACGCCACAACTGCCATTGTCTCCCACGAGACTGATGCTTGCACATTGTGACGGGATACTCATTTGAGGCTGAATCGACCTAGGGGGTGGATCAGGTCCTTGTTCAGACAATTGTTACTCGTGTTGGCCGTGAGCGTGAATCGAAGCGGGGTCGCCGGGTTCGTAGCACGGCGTGCTCGCTGCCGCATCACACACATCGGCGTGCAGAAGCACGGGCCACCAACAATCAGAAGCAGCAGAATCCTTGTTGAAACTGGAGGCATCCGATGAGCTATGAAGCTCTTTCGCACAGTTGTCCATTATGGGCGGAGCATCTCCACGCTCCAACACTCTCACCGTGGTCCTTCTACGCGCGCACGTGCAAAAAACATCTCACAGCTCCATGTGTTGCTGTATTCGATGGGTGTCTCCACGAAACCCCGTCCCGGATTTTATTTCATTATTGCGTATGACGGCAAAGTGTTCGTGAGCTGAATGCTAATGTCGAGCGCTGCTGGCGGGATGGCTCAGGGATCAGAGCGCTGAGCCAGCATTACTCAAATCTCGTGAATAAACGTGGTTGTCGAGTTGAACGAGTGGATGGTTTAAGCCTGGCTACCAATGACTGCATAAAACACAACTTTGTTAAGATTATCGGAAATCTTTTTGTTCATTTAATTTGTTAACATTTCAGCTATAATGATCATTTTAAAATAATCGCTTTGATTGCAACGTGCCGGACATCTTTAGAGCACGGTGAGTGAAATTTTTCAGCACCCCTGATGTGGAAAAGGAATAACTTTAAAAGGGGCCTCAAGAAGTAGTTTTGTCATGTCACCTTCCGCGGGTCATTCGAAAGGAGACGGGACAAATTACCTCTCTGTGAGAAGTACGTATGGAAGTTTTATTAAAAACTACTAAGCTATCTTTTTTGCTAGTTAAGGCCCACTGAGCAGTATGGGGCCATCCATTTAGTACGTACGCATGGAGGATCTTAACCACAATGCGTACACATTTGGGTCTACTGACAATGTACGTACGGATAAGAAACGGGGGAGGGGGGGTGATGCCTCGATAATAATTTGTCTACATTAGCCTCCAAATGAGTTAGATAGTCCGGCGGTGGACTATCTGTTTGCTTAAACACGTTAATATTATTAATCCTTGATCGTTTCTGCGTAAATTAAATATCGGCCGTTCTATAGGATTCGGGGGGGGGGGGGGTGTAAAAAGTCCGCATGCGTACAGGGAGGGGGGAGCAGTCAAGTTTTGACAGATTTTTTGCGTACGTATTCAATGGATGGCCCCTAAAGCTCTTTTTCAGAAGCGACCTGGCCACAAATGATAGCTCAACGAAGTGACTTATGTGGAAATGTATTTCAGCCAAATACTCTTAACCTCGTGACATCGTTTCTGATGGCACACTTCGAATGGGAGAGAGATACAAGAATCAGAAGTTTATTTCCCAAGGAAAGCCCGTAGAGCTAAGAAGCTCTTTTACAAACGCGACTCGGTCCGCAGACAACATCAAAGCACTCCACAATTAGATTTAAACAAAAATAAAGACAGATTGAAGACCAAATTAAATCTTAAAAACTAAGCAAGTTAATGAACGTGATCATAGTTAGCCAAATCTTGGAAAGTTAAATTGTACTGTATATAAAATAACGCGTACAAATCTTACATTAACGTTCGACTCTTGCTTGGAGAGATGGTGATAATGGGGCTGAGATGATCATGACTGGGATTTGAACTGGTGGCATCACAGCCAAGAAGCCTGCTCTTGTACCAACCGAGGCTACCCAGGATTTCAAAATACTACCACCATCCCCATAATCGCTATCATCAACCATGACCTATCCACTGCTGGATGAAAGCCTCCACGAACCGTCTCCAGCTCTCACGGCCCTGCGATGTAACAATTAATATAGCCAGTACGCTGCAGCCGATTTCTATTAATTCGTGAGCTCCATCTCTCCCCGTTGGACGTCTTCTCGGAGTGTGTTTCCGCCTCCTCCTCAGACAATAATCTCTTGAGAAGACAACAGACGAATCGTTTACAGTGGCCCTCCTCTGCTTGTTGTGGTTTTTTTTCCTGCAGCGCGCGGCCCAAAGTACACTGAGCCCATGTCAAAGGGATGAACAAATGAGCTGCTTAAAGACGTTTTTTTTTGGTAAACGACTCCACAGAAGCAAGGGTGAGTCAGTCGTCTTTTGCTAAGAACTTCGTAGTCGTCGCTGCGCGGCGCCTCTCAGGTCACGTCTACTCGGACATCTGTGAAAACCACTGGACGTCTGTAAATATATATTTTTTAAAGAGCTTCATAGCTCATCGGATTCCTCCAGTAATACATAACGACTCTGATTCTGAAAGCTGTTCAGACACGCGAAGGCCTTCCCTTGCTCAACGGAATCGCAGTGCTACTTCTAGCGCACTGTCTGTCATATAAGATATATTTACGTCCCCTACCACCACCACCATCACCCCACGTCTCCGAATACCTTTTTAAAATAATAAAAATTTTAACCCCCAACCCCCCCCCCCCCACAAGGTTTTTTTTTTGCAATTTTCTCGAACACTATTTGCTCAGACACTTCCAGCGAGTTAATGACCTTTTAAAACGTGCTTTGTTTTTCTTGTGTTGTTTTGTTGCTTAAGACAATGACCTCATGGTAGCTGTGTGACGCTGACGGCGCAAGCGACCGTCGATTTTGGTGCCTACACCGCAAACACGCGAGAGCGAGCGGGAGCGCCCACGCAACTCACGCACCGGCAGGCAGAGAGCGTGCGAGTGAGTGCGTGCGTCAAGCGTGGCTGGCGCTGTTTCAAGAAGCCGAATCCCACCCCGTAAATGAACACCGAGTTCTCTCGCTCGCTCTCTCTCTCTGTGGCTTTCTGTGCGTGTTCCTGTGTCTGTGTCTGGTGGGGAGCGGTGGTGTAGCGGTTAGCGCGCTGAGCTATGAATCCGGTGAACCGTGTTCGATAGCCCGCTCGCCGCCAACAACGCCAGCGACGATTGTCTGAACCGATCTTGGGCCCTCCCTCGGTCTACTCAGCCTCAAATGAGTATCTGGTGCGGTGCGTAAAAAATATCGCCACTAGGGAGACAAAGGCGACCGGGCGTGGTTGCTGACCACCGACCCCATCGTGTGCCGATCTGGCCTTCATAGGTGCTCGCTAACAGCACTTGTCTGTAAAAGAAACATCGCCACGAGGGAGACAAAGGCGACCGTGCGTGGTTGCTGACCACCCACCCCATCGTGTGCCGTGCCGGCCTTCATACGTGCTCGCTAACAGCACTTGCCCCAAACGGTCCGTCACAGGCTATACGGGGGACCTTTGCCTTCGTCTGTTGTGTGCGAAGTGCACGGCGCCAAACCTTTGGCCCTTTTTTACTCACAAAGGGGCACCGCTTGATTTTCACGCAGTCAGACGAGGTTCAAGTTAAGCCGCCGTTAAGTGAGTGCCGTGGCTATGCGGTGGGCAGGGATTACGCCGTGGGGGGGGGGGGGGGGGTGAGGCGTTGCGGTGGGAGTGGGGGCGACGGGGGGGGGGCTGTCTGGGATTAAGGTGCCGGTCAACAAACCAGGGAATCATTTCCACCACCCACTCCCCCCAACCTCTCTCTTGTCAGTTGCGTCCACGACATTGACGGACCGCGTTGGAGTGCCGAGGAAGCTGCTGCGGGGGATTGTTTATGGGGGGGGGGGGGGTGGGGGTTATTTGGCGTCTTCTGCACTTGCGCGCGCAATCTCAGGGGTCGCCGGATCGATTCGATCTCTGTGCGCGGCAGGGTGAAATCTCCCCCCCCCCTCCCACCGCCCCCCACTCCCCCTTGCCTTCTATCTGCCGAGCAGTTTAAATGGCAGTCGATCGGCAGATTGCCTGTGGGCATCCTCCCACATCTTCTAAGGCATCTGGCCAGCGTTGGAAGAGTAGGCCAAAATTTACTCTGTAGATAACTTTCCTGAAAGCCCTTTGACCAACAGTGTCGTGTTTGGGTAATTGCGGGGCTGCACCTGTACATTTTTACCGGAATGCCATAACACAGGCTCGGATAACCCTTTCTTAACCGAGGGCCAAAATAGAACTTTAATTCCCTCCAGCAGGGCCACACATCGCAGGGTAGTCGACATTAAAACGTTGATAGCGCCAGCTCTCTGTCGCGTTCAATGTGTGCTCAGGTACGACTGTAAAGGCAACCGCTGACTGTGTTGTTGCCAGGTTGATAAAAAAAAACAGGTCCCTGCAGGGTGGGCTGTAGGAACATTGGAATTTTTCACTTCGTTAAAGTATTGAAAGGGGACGGACGGACGGACACATTAATCTATTGCAGGCTGGTACACTCAGTTTACAACTTCGTTCCTACCAGTAAAAATATTCACCTCCAGCATCCCAATGAGCGCTGCGAAACGATGCTGGCAGTGATGGATAAACGTCGTTGGCGAGCGGTTTCATGTAAGCCGCGGGCCGTATGAAACGTGGGTTCTGTGTGGCCCATGGGCTGTACAGGTTACCTACCCATTGCCTGGCCAGGCAGTCGCTGCAGTGGAAATGTAGCTAGGTTTAAGCGAAAGTCGCAAGGGGGATTCTCAGTGATCGCCGGCGACGATTGGCTGAGCCTCCGATGAGCACGGTTGGCTGCGTGCTGTGCGAAAGAAGTTCAACATACACAGAAGAATGCTGTCATTGACCGTTCTGAATCTGCACAAAAGTAGAAAACGTGATTCGTTTTCGTGGTAAGTTTACGGTGTGCGTATGCTTACCGCGAATGTATAAATACAGTAATATATGCATGTTTATAAATAAATCAACACCTTTATCAATAACAATGTGGCCTTTGAATGTAACTTATATTATAGGCGACGTTTCTGGAAATGGCTATTCTTCAGAGCACAAACACAACATGTGCGAATCGATGTATGTGTTATGAAGAAGGACCATTACCCTGAAATGTCACATGATATAGTCACAATATATATTAAAAAATGTTTATGTCACAATATTACTGACGAATGTCTTTAGTCTTTTGTTGATTTCTTTTTTATTGTCGTGCTCGTGCACAACCGCCAATGCAGCAGCATCATAAAAAAAACACGTGTTTAATGTTGTGTATGTATAAAGAGTTTGCTGCGAAGTGGTCCGATCAACCTCAGTGATGTGGTGGTGCGGGGTTGGCTTCGGGGCAAAGAATTCGGTGTGGGCCCCCTCTCCAATTCCCTTCCGTCAGCCCCGCCCCTCGGAGCCCAGAACCTGGGCCCGCTCTGGCGCAGGGAACCTGGTGGTGCAGTTGCACCGCCTGCGTGCGCTCGATAGCTAAAGCGCTGCCAACCCCGGAATGATTTGTGCAGGACGGTATTGCACGTCTCAGATGTCGCGAGCCATTTTTTTGCTAAATATCAACCTGGCCGCCAGCTCCTGGTCAAACCTCCCCATTCACTGAAGGATGATCATGAGGCGGGTGAAATTGGCAGGTCCATTTGGCACTTGAATTGTCTCTGCTAAAACACCGGCATTTCCTTGCCAATGAACTTGCAAAATATTCACTGTGACTTTTGAACGTAAATTTAAATCTACGGTTGGCGTAGCCACAATTGTCAGTGTTGTTGCGATTACGATCACGACGATGGTGAATGATTATGTACGCGTGGAAGTTGAACTTCTTTCGCACCGCACGCAGCCAACCGTGCTAACCGGAGATGCGGGATTATGATGATGATGACGATGACGCAGCTCACGCTGTGGTAACCAAGAGCACCGCCCTCATCAGACTCAAAACAGTCGCCACCTACGGAAACTTCCTTTCTCAAGCCCGGATCATTTATTTGCATCCGGCAACAATGTAGGGGACGGGGGGGGGGGCGGACGGGGGGGGGGAGGCGCCTTTATCAGAAGTGGGAAGTGGGGACCTCCTTGGGAGGGACAAATAGAAGAATAAAACCCCGACCAAAATAAATAAATAAAAGACTCCCGTGCGTGCGATTCCGCGATTGTGCCGTGCCCTTATCTCACTAATTGCTACCACCCCCCCACCCCCGCCTCTCATTCACTGGGACGTCCAGCGCTGGCACCCCGCGCGCTCCTGGCATGAAACCAGCCAGAGCTTCCATCGGAGCGACTCGATCCGTGAGTCAAAAATGGGGGTGTGGGGGACGCGGGGTGGTGACACTCCTCCTCCCACCTCTCTCTCTCTCTCTCGGCGTGATGCCGACAAAATGTTGACGAGCCTTCGTAAACGCCGGCGGGAGGGGTTGTGCGGAGGCGTGCGGAGGCGTGCGGGGGGGGGTGGGTGTACCCCACGCGACAAGAGATACGCGGGTCGCCGATGGCGTCATAAAGATTAAATGCCAACCGAGCGTGGCGCGATATGAAAAGGGGGCGCGCCATTCGTCTCGCGGGACGTCCCCTGCCCACCGACTTACGGTCTCAGTCGGCTCGCGAGAACATTTGGAGAGGTGCGACTTTCGTGTGTGTGTGTGTGTGAGAGAGAGAGAGAATGGAAAACAAAGAGAATAACAATTGCCCAATGGTGCAAGTGCCCCGCGAGACAGTGCGTGTGCGTATACGGGAGTGTAGCGGTTAGCGACCCATGTTCAATTCCCGCTCACGGCCAACGCCAGTGACGATTATCTGAACCGGTTCGGGGCCTCCCCTAGGTCGACTCGGCCTCAATTGAGTAGCTAATGCGGTGCGTAAAAACATCGCCAATAGGGAGACAAAGGCGACCGGGCGTGGTGCTGGTCACCCACCCCTTCGTGTGCCGTTCTGGCCTTCATAGGTGCTCGCTAACAGCACTCGCCCCTACAATCTGTTAAGGCTATACGCTCCCCACATACTGTGTGTATACAGTATGTGGGGAGCGGTAGTGTAGCGGTTTACGCGCTGCGCGTCGAACTTGGCGTTCCGAATTCGATCCCCGCTCACGGCCACCAACAGCAGTGCCGATTACCTGAACTGGTCATGGGCCTCCTCCCCTAGGTCTACTCGGCCTCAAATGAGTGTGTAAGCATCGCCACTGGGGAGACAAAGGCGGTCGTGCGTCGGTGTTGGCCACCCACCCTCGTGTTGCCGTTAGTTGCTCGCTAACAGCACTTGCCCCTACAATCTGTTAAGGCCACACGGGAGGATCTTTGTCTTTGTATACGGTACGGATGTCGTCACACGGATTAAAGCCCGTCCGGCGAGTTTTCTGCTGATGCTGTTGCTTGTGTGAAATTATTGGGGTCTAATTGCCTCCTACCTCCACCCCCCCACCAAACTCCCCCTCTAAAGAAGTAAAGTGGGCAAAAACATGCGACGTGGGTAGGATGGTTAGGAGAGCCCTACCGTGTTGTACGTACGTTGAACTTCTTTCGCGCACCGTACGTAGCCAGCGGTGTTCGAGTGTGTCTACAGCGTGATGTCCGTACTGCGTGGGTGTCTGCCGCCTTGCAGCTGCGAGGATCTGGCCGAAGCGGTGAGAGTGAGACGGAGAGAGGCACTGCCTCTGGTGGCATTAACAGCTTTGGCCGTGATGTCATCTCGATTCCTCCAGTATGAATAAATATTCTTGATTGGAAAAATAGAAAAAACAATTGTGGCCGTTCTGTTCTTCCAGCCGCCTTCCTCCAACCCAACACACGCGACACCATCCACCCGCCCACCCGAACCGCAAGCCCGGACCAAGCATCCGCAGGTGCAATTCCATCGCTTTGCGTCTGTCTCTCCACGGATGCAATCTGCTCGAACTTTGTGAAAACACAAATGACGTTAGTCGGTCGATCACAGCGGATGGTGGGGAGGGGGGGGGGTGTCGAGTTCAAAGCTTTTTGATGCTCCCGCGGACGACATTGACACAACAGAGTTGCGTACGGGAGACACCCGCGGTGACCTCCATGCTATGCTTTAAACATCGCCGATGCACTCAGTCTCGGCGATGTTAAATGCCACAGAATGTAACCCAAGAAAGAGGTGGGCAGAGTGGGGGGGTGGTAACGATGTCCGACGGGTAAACAATAACAAGGGCAGTGGTTGAGCCGATGAATCGGAGCGGCGCACGAAAGTTTGGACGGAGCGATCTGAGACGCAGTTTGCGCGCGGTTTTGTCTGTTGGTGAATTGCTGCAAACCAGGGCTGCACGATTTGGGGGAAATATCTCATTGAGATTTTTCTGACAGATATTGCGATTACATTTTTTAAGTCAAGCTTCAGTTCAATATTAACTGTGTAATAGATTTAAAACATGTGATGGAGCATTACCACGTGATACCATCAAAATATTAACCGCTCTACAGTGCGGGAAAAAACGTATTTGATCACCTGCTGATTTTGTACGTTTGCCCACTGACAAAGAAATGATCAGTCTATAATTTTAATGGTAGGTTTATTTGAACAGTGAGAGACAGAATAACAAAAATGTTATAAATTGATTTCCATTTTAATGAGGGAATTAAGTACAGTGCGCGCAGGAAGAAAAAAAATTCGCAAAAAAATGTCCAAGGATGCGGAGCCGACGGTAAACACGCGGCGAGGAGGCCAATGAAAATGTGTGACGCGGTGCGTGCACTCGCCAGTCGCTTGCTTCGCGTGCGTTGAAACTTCCATCGCACCGTACGTCGCCAGCCGTGCTTAATCGTGAACCGTGACCGGCCCGCCGGAACTCCCCGCCCCCCGGACCCCAGACCCCACGACCCCCCCCTCCCCCCCCGCAAAACTAAAAGTTTCTCACAAGCGTCGTGCGGTGAAGGCGTGCGACCAACTCGCCTCGGAATGGGCCCCAATCTCATCGGGCCTCAGAAGCTAATGAGGGCCCCCTCGGCCTGGACAAGTGCTTGTGTCATATCGGCTGCTGCTTTGACTTAAAACTTTTGTGACTGCAGGAATTCATATTCTTTGGTTCTTTCGGTAAAGTCACGTAGATAGAAAAAAACATATATTATTATTTTTATTTAACAAAAAATGTATAAGAAAGATAATATTATATTCTTATGTTTCTATCTACGTAATAATATTATTTTTCTATCTACGTGACTTTACCGGAAAAAAAAAACAAAGAATACGTTGTTAACAGTTTGGTAGTGAAGCGAAATCTATCGTTGTGCTGTACATCTATGCTCCCGTGTCTCCTCTCCCCGCCGACACCAAACCGCGCCGTTCAGCACGGTGAAGTATGATCAACTGACTGTCATGACCCACACGGTGCGTGGACGTCCTCGTTCAACAGTGGATTGACAGCAGGACTGTAAATGTACGTGTAGAGATCTACGCATATTTTACATGATGATATTTACAATTTATACATACGCCTCTTGGTTCATTGCCAAAAACCGAGCCATCGACTTCCAACGGTTTATCCCAAACGTGCAGTGAAGACACGCACACCCCAAATCCTACACGCTCCACGTACGTGCCAATAATTATTTGTTTTATTATTTTTATTTTTGCCAGTTCCGTGAGATAGTTTGTAGAGAGGACTGGGGTGGGGTGTGTGGGAGTGGGGGTTAGTTGTAAGCCTGGCTGGCTTCGAGTGTGCCATCGATCGCGCCAGCCTCTTCACGCGAGCACCCCTCCTCCGGGAAGCCACAAATTGCCATCGGAATTGAGATTGAGGACGCGTGGAGGAATCGAGAGTTACCATAACCACCGCCGCCGCCGCCACCAACAGCCACCCACCCACCCACGATGCCACTCCACAATTTGTTTTTGTTTTATCCCCCACAGACACGAGTGGGACGAGCGCTCCTCCAGCGATCTCCAGCCGCAGACACAATGGCTGCAGTGAAGAGCGCGGTGGGCCCCGAGAGCCACCGCGGGGACCAGGAGGAAGAGGGCTTGCCGCGGCCGCTGGTTAAGAGAGAGCCAGAGTGAGAGAGATGAGCCGAGATGGTGTGCCCCCTTCCCCCCCCCAAGCCACGCCGCCGTGCCCGCCCCCCATCACCCTCCTCCTGACAGCAGGAAGCGAAATGAAGAGGTCGTAGGAGGGCGATTTCTCAGGAGCGCGCCCGCCTTGACCCACAGGCAGTGGATCACAGGGCCGCGTGAATCGGGCATTCTTCTCCCATAGCCCACGCCCGATCGGACACGTCCGTAATAGATGTTTGTTTATTGGGGGGGGCGGGGGTACGATCGCGTGAATGTGTGTGTTGTCGTTAAAGCCCGCCACCACCCGACACAGCCCAAATAGCCATGGTGTTGCCAGTTTAACAAAACGCGGCAATGGGGTACAACTTCAGTACACACTGGTGCTGTTGCAGAGTAAATGGGTCGCGAGAGCCCACGTGTTTACACGGACACGTCCGTCTTGGTGGGGCGTCCACCCTTTTCGGAGATCTTCAGAAAGTCCATAGCCAGGCTTTGTACGTCTCTGTTTGGTCAAGCCGCATGAGGCTGTCTGTCGGTTCGAATCTGACCAGGGGGTTGGCTCGACCCTTCATCTCGTTCTGTGTGTAGGTGTGTGGTCGGTACGTTGAGCGAGACGGTACGACCTGTTGAGAAGTCAGCAGCACGCGTGTCCGTCCGTCCATCAGTGCAGAACGAGGTGCGAGGGGTTGGGGAGAAGGGCGGAGGAGGTGCAATCACCTCCGTAAAGATGATCAAACTGGAATAAAGTTGTGTTGCCATAAGGGACGCTCCCTCTTGAACGAATGCATTTTGCCATGCCAAGATGGCATTTGCTACCTCAAGGCTAAGTAAATACTCGTGCAGACAAACGCGTGTTGGAAAGCGTTGCGTAATACCATGCGTATTCATTTGTTGTTGTTTCTTCCCAACTAGTTCTCGAGAAGGCGCACCGCCACTCAGTTCGTCACAGGTGCTCGTTGGTGAGCGGGAGCGGTGGCTGTGGCGGTCAGCGCGCTGCGCTACGAACCCGGTGACTCGAATTCTAATCCCGCTGACGGCCAGCAACACCGGTGACGATTACTTGAGCCCATCCTCGGCCTCCCCTGGGTCGACTCAGCCTCACAGGAGCACCTGGTGTGGTGTGTAAACATCGCCACTTGGGGAGACAAAGGCGGCCGGGCGTGGTGCTGGCCACACACACACACACACCCTCGTGTGCCGTGCCCAGCCTTCATGCGTGCTCGCTAACAGCACTGGACCCAACAGTCTGCTAAGGCTACACGGGGGATCTTTGTCTTTGTGTGTGCTCGTGGCTGAGTGCATTGGACTGAGCACAAAAGCACCGGGAAACCTGATAGACATGCGAGCAGCATCTCACCTGCTTAACTAGAACGCAGCTTCTCCTTTCACCGCACGCCACTCAAAAAACAACCACCACCACCACCGCCGCCGAACAGAAAGAAGAACAAATCCGCAAATTTGGCGTTTTACTCCTCGCATCAGATTATCGGTTACGCATGCCCCGTATCGGGTTCTGCAATGCTTCGCTGGCTAGCAACGAAAACAGCCGGGCGCAGTATCAGCGTTCGATCAAAGTTGCTTGAACTATTGGAAGAGTTTCAGCCATCTCGTAACTTGTTTCGTTCGTGAAGTGCTTGAGAGAGAGCAGCCGAGCGTTGCGACGCTTCTGGCGGCGGCAGTGAGCGCGTCGCTCAACCGACCCGGCCACCCGAGTTCGATTCCCGCACACGGCCATCGACACCTGTGGTGAATTATCTGAACCGGTCCTGGGCCTGCCCTTAGATCGACTAAGGCCTCAAATGAGTAGCAGGTGCGATGGTGTAAACATCGCCACTGGGGAGACAAAGGCGGTCAAACGTGGTGCTGGCCACCCACTCCGTTGTGTGCTATACTGGCCTTCATAGGTGCTCGCGAAGAGCACTTGCCACAAACAGCATGTTAAGGCTATACGGGGAATCTTTGTCTTTGTGTCTTTGTGGCGTTGCTGGTGGGTGCATCGACTCCCAAAAGCTTGAGAGTTGAGGCGATTGTATCCATGGAAGCTCCTACGTCGGGTGGTGGAGGGTATTACGACACATATTTCGCCAGATCATTGCGACACTAACTCAAAAACAATTCTAGATGTAATGTTTGATGTTCGTTGCAAATCAGGATCACGCGGCCGCCTTTGTTTCCCCAGTCCTTGTGTTTACACACCATCACGATTACGATTTCAGAATCCATTACTGTACTGAATTATTATTTAGCATTTGCCATGAATGTTTGCGCCTCTTGTGGCTGCAAAGGTCACGCGAACCCAAAATATATACAACATATACGAATTTGACAAACGTTGATCCTCACACACGCAATTTGATGCAGGCATCACGCGCTTAAGACTCAACACCGTCAGTCGACGAATCGATGCATCCGTAGCGCCTTTGATGTCTGCAATCCAGTGGTGCTCGGTGGCAGGGGTTGGTGGATCATGCGGAGATCGAGCCTGCGTGAGATGCCCACCCAGAGGCCAACACAGGTGCGAGGCCTCTAGAATGCAGGACAGCGAGTAGAGTGCTAAGCGTCGCGTTCCATCTGTATGAATGATATGTGTGCACGTGTCAGTGTATGAGCGCGCATGCCCCGAATGCTTGCGTTGCCGTCGGTCACTCTGGTTTTTTTTTTTCCTGCGCACAGAACACTCGCACGGGAAGAGGGGTATGGAATGAAAGGTGAAGGTGCTGCCCTGCAAACTGCCTGCTCACGCCACTGCTTGTGGAAGGGCCTCCGCTCGAGGGAGTTCTACACAGCCCCATCTTGTCGTGGTATTTGGCCTACTCTTCCACGCCGCCGAGACGTTTTGAGAGAGGTGGGGAGCACCCACGCTTTACCCCACCACAAGGGACCGGCCGACCGACGGCATTACATACCTGGTCATGAATAAACTCCTTGGCCACATCATCATCATCATCATCGTTATCACATCGTCATCATGGCCACCGTCATTGCCGCGAGCTATTTGTTTGGTTGCGGTTACACGGGGAGGTATGAGCTCACGTGGGGGGCGGGGTGGGAGAGCGAGGGCGGTGGCGAGGGGGGGGGGAAGGGTTGTCTAGCAACACTTGACGATCCCCATTCCTTCTCTCTTAGGTAACAGCGTCTTGAGCCCCCCAGATCGTGCCAAGCGTGGGCACGTCACCCGATCCCTTCGTGTGTTTGCCGACAGCCACCGGGCGAACGAACGAAGGCGGTGTGCACGCACGGGCAATGTTAAATTTAGCAACGCACAAAAGCCCCCCCCCACACCTCCCTCCCTCCCTCCTCACCTCTGTGTGCACGCGTGCACGCGCGCGTGCGTTAAACACTCCTCTAAGTCTCTCTCTCTCTACTACCCTCCCTTATAAACGCTCTGTTATTTCAGCCACTGCTTTGCGCGCACAGCAGTTTTTTTTCATTTAAAATAATAATAAACACACATTTTTTTTTATTTAAAAGCGGCCCGGCTCGTATAACCCCCACAAACATCGCACAGAATGTGCACAGAGGCCACACGCTCTTGAATGGAGTCGATGTAATGAGCCATTTGGCTCGGCGGTTGCTATTTTTTTTTATTTACGAAATGCCTGCTGATGCGTGTGATTATGTTACCTGGGCCGCACCTGTTGTGGTAATTATGCAAACTCGAATTGGACGAATTTGGGCTACGAGGATGGTCACCTCTTGGGTAAACAAAAACAAATACCCCATCCTCTTGACATGTGGGTTTGGTGAACTGCTCTGCAAGAATTTCGCATGGATACTTTGTCTGAAGGAGATGATATGGCCGATCGCCCTGACGACCAGCATGATGAAATATGGTCAAACATCCATTTAACCTTTTGCCAGTATCAAAATGACGAAAATTAGAATAGGTTAAACTTTTTCTGGCAATAAAACATGTGGAAAGACGTTCAAACACCAAAATAGATACCTTTTGCAAGGTATCGAGTCTGCATTAACCACACATACTTGTGATAAAACATGCTCTCATGATAAATTCATTTTCCTTGAAACTGATTGCCCTGCACCATAGACAGCCTTCTTTGTGCCATTGTCTCACCGGTGTCACCAGAGAACGCCAAACTGCATGAAATCAATGCAAGCATCGGAACACTTATAGCTCGGGTCGGGGGGGTTATATCTACGGGACCTTTTCGGCAGGCTCAAAATTACCGGGGGGGGGGGGGGTTTCATCATTATGCTCAGACGATGCTCATGGCTGGCATGGCGCGGGGAGGTTTTCATCCAGCAGCGGATCGACCAAGGTCCTGTACAAAAGATTAGGAGACACCGCCGACATGATCAAAAATCGGGACGGGTCAAACTCTCAGGACAACCTGCTTGCTCAGAATCAGAATCAGAAAGGGTTTTATTCGCCATGAAAGTTCACACCGACACGGAATTTACTTTGGCAGGATGGTGCATACATTCAACATATAGGAATCTAAAATCTTAAATCAGTTTTAAACAAGTCTTACTATAATAATAATAATAAGGGTTAAAAGTCTAACTAACACCAAGGGACTGAAGTATATAAAATTGAATAAATATCGAATATAAAATAGCTTTAAGATATAATTTAAAAATAAAAAAATACAAATAGGTTAACAGAGTTAATATCGGCAAGGTGTCATGATGTAGATAAAATGTTGCTCGACTGGCAGGGAGCAGGTTGGGCGTCTCGCACGTCCACTCAAGTCCAAATTGTGTGTTCCCTGTTCGGCGAGGCGAGAGCGAGAGAAGGGGCTCGGTGGTGGTGGGGGGGAGAAGTGAGCATCTCTCAACGATCGTCTCGAAGCCGAGAGAAAGAGAGTCGCCTTGTAGTCGACACGTTCCACATCGTCACCGCTCGGTCGTAAAACCCCTCCATGACCTCACCCAGTTAGCTCGTCGTGCTCGAGCCGGGCGTTGTGCTGCCTGTCGCACGCCACACAAAGGGCAATAAGTCATTTTTTTTTTAAAACACGCTTTTATGAAATGTACTAGTAATGGCAGAACTCCACGACTCCAGGAAGTGGCCCCGAAGCTTGCCACAACGTAAGGGGCCCGTGGTGATTAACAGCCAACGTCAGTTGAGCGTGGACAATTAGACGCAAGCCGAAACATAACTTATAAAAAATAATGTTTAAAAATATTTTTTTTTATTTGTTATGATATAATATAGTATTGTCATCAGTATGACATAAGTATACCAAGTTTGCATTCGATACCACATTGGGAAGTGGGTTAAAATTGAGTTACAAGATTTGAGGATACAACAACAACAGAGTGAGTTAAAAGAAAGCGTGTAATAAAAAAAAATTAGGAAAAAGGATCCCCGCGTGTAGCCTTAGCAGACTGTCCGGGGCAAGTGCTGTGAGCGCAGAGCACCTGTGAAGGTCGGTACGTCGCACGAACGTGTGGGGTGGCCAACACCACGCCCGGCCGCCTTTGTCTCCCCAAGTACTGATGTTTACACACCGCTTTGGAGGCTGAGTCGACCTAGAAGAGGCTAATGCCCGTTTCAGATAATCGTCACCACTGCGCCCCGCCCCCCCCTCCCCCCACCAGACGCTGTAGCTATGCACTTTTAAAATCTGGGTTGAAACCTCACTGCTTAATTTGTTGTCCTTCCCCCGCATCTCCGATGAGCACAGGCGGCTACGTACGGTGCGAAAGAAGTTCAACATACACACACAGCACACCTTACTCATTCTATCCCTGCTTCCCCCCCCCTCCACCACCACCAAAAGGTCATGCGCGTGAGGCCGCAGGAGTCAATAAACGCGTGAGCTTGGCCCCGGTAACACCAACGACCGTGATCAGGTTGGTGGCGTTTATGGCCCGGTGACAGGTCGGGCAGGCGCGCATCGGTGGTGTGCGCTGATGGGGGTGGGGGGGGTTCAGCCGGTATTATTAAATTTACAGGCGGCGGCTAAATTCCACCGAGGGAGGAGGAGGTGGTAACCTCACGTCAACGGGAGCCGTCGCGACGCGCGCGACATTTAATCGCCCGACGCGCCGTGCTGCTTCAAAATAGACGCCACGTGTCTCCCCCACTGTGCTCCTCCCCTCCACCTCCTCCTCCTCCTCTCCGTCTCTGCGCCCTCCCCGCCACCGACCTCTCCCATCCTCGATCCAGACAGCCAGCGCACCAACTCCTCCTCCTCCACCGCGGCTTCAATGTGCGAGGCGTGGAGGAAGTGTCGCCGGAGCTAACCGCGGTTAGCGAGTTCGTTTGTTAGTTGAACACGTAGTAGTAGTTGCTGTTGTTGTTGTTGGATTTCGCGACCAATATTATTCAGAATGAAAGTTTTCTTGTTAGATCGCGTAAATATAAATGTGTCGTTAACGATTAATTATACTGTCGGTAACTTGTGTAACACGCCAATTAAAGTCGAGCGCGTCGTGTGTTTTGAATTACTTTAATGCCACAATAAAGGTATTTTTGGGGGTTAGATCGCGTATATAAAATCGCCAGCGAAACGTCGTTCTCGAACTGTAAATGTTGGGGGTTTACTCTCTAACACACCGCCTGTGCTGAAGTAGTAACTAATTGGCACGTTTTGTTTACGTGACAAACCTTACTAATTGCATGTGTCAGGTGGTGGTGGGTTTAACGACGCACTTATTTCTACGCGATCTAACCCAACAAAACAACTGCATTTATGATGGATCGTTAGTTGGTTTCGTTCGCCGGAAGCGGTACGAGCCAGGAATTTTTTTTTTAGATATAGACAAAGGTTGTGTCGGCTCTCGGCCAAATTTATCAGCATCCTCCCACTTGGTATGGTTCAAAGGGATTGAACACTTAGCGGGTAAACTGCGTGGTCGGTTTGGCGTGTCTAGACGTGTCTCAGCAGCGTGATCCGCAGCTTTGAAGGGTGGGCTATATTTGGGTCATATACAAGTGTGCGTGTTGCTCAAAATGACATCACGCATTCTCGTCTAAAAACAATGGCCGTTTAATAATTCGGGTGCCTTTCATGCCGTCTGATAATCTGCTCAACTTACTCGCTCCGAGATGCAGAATAGGTCGGGTGTTTTTTTATCTCTCTCCATTTTTTTTATTACAATTGCCATTGTGATATAACCCCAAGCAACTAAAAATGCAACTGCATCTCAAGAAGCTGTACTAAAAATAAGTGTGGTCGTCTTAGAGTTCAATGAACATCGAGGCACGTCTGCTCTCCTTGCATCACACAAGTCCCATCCATGGTTGGCAGGGACGGAGCCAGGATTTTAACTTTGGGGGGGGCTGACTTCAATATTCTGAGATATCCAGTGTAATGTTTTCCAATGGGCGCCACAAATGTATAAAACAAATTGTATTGGATTTGAACGCGGAGTTAATTAATAGGTCGGAGCCGCTGATGTGGCTAGTAAGTTAAATAAGTTCGAAAGGCTGCCGCTCAAGCAGCCTGCAGGGCAGCACGAGGTGACGGACAGCATTTTGCCGCAGCCGGATATCCGGTTATCCCGATTACCGACTTTCCCAAAATTTCAGGGGGGGCTGAGCCCACCCCCCCAGCCCCCCCCCCCCCCCCCCCCGTGGCTCTGCCGCTGATGATTGGATTGATTTTACGTGCTTTTGTAAAAGGGTCAATGGCTGAAAAGTCAGCGATTTTGTATATATTTGTTTTTCTATTAAGGCAGTATTGTTGACGAATGTATTTTTATATATATATAAAATACATTATTGCATTGGGTTTCGGTTACTCGGATTGTCTCTCCTTTTTTGTTTCTGTTCTGTGGCTGCATCTCTCACTGAATATTTTCCGGGTCGTTGATAGACCGGGTGGGTGGCACGTGACTCGTATCCACAGCCATAAAATGTGGCACGTGACGAGTATCTACAGCCAAAGCAAAATGCATCATGGATGTGGTGTACCGGATCTGGAAATATGTTTTCCTGCACACCGACCCAGAGAGACCCCCCCTTAATTAAGCCCTGCGGAATATTAAATATCTATGATTAGCACGGTTGGTTACGTACGGTGAGAAAGAAGTTCAACTTACCGTGAACTCACTTGCCCTTGAGAACCCGGTTCACTCATCGAGCGGCTGAATCGCGGATTCTGAGCCTGGTATTTCACAACGCCGCATTGCGTCAGCATGGCGCTCTCTCGAATTCCGAGCCACGCGGCCACCTCCACACCCAGCACTCGAGAGAACATCTCTCTCCGCCTGAAACGGACTCGAACATCCGAGCGAATGTTCAAGTCGCGGCAGCTCCGCGTTAAAAAAAAAAAAGCTGCGCCAGCGTACAATTCGACGAACCGCAAAAAGTGCGAAAATGTTTAATGCGTGTGTGTGTGTTTTTTTTACAGATTCTCCTTGCTTTTTTCTTTATTTAATATCGCACTTGGGTTCACTTTTTTACAACAAATTGAAGTTATTTTTTGGAACTGACCCCCATTGTGCATTGTTTTCTGGGAAAATACGAGGAGGCTTTTTTGTCCGAAGATTAAAATATACAAACACGAGGGTCCCGGATCGCGCGATGGAATGTGGTGTGGCTACAAACACAATGCCATGCCTAAGCCCCGAATTGACAACGCGCGCACGGTGTCATAGGCCACACGCGTACACACAACTAATATACTGCATATCAGTTGCAGCCCTCACTAATACATTGTTTGTTTCGATGAACGTATGGCCGTCTAAACACGGGAGATATTGTTTTGTGCATCCTGTCTGGGCGCCATGGTGGCTAGGAGATGTTAACTACCTCGCCTGGTATGCAGGAGATCGTGGCTTCGATTCCAACCCTGACGCCTGCTGTATATATGTAGTTTGCGTGTCTCTCTCCCTGTGGTCGCGTGGATTTTTTTTCGGGTAATTCGAATTTTCCCTCCACATTTAGAACCAACGTACGCTTTTATTATTTGGCTGCTGTAAATTTCCACGCGATGATAAGCCACTTCGCTGAGCTATCATTGGTGATAGCCAGGTCGCTTCTGAGAAAATAACTACGCAGCTCAGCGGGCCTTACCCGGTAAAAAAATAATAAAAAGAGAGTTAAAAAAAAGAGTTTAAATGCAGCTTGTGAGCGTGAGATAAGCTACGGCGTGATCTGTGTTTTATTTGACACGTTGATGATCTTCGCGGCGTTGGAACGGTGGCACAGCGAGGTTGGCGCACTGCGGTGTGAACCCGGAGACCTGGGTTCAACGCCCTGGCCAGGCTTAACGCGAGGGGCGAGTGCTATCTGATATGATCCTGGATGTCTTCCTTCACCCACCAACATTTTTGTGTTATTCAGAGTTCACATTTATTTTTTTTGGACGATGCTACTACTGCATTGCCAGTGGTGCACAAGCACAATAAAAAATTTCAACACATTCGTCAATAACACTGTTGCCTTTAAAGGGAAGAAAATGTATAAAAGTCAATGGCCCTTCATAAGTGCTATGAAGAAGGGACATTGCCCGAAACGTCACTACAGCTTACCGTGTAACTCGCCGCCGGCAGCAGTGACGCACAACCTGCTCCCCCTCTCCACGCAAGGGAGCAGGACTCTGATCACTGCCCGGCGTCGTTTCTCCGTGGCAGCTCCGTCCATCTGGAACGGCATCCATCGAGATGCTGTACATTCGCAGCAGCGTTCAATCGGACTCTACGTTGAAGAGACAGTTAAAGGCCAACTCTTTTACCTCTTTCACCTGGCCCTTTTTTTAAGCGACACGCAGCTTGGCTCCTCGCCTCAAAGTCACGGCCATTTACGTCCGCGAAATGTTGCGCGCTTTTACAAATTGCATTGTTCTTATTACGGTGATGCATCGATCGAAAAAAGCAAACGAAGCTGACTCGAAAAATGTACAGACAGAGGAGCATCTTTGCGCACGTAAATAAATCGTCAATCGGAACAGATTAACTGAATGTGTAAAGAGAGCTACCGACCCTAAGGGAGCAAGCACATTTTAACAAAGGTTTCTCTAACATCAACAACAGGCATTCAGATCAGTCAGATTCTGGAAAAGACAGATGAACATCGTATCACCATTGTGCTGAGCTTCAGTAGTGTATTGATGCAATTTTTAAGCGTTCACAAACCGCGGCTTAAATAAAACACAATATTTAGGAATTCTAAAAAAAACACAAACAGAAGAAAAGTACCAAAGACATGTCTGAACGGGAGTTAAGCAAGCAAATGGGATTATTATTATTGTTAAGCCCCTATTCTCGGGATTACAAAAAGCACTCTCCCCCTGTATTTGAAATATACATGTGGACTATCGTATGTTTTATAAGCCAGCAGGTAAGCGTGTGTGTGTGCGTTAGAGAGAGGGAGAGACCATATTTTTTTTCTACCAACTTTATTGACACGGAATACAAGCCGGGATTGAGTCCTACTTGTTGGGATGACTTACAATCCAGAAAACACGGCGAGGTTAATACTGTATTACCCATCAGCTGTATGACTGCTCACAGAACGAAAGTTTTTGGAGGATTACAGATCAGAGGTGAAGGCGGTTGTGGTGAGTGGGTGGGCCCCGTTGGAGGAACATGATTGGCCAAATGCAAGATTGCCATTGTTGGGCCCCGCAAAGTCAAATACAAAGATCCCCCGTGTAGCCTGAGCAGACTGTTGGGGCAAGTGCTGTTAGCGAGCACCTATGCAGGCCGGCCGCGGGAACACGAAGGTGGGTGAATGGCCAACACCACGCCAGACCGCCTTTGTCTCCCCAGTGGCGATGTTTACACACCACACCAGGTACTCAATTGAGGCTGAGTCGACCTAGGGGAGGCCCGTGACCGGTTCAGATAATCGTCACTGGGTATTGGCCGTGAGCGGGAATCCAACCCGGGACCTGCCAGGTTTGTGGCGCAGCCCAGCGCTAACCGCTCCCCATAGCTGGGCCCCGAGCGCACACACGCGCACACACACGTAGGCACACACACGTACACACACGCGCCACATACCCATTCCTTTTCCTCACCTCGGCATTTTTGTATCGCTCTGTCATCTCATCAACAAGCCTGTCGAGAAAAGAATGAGCTAGTCTGAAGGGCCTCGCTGCCTGCCACACGTGTGGCAAAAACGATGGACGCGCGATAACCCACACATTCCATATTCATCGTGCGCGCGAGATAGCATCTTTCATGCACAATGCGTCTATCATAGTCATTCATCTGCCTCGCTTACTATCGTGAACAAGGTGGCCAATAGCTATAAATAAAACGATCTTTGGGGGTGTTTGAAAAAAATATGGTGTTTTGGGGTGGTTGAGTGGGTTTTGGAGCTAATGTCTTTCTCAACACATTCAGCCAGCACTGCTGAGATCTCGGCTTTGATTTCTGGGCAGGCCACCGAGATTAAAGCGGAGTGAGTTGATGGCCTCAGCCCAGCCACGGACGAATGTGCCAAGACCAGCGTGCTGAATTTAATCAGCTATGAGTATTAAAACATTAAATACATCGCAGACCTACCGCCAATGAGAAACATGCATTCACTCATTCTAATCACATTGTGCAAGTTAATCAGCGGTTGAACCTGGCTAGTTCTTGAGTGGAGGAGACTGCCAGGGAATGGCAGGTGTAACTGAAGAACGCTATTGTAGTAGTCAGCGCACTGCGCTACAAACCCGGCGGCCCAAGTTCGATTCGCGCTCACGAACAATAACAAGTGGAGAATACGTGAACCGGTCAGCCTGGAATGAGTACCTGGTGTATTGTGTAAACATCAGCACTGGGGAGACAGGGGGTGGCCCGGGCATGGTGTAGGCCACCCCCCCCCCCCCCCATCTTGTGCCGTGCCGGTCTTAATAGGTGCTCGCTAACAGCACTTGCTCCAAAAGTAAGTTGAAGGCTAGGGAATACGAGGTGTTCTAGATTTGAAGCTTTCGTGACTGCAAAGATTCATACTCTTTGTTTTTTTCGGTAAAGTCACGTAGGTAAAATAAAAATAACTAAATTAAATCACGACGTTTCGGAGGCAACACAAGCTTCCGTCTTCAGGTGGAACAGTCACAGCAGAATAGCTGTGCCAAGTGAGGAGCTCTTGAGACGCCAGGGATTATATACAGGTTAAGAGGGGGGGGGGGGGGGGAGCCAGAAAGGGACATAATACCAGCTGTTATTACCTTGGGCTGCGAGGTGCCCAGAAGCAGTACAATGGATTCTTGAATCTATCTGTGTACAACTGTGAGTGTTACCCCTTGTATGAATGGTGGGTTTCTCCGTGCACTTTGCTTTCATCCCACGTGATTCCAAGCAGTCATTATTGGAACTAGGACAAAACAATCTCAATGCAGGATCCTTCTTGAAAAAACAAGTTTTTGAGACTCATAGAGCCTTTCCTAGATTAAAATCGAATTGTTATTATGATATAGTCCTCATATAATTGTCTTAATTTAGTTATTGTGCAATTTCCCCATTTTTCAATTCCATTTTGTCACTTAGTATCGATTCACATTGCTAGTTCACTTAATTTGTGACCATTTTTGCTTTAACTTTATTGATGTCGCGACCTTTGCTTTTTCATTGTAACCTAGCTCACGCTTGCGAACTGGACGGAATTTCGACATTTTACAGAGCATCTACATGCAATTGCGTCTGGGAATTTCAACAAACCTGAGATTTGAACCTAGGACTTTCATGTTTGCCGGCTCAGGGCACCGATAATGCACATAATTGTCCCAACCTCCTGCAACCTAATGGGTTGCTTCTATCTCTTAAATAAAATAAAGGTTGGCTTATCATTACAATATAGAGACACTAAGTGGTGTATACTTGGGAGGTCTATTGACATGGGATAACGACTGAACGGAAGACATCAGAGCGAGGATCGCAATGGCAAGAGGAATACGAGCAGGATGCAATAACATCTGTAGAAGTACATCAGCTCCAAGACCATACTGAATAGCTTAATAATATGCGTGTTCAATACAGCGTTGTACGCCTGCCAGACTTGCACATTGAGTAAGTGATATTTTTATAAAAAATTAAACACGCTTTAATGAAATGTACCGTGCTAGTAATGGAAGAACTCCACGACTCCAGGAAGTGGGCCCGAAGCTTGCCATAACGTAAGGGGACCGTGGTGATTTACAGCCAACGTTAGTTGAGCGTGGACAATTAGACCCAAGCCGAAACATAACATATAAAAATGAATGTTTAAAAATATATATTATTTTAATGATAGAATATAGTATGATCATCAGTATGACATAAGTATACCAAGTTTGCAGTCGATACCACATTGGGAAGTGGGTTAAAATTGAGTCACAAGATTTGAGGATACAACAGACAGTGAGTTAATAAAAAGCGTGTAATAATAATAAAAATAATGACGGAGATAAGATATTGGCATTCGAAATGTATTGCTACAGAAGGATACTGCATCTCAACTGGACCCAAAGAGTAACTCATATAAAAGTAAGAAAAAGGTTGCACATAGAAGAAGACCTGATGCAGACAGTGATGAGAAGAAAAGTGGCACCATTTGGACAGGTATCTAGGATGGACAACAGGTCATTTAAAAAAGTGTGTTGTCCGCAAAAATGGAAGGAACCAGAGAGAGAGGAATACCTAATAGAGGATGGCTTGATGACGACATCTTAAGAGATTGGTGCCAGAAAGATGTGGCCTACTACTTGAGCATATTGGGACAAGGCAGTGGAAAGTGGAGAAAAAATTACGAAATGTGCAGTAGACACCTACGGTCTATGTGCCCACAAATCGTGATGATGATGATGGAGTTGCGGATCGAGAGAGAGTAATCTTCCAGCATTGTTCTCCCATCGCCCACAGCGGGTAACAGAAAGGAAACACGCAATGGGTTTCATATCGCATCACGGCTTGAACAGCGCAGGATTTGTACTAAAGTTCAAACAAATGCATGCGGGTGAAGTTGGGCGCTTGTAAAACGCGACGCTGCAAAAGGCGTTAATCTCTCCGAGCAGCAAACACCGCCCTGGCAAGTGCGGGGCCTGTAGCATATGTTGTTATAAATGGGCCCTAAATAAAATCAAATAAACCACGTGAATATTAAAGTAATTATCTTCTTGGTTCTTTCGGTAAAGTCACGTAGAATGGAAATAAAATAATAAAAATAAAACGTATTTATTATGTTTTACCGAAAGAACCAAGAAGATGAATCCCTGCAGTCACGAAAGCTTTAAATCGAAATTTAAAGTAATTGTATTTATTATATTTGCTATACGGCAAGATAATACGACAAATCGCTAACCTTAAACACCCAGTCGTTCATAAATGTTGAAGGCAGTATAGTACTATAGTAATAGAGCAAATGCAGAATCACTGAACCGGAATTGATAGCTTGAAAGCATTTAGCGCGGGGCCCTTGAAAGTGTGATGCCAGTAGCTACGACATATGTAGTAGCTGCTATATATGTAGTAGCTGCTATGTAGTAGCTGCTATGTAGTAGCTGCTATGTAGTAGCTGCTATGTAGTAGCTGCTACATATGCTACATATGTAGTAGCTGCTACATATGTAGTAGCTGCTACATATGTAGTAGCTGCTACATATGTAGTAGCTGCTACATCTGCTACATGTGTAGTAGCTGCTACATGTGTAGTAGCATGTAGTAGCTGCTACACGTGTAGTAGCTGCTACACGTGTAGTAGCTGCTACACGTGTAGTAGCTGCTACATGTGTAGTAGCTGCTGCATCTGCTACACGTGTAGTAGCTGCTACACGTGTAGTAGTTGCTACACGTGTAGTAGCTGCTACACGTGTAGTAGCTGCTACATCTGCTACATGTGTAGTAGCTGCTACACGTGTAGCTACTTTTGCTACTGGGATAATCCGGCACTAGCCGTGGTTCCACTTTGCACCGCCGCCGCCCTCATGTCGCAGAGTCGCGGTGAAAATCCGAGTGAAACTTTTTTAAACATCATTTACTTGGTTTTTGTTGTTGTCTGACGGCGAAATCTTACGCCGCCACCTGCACCCGCGCGCACCACCGCCGCGAGTCGCACGGAGCCGAACACAAACACGCCGATCAAAGGGGACGATGCCGGCCACTCTTTTAACGTTCTCAATTTGAGCCCGAGTGGCCCTCTGAGCCCTCTCATCTCGCCGGGGCCCCTTTAGCCCGCGACCTCGCGGCCTCGCCGCCTCTCGAGACCCATCAGAGGCCCCGGATACGTGCGCAGAGTCTGTGTCTACTACAAGGGGCATCGTCACGCGACGCACACACGCGGACATGCAGCCCCTCGAATGAGTCCCCCACGGAGCGCTGCTCTCCTTGACTCCGGTCAACTCATCCCGACGGCCACTCGAACGCCCGCGTCATTTCAAAGGCGCGCGGCTCCGCGTGACGACGCCGACGAGCCGCTGCCCGCTTTCGTGGATGTCCACCGACGTCGCAATGATTTGAATCTTCCTCCTGTTTGGTTCAACCTCGCCGCATGCGCGCTCACCGAGGGGGACGGTTTGCTTGGAGTCAGGGGGTCAACTTGTACAGCTGCCCCGCGGGAGACGCGCAGGGAAGTTGCTGCGCCAAAGTTATGCCATTTCACGAAGAATATATATTCGTCATCCAGAACCTAAACCCACACTCCTATCGCGTAGGTTTTCGCGCGGTTGGGATGTACCGCTCTCCGACGCGTTTTCGCGTGTTGGCTTGCTGGCTGCACGTTCCGTTGCTGAAGAAGCTCCCAGCACGTGTGGCGAAACGTCGGACATCGTGCCGAACAACCACGTGGTAGAACATGAAACACATGGCAGAGGAGTAATCTACACGTCCTCTCTCTGTCTATCGTTCTACTCATTACTGAGGATTCGCGACCTCTGGTTAAGCCATTGCACTCTTCGTGATTTTGAACTTTACTCTAAACATTAATTTAATACCATTCTCCCGGGGGCCTTTACAACACTATCTGTCCAATCTAAGTTCCTGTCTATCTCTTTATGTACACTTCACCAAAACATCAACAGTTTTCTCAAATCCCCCCCACGCCGTCCTCCTGCCATCATCACAACCTATCCGGTGTGCGCAAAACAATTGTCGTTAAATTTTGACTTAAAACTTTCGTGACTGCAGGAATTCATGTTCTTTGCCTCTTTCGGTAAAGTCACGTAGATAGAAGAAAAAAATAATAATAAAAAGAAAGTGATTTTTTTTTCTTCTATCTACGTGACTTTACCGAAAGAACTAACAACATTTTTTCCGAAATTTATTTTTAGTATTATTTTTATATCTACGTGACTTTACCGAAAGAACCAAAGAATAACAATTGTAGTTGCCATCCATCGCGGTGTAGTCTACAGAATGCCCACCTCTGTCTCTGACAGCGCGCTTCCACTGCGTCTGTTTGCTGCCGACGCAACCACGTGCGAGCGTCGCAGCACAACAATCTAAACAATCGTCTTACACTCTCACAATATTTGTTTTTTTTTTAACTGGTCGGAATTCATTAGCCTACCAAATGTGCAATTATATTGACCGAGAGACTCCAAATGTTTACGTTTGAGATAATGAATCTTCATGGGATCTTGCCTTGTTGAATAGCGAATGATCGGTTTATCGAAACGAAGGATAAATACACATTGGCATGCCTCTCTCTGCTCTGAGATGCCTGTTTACGGTACCGCATATCTGTATTGTGTACATGTACATGCACAGCCCTTTTATAAATCCACTGCTGGATAAGGGCGTTCCCACACCGTGCGGATCATGGGGGTTATATGACCATACTTCACCACACTGGCTATTGCGGGTTGGTGAAGGTGGGTAGCCTAGACGTTGGGACATAGTACAGCACAACAATGCGTTTGGCTGCACTACCCTCTACTGCCGACAAAGTAATACCGCAGCAAGCTAATAACACCTGCCCATCCAAGCGCTATCCAGACTCAACTCTGCTTAGCACCTCGTGACATGACGAGATCGAGCACGTTGCCGAGGTGATTTGGTCAAAGACCAGTACAGTGCTTACATGGCATCTTCATAACGCGCATTACGCATGAACAGGGGTCGGCGACTAAAATAACAAGAAGAGACATTTCCGTCGAATTTCGTGACAAAAAAAAAATCGATATTTCAAGAGACGCAATGTACCTGCGCGGGAGGCTCGGGGCTGTTGCAGTGGCGTCTCCGCGTGTTCAAGTGAACGCGCCTTCGACGAAATAAACCACCGCAAGAAGTTGCTGCCATGTCGTCATTAACGCAAGGAGGCCATGAAAATGGCTTCACAGTAAAAAAAATATCGCGGAAAGATAGACTGACCAAAAAATCATCTAGATTTGAAGTTTTCGTGACTGCAAGGATCCATAGTGTTTGGTTCTTTCGGTAAAGTCACGTAGGTGAAAATATTAAATAAAAAAATAAAAGTACATTTTACTTTTATTAAATTCCATTTTTTATTTAATTTTACTTTTATTTATTTACATTTTATTTTTTCACCTACGTGACTTTGCCGAAAGAACCAAAGATTGTGACCAAAAAATAATCTACTTATTCGGCACACACATCTGTATCAATAGTCGCATGAATGTATCCTTTATGGAAAATGAGGGAACGCAAACTCAACATTGTAGGTGGACCGGCATCATGCAAAAATACATATCTTCAGCGATGGTCTATGTGGTCAATGAAGCTGCAAGAATGTAACTTAAAATGCATTCGTCGGAGGAGGCCGAGTGCCTCAGAAGTCAGAGCGTTGAGCCAGCACAGCTGAGATCTTGGGTAAGGATCCGGATTTCAGCCGCTCGTGATAAAAAAAAAATCGCGTTCTCAAGCATTGCGAGGTTGATGGGTCTCAGACCCGTCACCACTAATTGTGCAACAACAACAAAGAAATCCATCAATTTGAAGATGCGTTTGGCTTGATTAGGCTAAACATTTCAGCTGAAATAATTACAAATGTCGATTTGACCATCACGCGACAATCATACAGCTTCGAAAACATTGGGATCCTTACAGAAAGGCGCCACGTGTTTCAGCGTAAATACAATTTACTCTGAAGGCTTACGATGCCACTTCAATAGATATCTTTTTTCGGGATAAATCCTGCTTAAAAATATCTCATCAAACACAGCTGTTCTTTGACACATTCATCGCCCTGCGTTACGAATCCTTAATCTACATGGCATGTTGCGCAAGTGCACAATCAGAATAACTAACGGGCGGAAAGATCAAAACAAACTTGAAACAATACATTCATGGGGTCAAATTAATGCAGCAGTGGGTGTGTCAGTATGGTTTAAGTTTGTACTCGCCCGTATGCACATGTTAAAAAAGGAAGATTCCACATTTGACATGGCCTCGCGATAAAGCATCCCCCACTCGTTGCCGAGGTTCACAGTTAAAAACCAGTGGACCGCACCGGTTAATACTGCGATTGTAACGGCCGTAATAAAACGACAATTCCGCCGTCTGCTTCACAATTGAAGTTAAAGATCCCCTGACGTCATTCGCAAGTGTGGGCAATTGTGTGCCGTTGTTAGGGCCCAGATTTGCACACATTACCTGCAATTTACATGGCAATCGTCGCCCCGTTACTGGCAGACGAATGCCCCAGGTCACTCCCAGAAGTGAGACTCTCCTGGTCTCTCGAGTTGTCACCTGGTTAAGCAATACGAAGACGGGAACATTTAGCCTTTGATTGATACAGCAGTAAACACCTATTGCCGATAGGTGAGGATAGTAACGTGCACAAGAGGGGGCGACAGTGTGGCACAGTGGTTAGCACACCGCACTTTGTACCCACTGACCTAAGCTTGACTCCCCAGGCATGGCTAATATCAGTGGCGAGTGACATCTCTGCCGGCACCACAACACCCGCCCTTCACCAAGGTGATGAAGTATGGTCGAGTAACCCTCGTGACCGGCACGGCGTAGGTGAGGCATTCATCCAGCAGTGGATTGACAGGGCTGTAAATCTCGGAGCCGGGTTTTGCTTGCTTGGCCATCGAACAAAGGCGGTCACTGTATCACGCGGTTTCAGATGCGCTTCTGCGGCCGTCTGGAATGCTCTTCCTTCCGATACCAGGAAGACACTGGAGCTGTGGCACTTTTTAGTCTACATCGGAGGCTAATATCTTTAGAGCTCATTTTTGTGTTTATTTTTTTGTCCTTCTCCCGTACCTCCGATTGGCACGGTTGGCTGCGTACGGTGCAAAATAAGTTCAACATACACACACGCATACGGTGTAGGGGAGGACCTTCATCCGGCAGTGGATTGACCGGGCTGTAAGTCTTCTATTACAAAATACGAATGAACTAAAGCAAAACAAAAATTCATCCATCCGTACACACATCATAACACACTTGAAAATGTAAATCGATATATATATATTGCGCATCACTTTAAGAATGTTTCTTTTTTTGTTATTTTAAAAGAAGGGCATTAGATAACTCATCCGTACATAACGTATGATTGATTTAGGGGGTCTCATATCCCCGGGGGACGGCCCGCGCGTAACAATGTGGGCCAGTGTCTCGGCGCGCGCAGTGACTCACGCGCGCGCAGCATGCTCCTTTGCGCGTGTTCGTGCGCGCGTCCGCCAAACCCCCCCCACTCACCCCACTATCACCCCCGCCGTCTCCCGCAGCCGCCACTGGGGCCCTGAGCCAAAACGCACGACAGCCACACGCCTTTGCGGAACCTGGAAACTTCCGTTCCCATGACCCCCACCACCGAACCTTTGGCTCCCTAAGCACACAGCCCCTCCAATACCCCCCCAAGTCCCCCCACCCACCCATCCAACCCCCCCCTCCCACGCCGCCACCCACCCACGCCGCCGCCGCCTCATCCCTCCCTCCTCCTCATCCTCCAAAGCAGCCACTGCTGCTGCATCGCCCCCCCCCACCGCCACTCTCCCCTCCATCGCCTCGCTCCCTTGCATCGCCTCCTCTCCCGCCCCGCCCGCCCGCCCCACTCATCCATCGCCTCCCCCGCCCGGCGCCGGCCGGCGCACACGTTCAGCACGTGCCCCTTCTCGCCGACTCAGCCGCGGGGAGAAAGTTCCTGCAACGCACCGCACCGCTCCGCTCGCTCGCTCGCTTCAAGGGTGTAAGGGGCCATCCATACATGACGTCACGCACCTAGGGGAAGGGGTGGGGGGGGGGAGTCAGATATTTGTGACGATGTGTGACGAGGAGGGGCGGGGGGGGTTTGAGAAATGTGACGTCACATCAAAAAAACGCGCAACTTTAAATAAATATAGACAACACGTTCTACTTAATTAAATAGACGTTTTAAATAAATGTTTTCTCCTACAACATCAGAGTGCAGCGCCACATTAAATACGCACTACAATGACAATAGTTTTAAGCGATTTGAAGCATGTTTAATTTTCAAAATGGAAATATGTTTTTTTTTTGGGGGGGGGGGGTGCAGAGCTTTGTGACGTCATATTTGAGGGGGGGGGTCTGACTTTTTGTGACGCCGTGTGACGAGGCGGGGGGGGTCAAAAATCGTCCAAATCGCGTGACGTCATTTATGGACAGCCCCTAACGCGTGCGTGGCAGGCAAAGCACGCGATCCCAACTCCGAAGTGAATTGTGACGACGATTCGTCGGGGCTGATGGGAAAGATGGCGATTGAGTCGTGACGGGTACGCGTGCTTCGGCGCGGTTTTGTCCGTCCGCCGATGGATTTTTTTTGTTTGTTTCGGTTTTTTTTAGTCGGTGGTCACATCACGATAGCTGCGGAAAGGCAGGGGGGCCGACGGAGCCGGGGGGGGTCGACGGAGCTGGGGGGGGCGACGGAGCCGGGGGGGGCGACGGAGCTGGGGGGGGGGCGACGGCGCGAGCAGAGGGAGCCGACACTGACTCACTCACACATCATACACTGACTCACTCACACCATACACTGACTCACTCACACCATGCACTGACTCACTCACACATCATGCACTGACTCACTCACACATCATACACCGACTCACTCACACATCATACACTGACTCACTCACACATCATGCACTGACTCACTCACACATCATGCACTGACTCACTCACACATCATACACTGACTCACTCACACCATGCACTGACTCACTCACACATAATACACTGACTCACACACCATACACTGACTCACTCACACATCATGCACTGGCTCACTCACACCATGCACTGACTCACTCACACATCATGCACTGACTCGCTCATTATGCGCTTACTCACTCACACATCATACACTGACTCACTCACACCATGCACTGACTCACTCACACATCATGCACTGACTCACTCACACATCATACACTGACTCACTCACACATCATACACTGACTCACTCACACCATTCACTCACTCACACATCATACACTGACTCACTCACACCATGGACTGACTCACTCACACATCATGCACTGACTCACTCACACATCATGCACTGACTCACTCACACATCATGCACTGACTCACTCACACCATGCACTGACTCACTCACACATCATGCACTGACTCACTCACACAACATGCACTGACTCACTCACACATCATACACTGACTCACTCACACCATGCACTGACTCACTCACACATCATACACTGACTCACTCACACACCATACACTGACTCACTCACACAACATGCACTGACTCACTCACACCATGCACTGACTCACTCACACATCATACACTGACTCACTCACAGCATGCACTGACTCACTCACACAACATGCACTGACTCACTCACACCATGCACTGACTCACTCACACATCATGCACTGACTCACTCACACATCATGCACTGACTCACTCACACCATGCACTTACTCACTCACACCATGCACTGACTCACTCACACACCATGCACTGACTCACTCACACCATGCACTGACTCACTCACACACCATGCACTGACTCACTCACACCATGCACTGACTCACTCACACACCATGCACTGACTCACTCACACCATGCACTGACTCACTCACACATCATACACTGACTCACTCACACACCATACACTGACTCACTCACACCATGCACTGACTCACTCACACATCATACACTGACTCACTCACACATAATACACTGACTCACTCACACAACATGCACTGACTCACTCACACCATGCACTGACTCACTCACACATCATGCACTGACTCACTCACACCATGCACTGACTCACTCACACCATGCACTGACTCACTCACACCATGCACTGACTCACTCACACACCATGCACTGACTCACTCACACCATGCACTGACTCACTCACACACCATGCACTGACTCACTCACACCATGCACTGACTCACTCACACACCATGCACTGACTCACTCACACCATGCACTGACTCACTCACACATCATACACTGACTCACTCACACACCATACACTGACTCACTCACACCATGCACTAACTCACTCACACATCATACACTGACTCACTCACACATCATGCACTGACTCACTCACACATCATGCACTGACTCACTCACACCATGCACTGACTCACTCACACATCATGCACTGACTCACTTACACCATGCATTGACTCACTCACACCATGCACTGACTCACTCACACCATGCACTGACTCACTCACACATCTTACACTGACTCACTCACACATCATGCACTGACTCACTCAGACCATGCACTGACTCACCCACACCATGCACTCACTCACACATCATACACTGACTCGCTCATCATGCGTTTACTCACTCACACATCATACACTCGCACAACCACTGACCCATTCACTCATCATACACAGGTTCACTCATCGTCTGCTGGCTCACTCGCACATCATACACTCACTCACACTGCCGCTGACTCGACCACACATCATACACTCACTCATCATGCGCTAACACATTGTGCGCTGACTCACACATCATACACTCACTCACGCTGCTGCTGACTCACTCACACATCATACACTCACACATCATACACTGACTCACATATCATACACTCACTCACGCTGCTGCTGACTCACTCGCACATCATACACTCACTCACGCTGCTGCTGACTCACTCACACATCATACACTGACTCACGCTGCTGCTGACTCACTCACACATCATACACTGGGAGTGTCGTGCTGCCAGCTATGGCTGCAGATTTTTGTCGTACGTGTTATGTATATCGTTTATTGTTAAATTTAAAATCACAGTTCCTATGATTACTGTTATTACATTGTTTTTTTAGCTTTATTTTGGTGATTCGAAAATATATGGTTAATCTAAATTGTCTTTTGATTGTTGTTGTTGTTGGCTTGCACCACATTGATTTTTGTACACTGCTTTTAACATGTTTTTTTTCGTGTGGAATATTTGCTGGTTTATTCCAGGATGTTTCTGTTACGCGTTGTCGCTTTAAGATGTTCTGTGTTCAAATTTTGTTTGTTGCGGTTGCACCCGACTTAAGAGCCGCATGGCTCACATGGCTATACCTAATAAATGAAACTTGAAACAACCAGCGCTGTTGAAGCTGCGATAGATAAGCGTTAACGTGTTGTTTTGTTGTGCATTGCGCAAGGTTATTTGTCAGGACTTGTGAATAAGAGACGATGGGACAGAATTCCAAAGCCGAAGTACCCATAGAAACCCCACAAATGTAATGGGATACAATTCCTAGCTCCACACAGATTGATTCAATAATCAATTGTGCGGCACCACGTAGCCCAACCCGACAACACCTGATATTGATTTAAGAGATTTCTTTCATGCGTACTTTTTTTTTCCAGGGCCAAGTCAGCCTCCCCACTCAAACGAGCAGAGGGCATGTGGCACGAATCTCTGTTTTTGGTAGGTCTGAGTCAGTGTTTAAAATTCCACATTCCAATGGCAGGGACCAGTTATCTATGAGACAGCCACAATTTATTTCCCACAAAGTATAGGGATGAACGGCTGAGTTGACCCACCCTAGGATTCAAACTCACAACATTGCAATTAAAAGTCGAGTGGTCATCAGAAAGATCCACTGGGATGGACAATGTAGATGTATAAATGATCGCTGAAGAGAAGCGGGGACAAGTTGAGATCGGTTTTCGTTTATGAACAGCAATCTTCGAGATTTTGATTTAAAGCTTTCGTGACTGCAGGGATTCATATTCTTGGTTCTTTCGGTAAAGTCACGTAGAAGGGAAAGAATAAAATAATAAAAATATAAAACAATACAATTCTCACGACGTTTCGACTGCAAATTTTCTTGCTGTGGTTTTCACACCTGATGATGATTGCTTGTGTTGCAGTCGAAACGTCGTGAGAATGTTATTGTTTTATATTTTTATTATTTTATTGTTTCCCTTCTACGTGACTTTACCGAAAGAACCAAGAATATATAATCTTTGAGATGTTAAAAGGTAGCAGACACATTTATTATATTTCAGACAACATGATCACGATTAACATGAATGTATTGGTTAACGGGGAGAGTGGTGGCAAAGTGCATTATTTGCGGCCTGCATTATAAACTACCAAACTTTTTATTTTATTTTACCAGTGAAGGCCCACTGAGGTGTATAGCTCTTTGTCAGAAGCAACCCGGCCACAAATGATAGCTCAACGAATTGGATGATCACGTGGACATTTATAGCCGCAGCCAACGACTCTAAACGCGTTTATCTAAATGTGGAGGGCAAACCGGAGGACCCGGAGAAAAATCCACGCGACCACGGGGAGAGAGAGACACGCAAACTCCGAATATACAGCAGGCGCCAGGGTTGGCATTTAACCCACGACCTCATGTATACCAGGCGAGGGAGATGACATCTCGCCACCGGGGTACGCTATGAAACCCGACAACCTGAGTTTGTTTCCTGTCCAAGGCTAACATCAGTGCTGATATCTAAACGGTTCTAGCTCCCCCCCCCCATTCCCAACCAACGACCCCACTCATCTTCACCAATTCACACCGTCCAGTGAGGTGAAGTATGGCCAAACGACCCCCCGCAACCGAAACTGCAGTGGATTGACAAAGGCTTACGAATTGTTATTGGTAAAAAAAAAAACGCAAACAAATATTGGTGCGTTTTCGGGAAGTTGAGCTTGGGAAGGCTCCGTTGAACACAAGTGTAGAGACATCAGCGTGGGATGATAATTGCCAGCCAACTCAAACTGCATGCGGTGTCTGTGTAGTGGGTTCCAGGACACGGAGACGGCAGAATAGAAGCAGCACTATTTATTTAAACCTTAACAAGGGTTACACTAGAAGGGGTAGCGGCCCCTCCACCCGTATAACTCAGGAACACACCCCAGGCTCTCTAGCCTAAGCTCTAGGCTCCCAGTTCCTCCGGGTAGGGCTCTAAGGGAGGCTATCAGATCCGGCCCTGGTTAGGCACAGATCTCGGCACCCCGCCGACCAGACCGGCCCTTAGAAGGACTCTGACTCTGGGGCTCTGGGGCCGCACCACTGGCTTGCTGTGCCGGCCCTGAAAAGGGCAGCGGTCACAGGAGTTCCAGGGTCTCACCTAGCTGGCCTTCTTTCTTCACTGGTTGCTTCAGCCTCGGGCCCCACACTCTGCCCCGAGCTCCCTGGCTCCCCGCACTTTATACCCACTGGAGCCTTAGCGGACGTTGTTGTAGCCACCAAGGTGTGGGTGAACCACACCTTCCCGTGTCATGTGTTTATTCCCCATAGCACCCCTACATCTGTAAGGGACGTGTGAAGCAAAGTAATGCACAACGTGGAATTGTAGAATTTCCACCGCCGGCTCAAGGCTGTAAACGGTTAAAATGAGCACCGCATCAATTGCTCATTTGAGCAAGAAATCACTTTGTCGTCACCCACCATCATCTTCATCGTCGCTTAGTGTATAACGCTCAGCGTAACATTGCGGCCTGGGTCTGCGTGTTCGCCGCTTGAGCTGCGATGTTGTTACGCGGTCTCTGATTCCATCCAGTGGATGGAATCGACTCTACAGTTTGGACGGACGCCCTGTGCGCGGCTGGCACCCCTGGCGTGCTGCAGTTCACAAAACAGGGCACTTGCAAACATCGTCGCAACACACGCGTCTAACGTTGGCACGACGTTCGTTGAATTACGGCAAAAGAACTCGCGGATGGTATTGCCGTACATTCACGACAATTGATGATGAGGGCCCCTATTGTCGCTGGCGTATGTCTCTCAAGCTTGTTCATTGCTTTCTGGCTGCCCAGTCGCGTTGGGTTAACGGGGTGTAGTGTACCTTGCCGATGAGATGCAATGTGGTCAAAATCCCAGTTTCATTAATAATAAAATTCGACTCGGTAACAGTAATCTAAAAAGAGATGGGATCAATGTTATTTACATTCAGGATTAAACCACCATCTTCCACTTTCCGTTTAATATGGAGGCTTTCGCGACAAATATTATCCATAATAGAGATTTTTTTTTGGGTTAGATCGCGTAAATGTCAATGTGTCGTTAAACCCGCCACTACCCGACACAGCCAATTAGTAAGTTGTGTTGCTAGAACGGCACACCGGTGTGTTGGGAGAATAATTCCACAACATTTACAATTCGAGTCCGAAGTTTCGCCAGTAATTACAACTAGCATCTTCAGACGACAGCCAGATTCGTGGAGAAATCCTCCCGTGTTAAATTATGATTGGTAATTAGTTTTTTGGGGTTTGATCGTGCCGGCATATTTAACCATAACCCTCCTACTACCCGAGAGATCCAATCAATAAAAGTTGTCACGTGGGTGAATATGCAAATTTATTAGATTGTTTTCAACGCCTTGAACGTTGAGATGTAAAGTTGACATTTGACATCATACCAACTTGATGATCGAACCCAAAAGTTACTGGTTATGAATCCTTCTATGGATCGTGAAACCCTACGCATAATAACGATAATACAAAAAAATGGTATGCGGCATTACATTATTACCAATCATTTATTTTTAAACGATATTACCCATTGTGTATCAAAGTACACAGATTTCTAAAATACTGTGATTTAATTCCTTTTTAAGCGTGAGGTTTCAAAAAAAGAAAGAAAAAACGTTACTCTCGTACGTAAGCAATGGGACAGGAGAAAAGAAAACCCTGGAGACAATACTTTGGGAAATTCCACCTTCAGACAGTGCAAAGTGCAACAACCAGGCTTTGCTTTTAAACCTTTAATAGGGACAGTGTAGCGGCGCAGTGGCTGGCGCATCGCACTATAATCCTTGAAGCCTGAGTTTGATTCCTGGCCAAGGCTACTATCAGAGGCGAGTGACATGGTGACGCTGCCAACCCACCGCCCTCCCCACCCCCGAAAAAAATTGCATCTTATATTTGTCTTAAAATATTGTTAGAACTTGTATTAAAGCAGTAGACAGCTATTAGCAAGTATGTTAGACATTGATATGGGTACCTCCAGAGAGAACACGTTTCGAATTTTGAAATATCAGATTGCAAGGAAAAATAATATCTACAGAAACAGTGGGGGGGGGGAGTAAGAGCTCATTTCGTTTACAAATGTAGTGACGACTTGACACACTTGTCTTGAGATCATTTCTTTATTGAAGAGATGCGTTCACTCGAACAGGCGGAGACCCCCACTGCAACAGGCCCGAGTCTCCCGCGCATCTCCCTTATATATATGGACCGAGGCCACGCCGCCATTCTCGAACCTTCTCGCTGGCTCGAGACCACTCGCTCTACCTGCAGACTCCACTGTCCTCTTCCGTCACCTGGCTACGCTCCTATTCTCGATCATTCCCGTAGCCACCAGTCCATTCGTACTGCAGGCTGACTTCCCCTGTCATTACCTCCCGTGGCCACTAGTCCATTCGTACTGCAGGCTGACTCTCCTGTCATTACCTCCCGTGGCCACTAGTCCATTCGCATTGTAGGCTGACTCCCCTGTCATTACCTCACGTGGCCACTAGTCCATTCGCATTGTAGGCTGACTCCCCTGTCATTACCTCCCGTGGCCACTAGTCCATTCGCATTGTAGGCTGACTCCCCTGTCATTACCTCACGTGGCCACTAGTCCATTCGCATTGTAGGCTGATTCCACTGTCATTACCTCACGTGGCCACTAGTCCATTCGCATTGTAGGCTGATTCCACTGTCATTACCTCATGTGGCCACTAGTCCACCAACACCGCAAGTTGGCTCTACTGTCATTACACAAAGGAGATGTCACTACATCTAAATCAGGTGAAGCCTCCCATAAACCACGTGGCTTCTGTGTGGCCACCCCCACTCTGAAACCCCTCCCCTCTCTCCGCCGCCCGCTGCGAAAACAGACGCCGCCCCGTGCAGCAGCAGAAGCGTAGTGGGCCTTGTGTAGTCTCTTCCTTCCCTATCCTCATCCATCCCGACCCTTCGCTCCCGTTTCTCCGTTCGTTCAAACTAAAACTAAACTTTTTTTTAGTTTACAAGGTTTGGCCCGCTGAGCTATGCAGTTCTCTTTCAGAAGTGACCTGGCCACAAATGATCTCCCAATTAAGTGCCTTATCACGTGGAAATGTATAGCAGACAAATACTCTAAAGGCGTGTTGATTCTAAATGTGGAAGGGGAAAAAAACCGAAGGACCTGGACAAAAATCCACGCGACTGCGGGGAAGAGAGACACGCAAACTCCAAATATACAGCAGCAGACGTCAGGGTCGGGATCGAACCCACGACCTCCTGCATACCAGACTAGGTAGTTGACATCTCAAATTTTTAAATATTAGCTGTTCTAACCTCTGCACCCATACATTACATATCCTTGACTCTACCCACCTTAACCGTGCTGTAGCCCGGAGTAAGAAGTTGCGAGTGCCTACACAAGTAGTGTATACTTCCAGACTTTCAGTGATGGTATGTGTCTGGTCGGTTGTAGGGAAGCTTTCTGAAGCCATGCGTGGTCACGCGTGTTTGTTGTTCTTGTTGATTTTTAAATATATTTATTTTACTTAAATTATGATTCACTATGAGGATGATCACGACGATGAATGTATACTTACAAACAACACATTTTTTCCCTGCATGAGCAACTTAAGTAAGAGTTACAATATGCGATTGTTAAATGTAGATATATATAAAGTTTTGTGATAGCTGCCAGCCCGACTGTCACTGCTAATTTGCTGCGTTATCAAAGGCTCGAAAGAGTATTTATATGAGTACATTTTTAGTTGTTAAACCATAAAAAAGTGTTTTTCTGTGTACATTTGTACATGACACGCAGCCAAGATATGGCGTGCAAATGTAGGTATTGGCATTGCTTCTGCGAATGCAACGTGGCAGTAGGGCACGCCGACTCCACTTTAAAACAAGAAAGGAAGATGATATCCAAACACGGGCCGCATGCATTTGCTTGAAAAGTCGAGCACAAACCAAACAGAACGTCAAGAAATAAAGTGGTAAATCCTGAAAATGAGTGTTTTCTTTTCCTATCAATGGGCCCTTGAGGTTTGGAGTGCCGCTCGAGGTTTGGCGATGCTTTGCCAGGCTCCCCTTGTGCAATTAGAGACGGCAAACACAGAGAGCTCCCCCCCTCCCTCCCTGCACCCACCTCCACCCCAACCACCGCAAGGACACGCGGACAGGCGGCCACTCACCGCCACCTCAATGCAACTCTCCCTTACATAGCCGTGTCCAAATACAGCGCACAAAGGGAGGACACAAAGGTGGTGGGTGGCGGGTGGGGAGGAGGGGAGGGCCTTCCATTTTAAACGAGGGCGCACACAGACCCAGGCACGCGCGGTCCGCCGCGCACGTACACGGGCTAATCCATTCGAGGTGGCGCCCACCTCCCCCTTCCACCTTGCAGGCGTACGGAGGTGTGGCGAGGCCGTGTCGAAAGCAGAACAGCAAGGAGGTTGCAAGCACCTGCGCCGATGGCACGAAAGCCGTCTGCGTCGCGCCAAGAGACAATGAGCGCTCGCTCGCTCGCTCTTGTTGAACGCACGTGGCTTTCACTTGCCAAGAGGCACCCTTCCGAAGTCCTCGTACGGGAATTGGCGCAAACGAGGTGAAGATATCGGTTAAAGGCGCAGCCCTGAAATCGCCTGCTCGCGAGAGTGTTTCTTACAGGGAATTTGGTCTACGTGATTCAAGTTGACCGGACCCTTTTTTTCTTTTTTTGCCGAACAGGTCCGTCCACTGCTTGCCGAGCTGCATTGGCTTCCGGTTTCCCAACGGAATACAGGATAATGTCGCACACGTTACACACACACAAAGTACTTGCCACGAGTGAACCACCAATAACCTTGCTGATCTCGTCAAGGGCCATGAACCATCACGCGACACTCTGGCCACCCTCGCAGCAGCAGAGGCTTTTAACTGCTGGCCATCGAACAAAGACGGTGATGACCGCATCGCGGCGCTTTCACGATGCCCATCTGCGGCCGTCTGGAACGCTCTTCCTTCCGATATTAGGAAGCCACTGGAGCTATGCACTTTTCAATCTAAATTGAAACCTAATTTCTTTAGAACTTATTGCTTGTGTTTGGTTTGTTGTCCCCCCCCCCCTCCCCGCACCTTCGATGAACACAGTTGTCTACGTATGGTGCGAAAGAAGGTCAACATACATACACGTGTAGTGTAACAGCGCCCCCTGGTGGACAGCGGCGGAAACTGTGGTGGACAGACAGCGCACACGCCGGTGCGGGCGTGTGAGCACGGTGTGTTGGCAGGGCGGAGGAACTGGGGCAAGGGTCACGGAGGACCCCGACTGGAGGCCCCTGGAACCTGCTAGCGGGTTCGAGAAGGGCGGAGCCAGGGCCGCGCCGGGAGCATAAAAGGAGCCGCGAGCGGGGGGCTCGGGGCTGCCGGTTCTGCTCGTTGGACTCGTCTCGTCGCCCCTGTCGTCTCGTCGCCGCCGTCGCTAAACGTCTCCGCTAGACGTTGCGCTACGAATGAGAGTAGTTGGCTATCTCGGTCAGCGCCGTCAGTGTTAGACGTGCTAGTGTTGTGTACAGGCTGAGCTACAGTGGAGAGTGTGTGGACGAGACTGTGAAAGTTGTTAATAAAGAAGGTGCCTCCTAGAAACTCTGTCTCGGAATCGTTGACACTACACATGCATACATGTCGGAAAATTGTGGGTGGGACCCACATTTTACCCCACCTTCCACGCGTAAAAAAAAAAACTGGCGTACCCATGGAATACCGCCCCCCAAAAAGGGTATTATTTGGCCTAATTTTCCAAGCTCGCCGCACCGTCTTGGAAGAGGTGGGAAGTACCCGCACCTTTACCACTTCACAAATGAGTTTACGTTCATGTCGTGGCTGGACAGCTGTTCCGGGAGATCAAATCACACCAGTGACCTCTGCGTTGCATTTCCAGTGGCATAACCATTACACCGTACACACGTATCCCACTTTAATAATATTAATAATGGGGATGTATTAAACACCACTCATCGTTTGTGATTGATGGCTGTTAAACAAGGCACCTTGCATGCACAATACGCCGCTCTCTTTTGCTCTTCCAATTTAATTAAAACTGCCTGGCAGAATTTGAATTAAATTGCGTAAACCGTTTCTGTTTGGGGTGTCAACCACTCAGAACATCTCCTGTAATAGACGCTGTGTGTGTGTGAGAGAGAGATGCCACAGGTGTGAGCATCTCCATCGACGCTGCCAGCTCCCTTCCTCGCTGTTCCTGTGTGAGACACGGAGATGTTACGGTCACAATATCCCATCGTCTGCTGAGAAGAAAGTAAGAGGAGAAGCATCACATTGAAATGGGGTGTCTGTAAGTAGAGCACTGGGAAGATGAAAACGCATGAGTGAAGAGAAGACAAAAATAACTTTGGGCACGGTGCCGTCATCACCATCATCATCATCACGATCCATGGGGCAGATAGCCCACAGGTGTCCACTGCACGTTTCATAATTTGTTGTTTCCACTTTCCTCTGTGTTGTAGTGACAATATGCTCAAGTAGTGCGTTACATCTTTCTGGCACCAAACTCTTTACGTCATCGTCGATCCATTCTCCCTGAGGTATTCCTCTCTTTCCTCTTCATTACACTTTTCCTGCTGTTGTCCATTCGACGTATGTATTTGAATAAATACGATGTTTTGACGAGAGTAAGGGGATCATTAGTCGCCATCCATGTATACGATCTTCCTAAGATGACAGACGATATATAAACAAGAGGTCTATGTATATATATAGAAAGATCAGAGAGATGTAAACAGAAATATAGATGTGGCGATATGAGAGAAGAGCGAAACGTGCAACATAGAAACGAGAGATATTCAAATTGCGATTTGTACGTGCAATGTCTTGTTTAGTCTATTCGAATTTTGAACTGATATTCTAAACGCTTGGGTTTTCTTCCTCGTGAAATCCAGAGACCCCTCGAGCTACCTTGAGGCCCTAAACTTGTCCTCGTTTTACCAAGTCCCGCGCTGGCATTTCACACGTGCACCCACACACGTGTTGCACATCTCCACCACGAGGCCGCGCCTGTGCGTGAGTCCTGTTGCGCGCCACGTGTGTATTTCTCACACGCATCACGAGCGTGTGTGTGCAGAGACAACTCCCCTTATCTATGACCCGATTACCCACACTTTATATCCACAAAGACTCCTATTTCGTACTACTCTTATTATCTGCAATCATGTGTGGGGTTTCCCCCTTCTGCTTTGCCGAATGGCGCTCCCGACTATTTAAAACAAAAGCTATACGTTATTTGTTTGTTTAACACGTAGGCTTTCGCGACCAATATCATCCATAACAGAGGTTTTTTGGGTATGTACCGCCCGCTAATCCGCCGTGTAAATTATCAGATGATACGATACGCGATATTCGTCTCTCCACGTCACCACGGATAAGGGAGAGTTGCCCTGTACTCCTTGGGTGCCAGTGGGGAGCGGTGGTGCAGTGGTTAGCGCTACGCTGCGCCACCAACACCGGCCTCCCGAGTTCGATTCCCGCTCTACGGCCACCAACACCCAGTGATGATTATCTGAACCGGTCCTGGGCGTCCTCTCGGTCGACTCAGCTTCAAATGAGTACCCTGGCGTGTTAACATCGCTCCTCGGGAGACAAAGGCGGTTAATGCGAGCGTGGCGCTTCATAGGTGCTCGCAAACGGGACTTGGCCCAACAGCCTCTCACAGGCTACACGGGGGGAGAGGGGGGATCTTTGTCTTTGGTGTGAATGTCCCGTGGGCCGGGTGCTGAAGGGACCACCAAAGCCGGGCCACTGGGGCAGAAACAATGGAGCTCGTGGGCCACTGTGATGGGTCCATTCGTTACTCACGGTGGAGGATTTACAATCGGGTGGGATGGCAGGCGGCTCCGCCCTCTAACCCGTCCTGTATTCTCCCACTGCCTCCCCAATACGCCAACAAGGCTGCTCTCACACTCACGGACACGGTAACCCCCTGTCTCACCAATCAATTACACACACAAAAAAGAGAAACCACACGCAACCAGTCACACCCACACACGCTATACAGTGATGGAAAAAAAGTATTTGATCCCCCGCTGATTTTGTACGTTTGCCCACTGACAACGAAATGATCAGTCTATAATTTTAATGGTAGGTTCATTTTAACAGTGAGAGACAGAATAACAACAACAACAAAATCCAGAAAAACGCGTGTCAAAAATGTTATAAATTGATTTGCATTTTAATGAGGGAAATAAGTATTTGACCCCTCTGCAAAACATGACTTAGTACTTGGTGGCAAAGCCCTTGTTGACAATCACAGAGGTCAGACGTGTCTTGTAGTTGGCCACCAGGTTTGCACACATCTCAGGAGGGATTTTGTCCCACTCCTCTTTGCAGATCTTCTCCAAGTTATTAAGGTTTCGAGGCTGACATTTGGCAAATCGAACCTTCAGCTCCCTCCACAGATTTTCTATGGGATTAAGGTCTGGAGACTGGCTAGGCGACTCCAGGACCTTGATGTGCTTCTTCTTGAGCCACTCCTTTGTTGCCTTGGCCATGTGTTTTGGGTCATTGTCATGCTGGAATACCCATCCACGACCCATTTTCAATGCCCTGGCTGAGGGAAGGAGGTTCTCACCCAAGATTTGATGGTACATGGACCCATCCATCGTCCCTTTGATGCGGTGAAGTTGTCCTGTCCCCTTAGCAGAAAAACACCCCCAAAGCATAATGTTTCTACCTCCATGTTTGACGGTGGGGATGGCGTTCTTTGGGTCATAGGCAGCATTCTTCCTCCTCCAAACATGGCGAGTTGAGTTGATGCCAAAGAGCTCCATTTTGGTCTCATCTGACCACAACACTTTCACCCAGTTGTCCTCTGAATCATTCAGATGTTCATTGGCAAACTTCAGACGGGCATGTATATGTGCTTTCTTTTGCAGGGAGACCTTGCGGGCGCTGCAGGATTGCAGTCCTTTATGGCGTAGTGTGTTACCAATTGTTTTCTTGGCGACTATGGTCCCAGCTGCCTTGAGATCATTGACAAGATCATCCCGTGTAGTTCTGGGCTGATTCCTCACCGTTCTCATGATCATTGCAACTTCACGAGGTGAGATCTTGCATGGAGCCCCAGGCCGAGGGAGATTGACAGATCTTTTGTGTTTCTTCCATTTGCGAATAATCGCACCAACTGTTGTCACCTTCTCACCAAGCTGCTTGGCAATGGTCTTGTAACCCATTCCAGCCTTGTGTAGGTCTAAAATCTTGTCCCTGACATCCTTGGAGAGCTCTTTGGTCTTGGCCATGGTGGAGAGTTTGGAATCTGAGTGATTGATTACTTCTGTGGACAGGTGTCTTTTATACAGGTAACAAGCTGAGATTAGGAGTACTCCCTTTAAGAGTGTGCTCCTAATCTCAGGTTGTTACCTGTATAAAAGACACCTGGGAGCCAGAAATCTTTCTGATTGAAAGGGGGTCAAATACTTATTTCCCTCATTAAAATGCAAATCAATTTATAACATTTTAGACATGCGTTTTTCTGGATTTTGTGGTTGTCATTCTGTCTCTCACTGTTCAAATAAACCTACCATTAAAATTATAGACTGATAATTTCTTTGTCAGTGGGCAAACGTACAAAATCAGCAGGGGATCAAATACTTTTTTCTCTCACTGTATATAAAGACAAAGATGCCCGGTGTTGCCTTGACAGACTGTTGGGGCAAGCGCTGTTAGCGAGCACCTATGAAGGCCGGAACGGCACAGGAGTGGGTGGGTGGCCAGCACCACGCCCGACCGCCTTTGTCTCCCTAGTGGCGATGTTCACACGCTTCACCAGGTACTCATTTGAGGCTGAGTCGACCTAGGGGAATCGAACTCGGGTCGCCGGGTTCATAGCGCAGTGCGCTACCTGCAACACCATCGCTCCACGCATATATACACACACACACATACACACACGCACCTACACGAAACCCCCCACCACCCCCCCCCCCCCCCGTTGATGTTAGCGAGCGCCTATTAAGGCCAGCGCTGCGAGAGAATGGACCAGCTGTGCGCGGTGACAAGAGAGAACGCGCGCCTCGAACTGGGCCACCGTGGAGATGGAGTGATGAGATCGGATCCGGATCGTGTGCAGTTAATGTTAAGGCCGCATTCGCAACAAATGAGGGCGCCCTTAGGTCCGGCACCACGACTGCCTGCTCGTCTTTGTCTCCACAGGGCCAATGCAGACCACACACAGGTTGAGTTGACATCGGGTTCTGACGTCAGTTGTAAACGGTGTGACGCTGTTTGGCTGGATGACTCAAACGAGATTCACTGGGAGTCATACCCAATCGACAAATCGCGGGGCGATGTCACGATGCATCAGACATCTGTGAAAAAATTGCTTTATAGCTCATCGTATTCCTCCAGTATAAATATTCAGATTCTTTGACTGATTGATGATAACGTGTGTATAATCACGCGCGTGCGTGTATTGTGTGAGTGGATTAGTCGTTGTATTCATATAAGTTAGCAGCTGATTTAGTCACGTGAATCGTGTCGGGACTCGAGACGACATGGACCAGATGGGAAATATAATATAGATTGTCGTTAATTGAATAGTGACCCTGAATCGTGATTCAATCATCGAATGATTAGGTGAGGGGGGATTCGCATTGCATGCCTATAACCCCATTTGGTTATCAATCGTTAAAACATGTATAATGTTAATAAATGCATAGGTTTGATGAAACAAAGTAGTTGTACTTACGTGCCCGTGCTAAATTCGTCTTTCGATTATTTCAAGTCGAAACGAGTCTCAGCACTTATTTCTGAGCACAGATAAAACGATTCACTTTTAACAACGGCAAGAACAACAATTTGAACTTATACAGCGTCTAAATGCCACTGATAAAAAATATATATACCGTATATATTTTTTGAAACCGTATATATTTTTTGAAACCGTATATATTTTTGATCGTAAAGTTGAGAGATAGCTGAAACTCGCGACGGCTCCAAAAACAGTTTGTTTCATACATTTCTCTTCATTTTATTCGCATGCATTTTGTAATGTTCAGGTGAAAACGGTCCAATCCCTCGAGCTTGGGGATGCATTTCAAACAGCCGCCGCATTAGCATTCTCATTCGGGAGCTTAATCTCTCCCCCTTTTAGGCAATGCATAAATGGGCCCGTAATTATCCCTTAGGCGGGCCACAAAAGGCACCCTAATTGTTCACGCCGGTCCCATTAAGACAAAAAAAAGACAAAAAAGAGAGCAAAAGAGAGAGAGTTTTAAAAAAAAAATGCAACCCGTTTGTTTTCTTTGTTTCTGTCCCTCCCCTTATATTTCCCTTTATTTATTTCCCTTTAAAAAAAAACCTCGCGATCCCCCTAGAGTATAGCATTGAGCCGCCCAGCTTTGCTTGCTTCTCCCCCCCCCCCCCTTTCCAAGAGAGAGACCTAAAAGCCACATCCACCAAGCGATCACTGTGGGAACGCACGCACGCCGTCCGAAAAATGCAGTGAGCTCACCTCTCGCGCACAATGACTCCCCTCCGCCGGTTAGCGGCACCCCCAGGGTTCCATCGGCGATGTCACGAGAGAGAGGAGAGAGAAAGGGGTTTTTTTTGTTGTTGGTGTTGTTGTTGGGATTTACAACCTCAAATGATATTCTTTGGGTCTTTCGATAAAAGTCACGTAGATAGGGTCAAATTAATAATAATAATAATCCGGAGGATGACGATCGCTTGTGTTGTGACCGAAACGTCGTGGTTTTTAATCTTGATTTGAAGCTTTCGTGACTGCGGGAATCCAAGTCACGTAGGTATAAAACAAAATAAATAACGACGTTTCGATCGCAACACAAGCGACCGTCATCAGGTGGAGCAGATACAGCAGAACTGCTGACAATTGTCAACGTGACTTTACCGAAAGACCCAAAGAATGTGAATTCCTGCAGTCACGAAAGCTTTAAGTCAAGATTTAACCTCAAATTATATCAGTCGAGCGCCCTTCCTTTATTTTCGCTTGCTTCTTCATCTCATGTCCGTCTTCTTTTCTGATGAATCGTCGACGGGCGCTTCGAGTGCTTTGTACGCGCGTGTGTACATTCGTGTACACGCGGGCGTGCGTGAGTGGATTCGCGTGCATCAGTGGCGGTTATCTGATCTGGTCAAATGAGTACCTGGTGCGGTGTATAAGCGTCAGCACTGGTGAGACAAAGGCCCTCCAGGCTTTGTGTTGACCACACCATCGCCGGCTGGTGCACAGTGACGACCTTCATAGGTGCTCCCGAACCGCAGTTGCCCCAAAAGCCTCTGGGGGCTACCTGGGGGGTATTTGTCTTTTGTTACTTTCCGGTAGCGGAGTGGTTCCTCGTGCAAATGCGAAATGGTGAGGCAGCCCATGGGTTTAATTCCTGGCCGTGATCATTTTCGACAGCACCGTCATCCACCTGAGGTTGTCATCGGAGTTGTTTGGGCCAAAATGCTCAAGTTTAAAATTGATCTAGATTTGAAGCTTTCGTGACTGCAGGAATCCCACACTCTCTGGTTCTTTCGGTAAAGTCACGTAGGTATAAAATAATATAAACAAATAAATCACGACGTTTCGATTGCAACACAAGAGAGGCATCTCTCTCCCACTTCAGCAAAACAAAATTCTTGCTGTGGTTTTCCCACCTGATGATGATCGCTTGTTTTTGCAATCGAAACGTCGTGATTTATTTTTATTTTAAAATTGATACCTGATTCCGACTCGGGTCACGCCTAGATTTGGCTTCGGCCTCAAGCGAGCTACCTGCTAACTCCGATGCGTTAACATCAGCACCGGGGCACCTAAGCCGCGCGTGGTACTGGCCGCACCGTCCGCACTCGTGTCGTACTGCCCCTAATGAGGCACCTACCAGGTTGATGCGGTCCTTCAGATTACGGAGGTCTTGTCGTTCGTAGTTGTGCTTAAGTTCATCTCACGGACACCGACGCACGACCTTGCTGTGCTACTTTTTAAGTTCATCTCACGGACACGAACTCACGACTCTGCTGTGTTGCATGCTATTGCAGTACTTCACTCCACGTCCCAGCTTATTACTGTACACGGTCAGCACACCCGTTCAAGCAATGCTGATTCTTGGTCTCATTATGTTGTTTCAAGTAGAGTCGGGACGATTCAATCTTGATTTGAAGCTTTCGTCACTGCAGGAATCCATCACTCTTTGGCCCTTTCGGTAAAGTCACGTAGGTAGAAAATAAAATAAATCACGTTTTGGGCGCAACACACCTGCTGACGGACGCTTGTGTTGCGCCCGAAACGTCGTCATTTATTTTATTTTATACCTACGTGACTTTACCGAAAGAACCAAAGGGTCGGGACGATTCGTCGATTAAGACGAAGGCGACTGATCGACTAGATATTATAATCAACTACTTATACTGCGTGCCCCTTTAAAACGTCCGCCCCAATGTCCCGCCCGTCGAAGGCAGGAAACCCCAACAAGCCACGCCCAGTGCGACATTCCCGACGCTGCCGATGACGTCACTAAGCCCCACTCATAACCTTCCATCCAGCGGCACACGTGGGAAAAGAGCTTATGCTCTGTGTCCAACTACTCTGTGTTCTTGTTATCGAGCAATTGAGTAAATCGAGAACCTCGGATAGCCCAGCTCCATATTGTAACGTTTTGACTCACCCCTCCTGGACATCTGTGCAAAAAAAGCTTCATAGCTCATCGGATTCCCCCAGTATAAATCAATGTTCTGATTCCGATATTGAAGACAATGTTTTTTAGGTGTCACTAAGCCCCACTCATAACCTTCCATCCAGCGGCACACGTGGGAAAAGAGCGTATGCTCTATGTCCAACTACTCTGTGTTCTTGTTATCGAGCAATTGAGTAAATCGAGAACCTCGGATAGCCCAGCTCCATAGTGTAACGTTTTGACTCGCCCCTCCTGGACATCTGTACAAAAAAAGCTTCATAGCTCATCGGATTCCCCCAGTATAAATCAATGTTCTGATTCCGATATTGAAGACAATGTTTTTTAGGTGTTTACTCTGCGTCCGCGACTGAGTGCGACTACATTATTTTGTTTGCTGTAACGTGGTCATAGTGACGGGAATTCCTGGGTAAAGTATATCTCATACATTTCTCACATTGCTAGAACACAGAACACGTGCGCCCAACATTACCAAGACAACAAGATACAAAGATCCCCAGTATAGCCTCAACATACTTTTGGGGGCAAGTGCTGTTAGCGAGCACCTGTGAAGACCGGAACGGCACACGAGAGGGGGTGGGTGGCCCAGCAACACGCCCGGCCGCCTTTGTCTCTCCAGTGGCGATGTTTACACACCGCACCAGGTACTCATTTGAGGCTGAGTCGACCTAGGGGAGGCCCGGGACCGATTCAGAAAATCGTCACTGGGTGTTGGCCATGAACAATAATCGAACTGGTGCACGCACACACCTCATCAGGATGCGTCTTTGCAACAACGCACATTTCCTTTAGCAGGATACTTTAGGGATTGCCGCCGTGGTGTTATTGTTAGCACCCTGGACTTGCAATCCAGAGGGTTGTCGAGTTGAATCTGCCACCACGGCAGCTGAAGCACCCAGAAGTACGATTTAGAACACAGCCGTCTATCTCGTGTCTATCGGCAGGTCAACCCAGAAGTACAAACGGGTACGAGGTCGCTTGTAGGTGGGGCAAAGTTTGGCTACTCCCACTTCTTCCAAAATATCTGGCCAGCAAGGAAGAGTAGGCCAAACACCCTCTAGAGGGTCTCTATTGAGCTCTCTCCAGAGGAGACCCCTTCTTCATAATAAAGGTTTTTGGGTTAGATCGCGTTTATTTATAAATGTGTCGTAACCCTCCACCACCCGACACGGCCAATCATCAAAAAAGTGTCACGTTGACAAAAGACAAATAGTTCACTACTTTAGCCCACCGGTGTGTTGAAGAGTGAATCCACATTTACAGTTTGAGTACGCCGTTTCGCTGGTAAATACATCCAGCATCATCGGGCAATTCGCCAGAATGGTAAAGCCCACGCTTGCTCCCGGTTTTATATAGAGCAGCAGGGTGACGTCATCACTTAACTCATATCAGGTGCAGTGATTAGAGGCGGAGGGGGGGTGGTATTGTAATTATATAATCGATTAGTAATCAGTCATTGGTTATGATTAGTAATGAGTTGTTGATTAGTAATTCCCCTTCTGCCGGCAGTGGCGTGAACAAGCACATTGCAGGGCACCACCTTTAGCTTTACCTTTTTAGAACCTACAGAGAGTCGTGCAAAGACTTCCGTGAATCCACAGACAATGTCGTGAATTCAACTTCATTCCAGTTCCTCTCCAGGTGTTCAAAACCACAGCCATATCTGCACAGGGCTAAAAGCTTCTTGGGAGGCGCACGGAGAAAGAAAAAAACAACATGCAAGAGTGGCCGAGCGATGCGTTTCAGGATTAACATCCCGGGTAGGCAGGTGTGAGGTCACGCGTGAGTGAGGCATGGCCCACTCTGCCGTCCATGCCTAGAGCCTCAAGGCTCTAACAATAAAACAATAGTTGCCCTGATATCCATGCGGTAACCGGCAGGATTGATAAATGAATGAATTCAAACAAATGGATAACCCTAAAGCTTTTAGTCAGAAACGGCTGAAAAGTATGTTGTTAAGGACGAGGTGAGTTTTGAAAATATATACGGCAGTATATGATTTATACGAGTTGTATTTCCACTCTCATACCTCAATTTCCACTCTCATATCTCAAATTTGCTGAAGACCTTAATTTATCTATGACCTTGAAAGCGCCAAGCTTCGTCAGATCTCACAAACTAAGCAGGTTGGAGCCTGTATAGTGCTTGGATGGGTGGAACAGCATGTATGACAGGCGTTATATGCTATGGGGCTACGTGGTGGTCATATATCATTAGCCAAGCAGGATTGAATGATGACGTAGATAGGTAACCACCAGTGCATAATAGGTCTTACAGGCTATGGGCCTACGTAATAGGCAGCAGAACTCAGTGCAACCAACAATCAATTGTTATACCGTTCCCACATCTACACGAGCCCGCCTTCACAAACCCGCAATGACCAGTGTGGTGAAGTATGGTAAAATAACCCACACAACCTGCACGGCATGGGGAGGCCCTCATCCATCATTATATTAAACAATAGGGCTGGACATGTACGCATATACCATCTTCTTTCCAATATTAGAAAGCTGCTGGAGCTGCGCTCTTTTAAATCGAGTTTGAAAAGTAATTTCTTTAGAACTTCTTTTTGTGTAACAGTTTGTTGTCCTTCCCCCGCACCTCCAATTAGCACGGTTGGATACGTACGGTGCGAAAGAAGTTCAACATACCTACACGATTCTTCTTCGTAACATTTTCCCCATGTTTATCTTCATATTTTGTCAGGTGCCTAAGCCCCTCCACCCCGCAGTTGCACCGCCTGCACACCTCATTGATGTGCACGCGAACGCGTCTCGCTTAGGCTTGAATCTCGGGACGGCAGGGCACGATGCGTTACATGCCACCGCACCTGGCTGACACCACGGGCACTCGAAAGCAAACCTCGACATTGAGTTTACAACCAGCGCCTGTAAGCAATGGTAACGCAGTGGCGAGATGTTAACTACTTCGACTGGTATACAGGAGGTCGCGGGTTCGATCCCGACCCTGACTGCCTGCTTTATTATTTGGAGTTTGCGCGTTCTCTCTGTGGTCGCGTGGACATTTTTTTCTGGGCCCTCCGATTATTCCCTTGACATTTAGAAACATGCGCTTAGAGTATTTGGCTTCTGCTATACATTTCCACGTGAATAATCCACGACGTTGAGCTATAATTCGTGACAGCTACGTCACTTTTGAAGAAGAAGAAGAAAAAAAGAACTACGTCGCTCGGCAGTCCCTTAACCTGGTAAAAATAAAATGTGTTTAGTGTAGGGCCTCTAATTGCCGGAGCAATGACATCTGAATCGTGGGCACGCCATTAAAGAGCGATCAAGAGGGTCGTCGGCGGCGTTCGGAGCGCAGCAACGCGCGGCGGCGGCGGTTGGGTCTCGTGAAGGCACTCGTGAGAAGCTGCGTTGATCCGAGGCCGGCACGCCGAGCCCCTTTGTGAGTCGAGACGGAAAGGGCCCCCTTTTGTGGTGGGCACGGCGCGGAGTCGCATCGAGAGGCTCGCTGGGAAGGGGGAGTGTGCGGCGAGGGGGTTGGGAGGAACAGGAACCTCCTCGTGTGACGGGATCGGGCCCACTGGTCCCGTGTCCCCCTGCTAAAGCCGGCATAATCACGGATAAATGATCTTTTGTTGCAAATGTTGCTGTGTTCGTATCGTGAGAAGAAACAAGCTACTGTATCATGGAGCAACGGATGGGCTTTGCTTTGCTTTTGCCGGTTCACACTATTGCGGTGGTTCTGTTGTTGTTGTTGAGGCTTTTAACAGGCTATGTATTCAATAACACCGTTAATGTGAGTGTATATCGTAGATATACATAATTAAGCATGTTGAGAAGTAAAAATTTGTGGAATTATTTCTGTGGAAATCGATCAATTCAAGACAGGTATTTTGTGATCATCGTTGAAGTGTGAAATTAGAGCGACGTGTCAAACTTCACCAATATTTTAAAGAATGCCTCGGCATAAGCCAACCGTCAACAACAAATGTTTATTCTTTACTTATACATTCTTGAATTGAGAGTTTATGCGTGCACTAAACAATGTAATTGACATCATGAAGGTTTATGACAAATGTACGTAAATGAAATGTTACCAAAAACGTATGCCGTGCGAAGAAGCACATGTCTCATAGATTGTTCTTCTGATCTATTTAGTCACAAGTTGTGTGCATAGTACTCTTACACCGTTTATTGCGGTTATAATAGATTTTTTTAAATCTAAAACGAACCTTTCCAAAGAGCAGACAATAAACAACACGCGAATCCATATGCTCCATTTAAAATCGTAAATCTGCATTTTCTCATTACGTCCCCTTTGTGTCCGCTTAACCCCAACCCCGAAAATAAGCATGCAAAACAGCTGTGACCCGATCGTACGGGAGCGGCGAGCCAGCGTGCAGTCACTCGCAACACTGAGGCATTGTACCACCCACCCCACCGGCTCGCAACACACACACACACAACCTCTACCGGCCTTCGCAGTGGGTATCGCTGTCAGCGCGCCAATTCATTTATTCATTCACGGAGGGGGGGGGGGGGGGGTGCTGCCCGCCGCCAGTTAACCAGGCAGGGGTAGCTAGGAGGCGTAACTGTGTCAGCCAGTCACAAGGGACCGGATACCGGGCGGACAATGCGGTGTCAGTCTGCGACATGAACACGAATAAAACGTGAACAAACCGCCCATTCTTCCTTTCTTGATTTCTTTCTCCGTATTTTTTTTTGTTTGTTCCGCGGCCGCATACATTTACCTACGTCCGAGAATCTGGCGTTAAGCAGGCCGCTTCGACATTGCCTGCAACATGCCGCGTGCCTGATAGAGTGCGTGTCGTGCGAAATACCCGTCAGATATTAGTTCCATGAAATACGTTGCGCTGTATACAGACACAACGCTGAATTCGCAACTGCAATACGTTCTGCAAGTACCGGTAGGTAAAATAGTGTATAGCGATGATCCTATAATAATAAATTCAAAATTGGATTTCGGTTGTCAAAAGTAGAATTTTTTTTAAAAATGTCCCTTACACCTATGAATTCATCAATACACACTCCTAGCATTGAGACCTTACATTCTCCGCCTTTGCAATCTTAAAACTGCCAGATATCTAACTCTTGAAAAAAAAAACCCTCACACATTCGTCTATAACACTGTGGCCTTAAACATTAAAAGTGTATTAAAGGCGACGTTTCAGGCAATGGGCCATCTACTATCTGCCCTTTCTATGCGCTGTGAAGCAGAGCTATTGCCTGACGGTTACATACAAGTTATAGGAATCGCGCATTGGCATAGATTATGTCACGCTCTCCAACATTGACATTGGAAGTATTTGATTTTTTAGTAGCTGTCAGAGGAAAATAATAATTTGCAAATATTGCTTTTGACTCTGGTTTCCATCTCCAGGTTTTATACAACACATATTCTTGGTTCTTTCGGTAAAGTCACGTAGAAGGGAAATAACAAAATAATAATACAAATTAAATTATCACGACGTTTCGGCCAAAACGCAAACAGCTGTGGCCGAAACGTCGTGATAATTTCATTGTATTATGTTTTATTTGTATTATTTTATTATTTCCCTTCTACGCAACTTTACCGAAATAACCAATAATATGAATCCCTGCAGTCACGAAAGCTTTCAATTGAAATTTATACAACACCTTTATACATTTTGGTCGCTTTTAATCGGGGGCAAGTTCCTAATATAGCAACACAAATAATTACAGCACTAGAGATTTCGTTCATATCGAGCCCCGTGGTGGCGAGATGCTATCGCCCTCGCCTGATATGCAGAATGGTCGTGGGTTCGATCCCGATCCCGACCCTGACGGCTGTATCTTTGCAGTTTGCATATTCTACCCGTGATCGTGTAGATTTTTCTGCGGGTCCTCCGGTTTCTCCCTCCACTTTTAAAAACACGCGTTTAGAGCATTTAGCTGCTGTAAATGTCCACGTGAAAAGCCACTTCGTTGAGCTATCATTTGTGGCCAGGTCTATTCTGAAAAAGATCGAATAGCTCACTGGGCTTTACCTGGTAAATAAAATACTTTAGTTTATCGCATCATGTTTATAGTTCCGCCCTGCGCAACCGCTTTAAACCCAAGACAATAATCGCGAGAGAAACAATGATAACAACAACATAAACACAAACGTGCATTTCCAAAAAAAAAGACACGGGATCCCGTTCCACCGTCTTGGCGATGGATGCGAATTCACGTGAGGGAGCTCGCATGAAGCCCTCCAGCCACGCAGTAGGTACATCAACGCCGAATGCTTAGCCGGAGGGAGGAATCAATTTTCCCCGACGTGAAACTCGGGACGTATTCACACGCCCATCCATTCATCTGGGCGCTGGGAGCCCGTGGTGGGCGGGTGGCTGAGAACGCACGGGAAAATGCGTTCGCCTTTAGCAGCAAGAACCACAACAATGGGTTGAATAACGGCTGCGCACAATGGCACGTTAGCCTGAGACATGCACATATATAATACCCAGACAAAAAGCTGATTTATACGCCTGGAATATATTTACCTACAGCACCGATGGAATGACGCATGCGGTGCAGATGTTGGGGAGGTTTTTTCACAGCTGTTTTGTAGGTTTTAATTTTTATTTAACTGAGCTCCGTTTTGTTTAGCCGCTAAACTTGTCACGGTAGAGCAAAGTAATCGGAGAGGTTGCGAGCTCAAAGCCTACTAATCTGGGGTTGATTCAGGATATCATCCATCCTAGGAGTTGATAACACGAATACCACTTTGTGAGGAAGTCAACAGTGGTTGTGCTATGGGGAAAAAAAAAAACCTTGCCTTTGCCATAGGAATAAGGAATTTCCATCACTAGCTCAGGGTTATAAACAGGACAGCAGTGCCTCAATGCTCAGATAAGGATTATTGTTATGCTGGAACATAAACTCCTACCGTGCTGACCCTGTGCACGATGAATTAATGAATGGTACACAATTGGGGTGACACATTGATAGATACCACGCAAAAATATTAGAGATACATTATAGCGACAAACAATATTTTATTTCAAGGCTTTTCGGAGGTCTCCCACAATCACAATGCACCTATAACATATTTTTTACTCTCTCCCCTCGAATATGCAGTCGTCGCTTTCACGGTATTCAATCAGCCGTCGAGAAGTAATAACGGTATTTTAAACCAGCGGGGTATCTGTGAATGGATCACGCTGTATTTAAATTGCAATGGACCACCTCTAGGTGGGGTTGTTATCAACAGCAGCGATGGGAAGACAAAGGTGGGCGTGTGCGAGGAGTCCTGGCCACACCGTCACCCCACGTAAATAGGTGCTCGCTAATTGCACCTCGCCCCACGGGAGCTAATTGTGTTGCCATTGGCTGCATTAATAAAATACATTATCGATTGGTTTGTATGCTCCTCAATAGAATCAGATGCTTTATTTATACTGGAGGAATCCGATGATCTATGAAGCTCTTTTTCACATATGTCCAGTAGTTCACAGATATCCTGTAGGTCCAATAGGTCCACTGTGTATGTCTGGCCTCTCTATTCACATGCTATAAAGAAGGGTCATTGCCGGAAACGTCGCCTATTATATCTTATATATCCTTTAAGTCCACAGTGTCATTGACTAACGTGTTCAGTTCTGTTTTGTTGCTTATGCTTTTGCACCACTGCCAACGCAGTGTCAACAAATAATGTGTTTAATAATATACAGATCCAAGGTGGCCAGATGGTCCAGGTGTTGAGCTGGCACTGCTGAGATCCTGGATTAAAATTGTGACTTGAGGCACCTGTGATAAACCGGATTCACAAGTATAGCGAGTTGACGATCTCTGCATGGCTTTCAATATCTACACCAATTTTGTTCAATTCCAGTTCTGGGATTTCCAACTAAAATATCAGTTTGACTGTAGCAGGGCAGGTGGGAAATTATGGCCTCCTGTTGTGGATCTGGAAAGTGGTTCTGCGATACCCATTTCCGTGGACCGAAGATAAGTGCCAATAAAATTGGCGAAAAATACACTTCGCAATAATACACGATGGACATTGGTCTAACTGTGCAATGTAATGCAGCGTCTTGATTCCGAACCTGCTGTAGGGGCAAGTGCTGTTAGCGAGCACCTATGAAGGCCGGAACGGCACTCGAGGGGGTGGGTGGCCAGCACCACGCTCGGCCGCCTTTGTCTCCCTAGCGGCAACGTTTACACTCCGCACCAGGTACTCATTTGAGGCTGAGTCGACGTACGGTGAGACCCAGGACCGGTTCGGATAACCGTCACTGGAGTCGACCGTGAGCTGGAATCGAAACGGGGAGGCCGGCTTCGTAGACGCAGCGCGCTAAAACGCTACACCAACCCCTCCCCAAGACGTGCATAGTATAACGCGCAAGGATGGGTGGGGGGGGGATGGAGGACATTGAAGATACAAGCAACGGACAGGGCCCATTGTACAACAGCAGCAGCAGCAACAGCAGCAGCAGCCGCACCGAAGCCGGCACCAGTGTGGTCTGCATTAGTGCGGCATCATTTGTCCCGAAAGGCCGAAAAGCCGTGGGGGTGTCGCAATAGGGGGCTGGGGATAAAAAAAAGATGGTGCCGCACAAAAGCGTCGGTCTGCCGAGCGACTCTGCGTCGGCAGGGGCGACAAGGCGCAGGCACAAGGGGCAGAACAAAGATGCGCGTCTCGTGGCCAGCCCCACCGCGTGTGTGTCCCCCCTACCCACCCTCGTGACACGCGGAATAGATTTACCTACATCAGTGAGCGAGCGTGTGGGCGTGCAGTAGTGTGCGAGCGTGCACGATTGTATGGCTTCGAAAGAAAGCTTTTCAAAAACAAGATGAGCGGTTTAGTTTTCATTCTTGCTTGATGAATAGGTTTTTTATCGGCTATTTTTTTTCCTTTTCTCTTTCTCGATCTTTCAGTCGTCTCAACCGAAGGAGTGGATCAGTGTTACGTCTTGTGCACGTGCTTTTGTGAGTTCTGCCTCCGCTGGATTTTCGATATGCATGGTGGTCGATTTACGCATACTAAATGTAAATAATATCACGTATGGGTAGTTCAGATTCTAGAAGCAAAACAATAATAAAATGTGAATGTCGTAAGATTATATCTATATTCAAATAATACTTGAAATGCTTTGCTATTGTTGCCTGCATTATAGTCTTATTGCTGCTGCATTCGCATCGTATAAAGCGCTTATCATTCACGGATGCCCATGCTCGCTAAAACCTGTAAATATAAAAGTCAATAAATTTGTTTATATACATTCACATTGACCGTGGACTTTATCCGCATTATTTCCGTTCACTGTGCTACTGGTCTCACAATCCACATGCTGCCAGTTCGATGACCGGTGGTATCCATTGGTGGCATTTCTGTTGATGGGACGGGGGGTTGGGTCAGCTGGGTTTTCAGCAGTGCAAACATTTTATCTCAAGATCTCTCCGTGCCCCATCGAGTGTGGGGTGCGCGTGACCCAGGGTCCAAGACACCCGGTCACCATTGTGTTCTCTTATCAGCCGAAGCCGACCGCGTTCATCGCCCGGACAGCATGCGGGGCACACTGCCACCGGCGTGCGCGATTTAGGGAGATTAGCGCGACGTCAATGCACCTATCAACACGGTTGGTAAATGTAAACCTGTTTCACTCTTGAGCGAGTGTGCGATATGTCTGCGTATGTGTGTGCGTGCGCGCGCGTGTGTGTGTGTGTGTGTGCGCGCGCGTGTGTGTCTGGGGAGCGATAGTGTAGCGGTTAGCGCGCTACGATATGAACCCGGCGACACGGGTTCGATTCCCGCTCACGGCCAACACCAGTGACGATTATCTGAACCGGTCCTATGCCTCCTCTAGGTCGACTCAGCCTCAAAAGAGTATCTCGTGCGGTGTGTAAACATCGCCACTAGGGAGACAAAGGCGGCCAGGCGTGGTGTTGGCCACCCACCCCCTCGTGTGCCGTGCCGGCCTTCATAGGTGCTCACTTACAGCCCTTGCCCCAACAGTCTGTTTAGGCTATACGGGGGATCTTTGTACATTGTGTCTGCGTGTGTGTGCCTGTGTAAGGCCGGAGTAGTGGCATTGCGTTCAGAAAACTGTGCAAAAAAAACCGGTCAAGGTGTTCACCTTAAAGTTCTTGCTGAAATTACTTGCAGACAGAAAGGCCTACCACCAGAGAGATAGAGAGCACTGGGGAGTCCCTCTAGAGCAGTGGCTCTTCTTCTTAACCTTGGGTGCACGGTGCACCCCCTGGGGGTGCGAGACGTGGCCAGATTGAAACACAAATTAAGCACGGACACGTAAGTACAACTGCATTACGTGACTTTACCGAAAGAACCAAAGAATATGGATTCCTGCAGTCACGAAAGCTTCAAATCAAGATACAACTACATTGTTTCATAAAACCTCTGAATTTATTCACATTATCCGTTTTTTTTACGATATCGAACCAAAGGGGTGCAGCAAAGGTGAAGAACTGCTGCCCTAGAGGGTATTTTGGTCTCCTCTTCCACACTGTCCAGATATCTTTCAAGAGGTGGGAGTCACCACGTGCTTGGTCTCCCTTAGATTGACTCAGTCTGAAGTGGGTAGCTGGCATGGCTTGTAAATATCAGCACTGGAGAGACGTATGCAGCTGGGCATGGTGCTGGCCATCACCGCCCTCTCGTTTTCTCTGATATGGGTGCTCGTTAACAGCAAAACACATTTCACAAGGGACGTCCCTATGACATGGACCATCTCGTTTGCAAGGTATCCAGTACTGAACAAATTAAATGCCCATATACATTACAGGACGGTGGAGCAGTGGCGCAGTAGTTGGCACACTGCGTTATAATCTCGGTGATCTGAATTCGATTGCAGGCCTCAGGTAGCATCAGTGGCGAGTAATATCAGAAGCGGTCTTGGGAAAATCCGCACTGATGAGCGTGGTGAAGCATAGCCATAGCAACCTCCGCGAACCAACATGACAGGGGTACACCTTCATACAGTAATGGATCAAAAACGGTCCGTGAATTCATTTCATGAAGAGGATATTCAATGAGTTTGGATCAAAATCCGGACGTTAGACCCTTGGGTGCCTCTTTGTCAGTGTTCGAGTCCCATTCTCCATCCCCCAAGCCCATCGAATGCCCCAGGTCCCAGGACAATTACTCTGACTGACACCGCACGTGCATATACACACACGCGTGCACGTGCACGCACGAGCAGATCTTTTTGACCTATGACCATATCATCCCGAGTGTGCCCAATCTCATCATATATTTGAAGTTAAGCAGAATTTAGACTGGTTAGCGCTTGGATGGGAGACTTGCCTGGGAAGAGAAGGTGCCCGCGGCATAGCTGGCGGTTTCGCAGGCGGTACAGTTGCGCCGGGGGGTGCTGGGGTTGGAAGTGCCCAGGGACCAGGCTACGAAGAGGGGTGGGGGGGGGCGGAGGGAAATCGGCCACGGGAGCCCCGTTTCACTCCTTGCACGAGGGCCCACGTCGAACCACGCTACATCACTGCCAGGTATCATACCTAGGCCAGGGCTGCGAAGTGGCCAGGAGGCGGCGGTTGAGCGGTGTAGTGAATCTCAGAGTGCGGGAAGGGGGTGGTGAATTGTTCCACCACGAATACTGCAATCCTGAGAGTTTTTTTTTACCAAAACCCTCACAGGAGGCTCACGCAAAGTGTGAAATTTTCCGTTTACGTTTCCTTTTAGAGGAGGAATTTCCCTATGGCACAAAGCATGTGCTTGACCCAGGGCGGCATACTACTGATCCGAGGGCCTCAATGCTTATCTTTCACTTTTCAGTGCGTTAGGGCTCGTGCAATTTTAGAAACGAATTGCCACGCGGATTGGAATTTGGAGTGCGCTGTCAACCACATGAGAGAGAGAGAAAGAGGGAACACATCAGAGAATGAGAGGAAGATAGAGAACCCAGTACAGAGAGAGAGAAAGTGAGTAACAGCATGATCTGACAGTTCCTAGAATCCACTTTCCAGAAGAGTGAAAGATATAGAGTAAGAGAGAGAAAATGAGTGATATAGCGCAAACTATTTGTGTGCGTAAGGGAGAGAAAGAGATAACAAAGTAGGGAGTTAGAGCGCGTGAGAGAAACACATGATGGAGAGTGAGTGAAAGCCAGTGAGAGCCATGAACCCACTGATCCCAGAATTCCACAATTGCGGAAGACCACTCGTGTGTTTACGACCAAAGCGTGACCCGAACCCGTCACGTAAAAGATGTCGCCGCTTAAACACCCACAGCATTCCCAGAATTTTAACCTGTGCACACATATTTAGAATTCCTGCCATCGCAAGGTATTTAGGGCCGGCATGCGTGAGCGTTTCGTCGAAGCAAATCCCACGCTCAAAAAAAACGAAACGCGCCGTGGTGCTCCGCGTGCCTTATCTCAAAACCCGACTGCGATATCTCTCAGCCTCAGCGCACGGCTATACGGAGGCTTAGGATACTCCGGGGTCGAATGTAAATAGAGGCAGCCTCTCTGCCCTTGGCAAGATGAATCGTTCGCGTGCTTCGGAAGGCTTTTTTGCGCAGTTGTGCCAACTGGAATCTCACGGTCACCTGAAGTGAGGCCTTCACAAATGTGTTGTCATCTGCTCGAGGAGTTGGATGTTAATATGATTGTGTTGTCCTTCGTAGATCCCGCCGTCTGCTTGTGCCATGCGCCAGTGTCCCATGTCTTAAAAGTGTTCGCAACCACTGTTTTGTGAAATAAAAAACGACTTCATTCAAAAGTTGTGGGTTAGAGATTTCCATAAAATTAGATGTTTGATTGTAGGTGCACCTTGTAAATAACACATAAATTATAGCTGATAAGGAAAGTGACCTATCGTAGTCGCCAATTTGCTGATTCGTAAACCTATTAGAACATTTAACGGTTAATGTGTGCCATTAGGTATTAAATGGTGCTCAGCAATCGTTTGAATACAGGCAGAATCTCAAGAGGAGTAAACATCTATAATCGATGCAATTAAGTTAGTTACAATGGTTTACCGCCGTCATATTAAGAAGTAATTAAACAAATCGTTTCCTACAGTTAATACATCTGACTGTCCAAAAAGTATACTTTGTTGAGAGTAGCCCGGATTAAAAAGTCCATTCTAAGTCAATGTAGTGCGCATATTTCGCAATTAAATCTCTCAAAAGCGGATTGTAAAAGTGTCCCAAAAAAGCGAGCAGTGGGTTACCTTAACGATATGTGATTTATCTGCTTTTGTTTTCCAAAATAGCCCTCAATTCAGGACCCACTGAGTAGCTCAGTGGTCTTCACTAATAATTATCAGATAGAGAGGGGGGTGGGGGTGACTTTCGCCGATAAGACATCGCCAGCGTGAGGGCCGCCACACATTTGAAACCATTGGGTGTTTGGCAGCAGCATGTTGTGTATTGTCGGGCACCGCACATCAGGGGCCTTGCAATGAAGACCACTGTCGTAGATTGTATACTTGTGGATTTTCAGAGCGATGGTTGCTGCCACGGAGTAGCTCTGCGAACGGTCAATTCCAGAAATTGGGTCGAAAAACACATTGTCACGACTCTGATCCTATCCAAGGCTGCCATCTGGTGGCAAGGCATAGTTATCACGTGTATCTGAAGTTGCATAATTATGAGCAACCCTTGCGAGTTTATCATCGTTGATCCCAGGATAGGTCTCATTTTCAAGAGTGAACTGCGGCAGTGATGGGGAGGGGTTGGGTGACGACTGCTATGTATAATCCCAAATGAGGAATTAAATTGTCGAAATTGGCACATTTGGACTACTCGACTCCGGCACACAACGACCTTACAATTTGCGACTGACAAAGTCCGTTGTGAAGTACGTGGCGCGTTCTACAGGGCGTTTTAAAAAGATGGACCCAATTTCAAAGCAGTGTATTTCACGATGGCAACATGTTACATGTACACAAAAAGTTACGAACGGTTTAATGAGTTATCAAGTTACCGGTCACTTGACCGGTAACCTGAATCTAAATTGTCTTATGGTTGTTATTGTTTGTCTTGCATCCCACTGGGATTTTTGCACACAGCGTTGTAACACGGTTTTTTTCTTCTGGAAGATTTGCTGGTTTATCCCAGGATGTTTATGTTGCGCGTCGTCGCTTTAAGATGTTCTCTGTTCATATTTTGTTTGTTGCGGTTGCACCCGACTCAAGAGCCGCATGGCTCACAGGGCTACACCTAATAAATGAAACTTGAAACTTGACAGTGATGTACACAATGAAAGCATTTCAGATGTAATATCGGAGAAATCGCTTTGATGAAATAATGGTCTCAGTTCATGCGGCTGACAACAAAAAGATCACTGACGACCCATCTTTTTAAGGTTAGGCCCATCTTCTCAGAGCTAAATCAGTCATACAAAGTCATGCCATTTCAGGAATGGCTGTCAGTGGTTGAGAGCATGATCCGATACTATGGTCGACATGGATGTAAGCAAGCTATGGAGCCTTGCCTCATCCAGTGGTTACATGTATCACATGGACCCATATGGTGGATCCCACACTCTCCTACCCTGAGACTGGGTTGGGTCAGGGACCCAGTGTCGTTCTCGGTCTTGCAGAGCAATCTCGGGTGCCTCGAGGTTGCAAGTTCCTTCGTGACAACCTCTTCACTTCGCTTGCACTCCTTGATGAAATGACAAAAAGAGCCTATGGGAGCTCCGGAACGATGAGGCAAAATCGTCTGTTTGATGTCCCATTATTCAAGCCACAGAAGGACTTCATGAAGTTACCCCGGGGAACCTTTGGCAACAAACATGGAGGAGAAATACAGCGAGACCTCTGTCAAGGGATGGAACAAGGAACCACGTGCTTTTGACAAAGTCCCACAAACCAAAAAAATCATCAACCGATACAATGAGCACATGGGTGATGTTGACCTTCACGACCTACAGGTTTCAAGATACCATATCTCGATCAGGTCTAAGAAGTGGTGGTGGCCCATCTTTGCATGGTCACTCAACAGTACACTCGTAAACAGCCATTTGTTTTACAGAGATGTTACGGGAGGGACCATCGATCTACTCACCTTCTCACGGATAGTGGCACAGTCTCTTACGAAAAAGTTTGGCACGAAAGCACTGAGCCACGGAAGGAGATCTCTACTGGCTGCTGCTGTTGAAGATCAGGCAAGATATGACAGCTTCTCACTGGCCAATCAGCACGATGCACCGGTTTTCAGAGATGTCTTCATTGTGACAAACGCACTACCTATGGATGTGAGAAATGCAAAGCGGCCACTGCACATTGAACGCTTCAAGATATACCATGGACAGTAGCAAAGGAGATAAGTGAATGAAAAACGGCTGAAAAAGCCAATAAAATAAAACTCGAAAAGTCAATAAAGGTCGAGGAGAAGCAGTACAACTTGAGGAAGAAAAGAAAAGTCGACGAAAAAGGGAAAAAGACAATAAAAATGACTGAAATGTTTTTGGAAGAGAAGGTGAATTGCTTCAAGACATACTGTATGACAGTAGGTCTGACTGATCGCGGTTCAACATAATGATGCATAAGCTCATCGTGCACTTGGTTCTGAAGCCTACTGCCAGTGACAGAGTTTTAAATGTGTTAATAACTGGGCTGGGATATATAAGAATTTTGATGACTGCGTAGGAGAAATATATTAATTCAGTATACATCACATTATCTCACCGGTCACAATTGTGACCGACCATAAAACACACTTTTTCACCTACTTTTACAATAAAATTTTAAAAAGTTCATGATTAATTAAAAGGGTTACCAATGGCACATGATTTGGATATTTTCATGTCTGAAAAATTCGGGTTTAAATGGGTAAAAACACACACATATGGCATGCTATATTTGACGACGTTTCGAGAATGACCCTTTTTCATAGACCATGAATAACGGAATTTGTTTTGTATGCACTTGTGCACCATTAACCGACGAAAGGACCATCAAACATTGGAATTTGTTTAACCTTTCCAAGACTGTCCTCTTGTGGGTAAACACAGTACTACATTGTACAAACCATATACACCACTGGACTGGAATGTTGCACACTGGATAACATACAAAATGATTATGCGGAAACATTCCTCAAAGTGTTTTTGCTTTATGTTATTAGGAGCACAATGTTACGTAGTGCCATCTCAAAATAGTATTCACGCCACCGATATTGCTATCAAGACGACCCATTACCCCAAACGTAACCCCTTATATTTGCCTTCTAAGGCCACAGCGTTATTGGCGAATGTGTTGATTTTTTTTTTAAATAACAACGTTAAACACTCGCGAAAATGCGTAAATACAGTACTGTGTTGCAGAGCCTGTCAAATTACACGCTCAACGTGTATGACATTATTTTATAGCTCGGAAACAGAAATACGATCGGATCACGAGTTTGACACGTGATGAGCCGCACTGGCTACAAAGAGGACCGCGTAGACATTTATGCCTACGCCGTCTTAAAGAGCCCCCATCAATCTGCTCCGTCCCATCTCGCCGATCAGCGCGCACCAACCTCAACATTGTATATCGTTTATTGTTAAATTTGAATCACAGTTCCTACGATCACTGTTACATTGTTTTTATAGCATTATTTTGGTGATTTTGAAAACGTTTGGGTTTAGCCATGTTTGTTTGTTGTAGTACAGAGTTAGCCTGATAACTTTAATCAACATTGTCTTATGGTTGTTATTGTTTGACTTGCATCCCATTGGGATTTTTGCACACAGCGTTGAAATGCGGTGCTTTTTCTGGAATGCTTTGCTGTATTTTCCTGGAATTTTTATGTTGCGCGTAGTCACTTTAAGATGTTTCTGGTTCGTGTTTTTGTTTTGTTGCGGTTGCACCCGAGTTAAGAGCCGCATGGCTCACGGGGTTATACCTAATACATTTACTCTCGCAACACACCGCAGACGGCTGAAGGAGTAAACTCGTCGGCGCGTTGTTAACGTGACAAACCTTGCCGGCTTGCGGCGTGCGATTGAAGGGCTACGACTCCCGACTACGACCCCCGGGGGGGGGGGGGGCTCCCGGCGACACTGCTGCTGTGGCCTCGTGTAACCCTCGGGCGACATGGACAGCGCGAGTTTCGGGGGTCTCCGGCCTAAAGACGCTGGGATCACGCTAACCCAGCTCGCGTTCGGGATCCATCCCTGAGTCTGAGCCGGTTTCCGCAACAGACTCAAAACGTATCCTTTGGGTCCTTCGGTAAAGTCACGTAGATAGGTTCAAAGAAAATACCCCAATAAAATAACGAAATAAACTACTTGTTATTTTCTTTGAACCTATCTACGTGACTTTACCGAAAGACCCAAAGAATGTGAATTCCTGCAGTCACGAAAGCTTCAAATGAAAACATTATTTCACGGGAAATTGACAGCGCTGTTCTACTCATGTAAAGTAAATCGAATGCTATATACACACTTCTTTTAAAAAAAAGTTTTTCAATAATGTTCGGCAACTCGTTTCCATTGGTTGTCACAATTCCCGAGCTCCTAGCCTCGCTCAATTCTGCATGAAAAAATAAAACAGTTAAAGCCCACTGAGCTATGTAGCTCTTTTTGAAGCGACCTGGCCACAAATGATAGCTCAACGAAGTAGCTTATCGGGTGGACAGTGAAAGCGGCCAACTACACGAAACGCACGTTGATTCTAAATTCGGAGGGGGAAACTGGAGGCCCTTGAGGAATATCCACGCGATGACGGGGATAGAGGGAACACGCAAACTCCAAATATACAACAGGCGTCAGCGTCAGGACCGAACCCACGACTTCCAATGTACCAGGCAAGGTAGTTAACTCGCCACCACGACGCCCACATTTCAAGAGACGTGTTAACGCTTGATCTCGTACAACTTTACTCGTGCTGTTGTTTGCTGGCCGCCTGGCATTTTTGGCCTTCCAGGTCTGTGCTCAGTAACCGTGTTATTTAAAATAACAATGATGTCAGTAAGTTTTGCCTCAATGTATTCAAACGAGTAAAACAACATTCGTGGAAAATAAGTTTGCGACGCATGCGATATTTGCTGGAGGGCCATTGCTGCAAAAATAACAATAATTATGAGTATTCAGGGCAACGATTGAAGGTAGACCGGGTTCGAAATAATAAAATAAAGAGTGGTGCGAGAGACGGTTTGACTGACTCAAACATCATGCCCCGGTGACACTCAGCAAGTCAGCGTGTACTGGCATCTCACTCATCGCCCACTTCCGAACTGCGTCAGTCTCTGTCTGGCCTGACCACTCCTGTGAGCGAGTGATTCCCAGCTTACCAGACAATCCTCTCTAGTGTATGCATTTCTGTGCGATCGATATTTTTTCCAGCAACGTCCCTGCCTCTGACGCATCTTAATATTGTTCAGCCAGCTTGTGCTGCGCAAAACATTTGTGTCAGTTGCACATCATCTTGGTGCATAGCTGCTCTTGACACACTCGTCGTAAACAACCGATGGATAAATTTTGATTTAAAGCTTTCGTGACTGCAGTAATTCATATTCTTAGTTCTTTCGGTAAAGTCACATTGAAGGGAAACAACAAAATAATAAAATATATATAAAACAACACACACCTGAAGACGACCGTTTGTGTTATGGTCGAAACGTCGTGAGAATTTTTATTCTTTTATATATATTTTATTATTTTGTTGTTTCCCTTCAACGTGACTTTACCGAAAGAACTAAGAATATAACCGATGGATATTTAACTTGCAGGAAATTATTGAAGAGCTTAATAAAGAAGGCTGTAAAGCACATCGTTTGATGAAGAGGCGAGCGAGAGATGGTTACACTGACTTACGTAATTTCTCGGTAAAAAAAAAATTGGCAGGTCAGCGTGCACTGGCAGCCAACCCATGGCCAAATTCCAACTGTATCAGTCATTCCCTGTCTAGCCTTCTGGCCGTGTGATTCCCAGCTCCAGACAATCGTCTAATCTATGCACCTTTTCGCCGCGTGATACCCAGTTAAGACAACGTTCCGTGATGTTATTGAGCTATTTTCGCCTCAGATGTCATTTAGTCCTTATTACACTGATGCCACTGCATAGGAACATGTTGATGAAGCTTACTTTAACCGTCCCATAACTATTATAATCTTAGTTTTTTCGGTAAAGTCACGTTGAAGGGAAACAACAAAATAATAAAATATATATAAAACAATAAAAAATTATCACGACGTTTCGACCATAACTCAAACGGTCGTCTTCAGGTGTGTTGGTTTGCATAAATTTATTTTTAAACGGCGCATTTACTTATTTATAAAAAATATTTAAAAATAAATTTATGCAAACCAACACACCTGAAGACGACCGTTTGAGTTATGGTCGAAACGTCGTGAGAATTTTTTATTGTTTTATATATATTTTATTATTTTGTTGTTTCCCTTCAACGTGGCTTTACCGAAAAAACTAAGAATATGAATTACTGCAGTCACGAAAGCTTTAAATCAAAATTTCGTCCCATAACTGTGTGCGCAAATATTATTGTCTCCTGTGGATGATGTCTATAATGTCGCTTTCTATTTCCAGTTGAGTTGTTTATGTATGTATGTATGTTGAACTTATTTCGCACAGTCAGCAGCCAACCGTGCTAATCATTGGTGGGTTTGGACGCCAAAATCCCTTCTCCAACCTCTCCTCGTTAATCTCATGTTGGATTGATTTTCGGTAATTGTATGTTGAAAAGCAACATACATGTTATTTTATTATTTCTTATTTATACGTGACTTTACCGAAAAAAAACAAAGATTAATTCCTGCAGTCACGAAAGCTTCGAACCAAGTTTAAGCAACATTCCATTGCGCCTAAAGATGTACGCTTTCAGTCAGTGCGCAATTACCTGCTACGACATATGGACACGAAACACGGACCGTGGCATGGAAAATGAAATTCCTTGCAGAGGCGCAAGTTTGAACTTTGCTCTGAGACACAGACAGATGAACTCGTCAATAAACACATATCAGAGGCGTATTGAATTGTTAAGAAAAGTAAATGGTCTTGGGCAAGCGATGATGTCTGCTGGTCAAGACTGATTATTATAGAGTGGCAGCTATAGAAGAGAGATGTCGGAGTGGACAAACACCACGGAAACTAAAAGACTAAACTATTTTTATTTTACCAGGTTTAGGCCTACTGAGCTATTTATCTTTTTTTCAGAAGCGACCTGGCCATAAATGATAGCTCAACGAAGTGGCTTACCAGGTGAAAATGTACAGCGGCTAATACCCTAAACGCATGTTTCTTAATGTGGAGGGAAAAATAGGAGGACCCGAAGAAAAATCCACGACCATGGTGGGGAACATGCAAACTCCAAATACACCATCGTCTGGGTTGGGATCGAACCCACGACCTCCTGTGACCAGACAAGGTAGTAAACATTTCACCACCGTGGCACCCCATGGGAACAGGTCAACAAGATAAGCTCATATATGGACGCTACATGGATTGTTCATTGAGAATAATGTGAAATATGGCAACAATAGCTGTCAATCATTGCCAGACACAAATCATTGAATGAATTATAATTATATTCTTGGTTCTTTAGGTAAAGTCACGTATAAGGGAAACAATAAAATAATAAAAATATAAAACAATAAAATTATCGAGATGTTGAATTATAACTTACAAGAACTATGAGACCGCTTGTGCTGTGCCTACCAAATATTTGCTCAATGGCGCATGGTAGATACACGCTGAGCACAAAATCAATGGAATTAATTTTTGTTAAATATTACTTTTAATCCATCGCTGGAGAGGACGTCTGTGCTATTTATATATTTTTAAATGTATGTGGCTCCACAACGATTCCTGCAATGAACTTTGTTATCATGCATTATCTATTATTGAACCGAATTGTGACCCTGAATCCTGACAATGGAATTGCAGGGGAAGCAAAGCTACTCATGCGACACGTACACAAAGTATGAATAAAAGATACGGTACACTTCCAGCTGTTATCATTAAAGCAATTGTTTAATTTAATTATTTTTTGCAGTTGTATTAGCATTGCATAGCATTTTTTGAAATGGTCGATGTCGTATTGATTATAAAACATTAAAGTGCGTGATTTAATCAGTTTCCTGATAACGTTCGAATGTTTTTTTGAATTGTCAATTCATCTTTGTTTATGTTTTAAGCCCAAAAATATGCCCACTTCAGCATTCTCTTTCATCCGCGGCAACTCATACCAAACAGCCAAAGATGTATGGACTCTATCAGATCAATGAACGCGACAAAATCACCCAGACTGCCTGTGACATGGAATCTCGGAGCCTAAGCAAGGTTGAGCCTGGATAGTACCTAGACATGAGACCACCACCCACAAACAGGTTGGTTTCGGACTATAGGTGGTGGCTGTGGGCAGCAGAGGGCAGTGCAGCAATATCCATCGTTGCACTGTATTCAGATTCTCCCTCGTCTGTGCTCCCCACCTTCCCAAACCCGCACTCACCAGAATGGTAAAGTATGGTTAGCTATAACCCCCACGACCCACACAGCGTAGTGGGGGAGGGGGTGGGGTGGACCATCATCCAGCTGCGGATTGACAAAAGGGCCGCAGATGTACGCCATCTCAATTCTGGTAAATCGGTCTCTGTGCAGTTATCAGTAATGTGAATAATTTAACATTTGGTTTCGCACTTAATTTGGCTGCCACCTCTGAGAAAATCTTGGCGTCACTGTCATGCAATGAACATTCCTCGTCGTAGGGCTGATGGGAAAGTGCTGCCTCCTCGTGTGTGTGTGTGAAAAGCGGATAAGAGATCACTTGCGGTTTCAGATGCAGTTCTGTGATCTCCATGCACAGGCCATTCTCTAACGCAACGTGATGCACTGCTCCGCCACAGTTCCCAAACGGATTATTTTCTATGTGTGTATGTATTTTGAACTTCTACCTAGCCAACCGTGCTAATTGTAGGTACGAGAAAAGGACAAACTAAAACACAAAAATAATTTCTAAAGACTAGATTTAAAAGTACACAGCTCCAGTGGCTTCCTGATATCGAAGCAAGAGCGTTCCAGACGGCCGCAGAAGTGCATCTGAAAGCGCGCGATCCGATGACCGTCTTTGTTCGATGGCCAGCAGCCAAAAAGCCGCAGCGAGGATGACGGGAGTGCCGTGTGATAGTTTATACTCCTTGGCGAGATCAGCACAAGAGATTGTGTGGTTCATTTGTGGCAAACAAAATGTCTCATGACGTGACACCCATAGCACCACCACAACATTCGTGGGGATTATTCCGTGTCACGTTTCCTCCCTTTCTTTGCGACATTGTCGTTATTCTCGACAGCAGGCCACCGTCCCCCTTCAAGCGATGAGACCTGCACAAAGCGCCCTGTTGACTTATAATAAATGTTTTATGGGTTAGATCGCGCAAATGTGTTGTATACACACCTTCGCCCGTAACGGACAATTGGTAAGGTTTGTCACGTAAACAAATTGTGCTAATTAGTTACTACTTCAGCACACAGGTGTGTTGGTGAGTAAAACCCACAACATGCGCAATTTGAGTACGACGTTTCGCTGGTGGTTGCAACCAGCTACATCAGGTGATTTGCCAAAATTGTGAACAAGTCTTCCTGTTGATGTAACGTACAGCCCTTTGTCGGTCCACTGCAGGATGAAGGGCTCCCTACACCGTGTTGGTCATGGAGGGTCGTTAGTCCGTACATTACTTTGCTGGTCATTGTGGGTTCGTGAAGGGAGAGAGAGAGAGAGAGCCAGACCAGTTGGGACATGGCTCGCCACTGATGTTATCCTTGTCCAGAAATCAAAACTCGGGTGGCTGGGTTTGTAGTTCAGTCCACAAACCACTCTGGTGCTTCCTCCACCCCTTACTTTTATCAACAGACACAACACAATGAATGAGGTTCGTTTTGCATCCTTACTGGACACAATTTCACGTAAAAAATAACGCAAACACGAGGTGGCATTACTTTTTAGCACTACTGTACTCTCATAGATTCAAAATAAATGAACAATTAAGGTGACCTGTGACCTCCCCCCCCTGCACGCATTGGAAAGCAGAGGTTGTGATGCTGCGCTAATTTGACCTGTGGCTTCTACCCATGAGCTAGGGGCGCACCACAGGATGTTCTAATATTGACAGTGTCAGCAGTAATCTGCACCAGGGAGAGGGTGACCTTATCTAGGATTCTAGGGTCATGCCTACTGCAAATCTGCTGAGCACTGTGTATCAAAGCAAAATAAACACATACACTTTCATCAACCCTCACAAAACAAACATGACTTCTGGTAACTCTTCAACGTACAATTTTCTTTGATTACAACTCAATGTATATTTAGCACTGCCCGTCTCATGACCGTGCCGTCACTGTCATGATCAATCCACTGCTGGATGAAGGATCTCCTAAGCTGCTGCCATCTCTCATGGTCCTGTGTTTTGACAATCTGCAGAGCAACAAACTGATTTCATTGCTCCTTTTTCACGGCTGATGATCTCTTGGGCACGTCGCTTTCCTCAGCTCCAGCTCCATCATTATTCTCAATGACCGGCCATCGTCAATGTATTGTCTACTGCGTGTTAGTTCAGCACAAACGTGTTACAACCCGATTAGATGCAGTGCCTGGAGAAGCCCATAGCACGTGGAGGAAAACATCGGACATCATATCATACCACGCACAGGAAAACTAAACACATTGAAGAACCATATGGCACACCTGCGATTACCTATGCAGAAATTGGGCCGTTGATAAGAAGAGCCTCAAATTTTGATTTAAAGCTTTCGTGACTGCAGTAATTCATATCCTTAGCTCTTTCAGTAAAGTCACGTTGAAGGGAAACAATAAAATAATAAAATATATAAAGCAATACAAATTCTCACGACGTTTCGACCATAACACAAAAGGCCGTCATCAGGTGTGTCGGTCCGCAATAATTTATTTATTTTTCAACGGTGTGCTTATTTATTTATAAATAACGTCAGCGCCACGTGCAGCGATTTGGCAGTTTATTTAGAAGGACTAGTCCATCTATGTTCTGAAAAGAGGAGGGGGGAGACGAAAAATTAATGTATGCTGTCTGAAAGCCACTGTAAGCGTGAACAATCAATTAAGACCTGAAATGGTTTATCAAATCTTTCCAATGATTGCTAAGCCAGAATCCATCTTCTCGGTTGAAATTGTCTCTGTGCTTGTGTAGTGGGTTCCAGGACACGGAGACGGCAGAATAGAAGCAGCACTATTTATTTAAACCTTAACAAGGGTTACACTAGAAGGGGTAGCGGCCCCTCCACCCGTATAACTCAGGAACACACCCCAGGCTCTCTAGCCTAAGCTCTAGGCTCCCAGTTCCTCCTGGTAGGGCTCTAAGGGAGGCTAACAGATCCGGCCCTGGTTAGGCACAGATCTCGGCACCCCGCCGACCAGACCGGCCCTTAGAAGGACTCTGACTCTGGGGCTCTGGGGCCGCACCACTGGCTTGCTGTGCCGGCCCTGAAAAGGGCAGCGGTCACAGGAGTTCCAGGGTCTCACCTAGCTGGCCTTCTTTCTTCACTGGTTGCTTCAGCCTCGGGCCCCACACTCTGCCCCGAGCTCCCTGGCTCCCCGCACTTTATACCCACTGGAGCCTTAGCGGATGTTGTTGTAGCCACCAAGGTGTGGGTGAACCACACCTTCCCGTGCCATGTGTTTATTCCCCATAGCACCCCTACATCACCCCCTCCCGTGTAACCCGCAGCCGTCCCGGCTGCAACAATACTCGAACAATAAACACAACAAACCCCCACCCGTGCGTGCCTCATAAGAACGAACACCCCAATAAATAACCCAACCCACCTATACAAAATTACACTATATACACATATACATTGTACCCTCCCCCATCAACGCAGCAAGAAAACTTAACAGTGAACAACAAGAGTAACTTGAACCATTTTTACAACAAGCGGCGCATTTTGGCGCGAGTCCGATTTGCGGGTCCATCGTAGGGGGAGGGTCCGGTCGGCCCGGCAGTGGGCACCGGCTGTGCAGGTGCACCGTCTTCCGTCACCCCGGAAGGGCAAACTCCGTCCCCACCGGGTGGCGCAGGCGCGCTGGAAGCCGTCATTCTTGAGGCGCCTGAAGGTGGAACAGTTAGCGAAGCATCAAGGGCAGGTGACGAAGACGCCGTCCGGGAGTCAGCGGAGACATCACATGCTCGGCCTGTGTAATGTGGTGGAGGGACGTGCGGCGCCACAAACGGCTTCAGACGTGAGGGGTGTACGTACCAGCGGCGTTTCCCCCACTGGATACGAACGCACTGCGGCCGCATAACCTTCACAATAACCACAGGGCCCCTCCAAGGCCGCAACAATTTCGCCGAGGTCGCCAACGGCACCTGAGGGCAGTGCAGCCAGGCTTGATCGCCTGGCTTCCACGCATGTGTGCGTGATTGGCGCGATCGCAACCTCTCGTTGGCCTTCTGCCGAGAGGAAGAGTTTTGGGCCGCTGCCTCCCGCGCCTCGGTCAAACTCAGGATATTAAATTTAACGTGGTCGGCCAATTTCGATTTTCTGCTGGTTTCCGAGACGCAGAGCTGATTCGCAATTGGTGGGTCAACGTCGCGACCGTACATCAAAAAGAACGGCGAGAAGCCGGTTGCCGCGTGAGGAGCCATTCTATAGGCGGCCAAAACCCCCGGAATGTGAAGGTCCCAATCGGTCTGGGAGTCACACACCTGGTGACACAACATAGATGTGAGCGTCCTATGCAGCCGCTCCACCATGCCATCGGTTTGTGGGTGATAGGGGGAAGTGCGGAAGGACGCCAGAGAAGTTCTTCCCTTGGTCAGTCAGCAGCCGTTCGGGAGCACCCTTGTCGAGGACATAGCCCTGGACAAAGGCCTCGGCAACGGCTGCTGCTGACTGGTTAGCAAGAGGCCATGCCATAGGCCATCGGGTGAAATATTCCACGCCAACCAGCAGGTACTTGTTACCCCTAGGGGTCGCAGGGAAGGGCCCCAATATATCGAGTGCGACGAGTTCGTTAACCCGAGAGACCGTGATAGATTGTAGCGGTGGGCAGGCGCCTTTCGCTGGTGGTTTTCGTTGGGCGCACTGAGTGCATGCACCCAGGAGGTCATCCACATCCCTTGCCATACCTGGCCAGAAGAAATCCAGCTGGAGCACGGCAAGGGTCTTGTGGGTCCCCAGGTGCAAAAGTCGCTCGTGTGCGGCCCAAACGGCCTTACCCCGCAAAGCGGATGGCACCACAAGCCTGTGACGGCAGGCCCTCCCATCCCAATGCATTAGGAGCCCCTGGAGCAGCCCGTACGAATCAATCCCCGCGACCCCCCGCACGGAACCCCCTGCGCGACGACGCAACGTGAGGAGGGATGCGTCCTCCATCTGGAGGCGCCCCCATTCCGCAACGGACAACCCCAGCAAGGAGTCCGCACCTCCCTCCCCGACAGGACCCACAGGCAAGGGGTCCTCAGTGGCAGCAGCGAGAACCGGGATATCTAAGGGGGGGCTATCCTCTGGCGGCTTACAACGCCCCGATCCCCTGAGACAAGCGCAATCTGAGGCGGGCGGCAGGCGAGACAGCGCATCCGCATTAGTGTGCCGAGCACCCTTCCGATATGTGGTCGTGAAATCATAATCCTGAAGGATTTCGAGCCATCGGGACAATTGCCCCGAAGGCTGTGTCACCCGCAAGGCATATTGTAATGCCGCATGGTCCGTACGGACAGTGAAATGCCGACCGTACAGGTATGGGCGATACTGTTGCATAAAAAATACAATAGCCAAGAGTTCCCGACGCGTGACGCAGTATCTCTGTTCCGCCGGAGACAAAACCCTACTGCCATAAGCCACGACGCGTTCCACACCACAGATCACCTGTGAGAGCACACCCCCAATGCCCGTATTGCTGGCGTCTGTATCGAGCAGGAAGGGTTCCGAAAAATCGGGGTAGCTCAATGGAGGGGCCCGCACGAGAGCGTCGCGAAGGGAACAAAAAGCGACCTCCTCCTCCTGGCCCCAGTGAAATTTCACTCCCTTCGCCGTCAGAGCGTGTAAGGGCTTAGCAATGGTCGCGAAATCCGCGACGAACCGCCGGTAATAAGACGCAAATCCAATGAAACTCCTGACCTCAGCCACCGAGGTGGGGGTTGGCCAGGAGTTGACACACTGCGTCTTTGCGGGATCGGTGGATATGCCCGAGCGGCTGACGATGTGCCCCAAATAGCGTACGGATTCCCGTAGCAGGTGGCACTTTTGCAGCTTAAATTTCAAATTCGCAGCACGCATTTTGAGGAACACGGCGCGCAAGCGCAAAAGGTGTTCGTCAAATGTCTTGCTGAACACGATGACGTCATCCAGATAGATCAAACAGACGTTCCACTGTAAGCCAGCCAAAACCAGTTCCATAAGGCGCTGAAATGTCGCCGGAGCGGAGTGTAATCCCATAGGTAAACGGTTAAATTGGAATAGGCCGTGTGGTGTGCGAAACGCAGTCTTTGGCTTGGACTCATCATCCAATGGGAGTTGCCAGAATCCGGATAACAAGTCCAACGTAGAAAAAAAACGTGCGCCAGCCAGAGCATCCAGAGATTCGTCCATCCGGGGAAGTGGATACGCGTCGGCCACGGAGATCTTATTAAGGCGGCGAAAATCCACACAGAATCGCAAGGACCCATCGTGCTTTTTGACAAGCACTATGGGTGCTCCCCATGGACTGGTGGAAGGGGCTATAATGTCTGCAGCCAGCATGTCATCCACTGCCAATTTGACATTATCTTTTTCGGCCGGACTTAACCGAAAAGGATTCTGGCGTACCGGGGCATTGTCACCCGTGTCAATGTGGTGACGCAACAATTTCGTGCACCCAATGTCATATTTGTGTTTACTAAAAACATCGGAAAATTCCGTCAGAAGGGTGCGTAGGCCGGCACGCTGGGAGTCGGACAGATCACTCGTGCCCGAACATAGTGTGTCCATCCAACTATCGTCCCCCTCAGAATGCGGTTGAGCCAGAGGATCGGTCCCCACATTACCCATAACCGTGTCTACCACGGGGACCGGTGTCGCGTGCGCGAGCACAGTTCCCTGAGGAACGACGGCCGTCTGTACGCCAACGTTAAGGACGAGGATAAATGGGTCATCGCTCCCCTTAACGAGCGTTTGAGCGGCCACCAGATCCAGCCCGTTTTCCCCAGCCCTCGAGGGCCCTAACAGAATTCCCTGGTCCAGAACACCGGGCACGAAAGGCCGACGCAAGCGAAGGGGCACGAGCATTTGCGCCCCGGGAGGTACACGCACCGTCCGAGTGACGAACGCTTGTATCGACGCGCACGCTGCCCTTGAGGTGAGAGGGGAAGGCAGGAATGTTACCCGTCGGCCCGAGGGAAGCTCGATGTAACCCTGATCAATTAGAATTTTAATCGGCATTTTGCCCAAAAAGTCCGTCCCCAACAAGCACGGAACCGCCAGCGAGGACGAGACTAATATCGGCCCGGAGAGTTTGATATCGCCAATGCAAATTTGTGCTCGAATTTGGCCTATGATACCCAGCGAACCCCCGTTCGCTGCGTAACACGGAACGGTGACTGGGAGCAAGGGGCGGCTTTGAACGGGAAGAATATTATAAATCAAGTCTGACACAATGGTCGCCGAAGCTCCCGTATCGACGAGGATACGCACCTCGACCCCGTCAATGCGACCCGCGACCACGGACGAGCCTGCCGACGCAGCAACAATGCGGTGGGCCAATTCCGTCCACTGCCCCGGCCCGAGCACCCTCTCGACCCCGCCGCCACCCAACAAACCAATGGGCGTACCCCGAGGCCCGTACACCGAAACGCGCGAGGTGGGGACAGGTGTGTGCACAGGCCGAGCATGTGGGGTGCCGCGACTTGCCGGGTTGCGATGCGGAGGCCTGTAGGCTGGAGCGCCGTCCGACCGTCCCGGCTGTCGTTGACGAGGCGCCCGGCATTCCGCAGCCACGTGGCCCTTGCGGCCACAGTTGTAGCACTTGATGAGCGCCTTGGGGTGCTCCTGGCGATCCGGTGTGGTCCGAGCCGGCCTCCCTCCGGATCTCCACTCCACCGGGCGACCCGCCGCGAAGACCTCCTCGGAGGGGGGGATGGTCGGCGTCCCAGCGCACACCGCAGCTGCGCCCTTGGGGACGAGAGGTGATCGACGCTGCGCTATCAGGTGCGCGTGGATGTGTCTTGCTGCCCGCAAGGAGCACATGTCCGCGTCGTCCTCTGCGACGATGACGATCTGTAGCTCCTGGGCCAACGCCAGGAGCTTCTCCGTCACCATCGCGTCCACCCCTTCGCCGTCCATCCGCGGGAAAGCCGCTTTTGCGAGGGCCAGGAGAGCCGTGCGATACGCCAGCGGTGGCTCCTTCTGGCCCCTGCACCGCTCGTGGAAGAGTTTGCGGCAGTCCGACGATGGCCCGTAGACTATGGTGAGGACCTGGAGCGCCGACTGTAGCGTAGATCGCGTTGATCTGGGAGCTGTGATGAGCGTAGCAAGGGCGTCATCGTCCAGCATGGCCGGTAGCGCACTCAACGCCTCGTTGTCCGTCCAGCCGGCCATCTCTTGATGAGCGAGAAAGCGGCGTTGAAAGGACCCCCAGTCGCCGCCGTCTGAAACGAACTCCTTCAACACCGGCAGGCGTTGTTGAAACGATGGCTTCGTCTCTGAGAGGTGCCGCGCGCCATTTACGGCCTCTCCACCGGTGTTTGAGGGGCTGGGGACACCCATCGGCGATCGCGCAGGTGATGACGATGCGCCCGCCGATTGGTCCTGACAGCGGGCGTCCGTTGGTGATGACGTCACCACCGCTGATTGGCCCACAGCGTCCACGTGGAGCTGCGACCCTCCAATCGCTGTGGCGGACACTGTCATGGCGGCAAATCCGAAATATGGTGGCTGTGTTTCGGCGGGAATGGCCGTTGAACGGCGTTCGTCTCTCTGCCGCCATTGCGCCCGCAGCCCCGCGCGGTTGATTTCCTCCAGCGTGGAAGCCGCGGCATACAGCAGCTCAGCCAGTCGAGAGTGAGCCGCCTGCAACCCGTCCTCCATCGGCGGCCACTCGTCCAGCGGCGGCTGCTGTTGGGGCGTCTGGGACATCCCAGGATCGTCGGCCGCGGCCTCTGGCGCAATCCCAGGCGAGCCGTCCTCCTCCTGGGGTTCCTGTGATCGGTTTGTACTCCTTGTGTCCATTTTAAGACCACTTCTGACACCAGTTGTAGTGGGTTCCAGGACACGGAGACGGCAGAATAGAAGCAGCACTATTTATTTAAACCTTAACAAGGGTTACACTAGAAGGGGTAGCGGCCCCTCCACCCGTATAACTCAGGAACACACCCCGGGCTCTCTAGCCTAAGCTCTAGGCTCCCAGTTCCTCCTGGTAGGGCTCTAAGGGAGGCTATCAGATCCGGCCCTGGTTAGGCACAGATCTCGGCACCCCGCCGACCAGACCGGCCCTTAGAAGGACTCTGACTCTGGGGCTCTGGGGCCGCACCACTGGCTTGCTGTGCCGGCCCTGAAAAGGGCAGCAGTCACTGGAGTTCCAGGGTCTCACCTAGCTGGCCTTCTTTCTTCACTGGTTGCTTCAGCCTCGGGCCCCACACTCTGCCCCGAGCTCCCTGGCTCCCCGCACTTTATACCCACTGGAGCCTTAGCGGACGTTGTTGTAGCCACCAAGGTGTGGGTGAACCACACCTTCCCGTGCCATGTGTTTATTCCCCATAGCACCCCTACACTTGTATATGTGGATAGCCTCATGAACGAATCTCTCATGGTAGCCAGATGGCTTACAAAGAACCTCTGTCTTGGAAAAGTCAATGTCATGTGAGCCTACTGAATTATAACAATGATCTGCCACGGCCGAGGTGTTGGTCCTACCGTGTTTAAGGTCTGCTTTGTGTTCAAGAATGCGGTCCGAGACATGGCGTTTGGTTTCTCCAATGTAACTACTACCACAGAGGCAACTTAGTTTGTAGACACCAGGGTAGTATGTCCGGAATCACATCTTTTACAGATGGAACCAGATCACGGATTTATGTAATGTGTTGAAACGGACCTGGATCTTGTGTTTATTCAAGATTTTGGAGATCTTTTTTGTGATCCCTGCAATGTAGGGTAAAGTGATGGTTTTTAAAGGCTCCTCAAGAGGGTCCTTCTTCATGGTTTGAGTGATAGCTTTGCGGATTGTATAGTCGGAGTAACCATTAGCCTTAAGAGCTTGGTGTACGTGCTTGAGTTCACTGCCTATGTGTTCCTGGTCGGATATGCATTGGGCTCTATGATACAGAGTCTTGATGAGAGAATTCTTCTGTGATGGATGGTGGTGGGAATCCGGTTTCAGATAAGCATCCGTATGGGTAGCTTTCCTGTAGACAGAGTGGCTCATTGAACCATCAGGTCTCTTTTTAATTAGGACATCCAAAAAAGGTAGCTTGCCATCTTTTTCGACTTCCATGGTAAATCTGATGGCTGGGTGTATGGAATTGATGTGGTCGAAGAATTGGTCTAGAGCAGGCCGGCCATGTGGACAGATGACAAAAGTGTCATCCACGTACCTCTTCCATAAGGTTGGGCGCAGAGTGGCAGTCTGGATGGCGTCAGTCTCAAATTTCTCCATGAAAATGTTAGCTATAACCGGAGATAGGGGGGAGCCCATTGGGTTGCCCTCAGTTTGTTTGTAGAAAGTTCCATTCCAAGTGAAGTATGTATTGGTTAAACAGTGTCTCACCAGGGGGGGTACCTCAGTGTTTAGTCCTTGATGAACCAAGTCTTCAATGATTGCGATGGTGTCAGGTACAGAAACCTTGGTGAATAAGGAAACTACATCAAAACTGACAAGCAGGTCGTCTGGGGACAAGGAAATACCCTTGATTGTCGATACCAGGTGAGTAGAATTTTGTACCGCAGAGGTGGTTTTTCCAGTGAAAGGACGCAGGATTTCAGACAAAAAACGAGCCAGTTTGTAGGTGAGGGAGTTGATAGTAGAGACGATGGGACGAAGGGGTGTATCTACTTTATGTATTTTTGGTAAGCCGTATAATCTTGGTGGCCTGGCAGCAGAAGGTTTCAACGAAAACTGTTTAGATTGATCAATTAATGCGGTTGAATCAGAAATTATTTTGTTGGTTTGTGTGACGAGGCTGTTGGTGGGATCTCTTTTTATTTTTGTATAACTACCATCGTCGAGTAATTCTTTAATTTTGTTGTTGTATTCTATTTTATCCATGATGACAGTAGCATTGCCCTTGTCAGCTGAGAGGACTACAATATCATCCCTCTTTTTTAATTTATATAATTTAAAACGCTCATCTTTGCTGAGGTTGCTAGCTGGCATCTTAACGTTTTTGAGGGTTGCAGCGATTTCAGATCTTGCTACGTCTGCAGCGATATGACCCAGACCCCTGAGAGCAACGTCTACTTGGGCAATTATATCATTAACTGGTATGTGTTTAGGTGTGACTGCAAAGTTTAGACCTTTAGCTAAAACGGATTTCAGACCATCGGAAATATAACTGTTACTGCGATTAATTACGACTTTGTTAACGTCTAACTTTTTGGTGTGTGGGTCCGGTCTTTTGTTGAATAGGAGGTTAAATTAGGAAATCAGGTTGTCCGTACATTTGGTCGACATAGTAGCAGCTGAAGAGGCAGTCATATTATCTACATGTTTCCAATCCGATGTGGACATTGTTGCCGTCAATGATAATTATGATTTGTAGAGTATCTTGTCTAACCGCATTAATTGATCAATTTAAACAGTTTTCGTTGAAACCTTCTGCTGCCAGGCCACCAAGATTATACGGCTTACCAAAAATACATAAAGTAGATACACCCCTTCGTCCCATCGTCTCTACTATCAACTCCCCCACCTACAAACTGGCTCGTTTTTTGTCTGAAATCCTGCGTCCTTTCACTGGAGAAACCACCTCTGCGGTACAAAATTCTACTCACCTGGTATCGACAATCAAGGGTATTTCCTTGTCCCCAGACGACCTGCTTGTCAGTTTTGATGTAGTTTCCTTATTCACCAAGGTTCCTGTACCTGACACCATCGCAATCATTGAAGACTTGGTTCATCAAGGATTAAACACTGAGGTACCCCCCCTGGTGAGACACTGTTTAACCAATACATACTTCACTTGGAATGGAACTTTCTACAAACAAACTGAGGGCACCCCAATGGGCTCCCCCCTATCTCCGGTTATAGCTAACATTTTCATGGAGAAATTTGAGACTGACGCCATCCAGACTGCCACTCTGCGCCAAACCTTATGGAAGAGGTACGTGGATGACACTTTTGTCATCTGTCCACATGGCCGGCCTGCTCTAGACCAATTCTTCGACCACATCAATTCCATACACCCAGCCATCAGATTTACCATGGAAGTCGAAAAAGATGGCAAGCTACCTTTTTTGGATGTCCTAATTAAAAAGAGACATGATGGTTCAATGAGCCACTCTGTCTACAGAAAAGCTACCCATACGGATGCTTATCTGAAACCGGATTCCCACCACCATCCATCACAGAAGAATTCTCTCATCAAGACTCTGTATCATAGAGCCCAATGCATATCCGACCAGGAACACATAGGCAGTGAACTCAAGCACGTACACCAAGCTCTTAAGGCTAATGGTTACTCCGACTATACAATCCGCAAAGCTATCACTCAAACCATGAAGAAGGACCCTCTTGAGGAGCCTTTAAAAACCATCACTTTACCCTACATTGAGGGGATCACAAAAAAGATCTCCAAAATCTTGAATAAACACAAGATCCAGGTCCGTTTCAACACATTACATAAAATCCGTGATCTGGTTCCATCTGTAAAATATGTGATTCCGGACATACAGTACCCTGGTGTCTACAAACTAAGTTGCCTCTGTGGTAGTAGTTACATTGGAGAAACCAAACGCCATGTCTCGGACCGCATTCGTGAACACAAAGCAGACCTTAAACACGGTAGGACCAACACCTCGGCCGTGGCAGATCATTGTTATAATTCAGTAGGCTCACATGACATTGACTTTTCCAAGACAGAGGTTCTTTGTAAGCCATCTGGCTACCATGAGAGATTCGTTCATGAGGCTATCCACATATACAAGCACAGAGACAATTTCAACCAAGAAGATGGATTCTGGCTTAGCAATCATTGGAAAGATTTGATAAACCATTTCAGGTCTTAATTGATTGTTCACGCTTACAGTGGCTTTCAGACAGCATACATTAATTTTTCGTCTCCCCCCTCCTCTTTTCAGAACATAGATGGACTAGTCCTTCTAAATAAACTGCCAAATCGTTGCGCGTGGCGCTGACGTTATTTATAAATAAATAAACACACCGTTAAAAATAAATAAATTAATGCGGACCGACACACCTGATGACGACCGTTTGTGTTATGGTCGAAACGTCGTGAGAATTTGTATTGCTTTATATATTTTATTATTTTATTGTTTCCCTTCAACGTGACTTTACCGAAAGAGCTAAGAATAAGAAGAGCCTCATTGCATTCAGTTCTAAAGTCATCATTGGGTATTGCATAGGCTGCATGATAAATCACATTGCAGGAATCATTATAACGGAAGCTATAGGAGCCACGTACAATTTAAATATATATGTATAAGAGCAAAAGAGATCCTCTCTAGCAATGGAGTAAACTCTTTTAACAATTAAACCATTGTTTTACTAGTCAGTATGTATACACAATGTGCCATTGGGTAAATATTTGGTTGGCCTAGGACATGTGGTCACATAGGCTTTGGAAAAGTGAACCATTCACTGATTTGCTCCTGGAAATAATTGACAGCTGAAATGAGCAGATTTGTTTCGGGATGTGCAATATTTAGATTATGCGCATTGCTACACAGTGTTCTAGATCGAGATGTTTCTGGGTTTTTTTTTACACAAACGAAATCCGCATGTTGTAACAAGAGGCCACGTGACTGCACGAGGCCACCCTAACGCGTTCATGACTCTAGATTTGAAGCTTTCGTGACTGCAAGGATTCATACTCTTTGTTTTGTTTTCGGTAAAATCACGTAGATAAAATACAAATAAAAGAAAACAATTAAATCACGACTGTTTCGGAGGCAACACAAGCTTCCGTGGAACACTTGATGCAGCGATCTTGCTGTGACTGTTCCACCTGAAGACGGAAGCTTGTGTTGCCTCCGAAATGTCGTGATTTAATTGTTTTCTTTTATTTTTATTTTACCTACGTGACTTTACGGAAAAAAAAACAAAGACCGTTCATGACTCTTGATCCACAATGCATTCACCGCAACGGAACCCATTTGGCTCAGTTAAAACCGTCATAAAGAGATCGGAGGTAAGCGCCATGCTTTACGGGTTGTTAAATTCTTGTTTGGAATTACTGGTAACCACATGGAAAAAAACGGTTTAAGACCGATCACCAGTTTTCCCGAAATAAATACAGTGGTACCTCGGTATACGTCGTTAATTCGTTCCAGAAGGTAGGAGGACTTATACCGAACATGACGAATAGCAAAATAAAAAAAATGTTCCCATAAGAAAGGAAACAATCCGTTCCAGAGTATGAGAAATGATATTTTATATGGCATATTTTACATTAATGGGGTTGTATAACATAATGTAGACACTACTTATTACTAAAATGCATACATACATTAAAATAAATGCATAAATAAATTAAAGTAAATTGAAATAAAAATAAAATGTAACATCACTTTACCTTGCTGCGAGGCGTTGAAACACGTGAAAACTCACAGAGAGTTATAGCAAGGGGGTCGTGCACTGAACGAGATCTACAGGCAGACTGAGGAGCGGCGCTTTGTTTCAATCGTGAACGGGGTCTACGTGGGTACGCGGTGACTCATCCCGACCCATACAAGTTCTAGCAAGCGTGTCGTACCCCCAAGCAAGACGTCGTACCCCCAAGACATTTTTTTCTCTCGTCAAAACACGACGTATACCAAATTCGACGTATTCCAAAGCGGTCGTATACCGGAGGTATGACTGTATTTAAAAAAAAAAACATTGAGCAACCAATAAAACACATTGATTTTTTTTTTACTGACAAATTAATGGAGCTGCCATGGTTTAATATCGCAACTGGACTTGCAATCAAAGAGGCGGCCAGTTCGATTCCAGTTGAAAACAATGTGGTAACCATCTTCAATCACCCCCCTCCCCCCAGCTCTGTCCACCCAGCAGTGTAAATGGGTACACCACCTTTGTTTAGTCTATCCGCAGGTAGCATGTAGTGGGGTAAAGTGTGGGTACGCCCACGTCTAAAGTTTGGTAGAACATGTTATGTATATCGTTTATTGTAAAATTTCAATCACAGTTCCTATGATCACTGTTACATTGCTTTTATAGCTTTATTTTGGTGATTTCGAAAACGTTTTGGTTTAGCCATATTTGTTTGTTGTAGTACAGAGTTAGACTGATAACTTTAATCTAAATTGTCTTATCGTTGTTATTGTTTGACCTGCATCCCACTGGGATTTTTGCACACAGCATTGATATACGGTGCTTTTCCTGGAAGACTTTACTGTTTTTTCCTGGATTTTTCACTTTAAGATGTTTCTTGTTCATGTTTTTGTTTGTTGGGGTTGCACCCGATTCAAGAGTAGAATGGCTCACAGGGCTATACCAAATAAATGAAACTGAAACTAACCAGCACAACAGAGTTGGCAAAATACCTCAACGGCTCCATCCAGTGGAGGACCGACCAGCAGTGACATGAGCAAGCAATCAATTGCAGTCTAACATTAACCGTTCCCCCCCCCCCCCTTCGAAACGAGCACAAATGTGCGATGCTGCGACTTAGGCCGCCGTGCCATTTTGTACATTCTCGTGCCAATCGGTGCATGTGTAGTGGGTTCAATTGAGGCGCACACTCAACTTGGGAGGCAACACTATTAATGCATAACAACCACCGTGAACAGTATACATTAGGTGGTGACCACCGTTCCTAATCTCACTAATACTCGGGGAGTACTACACAGCGCAACCTGGGCAGGTGACGGGTTGCCTGGTCACGAACGACGATCAGAGACTCGAGGACCGCTGATGGCACCTTCATCCCAAGGTTGAACAGCCCAGCTCTCTGTTCACACCCCGCTTGTAACTCCCGTGGCGTGGCCGACTCCACCCCAGGCCACGCCCCCCTTCGATCCTTCGGGAAGGTACGGGCCCCACCCCAATCACGTGACCCCCCCCAAGCTCCCCTCTGGGGCCCCTAACCCCCCTTTGTCTGGTCACATGTCCTGTTGGGTTCATGCAGAGTGTCACGGCCTGACACGACCCCCGTGACACCCGCCTGCAGCACCCATACCGAGCCACAGTAGTGACGTCATATGTCCTTACACGCGTACAGCCCTGACACAGTAGTGACGTCATATGTCACTAGACATGTGTAGTGCGCTAATTCACAGACACGAGCAGGAGGTACTCTCTCTCCCTTTTATTCCAGCCTTCACAGTCTTAGGGGTTAACTATATACCAGGTCAGGACAGCCAACATGCTGCCAGACCCAAAGCTTGCAGAGGAAGCAGACCATGCCGACGAGGGCACAGCAAGTTCCAATTGCAAATCGCAGCAGCCCCAACTGTGAGTGGGAGCTCGCCTTATATCCTGCCCAGCGTGGCCAGGCTCCGCCCTCGGCCACCGCACTCCTCCGGATCCCCCAGAGGGCTCCGTGCTTCGCCCAAAAGTCCAACTGGTAGAACGGGCTGCTGTTACCCCTGATTTAATTGTCTACCAATCTCCCAGCGGCACGCGCTGCAGTGACTCATTCCATGTCACTACATTAATTACGAAAATTGCACTGGCACGAGTACCTGCACCTGACTTTTGAAAGGGTAATCGATTCTGAAAACGGTTACCGGTTGACCGGTTATTGTTGAATAGCCCTACTCTCGAGTGTGAATCTTTGAAAAAGAATATTTTTAAAGTGGCGACATTTTAGCTGATTCAGGTTCTAGATGTTTTGTAGTACTGGATATGACACCAATGACAGTTTCAGTGGAGAGCAGTTGAATGTAACTCAGGAGCTTTGAGTGTTCTCCCCTTGTATGCACACAATTTCTCCAGGCACTCTGGTTTCCTCTCACATGACAAACACTTTTTCGTGAAATTGGCCAAACATTAAAAATGCAGGACCTTTTTGAACAAAACAAAAACACACACAAAGAGCCTAAATTTAGTCTCAGCGAGGCTTTCCTTCTGTAAATAAACAGCATCGATATTATATCTGAGCTGGAGCAGTGGCACAGTGATGGCAGTGGCTTGTGCACTGTCTTGTGAACCCATTGACCTGAGTCTCATTCATTCAGTTATTTCTCCCCCCCACCCACCTCCATCAACCCGCAAAAAACACAGTGCTGACGTCCGGTCAAACAACTCCAATGTCGTACACAGTGAAGCTTTTTTTAGATAAAGTGTACCATTACTAAGCGTATGCAATAAAGCGAAGTACTTCGCTATTCAAGTTTCCCCCTACCCAACAATAACTACACTTGCAAGATATTGAACCACCTTTGTATGTCTAGGACTGGACTCGTCTCCCCATGTGAGAAGCCATTAAAAAAAGATTCAAGCCAATAATAGCTTTACACTCAGCCATCGAAGCGACATGGGAGAATCCAGAACGGTCATAATTCTGTACAGTACTGTATTATATTTAGACGTGTTGTATAGTTCCCGATTAACTGTTGGATTGTTATTCTCCACTAAAGGTAAAACATAGGTGTAGTACTGCACGTCTCGATGCCAGTGTGTGTGTGCTATTTATGTGTTCCGTGCCACATTACGTTCCATTCTGTCCAGTTTACTTTCAAAGAATGTTTCCACACTGGCCCGAGTACACGGTGTAACTCCTGAGAGAGTTTCCAAAATGGGAAGCCCATCATTTCGAAGCTTTGGCTAACCCAATGTTAATACATCGTTGTTGCCGACCTACTGCACTGTGCAATTAAATATAATAACGCTTCCAAGTACAGCGTTTATCAGACCGCTTTTGGCACGTGCTGTTTGTTAACAAGCGCCTGTTAAGGCTTGCGTGGCACAACGGAGGATGAAGTTCAGATATTCGTGTTAGCCATGAGCGGGAACAGAATTCTGGTCGCTGAATAACATTGTGCAGTGTGCTTACCACTACGCTACCGCTCCCCCACAAAATACAATGTAACAAAGACAAAGATCCACCGTATAGCCTTAACACACTGTTGGGGCAAGTGCTGGAACGGTACACGAGGGGGTGGGTGGCCAGCACCACGCCCGACCGTCTGTGTCTCCTCAGTGGCGATGTTTACACACCGCACCAGGTAATAATTTGAGGCTGAGTCGACCTTTGGGAGGCTCAGAACCGGTTCAAATAATCGTCATGAACGGGAATCGAGTTCGGATCGCCGGGTTCATAGTGCAGCGCGCAAACCACTACACTACCGCTCCCAACTCAATACCATATACAATTCAAATACCTTTGCGACGTTTGTAAGTCTCCAATTAGCCAAACATCAATGAATGATTCCAGTATTTAGAATACGGTACTGTATAGGTGAATGTAATGGTTACATATGTTGTATTAACTTGTTTAGCTACTGCCCATAACTAAATCACATAAAAGGCCCCCCAATCTCGTCAAATCTCAGAAGCCAAGCAGGCTTTGACGACCTCATCCAGCAGTGGATCCATAAAAAAGCTCTACATGACCATTAACTAGCGTCTATGCAGTAGTTTAAATGTATACTGTATAACTATTTTGGGATTTAAATAATGTTTGAGGCATGCCCAATTTTAATGTAACTCGATGCCAGATGTTTCACAATCTGTAGACTGTTAAGTCACAGCACAGCCTGAATCATATCCGACTCGATGTGACTCACAACTGAAAAACATGTGTGATGTGCCAGTATAAAAATATATATAATAGCCCAAACCGTATTAAACCCATCAAGTCCCTTATCTGCAGAGTCTGCTTTTTGTACAATTCCATACACGGTCGTGGTTTGAAGTTTTTATTTATTTGAATGACACCCTTTTGCGTGACCTGTTCAAATTCCAGCATGTTATTTATTTACAAAGGGAGACCTGAGCAGCCTTAGTTACAGAGGTCCCATAGAATAGAATGTTCAACACCGTGCTGGTTTTTGGCAGATACTTGGCCGTACGGATTTGTGAAGTCAGGTGACGTGTGTGAGCATAGAACTTGGAGAGCAACAATAGATTTTTGCTAAACCGCTTATATATATAAAAAACGTTATTGAAAAATTCAGGAGGGCCCAATGAGAGTGGTCCAGACCAAACTGATCAATAGTGATATTTGCTTATACATTCCTCATGAAAACTGATATGAAGCAAATAACAAAGAACTTAAACTCAACACATGAAATATATATTCTTGGTTCTTTCGGTAAAGTCACGTAGACGGGAAACAATAAAATAATAAAAAATGAAATATAATAGGTGAAGTTTTGGCCAATGATCCTTCATCTCGAAATAGAACCATTGCTCAGAACTTCGGCGATCGTATTTTTGACTTTTCGAGCAGTGTTATAGCAAAATGTGTTCAGAGTGGTCCAGACCAAACTGAACATACGTGTCATATGTGCCACTGCCAACGCTGTATCACAAGAAAAAATATTACATCGGTACTGTAACGCATTCCACAGCATCACTCACTGATTTGCTGTAGTCACAAGTCAACAATGAAAAAAATGGGTCAATGAAGCTGTCTGATGGGGATGTTTATCATAGGAACCCATATGATCCCTAATCGGAACGTGCAAATGTAAACAACACCCTTGCCCTTGGAGGGGGGGGGGGGTGTTGTAAAATGTGCGCATCTTAATAACTTATTTTAATACCCATGAATTGGCACTCGACGTAATCAGGCCAAATAATATAGCCGAGTGATTTTCCACCCATTCAAGGTCTCGGGATCCCTCGTGGAGTATAAAATGTCTGTACAAAGTTCACGTTTACCTATGCTAATTAGGCGACGCGGCCATTGGACAAAAATAAATATATAACGACAGGACGCGTTCCGATTGGTCGTCAATCGTCAATCGTCGTACGTTCTTCGCGTCTCACGTCACACAGCGCGGCCGTCCATTGGTTATAAATAAATAAATAATCGCTGCACGTGCTGTGGTTGCCAACGCCCGGCAGCCTTTTTGGCGATGAGACGTCACACGCACAACATCCCGCGGAGGTGGGCTCTCATTGGCCCGTAAATAAATAAACAACGCGGTGCCGTCGTCCCATTGGTCGCCGCGGACGCGGTTCACGTGCGCGGCGCGTGTCATCGCCCCCCCCCCCCCGCGGACGCGCGAACCAATCGGAGCGCGGCGTGCGCGAGTCACGTGGTTGTTTGGCGCGGCGTGTGGAAAACTACCCGGCGGGGCTCGGTCGCCCGCCACTCCTCAGACGCGCGCAGTGAGGCGCGCGCTGCGGACGCGTCCAGTAACGTCTCTCGTATCAACCCTTTCTTTGGCTATTATTGTTTTGTTCGAGATTGAATAAAAAAAAACCGTTTCAATAACAACCGCATCATTTCATCGAGACGTCAACGCATTTGCAACGCCATGGCACAGCGGGATACCTTTAACCACCTGTTCGCGGGCGGGTAGGTGGCATGTCGATTACGCACGTTATCGCCGCGTTGTTTACGTTTGTAGCGGTGTCGCCTGTAAATGTGTACCCCGAAGCCTGCAGTAGGCCCTTGGGAAGAGTCGCCGTTTGGTGGTTGAGTTGGGCGTGTCGAGTTTGCGTGATTTGACTGCAAAGTACGTTAGACCAAATCTTTATATGCTTAACCTATGCTTGATCCTCTTTAGCGTATCGATAATGGTATTGCGTTTACAGGGTATTAGTGATATTAGTGTGGCATTCATCGGCGCGTGTTCTTAAAGGTCACTAGGTCTGGCAAAAAAATTGTTTTGATTCCTATTAAAGCAATAATTCACTGCTGCATTAATGCCTCCCCATGCCACATATCTGTCGTGGGGATGTAACCGCCGTACTCAACGCTGCTCGATGCTGGCTCGGTTATGAATGCGTTGTTACGTGGATAAATGTGTGTTTCTGTGATTCTTGGAAGGCATACACATGTGTAGGGTAAAGTTCAGTACCATATACGTGTACTGTTCCGTGTGTGTGTGTGTACAGCGTAACTGGATTATATGTCATAGATATGCACGTACATTGATTCTTATGATCGCGCGACGCCTATTATTTATCACCTAACCTGAAATACGCACTATCTCGGAATATTAGCTGCGTTGAGCCAGGATATACCTTGGGGGTGGACTACGTAGTGGGAAGCTGATGACAATCATGCATCATTGTACCCAGTCTTCTGTTGTCGCCTCCATTCTACCAGCCATCGATCAGCACTGACCACTACGGTGAAGTATGGTCAAAGAGCCTCCCTCTAGCGTGGGGGGGGGGGGCCTTTAGCCAGTATTGGATTTTTTTAAAAGTGACAACTGTAGCTACACATTCTGCATAATGATGCAGAATGTGAAAAGTCTAGCTGCACATCCTGCAGAGGTCCAGCTGGTTTTAACTTTTTAACTTATGTTCCAAATCACACGAGTTGTTACAGCTACGTATACACTGTATCTCGTGCCAATGGATAATTGGTATCTAAATCTGGCGTGTGTTTCCACTGGGTCAACTCAACCGAAAGTCAATACCTTGTTGCTGCCTGGTGTGGTCGACATCTGCAACGGGAAAGGCAGAGGTGGAATAATCTTAAGTGACGGTGCTGCCCGCACATCGCCTCCTCCGTATGGTCCGAAATTCGAGTTTTCACACCGCACTTGATGACATGATTATTCAAGTTGCAGTGATATATTTTGCGTGTGTGCAACGCATGTACTGTATAATGCGTATATAGAACACTTTGTAAATGCTCAACTTAGATTTTGTCGACTATCTTCATGTCCCCAGTTTTCCCAGAATACCACAAATGATATTTACAGATATACGAGGCAGTCCATCTCTGTTCTCAGTCCACCAATGGGCTAAGGCCCCCGCACGCCATATCGACCATGGGGTTTTGTTGTTGTACCATACTTCACCATGCTGATCAGGTAAGTGGAGGAGGATGGAACAGGTTATGATGATGGCATCATCACGTTGCATGGGTAGGTGTCCACTGCACACATTTCGTCATTTATTTCCACTTTCCTCTGTCTTGTGTCAATATGCTCAAATTAGTGCACATCTTTCTGGCACCAATCTCTAATATCGTCAAGCCATTCTCTGGTAGGTCTTCATATCCTTCCGGTTACCTTCACTTATCATTTATGTTAACCATTGCTGAGAATGTAATTCGTGCCGCTAGGTTTGTTCATGAACGCGTTAACCACCGTTCGTGTAATCCAGAGTTGGTGTATGTTTTCATTTCAGCATTGCATAGTCATTCTGCAGGTCATAGAAATCGCACCCAGTGCAGTTGAATCTACAGCACTTCCAAAAGCTTTGCCAGACTAGGGGCTTAAAGATTAATCCCACATTGCTCTGTTCGGTTTACAATGTTAAAAAGCAAACAACTATATTCTTGGTTCTTTCGGTAAAGTCACGTAGAAGGGAAACCATAAAATAATACAAATATACAAAACAAAATTCTTACGACGTTTCAGGTGATGATTGCTTGTGTTGAAGTCGAAACGTCGTGAGAATTTTATTGTTTTATATTTTTAATATTTTATTGTTTCCCTTCTACGTGACTTTACCGAAAGAACCAAGAATATGAATCCCTGCAGTCACGAAAGCTTTAAAACAAACAAACAAACTGTTATCTGTGACTGGGTGTGTTTGAAGTGTCCATCGCCTCTGAAATAGGTCTGACCAAAAGCAGTGCTGTGCAAATAGGATCTCGTTAATGAAACCCTGTCTGCTGCACGTAGTGGCCAGCAAGCAAACTTTGGCTCCTTCTGGCCAAGCCAAGCGTGGGATGGCAGGGCACATTGCTATCTTGGCGTCGTCAAACTGCCCGTTGCCTGTGCTTGGTGTTCGTACATCCAGGAATGCAAATGGTATACTCATCGCGCGGGCAAAGGTGCATCTTTGTAAAAAAGTGTCCCAGTTCTTCTTCTCCTCTAAGTTTAGGTGTTAAGCGGTTGTTTGCATTGCTCGCTGGTGTAGCCTGAACATGTCTGGGTAGCGTAGCAATGTGCCAAAAGAAAATAACGGTTCGTTCGGTGTGCACTACAGTGCCTGTTGTGAAATATGTTTCGGGAAAGTGGTTATTAACACCATATAGAATGCAAACTTAAAAGTGCGAAGAGAAGCTGTGGATAGACTCGTGCGTAGAATTACATTGGGAGCCAGAAAGAGGAACGTGGGGATTGGAGAACATGTGCAAGTCAACCTTACTATTGAGAGACGGTGATGCATGATAGTAATTGATTGTCAACCAATTATTGGGAAGCGTCGTAGAGAGAATGTCCACCGAGGAGATGGAGTGAGGACAATCGGTTCGTTTGCAGGTGCTGGATGGATTCTGGCGTCACAAGATCGTAGTGAGAGGCTGTGGCGGATGGGGGAGGCCTTCATCAAGTAGTGGGTTTATCATGGCTTATGATGTCGGTTCAAACAATAAGTTGAAGCATACTTAACTTGGAGGGTTTATCAGTATTCTCCGTATAAATTTTTAATCGGTGTCATAAATTAATTACATGAACACCCAGCAAACATTGGCTTTACCTTATCAATATATTTAGCTTTCGCTCAGATCATTATATTTTTTTCACACCATGTGGAATGGTACTGAAGCCTGCGGCCGTCTCTTTTGTGTACAGAAACAGGAGAGACAAGTTTTCAGAAGTTAGCTCGAGGCATTTCAGTGTTTATGTCCTTTCATTGTACATTGGTTGCAGTGCAACTTGATTTTCTGACCACTTCACGAGAACGGGCAATAGCCGTCGAATGGAAACGTTAAAAGATGCTTATTCCTAAAGGCGCACAGTGAGAGTTGCTCCCTGCTGGATGTGAGTCACCTTGAAAGGCGGCGGCAGCTGGGATGGCTTCAACAGGAGGCTGCATATTCACAAGGTGTTGTGTGCTCTGGAATGTGGGTGAAGGTTCGTTCCAATGCTAAATCACTGGTCTTCCATTTTTTATGCCCCCCTCAATGTGTAGGTCACCCAGCACCTGTATGATTTTGTGCGTGGGTGAGAATGCTCTACTGCTGACCGTGTTATTGTCGATTCGCCCGGGCGTGGCCGTTTTTGGAAAGGCATCCTGGTGATGACAGTGTCTAATAGATGGGTGAAGGTTCAGGCTGGTGCATAATATATTTCATGACAGCTATGGCTGTCACCCTGCCAGGTATATATTTGCAATGATTAGTCTTTGTTGGCAAGAGCCTGACAAAGTCACGCAATTAACAACACGCTTGCACTCTCGCCGTTTCTAGATGTTTCCGAGATTGTACGGTTGTTTTGTTGTGCTAAAACCACGTGCCACACACCATCAGCTCTCCTTTTTACCCCTCAAGATATATTTGGTGTGTTAATTCAGGAATGCAGTTTGTGGCTTATTTTCACAGTTCGTTGTGTATTCTGGTTAATTTTAAGTAGAACTCCAATATAAAAAAAATGAAATGCAGCGATGTGATATGATGGCATCAGTGATGTACACACATGAGTTAATATGTACGTTGAACTTTTTTCGCACCGTAAGTAGCCAACCGTGCTCGTTTTGTTTCAAGAGATTAATGCAGCTTAATTTGCAAGGCAACATGCTGACTAGCCAGTAAAGACGAGAATCTGAGCATTCATTATGGTCTAATGACTCTAAGCTGCATGTAGCCTGCAACACAGTTTCCATGTCCGGTTTAAGTCGGGCTTTTAGGGGTGTTCCTGGTTTGTAGCTGGTGCCAACCGCGTGAGTCACAGCAAGGGAATTGAGTACAGCACTTTTAATAAATGACAATCTTGCAAGACTCCTTCATGCCAACACGAGGGAGGATACTCTAATACAGCTGGAGGATTATCGCTCTTTTTGCTGACTAAATATCTGCTTAGTAAGCTTTGAAACAACACAATCATTGCAAAGACACCTTATCAGTCCTTACTGGTAGGATGGTTTTCTTTCGGACTCTTGAGGTTAAGTAAAATTTCCTCCCAGTCCCAGCGCTTAGTTTTAATGTATTGGCCACAATGACACCTTTAAACCCATTCACTGAAATTCGCACCATGCACTGATTATTCTGACCTTATTTTGGGGTATTTGTTTTTTTTCTTCATTTAATCATTACCCTTTTTAAGGTTACTTATGTTGTGGGGTGGAGTGATGGTACCGTGATTAGCTACGAACCTGGTGACCTGCATTTGTTTCCTCTGTGGGTTACAGTCACCGATTTAGTAACGTCTGAACCTGTCCTGCCCACTACCTTAACCAGCTCACACTGACTAACTTGGTGAAGTATGTTCAAGCAACCCCGATGAGCAACACAACAATGTGAAGTGCAGTAGTGGTTCTCATACTGGAGACTACTGGCATGGCTAGGGGTCCCACAACGTGCCAGTAGGTTCATGCAGGTGAAGGTGGAATGAACCTTGCCAGATCCACGCACGAACACCCACCTTCCTTGCCCAACCCTCGTCGCTTCATCGCCACCTCGCCAGTCATCGGCTTGACTCTCGCGGTGTCCGCCCTTTGCAGGTGTGGCGGCACGGTGGGTGCCATCCTGACGTGCCCGCTTGAGGTGGTGAAGACGAGGCTGCAGTCGTCGGGCGTTATGTCACTATCGACCGTGTCCGGGGCAGCGAGCCGCGCGTACAGCTCGCACGTCTTACTGCACGAGCTCGGCCTGTCCACGGTCTCCTCGGTGAACCCTGCCGCCTTCGCCCGAGCAGCGCCTTCCACGCCTCCCAGCCCGCTACTCTGTCTCAAGTGAGGGGCCCTCGTGATCGCGACGAGCTCATGGCGCTGTCTGTGCACTCTGTGAAGAGACGATTTCTTTGCACCGTGCATTTGCCGCACCTCCGATTATCACGGTTGGCTACGTACGGTGCAACAGAAGTTAAACATACATTGCAAATCACCGAAACGAACAGTTGTGTGTACTTTCCTATAAAAAATTTGAGTGTTCAGCAGCATTGGTTCAAGCAAGCCTGGCTGCTGAAGAGACACCGAATGTTGAAACCGGTCCAGAGTCTGCTTGTATTGAACCGATGCTGCTGATAAAGTGCACTCCCAGAAGGCCGTATGGCTGATGGATATATGTAAAAAAAAGGAACGAGATATTATTTACTTGAAAATGGATTAGGTTTAGCATCCAACCCGATTTTTTATTAATTCAAATCCCTGTTAGATGCAGGGCCAAGGTAGGCATGGTGCTCGGGGCTGATTGGCTAGTTTTGCTAATGTTGGGATAAGGCTAAGTTACGTTTATTACTCTACTGTGACCCCCAACAGTGTGTACCCATTCCCCTTCTGCTAAGTACGGCATTTTCACCTCATAGTTTACTCTTAGCTGTTGGTGTTTATAGCTCTAAAGGTGTGTGTGACTTTAGCTATCGTTTATCTCCCTTGGGTAGGTGGATGTGGACTCTGCACAGCGCACGATTGTGACAGTGGATCACATTGTGCATCTTTCAGTGAAAACCTATGCCAGGGTACCTAATAACATAAACACTCCTCCTAATGAAGTTTTTTTTAATAAAGTTTTTTTTTGGGGGGTTAGATCACGTAAGTATAAATGTGTCGTACCTCTCCACCACCCGACACGGCCAGTAAGGTTTGTCACGTAAACAAAACGCCAATTAGTTACTTCTTCAGCCCACCGGTGTGTTGGAGAGTAAATCCACAACATTTACAGTTTGAATACGATGTTTCGCTGGTACTTACCTACAGTATCATCGGGTGATTTGTCAAATTACATTCAGCATCACTGGGCGATTTAACAAATCGATTTAACAAATCACCCGGTGATGCTGGGTCTATACAGCAGATATACACGTTTTGAAGTTTGTGTTCGCTCCCTGATGTATTTTCGCGTTGCACCGCATGTTGTTTGGCATGATGTCCAATGTTTCGCTGCATGTGGCTGAGAGCTTCTTGAGGAATTATCCAGGAACATCAACAGCCACCATTTGCTGCTACGTGGCTGTTACATGACCACAGCGCTTGTGCCAGGATAGATGCACATTGATGAACGATACAGTCATTGCCATGAAAACCTAGGCAGTAGTGTTCGATTTCACGTGTATCTAATGCACATTCATATTTCTTATTAGTTTTGTGAATTAAAATTACGAAAGTTTAAACGAAGAATGCTGCTGCTTTGTAGCCAAAACGCACGAGTACAGTCATGTTTGCATTCCACAACACTTGCATAAGAACAACACTTGCTGCGTTAGTAAATGTTAGTGGGAGACGTTTACTGATTACACAGATCCTTTGTGTTGTGGTGTGTGACCACGTAGCTCATTCTCTGTCCATTTGTTTGTATACTAACAAGACACAAACACCACTCTCATACTTAGTAGTCCGAAGGGCAATTTGACCATATAAATATAGATTCTACACATTTAATGTCTTGGTATGTTACCCAGAGCACACAATCCTGTGTGATTTGTTTAAACCAAGTTGTACAACATCATCACTCAACAGCTGCCCTGTTTTTAACAATCTCGTGTTTAAACTTGAGTTGATCTTGAGTTGATCGAAGCCAATGTTTTATTTGGGTGTGGCCACTAGAGTACAAGTGAATTAGCTGCCCCCAGCATAAAATGTTCTTTACCAGACCTGTGATGTTTTCCATTCAGAAAAAAAACACACACTTGTCTTTAAAAAATGTGCCGTGGCACGTGCGATGTTTTGAGTTAAAGCAGTGATTGCATTTAAGTCGTCTTCAGTAAATTCGGTATCCCGAAGGCGCTATGTTTCAAAGACACGGTCTGCATTAAGTGTGCGCGTGTGACAAATGTTAGGTGCATTGCGTATGCACTCCTGTTGTCCATACACGTATCAAACCACTGTTGGGCAATACAGTTGCTTTTCACCAAAATTATTTCACTGTGCACTTTGTAAGAAAGTTAATGGTAATTGTATTGAATACACATTGAAATAATTTCTTGAAAGGCTTGCAGCTGTAACCGACTGATTCGCTAGAAGCTCATTCTCGGTTATTTGAGGTATATTAAAACGAATTATCGTCATTGTTTACATCGAAGAACGTGGTTTTCAATGCCTATAATACCTATCCCAACATTTAACTTCCTCTTTATCAACTTGCCGGAGCTGTTCACAAACGCAAATACAAAACATAGCTCTCTGTAACTATCAATATTAACACGTGTGGCTTGCTCGCCTCGACTGATCCATTGCGTCATTTTTAAAGCAAGAAATGCTGCATTACAATTGCGCCACACCCAGGTGGCCACCGCATTTGTCGACATGAGACTTCTCATGTCCCCCAAAGTCTCTTCTTAAATAGATGGCTCAATCTTGATTTGAAGCTTTCGTGACTGCAGGAATCCACACTCTTTGGTTCTTTCGGTAAAGTCACGTAGGTATAAAATAAAATAGTATTAAATAAAATAGTATAAAATAAAAGAGTATAAAATACATAGTTCTTTTAACGTTGGCCACATTTTAACGTTGGCCACATTTGATCCTTATGGCGGTACCCTGGGGTACCAAATAATACAAAATGGTCGAGACAATTGAATAAGTTATTTCTGGGACACTATTTTTTCTCAGGGGTGTTACTTAACTCCGCGACTGGGGTACCAATCAATCTGAAATCAGTGCCACACTCCGCGATGTCGAAACGCAGCGAGGACGGTTGCGCTGAAACCCCGAACGCTCGCGGTACGCACCGTGGTGGTGCATTGTGGGTACAGCTCGTCGAGATGAGTCGATGGCCGCATCGCCGACCATCAACAGACTAAAGATGACTGCATCACGGACTTTATGCGAGAGCCGGGGTACTATGGTACCCTGGGCTACCGCCATGAGGTTCATTTCGTATATTGCCCCCGTAGGAAGTCATTTCCGATTTGGATTCTAGTGTCTTTAATAGTGAACGTTATTTAAGCTTCACTAGTCTCCATCCAGACTGTTATTTTAGGGTCCTGCGTTTGGAGGTTGATTTGGTCAGCCTTGCTAACAATGACTTGTGAAGTGAATAGAGTACCCAGAGAAAACACTTTATGTAAAGGGATAACTCTTACACTGTTTGAAATCGATAGCTGTGTTTCCCATCTCTTGGCCATCTTAGCCTTAGTTTTTATGTATATATTAAGGATCATACATTTTCTTTGGGTCTTTCGGTAAAGTCACGTAGAATGAGAATAAAATAATAAATTGATAAAATAAAATAACAATAAAATTCTCACGACGTTTCGGCCACAACACAAGCGGCCTTCATCAGGTGAAGGGACGAGACTGTCTGGAGGACAGCACTCATTCTATGTGACTTTACCGAAAGAACCAAAGAAGATGAATCCTTGCAGTCACGAAAGCTTTAAATCGAAAGATAATACATTTGTTCATGCACTATTTTCATAGTTTTTCTTATTGCTATTTTGCCGTTATCCATTGTGTCGATGGTTAAAATTTGCTGTGTAATTCAGCACCGCCTTTAAAAATATACACCATCGGTTCTTGTCCATGTCACCTTTGACGCCAACTAGAATCTACTGGCACCAGGCATATGCTAACGGTAGGGCTTAAGAACTGAAACAATGTGATCCGAAACAACGTGAGCAGCTCTCCTTGGTTGCGAATGACAAACATCCGTCTGAAGGGGGAGGCGGTGTTCTTAATAATCAACAAGCAAATCGCGCAGGTCAGATGCGCACGAGCAGCTGGAAAAACCCAGCAAGAGCCTCTTATCAGAGCTGCATTCTCGCCACATGAAGCCAGCAACACCTGCTGTGCACATGCCCCTGGTAGGGTCTTTACTGAATGAGCATAAACACACGCACGTGTTGTGCGAGTTCCCCCCCCCCCCCCCCCCCCGAGATGTTAACTACCTTGCCTGGTATGTAGGAGGTTGTAGGTTCGATCCTGACTCTTGACGCCGGTATATTTGGAGTTTGTGTGTCACTCTCCGTGGTCGTGTCTATTTTTCTCTGGGTCCTCCGGTTTTTCCCTCCACGTTTAGAAACATGCGTTTGGAGTATTTGGCTGCTATACATTTCCACATGATAAGCCGCTTCATTGGGCTTTCATTTTTAGACCAGGTCGCTTCTGAAAGAGAGCTAGAAAGCTCAGCGGCCTTACCTGATTAAATAACAAAAGTTTCTTTTTTTATTAAATGCCGCCCTACACTTGAAAATAATAAAAAAGTCTAGCCTCACCATGGAACCAGAAGGTTACTTCAGTGAACACTAATAAGCACTCTTGTACCTAATGTAGCGTGTCAAAATATGCTTGTCAATTGTTTGTATTCGTAAGGACGGAAGTATGCACAAATACCCATGAAAGCTTAAAACAATAGAATAAGAACTTGCGATCCCCAGTGAACTGATAAAGGCTAGCAATCACAACGGTACATTTTTTAATTAAGCACGTTTGTATATCCAAATCAATACATCGCCTCACTGCAGCAGATTCGTCCCGAGTGAAATGGCACCTCATCTTCAATTCTATATAAATGTGCAATAAAACACCGAGCTTAACAGACAAAACCCAACTCAAAAATGCCTGGTGCAGCTACATCGACGGACATAATCTGTAGCGACAGTGTGCTAATTAGCAGTCTTGAGGCTAACGGTGACATATCCAATGTGTGTTAACTAAAGCAATGATGTCATTTGTGGCTGATACACTGAGTCCAGGGAATTGGAAACAGTTTTTTTTCTTCCATGAATAAGTCATCCTAGCGCTTCTATTGATAGCCCTGCAATGGCACAATTGCAAATAAAAAAAAAGTGAAAATGTATTTGTATTGAGCTTGAGCGTCTTTTGTCATTGGTAGAAGGTGGTGTTTGCAGTGTACATGGTTCTGTTGGGCATGAAATGTAGTAACGCTTTGTTTCCAGAAAGACATACAAGAGTGTGGTGGTTCCAACAATTCTTACAGTCAGATCGTAGAGTGTGCTGTCCTTGTTATGACAAGCTCGCCTCGTCGATTTCTAACCCGCCTCTACTGGACATCTGTGAAAAAAGAGCTTCATAGCTCATTGTTGTTCTCCAGGATAAATAAAGAATCTGACTTGTTTTCTGCAAAGGTTTTTTTGCGACACGGACCAAAGTAGTCGCGGGCAGTACTCTTGGTGCCATCTTGGCCGTGTACACAGCGGTGCATCGTTTTACTGTCTTTAATTCTCGTGTTAAACGTAGATTGGCGGACAAACAACCCCACTTAAAAAAGTTAAATAGTTTATTGATGTTGGAACAACTTTCTTTCCATCGAAATGTGTATGCTGATGACTGGAAAAATATTGCTACTCGGCCTTCAGTCAATGTATGTTTGAACTTCTTTTCTACCGTATACCGTGCTAATCAGAGGTGCAACTGGTGTGTGTGTAGCAAGCAATCACACAACCAAATACTACATTTCATTCTATTTTTGTAATCAGGTCAGCAATGGTTTCCTGATTTTTTTTGTTGGTGTTGCTCATGCAATGCTAAATTAAGCTCATGAATTCTAAGCGTTACAAGAAGCATCTTGCAAATAAATAAATCGTATATTGATAATTTGGGCACATTGCTCTATGTGAACATTTTCTCTCGAAGTAATTGTAGACATATTTTGCATTTCATATTTTTTTTTGCAAAGTTTTAAAAGTTGAATTTGCCACCCACCCCCTTTCACCGCCAAGAGTGGTAATTGGAAACATGGAGGGATCACGTGTCCGTTGGATACACTCCGCAGCCAGCGCTTCGTATTTTGTCACGTCCACGCAGCGTGGAGCGTGGCCGGTGCATGCACTGCGCGTGATTTCGCATCTCTCCCTCCATTTGGCTGCCATCGTCGAATAAGCGCGCTCCTGCACACGCGTCCATGCGCATCTCACCTCTCACTCTCTTGGTTGGGTTCCAAGCAAGTCGAACCAAACCTTGCAAATTGGCGACGGCAAACCCGATGCCCACGAGGACGCAATATTTATCATTTTTTTTGTTCAGCGGTTTACTTGGAAATAATTTGAGCTGCATCGCAATTGGAACAAAGCAGCTAGTGTTCGAGGCACTGTGACGAGTTTCAGAATTGTGTTTAAAATACCGGGGGAGCCGCTGTTATAATTTAACCAGAAGCACATTCCCAAAATGGATTGAGTTTATTTCTGGCTTGTCTCTTTGTAGTCTGATTTGTTTTTATTAACTTTTTGTTAATGTAACCTTTGCTTATGCCCTTTCACCCACAAGGTTGAATGGTTTTAATTATTCACCACTTTCTAATGAGTTTTGTATGCCTGAAGTTGCTGGCGTTTTTTAGGAACTAGTTTAAATAAGGGATGATGCTTATCTCTTAAAGATTCAAGAGTGAACTATTGCTAGAGGAGGCTTCATTGTCTTTTGACCTAATTGTTTGTTTGCTGATCAAAAACGTGGAAAAAAAAGACATTGTAGTGTGCATACAACATACCTCCAATGACCTTACTTTAAAATCACCACGTCTCTTGATTTGTTGTATCCTGATACTGCACGTGGTAATCTCAAAAGAGAAAAGCAACGTAAACCCATTCAGAAAATAACGTGTTATGACTCACACATTGCCAAATGTCATACTTCATTAGTTTCATCTGGCTTCGTAGTATGTAAACGTCAACGAGCAGTTGCAGTGCGACTGTGTGTAAATGTGATGCTCCCTCCTTTGCATGGAGGAATTGGTGCATTCCATTGTGTACAAAAGGATGTAGGCATCCACTGCAGCCCATTGTCCATGCTTTTTGGCCTTGAGTAAGTGTGCCAACAACACTTGCACACAGTTTGGCTTTTAAAACCTTTACAAGGTGGTAGGCACAGGGAACAATGCCTCATGGAATAAGAAATAATAATGTAAAATATTTTCTTGGCTTTCTTCGTTGACCGGATAGTAAAATTAATACATTTGCAGGTATCTCTTTTGCCGTGTAAAAATAAAAGTGACATTTTGAGTCCATCAGCCTGTGAAACACGCTCTCTGACCATTTGTTTTCCAGCTGTGTTTGTTTGAAGCTGGCAAAATTCTGACTTTGGTGCTCTTATAACTTCACACAACCCAAAAGTAGTTGGTTTCCAGGCTACACGAAAAAAAGTTAATTACTTTGGCCTTTCTGTTTGTATTGTTCCGGTATTAGCGTTCATTGTTGCTGTGGGTGCTGCCAACTAACCGGTTTGCATTGGATTTTGTTGTTTCTTTAGAACCATCTTTGAGAATGAGGGCCCTCGCTCTTTATTCCGGGGCCTGGGCCCAAACCTGGTCGGCGTAGCTCCTTCCAGGTACTGGTTATGACTGGTTCCACACGTATACGTCACCACATAGGAACTCGCAGATGTCCTTCCTTCCTTCACAAGCGGACATCTGTGATGAGTACGGTTGGCTGCGTACGATGCGAAATAAGTTCTCCATACATACACAATCGTGGGAATTTGTACACCTGGTGTCTATTCACATGTGGTTGAATGTTCGTGAGTGAAGCTGGGTTTATAAAACCACCTGCTGTTTGTACAGAGAACTGCACTATATTGGCCCCGTTTCACCAGTTCACAGTAATTCGTGGTTTGTGGTGTTTTTGCCCAGTTTTTTTTTTATCAAACCACACTTGATGCTGACTTGTCCAAAGTCGATGCTTTTTTTGTATTTCACGTGTTGTAGCCTTCACGTTTTTTTCACGACACTTGTTTTACGGTTGGTTTTCACAATGCTGCACCAAACCTACTGCAATGTTGTACGTCGAGAAGTTCCAAATATTGACCGCCTCCAATGGTTGTGTCCCAGGGCTATTTACTTCGCAGCCTATTCCGGAGCCAAGGAAAAGCTGAACACCGTGTTTGTGGCGGAATCAACAGCAGTGCACATATGCTCAGCTGCGTTTGCTGGTAAGTGTGATATTTTAAATGAACAGTTTGAATAGTTTTGGCATTTACGGTTAAACAAAACTTTTCAAGGGCCTCTCATGGTTCATAAATAAAAGCCACCACTGCCTTTTTAATTAATTTAGGACTGCTCAGTAGAGCGTGGCGAGATGGTGACAGAACATATCGTGCCATTGGGTCAGCATAAACATGAGATGGAAAAAAGGGGCCACCTTGTTCTGCCCGTGACAGGAATTAGCGCAGTGACACCGAAATGATTGTGAACGGTGTCCGCAAGCGAGTTGCGGCTCACGTTGCCACTACCGCTAACGGAACAAGGAACAGGCGTGGGAGGGGGTGGGAGGCCTCTTACGCAAACTGCTCGGTTTAAATTTCCTTCACTCCTTTAGGCAGCCACACGCACCACCAAACCCGCAACTAGCCGTGCTCGGTCTCCCGTGCCAAGCCACACATTCGCCGTTTAAGCAATGCTTTGGTAGGCGTGGGCATTCGGCATTAGTGTGGTCTCTTTATTCCATAATAATATTACATTTTGGCTTTTAATTTTGCATGTGAAATGCGAATACATTAATGTTTAAAATAACGTTTTACAGTAATTTCATAATACAGTACGCATAGCGTGTATTACTAAGCGAGTATAATTTCCCATTACGTCTTTTCAGAGGGAGACGATATAAAAGAGGTGAATTGGTATGCATGGAAATAGAAAGGAGAAAATATAATACTGCTTGTATTATCTGGCATTAACCCCGTAAAATACAATAATTGAAGAGCCCAGTGTTAAACGTAAACTTTAAGAAAGCAAAACATTTTTTCGAGTAAATGATAAGTCCTTGGTAACATTGTATTTAGCATTTCCCATCTAGGCTTTGGGCAAACCAAGAGACTTATTGGTTTAGACAAATCAGGATTCTGGCATAGAGGTTGCTATAATTACATATCACACAGAGAATGGAAAAACAGATAGCTTATTGCAGTTAAGCCATACAGCCAATAAAGGGATGCGATAAATTTTCTGGAAAGCGGCTTAACTATAGATCTGTATGCAACCTGTAACCTGATCCACACGTCATCCGCTTAGAGCTTGTGCCTTTTAGTCCTTTCCCATTCTTGCGGCCATGCGCTTTGGTAGCGGCTTACTTTTCACGCGGAATATTAGTTTTAAAGCTTGCATAAATTTACATTGTCAATACACATCCATGATGTTTTGCCTATATGCACGTTACGTAACACTGCATATTGTCGATCAGTTCTTATTAAATTCTTCTCCGCTCTATTTCTATAAATGGAGCCTGTGCAAACTGAACGCTGCAGCGACACTCTATGGCACTTTACAGGAATAGCCCGCCACTCGATATACTAGCGTGTGCCACGTAAACATGTTGTGGAAGGCTTCTCGCTGCACTGACAGTATTGAACGATGTTAAAACGACGACGCATTGCCTACCCGTGAAGTGTCAATAACACGCTTGCTCAGAGTTTAACGGAAATTGACCTGCTGCTGTGTCATAACCACAATTACACCTGCCGCAGTTTGTTTTCATGATAAATATTGTGCTTAAGCCCGTGAATGCTTGATTTGGCTTTATTTTTATGCAACCAAACGTGGCAGTGCTTGCAAAAAAGGACACCATGGCAATATTACGCATCGCTTCACCATTTTTGCCATGACGTGATTGTTAATGCTATTGTGTTTAATCTGTTAGGAGTTGCTTCGGAATGTAAAATGGGATGTCTGGAAAGTTAATCTAATCATAAATAAGCAATTATTTGACAATTCACCCGATATAAGCCGAATGGTGTGTCTTACACCAAAAGGGCGATTGAGGTTTGTCTTTAAAATCCTGAAATGTTTGTGAACTGGCACATTTTAATTATTATATTTTGCATCCCTTTGTCTATCCACTGCTGGATGAAGACTTCCCCACTCCCATGTCAATCATCAGAGTTGTTTCACCACAATTCCCCGACCTCATCAGTGTGTGGCTTGGTTTAAGAAACTTGCAGACTAATGCACTTCATTTTTTTTAAATGGTAACCGAGCATCCAGCATTCTTTTAAATGAGCAGCATATAGTGACAAAGCATGGTTAAACAACCCCAAATCACCAACCCGGCATGGTTATGCTTTCATCCAGCAGATTTGCAAAGAGCTGTACATATATACAATGTGCACTTAAGAATGAATCGCCAATTTGGAATGAAAAATAAATCCACGAACCAGTATTTTTACATTCGATAGTAACTGCAACGAATGTAAAAATAAACCAATGGCCGATTTAACGCTTCGATGCCTTTTTCCAGCCATCCCGTTCCGCTGATGGTGCGCGCGTGTGTCTATGTGTGTTCCCGTTTGCCGGTTTGTGTTGTTGACTTTCCTTAGCGGCACTGTGCGTGTGCTCGCTGCGCTTGCTGCCAAAATCGCACGGCTAGTGAGCAACGCTCGGCTCATTTGGGTGGGTACCGTGCCGGCACCCGCTGTGCTTGCGACTCCGTTGCCTTCCTCGCTCACTCCCCGTGCTCTTCCCCCCACCGTCACCACCCCTGTACCATCCCCTTCAAATAATGACACAAGCACTCAGTCCGCCGCGACGGCACACGTGTCAGGACATGACGAGTCGATGGGCTAATGCACACCCTGCTAAGGGGCAACTTAATGGAACAACATATTAGCCGGTTCCTGAAGCGGCGAGCGAGCGCCAGTGACCACTGCGTTGCTTAGCAATGAGCGCATTCACCAGTCATACGTTTGACTGCCATAGGTAACGTTAAAAAAGGTAAAGGCACAGCCCTGCATGTCACTTGCATGCTTGCCCATGTCACTGCAGACAGAAGTGCCTCTAAATAGAGCGGGCAAGGGGGAGGCTCTAGAGAGCTCCTCTAGAGGGTAATAGGCCTACTCTTCAACACCAGTTGACTCCCATAGGCCACATGGTCATGCTGTGCTGTGGACATCAAAATACACTGTGATATCGTTCATAAGAGCAAGCCTCTGTTCTGGTGTCATTGCTCGTATTCCTGTATTAATGAGTGCCGTGTTGCAATACACACCTCCGAATAGCATGATTGGCTACATACGGTGCGAAAGAAATTCAACATACATTGATGGTGCTTTCAATTTCCCATTATGATGTGTCAGCCTCTGAAACAATTGCTTGCTATTAGCCCAAGCTCACTTAGTCCTGAAACATTGTAATTTTGGTCATTTAAACCTACACCATATCACCCTCGATGGTCAGTTCATGGAGCGGTTTTTTGGATTGGTGACGTTGAAATTCAGCGAGTACTTGGAAAGCTTTCTTTTTGGGCATCACAATATAACTTTATGTACTCGAGGGCATTAAATAATTTTTAAAGCATCTGTCATACAAATTCCTGTAATTGCCATTCACATTTTATGTCAACACTTTCATATTATGTAATATCATTTTGTTTCAATGGGAAAATGTAAAAGGCTAATTAATTTGCTTTGCTTTTGCTATAAATGTGGAATTCCCGCATAGAACCAAACACATCCGCAGCATCAGGAGTTTTCAACGAACTCGTTTTTAACACGGATGGCGTAAAACGTCACATTGCATGCGTTGATGGCAAGGACAGCATGGCCGTTAGGTGCAACATCTGGTGCCACAGACTCTGGTTTATCAGGCGAGGACTTGATAGCGGTTGGGGGGAGTGCTTTAATAACCCATTTAAAGAAGAACTAACGATAACAACTGGGCATAAAACCCCGTGGTCGCCATACAGAGACGAAGGCGGGTGTACCAACTCGTATTTGTGCTTTCCAAAACTCGACGCGTTCGCCAAAAAAAACCACCGCCGTAAGGGAGCGAAAATAGATAATCGGTGACATTTTTGGCAATGGCACTTAATCAACTCTGCTACTAAGAAGGGCCATTGCCTATTATGTATTTTTTGCATCTTTAAGGCAGTGTTAATATATAAAAGGCGACAATGTGGGCGATGGTAATTCAACCCTCTGCTATGAAGGTGGGCCATTGCCAGAAATTGTTCCCTATTATATTTATGCATTTTCATCTTTAGAGCAGTGGTATTGAGGGAATGTTTGAGTTTTTTTTTGTTCTATGTGCTTGCGCACCATCACTGCCAGTGCAGTATTACCAAAACAGTTGTTGACACTTGTGTTTGGTTTGACTGATCGCGTCACCCCGTTCACGATGAGCCTGAGGGAGAGGACACTGTGGCAGACCCAAGCCGCTTGGGGAATTTGCCGGTTGACCTCGCTTCTTTTGACACCTGCCTTCTCGCGTATCCCTCACGTAGGTTTCTCTGCCATCACGACCACCAACCCCATCTGGCTGGTCAAGACGCGCATGCAGCTCAATGCTCGGTAAGCCTCGGCGGTGCTGTTTTCGCTGTGACCACTGGTGAGGTTTGCCGTTGTAAGCATTCTCTCTCCCCCTGTAGTGGCTTGACCTGGAGTTGAACTGCTATTTCACAGTAATACGTGGACTGTATTTTGCTGGAGGCAGAATGTGTGTTCTGCTGGCCAAGCTCTCTGATGTTACCGCGTGTTGTCCAGTACGAGTTTGAACGTTTCGGTCTTCATGCTGGGAGCTTCTTCAGCTACTGAATGGCGAATTAAAAATTAGAGGGCAGAAGTTGTTACAAGTTCATATCCCTAAACTTTAAAATTACATAGCTAAAATACAAAATGTTTATTTTTGTGTTTTATTGTTCGCATTGCTCTCCCTTAAGATGAAGCATTTTGATGAGTTTTTCACCTGGGTAAATAAAGGATTGAATTTCCCGTATGTTTAACAATTGTTGACATTTTAATTGAATCAAGTTTGTCATGTATATACTTAACACTTACATTTGATGTTTGGGCAAACCAAATTATATACTAGACATATTTGGGTTTGATACGTCAGAGCAGCGAGTGAGCTGCATTGCGAGAGTTTTGATTGGAATTGTCTTCTCATCACACAACTGAAATCAGAAATGATAAATGAGACAAGAGAAAAATGCATTTGTGCACAATTGGTTAAAATTCGAACGCAATACCCGGCTTTGAGGATGTGCATTAGGGGCTAGGATTATTATGATCTGATTGGACTGTATTTTCAAAAGGCACGTGAGTGCAGTATACTTGTTTGTTCAAGCCAGCACTTGAAATACTGTGCTTGACTCTGAATAGTGCACACACAAAGGAATGCCTTTGAGCAGATGGTGCCCCATTGTATCTTAAAACTACCTCTGTAAAGACCCAGTAGTTTGTACGTAGAACTTCTACCGCACTGTATGTAGCCAGCCTTGCTAATCGGAGGTGCAGGGGGTAAGAACAACAAACTAAACATGAAAAGCGGTTCTAAAGAAATGAGTTTAAAATCGGGTAGTGCTGGGCACAGGGAAGTTACGACAGCACACATAATGGACAATTGTTATTCCGTGTTTCAGCCAGCTGATTACGACACTTGGGTACAAAATCGTTGCCCTTTGTTTCGTCAGGCGAGGCCTCACTGATATTGAATTTCTGTATGACAAAGTACACCTTGATCACCCGTGGTTACCTCAGGACATGTATATTTTTAAACGTTGGATTTTTTGTTGCTATGCTTGTAATGGTAAACTTACATTTTTAGCCGAGTTTATGTAGCTGCAGGCCATCCGGTTCTCATTAAATCATATGTTGAGTTTTAAGAACTTTTAAAAAGAATGAATATTAAGAGCCTCCCAAACTTGAAACACATGGCATGAAAAAAATCACCCTTCCCTCCAGAGCATGAATGTGGTGGTGGTGGTGGTGTCTTGTTTATAGACTTTAGTTCACTCCATTTACGTTAATATAAAATCAGCATGTTTAATTTGCATAAGCTGTCAAATGATCCTTTCTTACATGCTCGATACAACAACACTTGTATCCTGAGAGTAATTGTCTGTTTTAATCTAGAAACATGCTTAGTAATAAGATGTTAATCTCTTAAAAGGTGAAGGTACAGCCCTGCAATGTTTTGCTCACCTCACTCCTGGCGGAAGGGGCCTCCCCGATATGGAGCGCTAGGGGAACCCCCGCGCGAGGGTATTTTGGCCTACTCTTCCACGCTGGCAAGTCGTTTTGACAAAAGGCGTGTGTGCCCACAGTTTATTTACCCATTTATACTGCTGGGTCGTCCGAGACAGGACAGACTTAAAAAAAATTGCCCATTGTTTCACCTGGCGCATGAGAAGATGAAACCAGCAACTTCTGGATTGCACGCCCACAGTGTGTGCTAGCCATGCACGACACCAGGGCAACATCATTAGAGTATTCTTAGTTTTTTCGGTAAAGTCACGTTGAAGAGAAACAACAAAATAACAAAATATATATAAAACAATTATTGCACGCCCACAGTGTAAAACAATTGTTTTATATATATTTTGTTATTTTGTTGTTTCTCTTCAACGTGACTTTACCGAAAAAACTAAGAATATGAATTACTGCAGTCACGAAAGCTTTAAATCAAAATCATTAGAGTAGTTGACTGCTACATATTTCCAAACGATGCTCAGCCACTTAGTTGGGCTGTCATTTGTGATAGCCAGGTGGCTTCTGAAAAAGAGCTATATTGCTCAGTGGGCCTTACCCAGTAAAATGAAAAAAAAATGATATTCTTTTCGTTTATCTGTTCATCTCCTAACGCGGCCGTGCTCCTTTCGCTCCCGCGGTCTGGCAGGCAGCGCGGCGACCGCGCCATGAGTGCCCTGCAGTGCGTGCGCTACGTGTACGACCGCGAAGGCCCCCGCGGCTTCTACCGCGGCATGTCGGCGTCTTACGCCGGCATCTCGGAGACCATCATCCACTTTGTCATCTACGAGAGCCTGAAGCGCGAGGTCCTGCGGCGTCGCGCGCGGCCCCTGGGCTCGGGCGATGGCGGCAGCGAGCTCCAGGACGGGGCCTCCTCGTCGGAGAAGGACGCGTTCGACTTCATCGGGATGATGTGCGCGGCCGCCACGTCTAAGACCTGCGCCTCCTGCATCGCTTACCCGCACGGTACGAACGAAAACTATTAAACTAAACTATTTAAAGGAGTTTTTTTTTTTCTGTACCAGGTAATGCCCACTGAGCTCTCATTAGCTATTTCAGAAGCGACGACCTGGCCACAAAGATAGCTCAACGAAGTGGCTTGTCGTGTGGAAATTTATCGCGGCCAATTAATCTAACCCCGTATTTCTAAATGTGGAGGAAAAATGGGGACCTGGAGTAAAAATCCTCATGACCACGGGGAGAACATGTAAACTCCGAATATACAAGCGTTGGGTTTGGGATCTAACCCACGACCTCCTGCGTACCAGGTGAGGGAGAACATCTCACCATGGTGACGGTTGCCGGTTTGTGATTTCATCGTCGTTGCCATAGACATGAACCGCCGTAGTCTTAATTTGGTCACGCATTGATTTGAGCAAATTCTTCCGCTCACGATATACGTCAGACACTGGTGTTAACCCATCAACCCCCATCAGAAAATCAACGTGCCTATGCATGCATCTCCTTCGTAAATGGAAGATTAAAGACAAGCCGCCGTGTGTTTTGTAGCCAGGCAACCCAAATTCTGGACCGTTAGGAAACTACTGTAGTCTGTTTAACACGTATGTTTTCGCGACCAATTTTACCCATAATGAAGGTTTTTTGGGTTAGATCGCGTAACCATGAATCTGTCGTTAAACCCGCCACCACCTGAGACAAGCCGATTAGTAAGGTTTGTCACTTAAATTAAACGTGCCCGTTTATTACTACTTCAGCACACCGGTGTGTTGGAGAGTAAACCCACAGCATTTACAATTCGAGTACGACGTTTCGCTCGTGATTGCAACAACCAGCTTCGTCAGACGATCAGCCAGAATTGTTAAATATAGCAACTCTTTCAGCGGAGGAGGAATAGCAAAACTGCATAAACCTGTTGAGCCATCTCATAGCTGGCAGACCTGAACATTGGTATTTAGCTCCTGAACCCATTGCCTTCGGCAAGATTAGAATACCAATGGAGACTAGGCTCTAAGAAAAGCCGTCTCGGGTGTGGACCAATCAAATTCAAGGACAGTGCATATTATTATCAGAGTTGTCTTTTTTGTTTGCATTTTGACTGCTTGTGTTGTGGTTATTGCAAACATGATGCCTTGAATAAAGGTGTCAGTTTTTGTGCCAGTTAAAAGGGTAAAACCTATTCCTATCAGATTAGAATAGTAATGTACTATGGAAATTCTACCAATGGAACATCCCCCCCCTCCCACCATTCTGTACTTGAAATGTTAATAATTCAACAAGCTGGTGGATGTACAGTAGACTGCTAAGTCAGCTTCAGTCAACCCCTTTGGGCAGTTGGTTGAGTTATTTTTATTTGTGGGTGTGGGGCAAAATGGCTATCTTATCAAATTGCACCAACTCGTGCCCTCTGTGTCCCCACACCCACCCCTGATTGTGCTGTGACTGAGCGTAACAAGATTGTTGATTAACCACAAAACTTGCTTGCACCCCCCCCCCCATGTATGTTGATCTTATTTTGGCATAATACGTAGCCAGTACGTAGTAGCTAACGGTGCTAATTGGAGGTCTGAGATGCTGAGGGAAGGACAACAAACTTAAACACAAAAAGCAGTTCTAAAGGAATGAGTTTTCAATCTAGATTATTTGAAAGTGCATAGCTCCAGTGGCTTCCTAATATCGGAAAGAAGAGCATTCCAGACACTTAAACTGTTTTCCAAATGTCACTGCAAAACCAGTAAATGGCAACCCCACTCTTGAAAATTTGATGTTCGAATGTTATACCTGCTGGATGAGTAGATGTAGACATTTTATAAACGCGTTTCATACAGGCACTATGATGCGTAAATGTTTGTAAAGCACAGTCACTGTGGATCTGGTGTTAGGTTCAGGTGGTTTCTCATGACTTAGCGGTACAGCCGGCGAATGTTATTCCGTCTATTTATCGAATTCAATACAAGCCTTGTACAATGTAGAATGGGTAAACATGAGTGACAAGGTAAGAACAAAAATAGTCTTATTATGCTCGTTTATATTTTAGAGTTATGGAATACACGCATTCCATAACCGCTACACCCACGACGCTGTGGTGTAGCGGTCAAGCAGAGGAATTGCAATCCAGAAATCACCGGTTCTATTCCATCTCCCGGCACGGCTGGTGACGCAGAGGCGAGGTGAATTTAGTTTCCTAAATTCACCTTGCCTCTGTTCACCCAGCGGTGTACATGGATACACCGCAGTTTGTAGATAGGCAGGGCGCTTGTGGTGGGGTGAAGTGTGGGTACTTTCATTGCTTCCAAGACATCTGGCCTGCATGGAAAGAGGTAGGCTCGCTTGAGCTCCCTCGAATACCCTTTTGGCCAGCAGTAGCGTTAGAAAGTAATTGTAGGGCTGCATCTTTACGCGTTTACCTTGTTAACTAACCCTGGCTCATGTGGCTCCAACCCCCATTCCCACTGCCCACCCACCCTCTTCTCCTCTACCCCTTGCCGTCTCTTCCGCCGCCGGCGTGCAGAGGTGATCCGCACTCGGCTGCGCGAGGAAGGCTCTCGCTACCGCACGCTGCTGCAGACCGTGTGCCTCATAGTGAGGGAGGAGGGCTACCGGGCCCTCTACCGCGGACTCACCACCCAGATGCTGCGGCAGATCCCCAACACGGCCATCATGATGGCCACCTACGAACTCGTGGTCTACCTGCTCAACGGCTGAGCCCGTGGGTCAAGTATGGTCGCGAGATGGCGGCGCCAATGAAAGAATCGACGGCGAGATGGGTAGTACGGGTTTTGGGAAGTGTTTGCTGACTATCGAGGGGGTTTAGAGTGATCAGGGCAGATGAGAGAGAGAGAGGGCTGTAATCCAGCGCATCGATTTGGCTCCCCCGTGAAGCTCTAAGTCACGCTGCTCTGTGTGTGTTGCCACAGGAACGACTTGAACGTTTTTCTTTTTTCGAAAATGGGAACGGCTGGAGGTGTGGCGAGTCAACTAATGGTCTGTTAACGGATGTGTGAGATGGCAAGAAAAAGTGTCGCGTGCTACTGAATAGGAGAGTAAAGTGGGTTGGTGGAACTGCACTGGTATATAATTTTAGAGAGTTATATCAAGAGAATAAGACAAACTCCTGGACCATATTGCACCTATTTTGAGTGATATTCAAATCTAACTGGATATTCTTGCATCTTTCTATACAGATGCACATTGAGTTTGGTTAACTACGACATGAACGGCTGCCTTGCTTTAGCATGCAACATTGTATGATGTGCAATGTCAGCAAAGCAATTGCACCATTTTGCAAGAGTGCAAAGTTGGTAATGTTGCGATGGATTACGGTGTCATGTTGAAGTGTGCAATTGTTGGAGATGCTTATTTTATATCTCAAAAGTTTGTTTGATTTTGTAGATAGTCGCGGCTAAATTGCATCATTCCTTCATGTAAAACATGGTTAATGCGTGTAAAAAAAAATTGGGTACATATTTCCGTTGATGCTGTTGTATAGTAACTTTGTTAGAGGAGGCGGAATTGGATTCACGCAGAAATGTAATGTGTTTGGTTATAAATGTATATATATAAACCTGCGTACGTGTAAATATATGTATACACATGTCGTGTACAGTGTAAGATATTGTATATCTACAATTAACGCGGTGTTTAAGATGTATTAATGTGACGAATATTTTTTCTCACATTTCCATTGTGGTGTCAAATACAATTTAGCTATAAAACTGACCCGGATGTATTACAATACTTTATATCCCCCGTTTACACATGCTGAATCAAATAGTATTACATTCTATGACCTTAAACACACCGTGAAAAAGCTTTTAAGGGCGCTTGCGATTGCACTACCCGAGGTGACGTTCAGGTTTAATCAAATTTAGCAGCCACAAGAAAATGTGTAGATATGATCCGTAAGGCGGCATTCACCTTGTATGATAAAGTGGTTTGAAGTACACGGGTTTTGTGGTGAATTAAGTTTAAAGTAATAAAGTAAGAGGTAATTTCTACAACAGGTTTTCTTTACAAACTGAGATGTCGCAAAGAAATACAAAAGCTATGACGGGGAAAATGTAAAAAAAATGTGCTAAATGTCACTTTGCGAGGTCACTGCAAAACAATGCCAACTTTTATGTCCACGGAAGAAATAATACTTCAAATGAACACCAGTGTGGACAAAAGTATGCCATCTTCAATATCGTCCAACAAATCACAATTTAAGCAAGGTGACAGTTGCGCAAACTTTTATTTTATATTAAAGTTTAAACAAGTTGGGTTTGTTTCATTGCTAATAACATTTTTGTCATGTGACTGTTTTAACGGGCAACCGTTTTCAAGTGCTGGTTGGGTTGATATATTTAAAGCCTTGTACAGAGTATGCCTTCCTGTCAAGGGTATATGAAAGTGGTGGTGTTTGTTTAACGTTAACATGTGGAATTTTACCTCCGCATATAAAATGTGTTTTTTTTAATAAGCTGCATTCGCACAAGCAGTGGTATACTAACAGTAGTACAAGGAATGGTATGGGGTGCACGTTAACGTGCAGCCCATAACATAGAAAACATGTGCTGTCAATGTATATTGTAGAGCCGATTGTGAATATGTATTGTACATAGCTTAGTTTTTTCACATTCTATACTTGATAAAAAAAAATCATTACCAAAAGGCATTCGGAAAGGCATTTTTACATGGATCTCAAATGCTTGATTTTATTATTTTGTTCTAAATGTAAAAAAAAAAACTTGCGTTTTTTCCAACACCTTGGATGCATTTTATTCAGTATTCAAAACACTATTTACACCGCATGTGGTGCGTTGTAACCTGTTGTTCACTTGCCATGGTGCCACCGTGCGTCTTGTTCTGCCAATGAAGCAGTTCGATGTGTTGATGAGCCTGGAAATGAACGGGAACTCAACACATGCATCAGGTGTAACACTGCTTCTCGATCTCTTAGCTGCTCTGATAGACACCTACGCACATCCTCATGCAGTCTCACAACAAAACAAGCACACACGTGTTTGAGTCTGGGGAGCGGTGGTGTGAGTGGACAGACGGGGACTGTTGGCCACCTCGCATTTGCGCACTACTATGTCCGAGACAACATTGTTCTTGTTTAAACTTAAAATAACTATTTTTACGCTTTTTTTACACCCCCAAGTTGAAGCCACGACCTTAAGGTTTTTGCCACTTCACCGTCATGCACGTGAAGTGTCTAGTCCCACCCACCCACCGTTGGACTTTTCGTGTCGTTATGTACAGTATGTCAAATTGGTCACGACATTAACAAAAAGTTCGGGTGAATTTTTAACTTGGACTGTTTACCTCTTATTCACATTCGAGGTGAAACGTTCCACATGCTAATCGTACACATTTGGCGGAGAATGCCTGGCTCCAGAGGCATGCCCTGTGTACTTTTAGCCACCACATCCTGGAGCACAATCGTAGCTTCGGTCGGTGCTCGCTGCGACACTGCATTGTGACTTTAAACATCTCGAGGGCGTTTCCCTTCCTACCGCGGTCAATACGTGCTCTCGGAGTGCCGCACCTAAAGTCACACAGCCTGGTGGTGGCCTCAAGCGTGGTTCGGAGACGGCGACGTTGAACGTTCTCCGCGATCGTGCTCTGCGTAGTCGTGCGCCGAGTGAATAACGTCCATCGCGGTGGTGGTGTTGGCTTGCTGCTTGAATGTGGTTTTTTTGTTGATATGTTTGTCATTTGTACGTTTTTCTTTCGTCCGGTGCTGTAAATTCTTTTGAGGAAAATTTTTTAGTTTGTTTACAATTAAATGAGACTGGTTCTGGCAGGTTTGCATATTTTTTTTTTTATTGAGTGATGTTTGCATTTAAAATTAAATGCTTTTTAGTTGAAGGTCTTTGGTGGCGCCTTTGGCATCGTCACCGTCCCCCCCATGCAACTTTGTCCGTGTACACAGGAAGGGGATCATTGTGCTACTCTTGCTTCTCGAGTTACTCAACTATTGACACTTTTTATTTCACCAGGTAAGGCCCACTGAGCTATATAGCTCTTTTTCAGAAGCGACCTGACTATCACAAATGATAGCTCAACGGAAGTGGCTTATCATGTGGACATGTATAGCAGCCAAATACTCTTTAACGCAAGTCGATGTTAAATGTGGTGGGGGAAAAACCTGGAGGACTCGGAGGGAAAATCCACGCGATCACGGGGAGAACATGCAAACTACAAATATACCGGCGTCCCAGCTGGGATCGAACCCACGACCTGCGCACCAGGCGAGGGAGATAACATCTCTCCACCGTGGCGCCTCTGATATAAGCGGGAGTAGCCGACACACGTTTTAAATCTCCATGGCACCGTCTTGAAAATTACATATGGCAATATGCTCCAACGTTTATGCTCTTCCCCCCCCCGCCCCCCAAGCAGAGCTGATCAGCGTGGCGAAGCATGATATAATAATTGCCACGACCCCCTACTTACGTGTGGAGGCTCTACATCAACGGTGGGTTGTTACTGAAGGGCTGTACGTATACCTTTACGTTCATTTTAAGCAAAAAAAAAACTAATTGAGGTCATACAGTGAGGGAAAAAAGTATTTGATCCCCAGCTGATTTTGTACGTTTGCCCACTGACAAATGATCAGTCTATAATTTTAATGGTAGGTTTATTTGAACAGTGAGAGACAGAATAACAACAAAATCCAGAAAAACGCATGTCAAAAATGTTATAAATTGATTTGCATTGAGGGAAATAAGTATTTGACCCCCTCTCAATCAGAACGATTTCTGGCTCCCAGGTGTCTTTTATACAGTTAACGAGCTCAGATTAGGAGCACACTTAAAGGGAGTGCTCCTAATCTCAGCTTGTTACCTATATAAAAGACACCTGTCCACAGAAGCAATCAGATTTCAAACTCTCCACCATGGCCAAGACCAAAGAGCTCTCCAAGGATGTCAGGGACAAGATTGTAGAGCTACACAAGGCTGGAATGGGCTACAAGACCATTGCCAAGCAGCTTGGTGAGAAGGTGACAACAGTTGGTGCGATTATTCGCAAATGGAAGAAACACAAAAGCACTGTCAATCTCCCTCGGCCTGGGGCTCAATGCAAGATCTCACCTCGTGGAGTTGCAATGATCATGAGAACGGTGAGGAATCAGCCCAGAACTCCACGGGAGGATCTTGTCAATGATCTCAAGGTAGCTGGGACCATAGTCACCAAGAAAACAATTGGTAACACCACCGTGAAGGACTGAAATCCTGCAGCGCCCGCAAAGTCCCCCTGCTCCAGAAAGCACATATACATGCCCGTCTGAAGTTTGCCAATGAACATCTGAATGGTTCAGAGGCCAACTGGGTGAAAGTGTTGTGGTCAGATGAGACCAAAATTTATTTCTTTGGCGTCAACTCAACTCGCCGTGTTTGGAGGAGGAGGAATGCTGCCTATGACCCCAAGAACACCATCCCCACCGTCAAACATGGAGGTGGAAACATGCTTTGGGGGTGTTTTTCTGCTAAAGGGACAAGACAACTTCACCGCATCAAAGGGATGATGGACGGGGCCATATACCGTAAAATCTTGGGTGAGAACCTCCTTTTTCAGCCAGGGCATTGAAAATGGGTCGTGGATGGGTATTCCAGCATGACAATGATCCAAAACACACGGCCAACGCAACAAAGGAGTGACTCAAGAAGAAGCACATTAAGGTCCTGGAGTGGCCTAGCCAGTCTCCAGACCTTAATCCCATAGAAAATCTGTGGAGGGAGCTGAAGGTTCGAGTTGCCAAACGTCAGCCTCGAAACCTTAATGACTTGGATAAGATCTGCAAAGAGGAGTGGGACAAAATCCCTCCTGAGATGTGTGCAAACCTGGTGGCCAACTACAAGAAACGTCTGACCTCTGATTGCCAACAAGGGTTTTGCCACCAAGTACTAAGTCATGTTTTGCAGAGGGGTCAAATGCTTATTTCCCTCATTAAAATGCAAATCAATTTATAACATTTTCGACATGCGTTTTTTCTGGATTTTTTTATTGTTATTCTGTCTCTCACTGTTCAAATAAACCTTCCATTAAAATTATAGACTGATCATTTCTTTGTCAGTGGGCAAACGTACAAATTCAGCAGGAGATCAAATACTTTTTTCCCTCACTGTACATCAGAATGTGTCTAGTAAGATATCACATCCACCCAGTCACACTCCCATTAAAAGTATATATTTTGGCTTTCCAGGGTCAGGTGTACATTTTCCTTTAAAATGAATTTTGTCAAGAGGAAGTTTTGTCGATTTATGGTGTTTTGCTCATCCAGATATTGCCACTGGTTCTCAAGTTAGAAGTTGAATGACATTTTAATGAATATCAGTATTTGATTTTACATACACACTGCTGTAGTGTAGTGACATTGTGAATGGGATGGACTTTGTTGAGCTGAATGTCTGATTGTATATAATCATTGTTAACGATTTTGTATAATCTGTTGTTGCTATGCATTATGAGGTTCTGAGATTGTTAATCATTCACAAACTTGATATTTTATCAGCTGTACATCTCGTGAAGGCATACATTGCACCTCAAGCAAACTTTGAACGGGATAGATGCATGCATTGAAATGCAGACATCAACAATGAGATGCTACCATAGTGTAATGGTTACCACACAGCACTTAAAATCCCGGTGTTGTAGTTCAAACAATTGGGTAATATCTTAAACCCCTTCTGTCCACTCATGGATAAACCCAGTTATTCGATTGCCAGGTTCCATGTAGTGGGGTGAAGTGTGAGTAAACCCACCTCTTCCAAGGTATCTGACCAGCATGGAGGAGTAGGCCAAAATAGCCTCAAGAGGGGCTCTCTAAAGCACCCTCTGGTGGAGGCTCTTCTGCCAGCAGTGACGTGAGCAAGTAATTGCAGGGCTGCACCTTCACATTATTATTTACAATATATTATATTGCTTGTTGTTGAAAGCCATATGTGCATTATTAATGTTCCAAGCCACGTGGAGAGCACGTTTTAATGCTATACCCAAACAAACCCAGAGCGAAGTACTTATGCAATAACGTGCAACATAATATCAGCGAGTCCTATTAACGCTCCACATACTTTCAATATATTCACAACATTCAGCTAATAATAGACTAAAATCGACCTAAGGGACCCAGTTTAATATTTATGCATCTAATATTTCCCAAAACCACAACATGGTTCAACGTTGTCCCACTCGGCAAACGTGATTGTTGACCTCTTGTAACCTTTGGACGGTTAAAGTTTCGTTCTTTCGCAAGCCTCGCCCAATTTGTTTTTTTTTTGTTCAATTTGGAAACAATTTTCAATTCGCAGAGGGTGAATAATAATTACCCTAGACGACAATTGCTGGCTGCCTAACCTTTTTTTTCGCAACAGTTTAACTCCGTATGAAGTGGCTTGGCACGTGTGGCCAATTGCTAGTGCTGGTCGCAACGGTAGCGAGATGTTAACTACCTCGCCTGGTATACAGGTCGTCGGTTCGATCCCAACCCTGACGCCTGGTTATTTTGAGTCTTCATGTTCTTCCCGTGGTCGCATGGATTTTCCTCCAGATCCTCTGCGTTTTTTTGGATGCTCTACATGAGCCTCATCGTCGAGCTATCGATTGTGGCCGATTCGCTTCTAAAAACGAGCTACTTAGCTCAAGTGGGCCTTACCTTGTAAAATCACACATGGCTGTGTGATTTGATTCCGGACACTTCGCTACAACTAGCAGGATTCCATCTTGTAAGATCGGATCGTGACATAGCACTCTCCGGCAAGACGAAATGCGGTGGTATTTGTTTTTACATTAACAGTGGCTGGTGTGTAGATGTCACAGTGATTCTGCAACATTGTTCTCCACTCCTTGAATCAATTTTTATAACCTGTAAACCGTTTTACTCGCCTCGCGAGTTCGCGTCGCTCATTTTGGTTGGAGTTTATTTGCCGCCGTGTCCTCAGGTTAAAGAGACCCAACGCATGCTCGCCGATCAGATTCTGAGTGTGGATCGAGCAAATCCAGATTCGTTGGTTATCGTACTTTGCGACTTTAACAAAGGTAATCTCAGCCACGAACTCCCCAAATACATGCAATTCATTAAATGCCCAACCAGAGAAGGGAACACACTGCTACACTACAGTCAGTAGAGCCTACCACGCCGTCCCCCGAGCAGCACTAGGACACTCTGACCATGCCATGGTCCACCTGATTCCTGCATACAGGCAGAAACTAAAACTCTGTAAACCTGCTGTGAGGACATCTAAACAGTGGACTAGTGAGGTTGTGGAAGATTTGCGGGCGTGCTTAGACTGTACTGACTGGGATATAGGAATAGGTTTTACCCTTTTAACTGGCACAAAAAACCGACACTTTTATTCAGGCATCATGTTTGCAATAACCACAACACAAGCAGTCAAAATGCAAACAAAAAAGACAACTCTGATAATAATATGCACTGTCCTTGAATTGATTGGCCCACACCCGAGACAGCTTTTCATAGAGCTTAGTCTCCATTGGTGTTGGACCAGAAGACGCCTTTTGGCGCCGCTTCATAAAACGTGCGAACTTAAATTCGACAGCCTGTGTGCTGTGTTTAATTGTAAAACACTGTAACTCATTGCAAAAGTTATGCAGTTAAATTTCAGCCTTTTAATTCAGTCGCGTGTGTTACAACAAAACAAATCCACCGCATTGCGCTGAGCGTGAATCAATCACGCATATTTTGAATAGTTTAACAAATCACAAGGACTTCCTCACAGCGAATTGCCCGGTTGTATTTTGTTTGCACACTGGGTGGCGATGTCGCCTGTGGTATTGTTGTAAATGTAACATACACGTACAGCAGGGGTCGGGAACCTTTTTGACTAAGAGAGCCATGAAAGCAAAAAATTTGGAAATTTATTTCAGTGAGAGCCATATAATATATTTTAAAAGTGAATTCAACTAAATGTCAGTATAATAAGCCTCTGAATTTATTCTTTTAAATAATGTTGTTATAACACTCACCATTAATGCGACTTCTGGTGCTGCATGGATTTGCTGATGTCTTTGTAGTCGGGTTGGTACTTGGTGAGGTTAAGCTTCATGCAAGCGTTGAGGCTTTCATCCGTTAAACGTGATCGTAGGTTGGACTTGATGTTTTTAAGATGTGAGAATGACTGATCACATGCATACGTAGATCCAAACATGGTCAATACAGCAATACTCACACGCTGCAGTGTGTGGTATGTGACAGGAAGCGCGTTCCAAGTTTTGAGAATCAGCTGGTCTTCGGGTTGGAGTTTTTTCATTTCTGTCCACATGTGCTTGCTCGCCAACTCCGCTTTCTGTCGTGTGATTCTTTCCAAATCTTCATTCAGTGACTTGAACTTATTCACCCACATGTCTGAGGCCTTCAGGTCAGCCACTTCTGCTTCAAAATCTCTGACGGAGACACCAGGGATGTAATTCAGGTCGGCTGTGTTCAGTGAACACTCGTTTGGATGGGTGATGAACTTAAAAAGACGAGTGTGCTCACGAAATTCTCCAAAGCATGCTTTGAAGGACTGTAGGAGACTGGATGTGCAGCCAGCTAGCTGGTGGAGATCAAGGTTTTGAATGGGCTCACTTGCTGTGCATGCATCTTTAAATTGGCTCAGTTTTTCAAAATGTAGTAAACGACCTGTTTCAAGATCCGTGATGAAAAGCTCCAGCTTGTTTTCAAAAGCAAATACAGCTTGTTGAAGGGATAACACTGTATTTCCAATGCCTTGCATTTTCACGTTGAGCTGGTTCAGATGTTCAGTCAGATCTACGAGATAGTAAAACTTGAGGAGCCACTCGGTGTCGGCTAGCTCAGGATGCCCGACGCCTTTCATTTCAAGGAAAGTCCGGATTTCGTTCAGGCAAGCCGCAAAACGGCTAAGCACCTTCCCTCTTGACAACCAACGCACATTGCTGTGCAAAAGCAGACCAGGATAGTTATTTACAACTTCATCCAGCAGTGTTTTAAACTGGCGATCATTTAAGGCTCGGGCAACAATAAAGTTGATCACACGAATGACCAGCGACATCACTTCGCCAAACTGCCTGTCACACATCTGAACACAAAGTGCCTCCTGGTGTATAATGCAATGGAAACTTAGGATGGGTCTATTTTCATGTTCACGGAGAAGCGCCACAAATCCTTTGTTTTTCCCCACCATACACGGAGCACCATCAGTACACACTGAGAGAAGTTTATCCATAGGTAGACTTTTTTCTTGAGCAAACTCCATGAAAGACTTGAATAAATCCTCACCTCTTGTGGACCCTTTTAATGGCAGAACAGCAAGACTTTCTTCGCGCAGTGTGTCACCAACAGCATATCTTGCAATCACGCTGAACTGCGACAAATGGCTCACGTCTGTTGACTCATCCAAAGCCAGAGAAAAGAACGGCGCTGCATTTATGTCCTTCACTTGCGTTTCCTCCACTTTGTTTGCCATCACGATGGTACGATCATGAACAGTTCTTGCCGACAGAGGCATGTCTTGTATCCGTTTGATTATCTTGTCTTTGTTCGGAAGATCATCAAAAAGTTCATTGGCTACATCCAGCATGAACGTTTTAGCATACTCGCCATCTGTGAATGGTTTTCCGTTCCTCACTATTGCTAAAGAACCAGCAAAGCTAGCCGAATTATAGTCACCTTGCCGGGTCCATACGCGGAGTTGCTGCTGGCTAGCTTGCACCCTGCTCAGAAGCTCTTGGCACGCTTTCTTTCTGCTGTCTCCCGCAGGGTATTTTGATGCAAAGGTAGCGTGGCGCGTGTCGAAGTGCCGCTTTACATTCGACCGTTTCAACGATGTAATTTTGTCATTGCAAATTAGACACACCGCAGAACCCGCTCTCTCCACAAAGGCGAATTCTTCGGTCCATTCGTCCTGAAATGTACGATACTCGTCGTCTTTTTTTCTTTTCGCCATCTTCTTCGTCGAAGGGTTAGCTTTGAGCTAATGACCGAGCAGACGCAGTCTCAGACTGATTCAAAAGGGGGCGTTTACCTGTTTTACCCAGCAACGGCAAACGTAGGCCAGTATCATCCAATTAAAATAATGGACAATTGCTCCTGCAGCCCTGAACAGGACATGCGCAGTGAAAAATCGATGGATGGATTAAAACAAGTGAGAATATTTTGTTTTATCTGCGAGCCATATGCAATCATCAAAAGAGCCACATCTGGCTCGCGAGCCATAGGTTCCCGACCCCTGACGTACAGTATTGCTTTTCCGCAACTTTTGCACTCAGTTGGGAGCGCTCTGACAATAACGTACGGCCCGTCGTCAATCCACTGCTGGATGACGGCATCGCCACGCTTTGTGGATTATGGGCCTGAGCGGGTTGGTTTGACCTTCACCAACCATCGGTGAGGGTTGGTGACGGTGGTTTAGGGTGGGGGGGGGCAGTACCAATTCAAACATCGCCACTGATGTTAGCCGTGGCTGGAAATCTCCGGGCTTGTGGTGTAATGCGGATGGCCACGCCCCTACTGCTCCCACTCCCAACTGAGCCAATAGCCTCAGCAACATCTTTCAGGGGTTCCTCTGTGCTGATACGAGTGTAATGTATGTGTAATGACAGTAGAGTCAGCCTACGGTGTCAGTGGACTAGCGGCCACGGGAGGTAATTACAGGGGAGTCAGCCTGCAGTACGAATGGACTGGTGGCCACGTGAGGTAATGACAGGGGAGTCAGCTTGCAGTACGAATGGACTAGTGGCCACGGGAGGTAATGACAGGGGAGTCAGCCTGCAGTACGAATGGACTGGTGGCCACGGGAGGTAATGACAGGGGAATCAGCCTGCAGTACGAAGGGACTGGTGACCACGTGAGGTAATGACAGGGGAATCAGCCTGCAGTACGAAGGGACTGGTGACCACGTGAGGTAATGACAGGGGAATCAGCCTGCAGTACGAATGGACTAGTGGCCACGTGAGGTAATGACAGGGGAGTCAGCCTGCAGTGCGAATGGACTAGTGGCCACGTGAGGTAATGACAGGGGAGTCAGCCTGCAGTACGAATGGACTAGTGGCCACGTGAGGTAATGACAGGGGAGTCAGCCTGCAGTACGAATGGACTAGTGGCCACGTGAGGTAATGACAGGGGAGTCAGCCTACAGTACGAAGGGACTGGTGGCTACGGGAATGATCGAGATTAGGAGCGTGGCCAGGTGACAGAAGAGGACAGTGAAGTCTGCTGGTGCAGCGAGCGGTCGAGAGCCAGCGAGAAGGTTCAGGAATGGGGGCGTGGCTACGGACCGTATATATAAGGGAGATGCGTGGGAGACTCGGGCCTGTTGCAGTGGGGGTCTCCACCTGTCCCAGTGTGAGCACGTGGCTCCTGAATAAAGGAAACCTTCCCAGGACAAGTGCGTCGAAGTCATCGTCTTCAGTGAAATGTGGAAAACGGGTTGGAATGGTAAAAAGAAACCCGTTTTGATTCTTACCCTCGGCCAACATAAGTGATGAGTGAGCAGGCGTCTTGGAAGAGGTGGGAGTACCCTCACTTTGCCCCACCATGAGCGACTGTTTATACTTCTGGGTGGACAGAGGCTATGGAATGTAATACACGTGCTCATGATATCAACGCTCCTTCCGGGAGATGTAATTGAAGACGAAGACCTCTGGATTGCAAGTCAGTCCAATGTACTTACTTGCCATGGGTATTTTTTATTTTTTTATTGGAATTAAACGACCCATAAAGCACAAATATTGTCACAGACGCCTCTAATGATGGATTAATCAAATGGGCCCGCATGTCAACCTATTTCCAAGAATGTACAATCTCTGGCAAAAATGCTGTGATGTTGATAAGACCCCGACAGTGGATCGTGCACACTGGATACTGAGGTCAGTCAAAGTTCTGCCCTTGAGTCTGAAATCCATCACAAATCTCCTGAGTTACCCTGCTGTGTCAACAGTCATGCTTTCCACTCTGGCATGGAAGTCATGTTTATTTAAAGGCCGTGTTTTCCAATTGTTTTATTTTGTAGTATATCAGTCTATGCATTTCACAGGGGAACAGTGAAAGGCCGCTGGAGTAAAGGTAAATAGGCAAGTTGACGAGCATAGTCCCCTACTTACTAACACATTGAGTTCTGAGGCCCGTTCGTTAATCGAGCGATTCGTAAGTGGGAACACATGAATGTACTGTATTTAAACAAACATACGGCCAGAGTTATAAAATGTGTTACAGTTCAACAAAAAAATGTAAGTACTGTATTGTGAAACGCATAAATAAGAAGAAATATATGGTACATTTGTACATTTGCCGAAACCAAATAGGCCCGCGGATAGGTTCGAAGTGCCGGTGCAGGTTCGCAAGTCGGATGGTGAAAAAATAAATATCTCATGGAATCTCGTTCGTAAGTCTGGACGTTTGTAAGTTGGGAGTTCGTAAGTCGGGGACGGTCTGCATAGGCAATGATGTATCCCTACATTTGTTCTAGATTTGAAGCTTTCGTGACTGCAAGGATCCATACTCTTTGGTTCTATTAGGTAAAGTCACGTAGGTAAAAAATAAAACAACAAAAATCACGACGTAATACCCATCGCCTTCACACTCACTTCTGCTGCTGTGTCCTCACCGAATTCTAAACAGATTCTGTTTAAGGCCAGCCTCTCTTTAATCTCAGAGAGGATAATACTACTCCGTTTTGAACTCGATACTTTAGACAGGACTCTCCTACAAGCTCATTTAACGTTAACACAAAAAATGTCACCTTCTGATTGGAACCACGTAGACAACATGACTGCTTCTTCTGCTGATTCACTTTCAATCAAATGCAAAACTAACCTAATGGCTAAATTCAACCACCTATCAAAGAAAAACCCGGTTCCACAGATCACAAAACTAGATGTTAACAAAATTGTTATCAATCAAAGTAGCACCCCGATTTTGGACAATCTGAAAACAGTATTGGCTAAAGGACTAAATTTCGCTGTCACCCCAAAACATATACTGATAGATGATATCATTTCTCAGGTCGATGTAGCCCTCAAAGGTATAGGACACATCCAAGCAGACGTCGCGAGAGCTGAAATAGCTACTATTCTTAAGAATGCTAAGAAACCGTTAGCAACATCAGCAAAGATGAACGCTCTGAACTCGCGAAATTAAAAGAGAGACATGATATAGTCATCCTCTCAGCCGACAAGGGCAATGCCACTGTAATTATGGATAAAAACTCATACAACAATAAAATTCAGGACCTACTCAATGATGGTAGTTACTCAAAAATAAAAAAATGACCCTACTAATAGCCTAACTATAAAAACCAACAAGATCATCACAAGTTCGAACTCCCTAATCGAACCAACTAAACGTCCCTCCCTAAAACCTTCCGCTGCAAGACCACCTAGATTCTATGGTCTTCCAAAGAGTTATAAGGAAGGCACCCCACTACGACCCATCATATCCACGATCAACTCCCCTACCTACAAGCTGGCACGTTTTCTGTCGGATACCTTGCTACCTTTCACTGGCAAGACCTCCTCAGCAGTACTTAACTCAGCCCAATTGGTTTCTATCGTCAAGGACGTTGTACTGTCCCCTGACGATATCCTTGTCAGCTTCGATGTGGTCTCCTTGTTCACCAAGGTCCCGGTACCTGATACCATTGATATAATTGATATAATTGAAAATTTGGTACAACATGGACTAAACCCCGAGGTACCTACTCTGGTCAGGCACTGCCTCACCAACACCTACTTTACTTGGAATGGTTCCTTCTACAAGCAAAATGAGGATACTCCCATGGGTTCCCCCTTGTCACCAGTGATAGCCAATGTTTTCATGGAGAAATTTGAATCGGATGCCATCCAGACTTCTACCCTCAGACCTTCCCTGTGGAAGAGATATGTGGATGACACCTTCGTCATTTGGCCACATGGCCTCCCAGCTCTGAACCTTTTCCTAGACCACATCAATTCCAGACATCCCGCCATCAAATTCGCCATGGAAGTGGAGAAGGATGGCAGGCTACCATTCTTGGATGTTCTGTTTGAGAGGAGACCTGATGGCTCGTTGGGGCATTCTGTCTACAGGAAACCCACCCACACGGACTCCTATTTGAAGCCTGATTCCCACCACCACCCAGCTCAGAAGAATTATCTCATCAAAACTTTATACCACAGGGCTCATTGCATTTCGGACCAACACCACCTGACCAGTGAATTAAAACATGTACACCTGGCCCTCAAAAGGAATGGATACTCTGACCGTATCATCCGCCAAGCTGTTTCTCCCTCCATACAGAAACAACCACTTGATACTCCAGTCAAAACCATCACACTACCATATATAGCAGGCGTTACTAAAAAGATTTCAAAATTCTAAACAAACACAAGATCCAGGTCCGGTTCAATACAGTACACAAAATTCGTGATCTGATCCTATCCGTGAAGGATGTCATTCCTGACTTACAGTACCCCGGGGTTTACAAATTGAGTTGTACCTGCGGTGATTGCTATATCGGGGAGACGAAACGACATGTCTCTGACCGAATTCGCGAGCACAAATCAGATTTGAAACACGGCAGAACGAATTCTTCTGCCGTAGCTGATCACTGTTACAACGCTGTGGGTGATCACGATATAATTTTCTCCGATACCAAGGTTCTTTGCAAACCCACGGGTTTCTATCAGAGATTTGTTCACGAGGCAATTCAGATCTACAAACACAGACACAATTTCAACCGAGAAGATAGTTTCAAATTAAGCAACCATTGGAAAGATGTTCTAAATCGAACCAAACATTAAACTAATTTTTTCAATGGTACAGTATATTTTCAAGTAGTGGTACCCCAAACTTTCGCAGCTTAAAATCCCTTTTCACACCACCAGCATGTGGACGCTGCCGTGCCCCCTCGCCAGCCTGCACAGGTCGACCCCCTCCCTACCTTTCATCATGCTAAGTCCGCCTATTAAAATGCAAATTTTTATGCTAATTCCTTTGTCAAGGCAACTTAATCCCTCTCACACAGCTTAAAAGCCGTGGTCTGAGCTTGGCTCTGTTTCACTGCAGCGCAGTCTTCGAGACAGTCTGGTCCCTTCACCTGATGAAGGCCGCTTGTGTTATGGCCGAAACGTCGTGATTTGTGTTGTTTTATTTTTCACCTACGTGACTTTTACCGAATAGAACCAAAGAGTATGGATCCCTACATTTGCTTGCTCATGCCTCCGCTCTAAAGAGCCCTATCTGGAGAGTAATTTGGCCTACTCTTCCATGCTGGCCAGACGTCATGTGAGAGGTCGGAGTCCCTACACTTCACCCCACCACACGTTTAAGGTCAACAATATGCAAAACGTGCATCGAATCGCGCGTGTAAAAATCGATTTTTAGATTAATCTGGTTCACGGCATCCTTGCGGCCTCTAGAAGCGCTACAATTCATCGCAATGTTGATCTGAACACGTTAATGATCGATTATTAATTCGTGTGAATAATTCCACCTCGAGTACGCACATGTACAGCCCCTTGGTCAATCCACTGCTGGATGACGGCCTCCCTAGGGGGGGGGGGGGTTATATGGCCATACTTCACCATTCTGGTCAGCGGGGGTTGGTGGAGCCGCGGCACGTGCATGTGGAAGCGTAAGTGCAGAAGGTTCGCTGCATTTGCTACACTGCCCTCTACTGCCGGACACACGTAGCCTCACAGCCATATGGAAATCTCTCCAAAAAGCCCTCTCAATCTCTCTGCTCGTGCCGAGCAGACTTTCGACATTGGCAGTTAGCTCCTGAACAAATTGCTGCCTTTAGGGGGGAGGGGGCAATAATTAATAGGATAATCGCCAATCCCACTCACCATCCAGGCTTAAATCTCTGATTAGATTCCAAGATCGGAGAGGCCCGCTTGGGCTAATTTGTGCTCATTTGGATTAATGAAATGCGCGGATAGTGACTCATCCATTATTTTCTTGTATGTCATTGTCAAACGATTGCTTAACATTTCGTGATTATAATTACCCGTGTAACGTGCTCGCCTCCTCTACAAATGATAAGCACTATAATCGCACTATGTTACGCAAAAAAAATTGTTCCTGGGTACGAAGTGTTATTTCCTAATTGCTTATGCCTCAAAAGTACAGAAAATGGCTATTGTTCCCCACAAACTTTGCTTTCGTGACCAGGACTTTATGTGAACGAAAGATACAAATGCACACCACGTTTTCTCATTGAAAATAAGTACATTTCAAAATATCTCTTTAAAATATTACACCCATCAAATCCACGCGAGCTGCTCTGAAACAACTGCCCCCTCTCTATGCCTGAAAGTGCGCGGCTTAATCATCAGACACTGATCATATAATTGGGGGGGGGGGGGGGGATTGGAGCGCGCTCTTAATAATGCACGAAACTTGGTGAGATTAGCTTGCGGAACCAGTTTGCCGACTGCAGGTGGCAGTAGTTTCGCTCACAACCCTCATCATTAAAGTCTTAACACTTGGGGCAGAATCTACCAGCCTAGTTACTGGCTGTAGGGCGCAGTCCATTCTCACTGCATCAAACACATCGATGAGATCCGGTGAGTCGTCACTGCTCCGCGCAATAACACCCAGTGTCACATTGTAACTTAACATCTGACGCAAGTCCATGTTGAATGCTGTATGTAATGATTTGCCGCCGGTGTATAGCCTTGTGTCGCGCTGATGTATTTGATGGTTGAAGATGTGTGCTGGTGTTCATTGCAAGGAGGAAGTTTGGGTTGGTGTGTACTGTATGTGTAATAACATTTGCACTGGCTCACGCTTGCGTGACTTTAGTCTGAGTAATTTATTGTGCACTAGGAGTTTGCGAGTGTACCTGTCCTAAACGTGTGCGTGCCGGCCTTCATAGGTGCTCGCTAACAGCGCTTGCCCCAACAGTCTGTTAAGGCAACACGGGGCATCTTTGTCTTTATATACAGTGGGGAGAAAAAAGTTTGATCCCCTGCTGATTTTGTACGTTTGCCCACTGACAAAGAAATGATCAGTTTATAATTTTAATGGTAGGTTTATTTGAACAGTGAGAGACAGAATAACAACAACAAAATCCAGAAAAACGCGTGTCAAAAATGTTATAAATTCATTTGCATTTTAATGAGGGAAATAAGTATTTGACCCCTCTGCAAAACATGACTTAGTACTTGGTGGCAAAACCCTTGTTGGCAATCGCAGAGGTCAGACGTTTCTTGTAGTTGGCCACCAGGTTTGCACACATCTCAGGAGGGATTTTGTCCCGCTCCTCTTTGCAGATCTTCTCCAAGTCATTAAGGTTTCGAGGTGCTCGCTAACAGCGCTTGCCCCAACAGTCTGTTTGGGCTACAGAGGGGGTGTGGGATCTTTAGTCTTTCTGCGTATTTTATATGGGGAGCCGTGGCGCAAGTAGTTGGCACACTGCGCTTATAAACGCAGTCGCCAAATTCGATTCCTGACCACGGCAAACGTGGTTTAAAAAAAAAACGGAATCGATCCTGGGGTCTGTCCGAGGTCGACTGGGTCTTAAATGAGTAGCTGGTGCGGTGTGTGCGTGTAAACATCGCCACTGGAGATAAAGACGGTCGGGCATGGCCATTACCCCCCCCCCCCCCCGCATCGTGACGGCCTTAATAGGTGCTCGCTAACAATACTTTATATACCAGCAACTTGTGTGAACCGCACCGATGCATCAAATGTGCAGTGGTTGATTTGCGTGGCGGAGTATTGCGAGGGATGATGGCCATTCGGCATTAAGTTATCGGTCCACTTAGCTGTATTTTTTTCGTTACTTAAGGAAATGTGGTAGTTTCCCAACTTTGTCCGTGAAATTGCTTTAATTCGCTACATAGTTATACCATTGCACCAGACGACAGCCACGCTGACAATGCTGGCGTTGTGTAGTTATCTCGTTTTGGAATGTGTTTTATTTAATGGAGGTAATTGGGCGTTAAACCCAGTGGCGGAAGCAGTGAGGTGGAGGGGGGTGGCACGTGCCCCCCCAATGACCCGATTGAAATCCCTCATTTCGATCGGATCATTGGGGTTTATTCGTGATAAATCGTCACTTTGCGACCCCCAATGCCACTGGTGTAGCATACTTGCAGACCATGCGCCATCGCCAAGGACAAGTCCTTACTAACAACTATCATTTTTCATTTGCTGGAGGAGTTTTTTTCCCTTCCCTACCTGAAAATATTGGCCTCGTCATCTGGTTAAACCCCATTTTGATTTTTGCGAACTACGCATGAAATTCACCTAATTGGGTTGTGATGTGTATGAATGACTGCAGATGCGGTGTAGCTTGTTTTTTGTAAAACAATAGCGAAAAGTAAAGTCAACTCTACCGGTTTGAAGGCTTTGTATTTTTTTTTCTATTGCTGACAATGCAGTAGTTGAATTATGCATTGTTATTCAGGTGTGTGTGAATTGCCTACATTAGTAACGCCACTGAATATAAATAAGACTGCGTCCAGTGAGACGTGTTTTGTTTTCTTAAGTTGGTGTCACAACTTTTTACCAGGTAATGCGGCCCACTGAGCTGTATAGCTCTTTATTTTTAGAAGCGACATGACCGCTCAACGAAGCAGACCCGGAGAAAAATCTACGCAGCCACGGTGAGAGTGACACGCAAACTCCAAATACACAGCAGGCGTCAGGGTCTGGATGAAACTCGCGACCTCCTGCATGCCGGGCGAGGTAGTTAACATCGTCGGAGGGGGGGGGGGGCTGCTTTCGAATGGCTTTGGCGTCACACTCCGCGAAAGGCCAATCGATTCAAGGATTATGGGACTCGTGTTTTAGGATGAGACGTGTGAGACTCGCTGAGGGATGGCTCTGCCTTACGAGCGAAAACCAATACAAATCCGGGATGTAAGTTAGAGTGACCGTAATTTCAAACGAAAAAGCCATTTTACATGTTTTAAAAAAATACATTTGCAATAAAAACACCACCAAATTACTAGTACAGTACAGCTAATTCTATAGTGCCAATTGGATCGCACACTCAAAAAATTGCACTGAACCTGGATGACCACGCAAGTTCGATCCCCTGCCACGGCTAATATCCGTGGCGCCTGATATAGTCTGACACCTCCCTGCACTGACCAGCATGGTGAAGTATAGTAAAACAACCCCGTCAACTTCATCCAACATTGAATTGTTAAAGGACTGTATATTATTATTATTTCATAATAATGAAATAATTATCAAGCGCGTCAAGTTATGTATTGTCAGTCAATCCAAATCTAATACAATACTCCCCTATAACCATGGTGAGAATCTGCGTTAATGCTTCGGGGCCTCTTGCAAGGAAGACCTTGGTTAAACCTGCAAATTCAGGGAGTGGAAAGCGCAGTACAAGTCAACGCTCGGAATAATAAGATTAAATGATATGAATGCACAACAACGGTTAACCATAACGCTGCACAACGGCTGTAATGTTAAACAGACCTCTGCTGCCAAAACATGGTTAACGTTTCGGCATGCGTAACATCAAGGCAATGGAATTATTTTTTTTTTACATTGAAAAATAACTTTAGGGTACAGTGTATAGACCAACAATTGCTAAAATGATTTTGTTGCTGCTGCATTGGCAGTGCCACACAAACTAACAAAAACACACAACTCGGCACACTCGTCAACAAGGCCACGTAAAATACATCGCGTGGAAGAATGGCCATTGCCCGAAACGTCGCTGATCGTACATTAAACTTTTTCTTTTTTTTACTTGTAAAGCAGTGGTGTTTTTGCGGTCAAATTTTTTTTTGTAACAAAAACAATGGTATGGAAAGGCAGGCTAACTGGAAATGACAAGGTCTTGAGATGCATGCAAGCGGATGCACAACTTGTCAAGTAAGGCAAATCCGCCGAGCGTAACGACAATAGAAGCGCTTGGTAACCGCCGCCGAAATGTGACAAGTCTGGATGCTCGAGCAGGGTGCAATACAACCTGACGCACATCCCACTCTGGCTGACTGCAACACATCCTCATCTGCAGCTGTGCGACCTGGTTCCCACTTTTTATTGCAATAGCCGTCGGACAATCTTCACTCTGTCTGTCTGTCTGTGGTGTGTGTGTGTGTATGGAACGTTGACGCAATGGTTGGCACACTGAGCCACGAAAACGGCAACCCCCTCCTCGCAGCTACCGTCGGTGAAGAATATCTAAACCTGTCCCCTAGATCCACTCGGCCTTAAATGAGTACCTGGTGTTGTAAGCATCACTACTGGGGAGGCGAAGGTGCCCTGGCGTTGTGCTGGCCCACCCACCCCCTTCGTGTGCCGCGTCGGCCTTCTTAGGAGCCATTCGCGAACAGCATTCGCCCAAACGGTCTGTTGATCTACGGGTTAAACGCGAATTACAAATGTCTATTATTATATTGGGAGGGGCTCCTTGTGTTGACTAGTTCTGGGAATGTGCACTTTGTACCCCACCGTGCTGTATACCCTAAGAACCTATACAACTATTCGCAGGATTCTAGAAATATAATTTTATTTATCAGCCATGATCAATCCACTGCTGGATGAAGGCCTCCTCAAGCCGTCGCCGCCTCTCGCGATCCTGCGACCACTAATTCCACCTTCGTGTGAACCGATTTTCGTCGGACGCATTCCGTTCCGTGGCTGCACACTCCGTTTTATTGTAGTCTTGACCATTACCATTTCGCACGATGTCTCCTGCCCAAGTCCACTTCACGAAATTGTGTGGATGATTGTCCTCGCTTTTTTTTCCCCACCTGGAATGAGGATTATAGGTTACAATAATATGGGATTATTAGGGATGGGCATGTACAGTACCTTGTTATTCAGTGTTGGTAGTAGTCCCTTGCGCCAATAATGCCCAGAATTTCAATTCAGCATGGCAGCATTCTTGCGAAAAGTGAGAAATTAAGGCTCTTTCCCCCCCCCCCCCCCCCGTCTCGCAAGCCCAATGACTTGCGAGCTAGATGCCCCAGGTAGTCAATGGCACAGGAATTCAAACTGGCTATAAACCATGCTGTTAATTTGGATGAATACGCTTGTGCTCACCTTGTATATACTCTCCAACACACCGGTGGGATTTAGACAAAACTTTCATGACTGCAGGCATTCATATTCTTGGTTCTTTCGGTAAAGTCACGTAAATATAAAACAAAAATGGGCTGAAGTAGTAACTAATTGCCATGTTTTGTTTACGTGACCAAACCTCGCTAACTGGCTGTGGCGGGTTGGCGACACATTTATACTTGCACGATCTAATCCAAAAAAACCTTCGAATAATATTGGTCGCCTACGTGTTAAAACTACACATGTTGATTAGCAACTGGAGTAAGGTCGCGTTTCGGTGCGTTCCATTGCCTCTCTTGCAGAGCCATTATGAGGAAGAAGCAGTCTTTATCTTTTTACCGATGACATGGAAAACGCGTTGGCTACAGGGACCCGAAAATGCAAAGCATCATTTTTAAATAAATAAATAGCTCCATTACAACTCCTTTATGCATTTTCCAGGAAATCGCTTTAAAAAAAAACTGGTTGTGTATGAAATTATTGTATCATTTAAGATATTGATCTACGTACAGTGCTCGTACTGATTTGCCGTCCTGAGCGCACGTGGGTTGCATGCTGTAGGGCAGCTTCTGCAGGGAGTGAAGCCTTGCTAATACATTCGTGTGCATGTGTGATCTGCAAGCGTGGGTCATTTTTTTAATCTTTTAAATTTTTTACAGCATGACACCTGTTTATGGTTTATGCTAGGTGGGTTCGGTGCTTAAAGTGTGCGAATGTTTGCGTGGGCAAGGGAGGGATCTAAATATTTAAGTGACAAGAAACTGACACAAAGATTGTCTGGCTGACCATCTTAATTTTCGGCCCTGTCAATCTAATGCTGGATGAAGGTGGCCTAGACTTGTGGGTTTTACTATACTTCACCACGCTGGTCGGTGCAGGGGCGCAGCATGGTTGGGAGTTTGGGGGGGGTGAAGGTTGCATGGCCGGTTCAAATATCCATCGTCACCGTTAGCCGTGGTCGGGAATCGAACTTGGGGTGCTGGGTTTGCATAACGGCAATGCGCTCGCCACTGTGCTGCTTAACCTTTCCACCCTGGCTGGCCAATGTTCCCATTTTACGTGCAAGCACTTTTTAATTTGCGTGAATAAAATATACTTTTTTTTAGATGTCCTGCTTCAATGAGCATTTTGAGGATACGTTCATCCCCCTGTTTACAGCTGCGGAGCCAGCAGTGATAATTCCGTTTTTTTTCTTTTGACCATCTGTACGACACCCACTGGTGTGACTTCCATACAACGTGGTTGGCATAATGTCGACCCCCCCCCCACCCAGAGAGATGATGGGCTGAGTTCAACTTCCCAGCCAGGACTTGAACGCTCGCACTTCTGACTGGGAGCTGCGCTCACTCTACCACTGGAACCACCTTGGGCAGTTTATTTATTTGATCTTTGACCAAACTTTGGAATCTAATTTACCTTAATCACTGTCTATTTACAGTCCTTTGTTAATACACTTTAGGATAAAGGCCTCCCCACGCTGTTTATTGTGGGAATTCTTTGACAATACTGCAGCATGTAAGTTTGTGAAGGTGGCTTATACAAGTTTAGTACAATGTTTTTCTGCCCACAATGTAATGCAGCCTATAACACCTCGACATGCACGGCGGTCGCCCATCCAGGCACGGTAGGCGGCTGAAAGCTTGCTTTGCTTCCGAGGATCTGACGAGATTGGGTGCATTCGGGGTGATTTGGTCATAGTCGTGTCAACACCCATGGCTCTTTACCCGCGAAAGTCTCGGCGAGTCTCGACATTCTTTGTACAGGAGGGACCGTGCATTGAATGTTTGACTGCTTGCTTGCTTCGATCTCTCAATATTTTAAACGTCACAAAGCAGTCTTTTTTTTTAGAGTCATGTGCATCTCTGGAGAGCCGCAGGTTGCCGACTCCTGGCATGGAGAAACCACCGCCTCCATATGGGAGGTGGTAAAGCACCAATGCTGCAAAGACCTGTTAGGGGAAACTACTTGCTCTACTGCCTCCTCCCAAGTATCTCTGCCTGGCAGTTGGGGGGGGGGGGGTGGAGGGGGGTGGTAGTGGGCGGGGGAGGTCTCCTGCAACGTGATGGCTCCATCTTGACACCTCACCTGTATACCAGGTGAGGTAGTTAACATCTCGCCACCGTAGCATCCAAAAAGAAGGGCCATTGCCCAACATAGTTATTTAAGGCGGTGTTCTTGACACAAATGTGTTGCGTTGATTTTGTTTGTGCTTGTGCACCACTTCCAACGTAACAGCAGTGACGTCGTCGACAAATGATCGGTTACGCTGTTTAACCTTCGTTGGAAAGAGTTGACACAATCGATTTAATCGAATTTGGGACCGTTCCTCGTCGCTAGAGAGGGACGGACGAGGTTGGGTTGGGTGAGAATTGTTACGCGCCTGCTTTGCCGCTCCACCGGGGCCCACCACGAGTCCACATCTGCTCCTCATTTCCCTGCTGCTAACCCTGTGTGTGGTGGTAGTGGGGGGGAGCGGGGAAATGAGGGGAAGGGTGGGGGGCAATAGCCTCTTGCATTCCCCACATTCCGAGATGAATTTGACAGCCATTTGAAACTGCTCTGTGTCAAGTAAGCCAATTGCTGGCAGTGCAAGCTACTCTCTCTCTCCCTCTGCGTGTTTCAGTTCAAACACAATGCTGTGTTGCATTCTTAAAACTAAAAAATAAACCTAGTCTCTCTTTGTGCATTACGATGTCGGGTATCTAACCACTTCGCGTCTGTTCGCTGACAATTTAACTGTGCCCGTAACCAAGTGCAAGATTTTGCGGACGGCGTGGAACTGTCATATATTTTTCTAATAAAAAGGTGAAGACTCTCAGCCCTGCAATTGCTTGCTCGTGCCAATCCAGCCATTGCAGAATGTCCTTAACTAGAGGGCCCTCCCCGTAAGAGGGTAATTTTGGCAAACTCCTCCACGCACTAGCCAGACTTACTGGAATTAATTTTTTCTTATGATGTTTTCAACAGGGCGTTACAAAAATCTTGACGGTCGCGAAGAGTCTTTTATTTAGTTTATTTATTTTAATCCTCACGTGAACTGCCTTTAAAGCACGGTTAATCCCTTTGCCTCTCACAATGCGCAAAGCGGTTTGCGTTTTTGATTTGCCCAGTCGCCTATTTTGAGCAAGGTGATTTGTCACCATCTTTCATCTATCCTTGCAACGTATCCGAGAGTGGGGAGATGTTAACTACCTCGCCTCGTATACAGGAGATCGTGGATTTGATTTCCGACCCTGATGCCTGCTGTATATTTGGAGTTTGCACGTCTTCTCCCCATGGTCATGGCGATTCCTTATCTTTTTTCCGGATGCTTGGGGTTTTTCCCTCCACGTTTTAGAATCGACGTGTGTTTTTTAGAGTATTTGGCCTTACTATACATTTCCACATGACAAGCCACTTTTGCTGAGCTATCGTTTGTGGCCCGGTCTCTTCTGAGGAAGAACTATATTGCTTTGTGGGCTTTGCCTGGTCAAAAGATAGACAAAAATATCGGACATCGCATCCATCTACACTGCAGTCACTAGCGGGGTCGGATATGCCACTATTGTACGGTAAAACAGTAGCCTGTTTACACTCCTTCGACGTTTCATTTGACGTTTTGATTCCACTGTCCTGTTAAATGCCCAAATTTGGTGGGGGGAAACGGCTTCACATCCTGGGTAATGGTGATCCAGTAAATGGTGGTTCAAGAATGTAGAAAATTTCAGATTGGCACATTTTTGTTTTCGAACCACATAACAAGCTGCTCTCTGCATTCGCTGACTGAGTGTCCCCGTAAGTCTTCTTGCAGAGGCATGCGTGGTGAACCGGGGCCAGGTGGCTCGGCGATTGATAGAGCGGCTCCAAACTGTGAAGGTTTGTCGATAAACAAGTGCCACGTTTGGCGCAAAGTCCAACGGTTGACGTTATGCACAGACTTGGCCCTGCCATATGAATGTCCATCAGTGGCTGAGCTGTGAACAGGAGCAGGAGAGGGAGACCACTACCTTCTATGCATATCTTAGCCAGAAATCACGTTAACTTTTCAACCTTGTTTTTTTTTGTGCGTGCGTGCTTTTTTTTTTTCAACCGAATAAGGATTCCTTGTTCCAGACATAATAATTCAGTTTCCTGGGACACTATGTAACGGCGGCTTGCTTGGTCATATAAGTGTCTCGCCAAATTTCTCGCCAGCCTACGGGGGTTGAAGAACGGGGGGGGGGGGGGCTTGCCAGTAGCACTGCCCCCACGTGTCCCCACAGACAAGCCGTGCCGTTGTCCGAGACTTTTTTTATGGACGTGTTGCTCGCGCTGAATTTTTAAAAAGCTCGCGCGCGCTCTCTCTGCGTGGTGATGGCGTTGCTGCCAACGGGCAAGGCAAGCGGGTGGACATTCTGGCACAGTAAGGGGGGGGGGGGGGGGGGGTTGAGGGAGAGTCCTCATGCAAGCCGGTGTTTCTACCACCCAGCTATAGTAGCTCCAACACGATTTTTTTTACGTTTTATTTTCCCACCGCGTGATTTATTTATTTTTTAACCCGCAACATACAATTAATTCACTGGCGCACTCCTTGAACGTTTTAAAAAAAAAGAATGCTATATGACCTTTTCCAACACCTAATTTGCCTCCCTAAACACGATAAACGGTGAAAAATTGTTGCATGAAGCAGCCTGCATGGAAGTCGGTGGCCAATTTCAAGGTGGGCCATGGTGTGGGGGGGGGATGGAGGGGAAATGGGCCCCAAAACCTTCCCCCTTGAGATGCTAAATATTTGGTAGCACATTGCATTATATTGTTATTTGCCAGAGAAATGCGTTATTTTATTTTTGCCCATGTATTGGTAGCTCTTATTGAAGTGCAATCTCCTAATCGAGGGGACTTGTTTTGGTGCAGTCTGGGGACTTTGTTTTTTTTCCTGTCTTGCCCAAAGCTTGTATTTGGTGTTGACATCTGCAGGAATTCATGAACAAGTGAGAATTTTACTTAAACGCTTTATTTATATTTATTTTTAACTTGCTTCACTTCTGTCTTCCCTTTGCTGTGGTATCTAGTTTTTTGTTGATGTAACTTGCTGACCCACCCCGACTGGACACTTTGAAAAAAAGCCTCACCGGATTCCTCATTTTTAATAAAGGTTCGCGTTTTTTATTTAATGAAGGGTCCCATTTAATTTCTATACTCGCACCCACCATAGGAATGTGGAATTTCCACCATAAGTTCGGAACTGTGGCAGAATCGCCTTCATGTCACTCAAGACAAACGGTTACACAAATGCGTTTTTAAAGTCTTCCAGGATTCGTACTATCAACCTCGCCTGGATCATTTGGTGGTGAATGTCAACGATTGTTGTGGTAATCCTGATTTCTGACATAGTAATGTGCAATGTCTTGAATTTGGCTTTTAGCTTGGGTCTTCGAGACTAGGATGGGGAATCGCCATCATCTAAAGCTCCCGGGAGCGTGACTGACACCACATCGGTGGCTGTCAGAAATGAAAAGTTGATGGCTTTAAATGTGCGGTACAATTTTGAGGCGGTTGTTAACGATTTGACCTTTTGATTTCAGGTTGCACTGATATCGACTCGGCTGCACAAACCCAACCTTTGCCATTCATGTGTAACATTGAATGAGGAGCTTTGTCAGACTGTGTGGAGGGGGGGGGGTGTGTGTGTGTGTCCTAGGAAGATTGACAATCCCCCCATTGCTAATGTTTGACCAAATCCTCTGTAAATGCAACCCCCCCCCCCTCCATTTCTTGAGCTGAACAGGTTTCAGCCTAATTTGTATGTGGCTGGGGAGACTGGCTGGCTCCATGCCGGATGTTGTAGGCTTGGGCTATGAGGTGGCCAGGAGATGGCAGTCGACTAAATGTGTTTTTAAACTCTTATCTGGGTGGACCATTTTGAAGTGCCACCCCGTCGTATGCTTTGCTTTGCTTTTTCTCCTGGAAATTCAAGTTTCCCTCCTTACAAACGCTCCATTTTTTTAATGGCATTGCCAAGCCTTCCGATGCAGCAGGGCTCTCTTGAAACAAGTACCGAGTCGGCAAGCCTCTTTTCTGGGTAAAGGGCACTTATTGTATTGTGTGACCTGTGGGAGGGCATGCTTGACAGTACTTGCCCCCTACAGTCTGTTAAAGGCTATACGGGGGATCTGTATTTGTCTTTTACATTGGAGTGAGATATCTGCAACCACGGTCAAGCCCCGAATCCACGTGGTGTGATACTGTCAAGACAGTGGCCGTGTAACAGTTGAGCAATCTGGAATAAGGAACAACGTCAGTTTGATGGCATGAGCTGGGATGACCTCTTGATTGTCAACTCGTCAGGATGGCTTTCACTGAATGTAAATTTGTATCGGTAACAGTGGGTTGCTGAATAACATTGATGCTAAAGGTTATGATGCACTCGTAAAACTTCGTATATATTCAAGCTTTCGATTTGTATGTTTCTACGTAATGAGGTCACCGGTGACCCTTGTGGTCACCATGATCACCACTTTGTTATAAACGGCATTGATTCTGCAATTCTATCGTCACCCTGCATTGTGACAATCTATTGATTTTCGCTGGTGGCTGACTCATTATTTAACCCGCACTACAATACCGCAGTATTTATTTATAAGCTCCCGATAATTCGGTGCACGTGGGAGTGAAAACATCGGATGTCCTGAGCAAACGTGGTGGTACATCCAAAAAGCACTGGCAAGCTAGACAGCGCAACCACAACTTGATGCAGAATTTGTTTTTCTATCCTACTTGCATTTATTGCTCTGGAGACCGGGAGATGGATGATTGATGTTTGGTTGCCGCGTTGATGGCGTTTTTGTCGTGATTTCTCACGTCACAGGCGTGGGGCTGCTGCCAACTTCCACTCCATGATCCTATTATTTAATATCGATACTCGTTAACGATTATCGCAGTGCCCTTCGTAGCACGCAGTGCAATTTGGATTTTTAAAATAAAAGTCCGCTGGTCCGTGCGGCCAAGGCTTGCTGACAATATGGGGAAGTGGACCTTCATATGACACTGCCCGAAACGTTACCTAATTATATATACCTTTTTTCCTGTAAGGCCACAGTGTTATTGACGAATGTGAGTTTTGTGGCGTTATTTGTAACTGTGCACCACCCTGCCAACTCTAATCGCAGAATTATTTATCTCGCTCGTAGCCACTTATCACCACCAGGTGGAGCCGAGATTCCTTTTTAGTCGCAAAGATCCTAACATGGATATTGAGGTATAACGGGAAGGTGTGCTTGTTCATACGAGAGGGATGTTCTACAAAGTCTTTCGGGAGCAAATCTCTCTGACCATGCCGGTTACCTCCGCCGAATTTATTATTTTATTTAAACGCGCGCCGTTCATTCGCGAGGTCGAAGGAGGGTCCGTTATATACCTGTCACCATTAACTGTGGCAACGTTAATTAACATTTTATTTCGTAGAGGGTGTTTTTTACCCCAACCTCCTGAGCAAATCCTGTGTCTCGCTTGCGTGGAGCATTTTTGGCTCGTTTTAAGGCCTGAGTACCCTTTTTAATGACTATCCCTTTTTGATCCTTGATATATTTTTTATAATGAGCTGCCTCTTCTAATATTGAACTGTGGATGCAAATGACCTAGCTTTGGGTGAAAAATATCCAAGCCCCCTCCTCTCTCCCTACCTTCTCGTGTGTTGCCATGTAAATTTCCACTTAGTTGCTTACCAATATCTATAAAAACAAACCTTGAGCTGCTAGCATCCACCACCCTTGAGGGGGTAAAGCCAAGTCTGTCGCTGGCAATCTCCCAACTGCAACAGTGGACCCACCGACCACTCTGATGGTGGGGGGGGGGGAGCAGAAGAGGACCGCCAGACCCAGAACGCAAATCTTAATTCTACACCAGACTTCGAAATATCTGTGCCCGTGCGTAGAAGTGCTTTATATACAAATAAATATTTTGCAGTTGTATCCATGAAGTAAGAAAAAAATCCATTTGGAGTTCTCGAAGTGGGTAGCGAATCCCCTCCCTAATCGGAGGATTGGCCAAGACGATGTGTCAGAACTACTTCAAGCCTCCTTTCGAGGGAATTCTTTGTTCACATTTAAGGGGGCATGCATTTTAAAATCCATTAATAAGTGTTCATTGCATTCATCTTCTTGGTTCTTTCGGTCAAGTCACGTAGAAGGGAAATAATAAAATAATTTTTAATGTTTTATTTTTATTATCACGACGTTTCGGCCACAACACAAGCAGCCGTTTTCTACGTGACTTTACCAAAAGAACCAAGAAGATTAATCCATGTTCATTGGATGTTCATCGAACGTGGTTTTTAATTTTCTTTTGTGGGAATAAGGCATGTAATCGCAACCACATTTTAATTATGATTTTGTGCGATCATTGGTAACATCCGAGGATGACTAACTGGCTACACTGGAGAACGCAAGTTTTATTGAGGTGGCTGCAACCCAAATATAAAACAAAGGAGTTCAGTGTTGCTGGCTCGTGCTAAAATTGTCCATCTGACCTGCCTTGGCAACCTCTTGTATACTTAATCTAATCATGTTATGTACACATACTGCATATACCCTCCATGACTGGGTTTGGCTGATGTTTAAGTGCAAATTGTAACATTTGTAGATGCAGAGGTGGTGCCTGTCCAAACCATTGCTTGGTGGCCTAAAAGCAACGATGAAGACTCGTTTAAGTTTTTCTGACATTTTCTGGAGTTAATTTCTGTTGGACGCTTATGACTTCGTCAGCAAATCTTAGCTGGTTAATATTTCCTTTTATTAACTTAAACATGAATTCATTTATGCCAAGAGAGCAATGTTTTATTGCACAAGAATCAAAAACATACGTGGCCATTCTGAGCTGTTTTTTAGCCAAATTTTTATTGCAAACCCATATTTAATCTAGCTTGTTTGTGCAGTCCATTGATCAGGTCTGGTCTCCACTAACTTCTCTGTCCTTGAACCCAGGTTAACGACGTGACGGTGGGGGTGGGCTGCCTGGGATTTAATCGCAGGTGACCATCTGTGCCCAGGGGCGGAGCCAGGGGGGTGACAGGGTAGACAATTGTCACCCTCGAAAAAAAAATCGAAAACCTGAAACATTCACTCGGTCTGGCGGACTCCGTGCAACTGCATTGTCAGAGTGTGTCGCCAACCGATGGCGTGGGGTATAGCCGATTTCTCATTCAATCATTCTTGAAATTAAAATTTGTTGAATGTCACCCCGGGCTGAAAATCCTGGCTCCGCCCCTGTCTGTGCCGGCTGGATCTCTGATCTCCGAGCTACCTAGTCGCCACAAAACTAACATCTCCTCCGTTTCTGGGCTACTGCTATTGTGCATTGTTCCTAAGAAAAAAAACTTAATCAAGAATGCTATTCATTGTAGGGCTTAATAATTCACCATATGGTTTGTGGTCAATATACACCAGCTTGGTCATCCGTGCTGAATGAACACATTTGCGAATCTACATTGTACAGTTCACGAGAACATGTGTAACATTATTATTTTTTTTATGCGGAACACTATTCAAGTAATTGCTTTATTTTAGCCCCATAGCCTTTTGGGGTGGGTGGGGGGGGGTTAAATGCGTAATACAGTATCATAACAACAACCCCGTCCATGTTTAGTCAAATCAAGAAACGCTGCAATATATTTAACTACTGCGGCAGTTTTTCTTAAGCCTAGTCCTTTTAAACTATTCGGCCAAGTACTTGTACCTAACTATTTACTATTTATTTATCGGGTAAGGCCCACTGAGCTATATAACTTCTTTTTTTACACGCTTTCTTTTAACTCTCTCTGTTGTCGTATCCTCAAATCTTGTAACTAAATTTTAACCCACTTCCCAAGGTGGTATCGACTGCAAACTTGGTATACCTGTGTCATACTGATGACAATACTATATTCTATCATTAAAAAAAGTGTTTTTCAACATTCATTTTTATATTTTATGTTTCGGCTTTGGTCTAATTGTCCACGCTCAACTAACGTTTGCTGTTAATCACCACAGTCCCTTACGTTGTGGCAAGCTTTGCGGCCACTTCCTGGAGTCGTGGAGTTCTGCCATTACGAGTAGGGTACATTTAATTAAAGCGTGTTTTTAAAATGGTATTTTTTTAAATATTTCTTATTTAGAAGCAACTTGGCCACGATTGATAGCCCAATGAAGAGTGGCATTTTGTGGAAATTAATAGCTACCATATTCTCTAGACGCACGTTTTTAAATGTGGAGGGGGGGTGGGGGAATGGGAAGATCTGGAGAAATCCGCATGACTACGGGGAGAACATCCAAGCTCCAAATTTACAGGCGTCAGGGTTGGGATCGAACCCACGACCTCTTGTATAGCAGGCGAGGTAGTTGACATCTCGCCGCTGTGGTGCCCCACGGGGGCAGGTCAATGAGATAGGCTCGTGTTACGGAAGCTGTATGGATTGTTACATCGCAATACCATGAAAGATGGAAACACGGCTATCAATCATTGCCAGACACAAATCAACGTGCGTTTAAATTTCGATTTAAAGCTTTCGTGACTGCAAGGATTCATCTTCTTTGGTTCTTTCGGTAAAGTCATGTAGAATGAGAATAAAATAATAAATTTATAAAATAAAATAACACTAATATTCTCACGACGTTTCGGCCACAACACAAGCGGCCTTAATCAGGTGAAGGGACGAGACTGTCTGGAGGACAGCCCCTTCACCTGATGAAGGCCGCTTGTGTTGTGGCCGAAACGTCGTGAGAATATTATTGTGTTATTTTATTTTATCACTTTATTATTTTATTCTCATTCTACGTGACTTTACCGAAAGAACCAAAGAAGATCAACGTGCGTTTCTTTCAGGACTGCTTCTCGTCCCATTGTTCACATGCGTTGAGGCTCTTGAATATTGAGGTTGGGTTTTTTTTTACTACCAAATTCGAAAATAAAATTCTCATTTTGCTTGCCGACCCCTGGGCTAGTGCGTGGGGTACGCGGTGGTGGTGGGCCAGCATCTGAGCAGAACGCACGCTCGCCAAACGTAGATCGCATCATGACTCATTCTGTTTAACGTGTTAAAGTTAGTTAAACATTGATTCGTAACCCCCCCCTCTCGCTGTCCCACACACACGCACTTTAAGAAGAAAGGTCCACGTTAGGATTGGTCCATAACCTGGGGTGCGAGACGTGGCCAGATTTTTTTTAAAGATGTAAATAATCTAAACACATCTTCTTTGGTTCTTTCGGTAAGGTCACGTAGAATGAGAATAAAATAACACTACAAAATTCTCGCGACGTTTCGGCCACAACGCAAGCGGCCGTCTTCAGGTGAAAGGTACAGACCTGTACAACTACTAGTACAACTACTTGGTTTCATCATACCTATGTTTTTATTAACGTAGTATTTTTTTTTTTACGCTCGAGAACCACAAATGGGTTCAAGGCTACAGTAAAGGGTTCAGAACCACTGGTCTATGCAGATTGCCCAAATGGCCAAACCGAAAACGCTTAACGAAGGTTAATAGCGCATAAACGGTGGCGATGATAAATTTAAGTTTTTGTAAATTTATAATTGGCTCACGAAGCGCCTTCCAGAAACGAGTTTGTTACAAACCTCCGGGGTTGTGAAAGTAAAATTTGCGCCTCTCACATTTTTGTTAGAGCACAAAGCATTCTTAATCAACGAGACACGGGTACCACAACCAAAATTATAAACTCATTGTATTCCACTGCTAAATGTATTAACGAGGCGGGGGGGGGGGCTTAACGCCCGCACGGCCACTCTCTACCCCCCCCCACCGCTACTCATCCACTCATTAAATTATTCCATTATGGCAGTAAAACGCGGCAATGGTTCCTCGCAGTCCTCTCTTCTGGCCCAGCAACAGTGGGGGGCGGGGGGGCACCATTATTTTTTTGTTCCACTCCCTCCCCGTTGTAATAATAATATCGCGGGGGTGGTGACAAACGGGGACCTCCACGGCCCCCTACCCCCCCCCCCCAAATAAAAGGGGGGGAGGCAGAAATGAGAGCGAGCGTGGCGCGTGCGCGAGGTCTTTTTGTTGCGTTTTGTCCTCGTGCCCGAGGCGACGTTTGGCTCTACCTCCATTGTGTGTGCGCGCGCGCGGACTTGTCTGGCAGGTGGCCGATTTCCCTACGGGCAGCACCCCCCAGGGCTCCTGCAATCTATGGGGGGGGGGGGGGGGTGACATGTGCTTTGCCGGGAGCTGTGGAGGAGGAGGAGGACGTGGATGGGAGAGCGGTGGTGTGTAGCGGGTTTAGTGCGCTGCTCTACCAACCTGCCAAACCCCGGGATTGTGGATTCCCGCTCGCGGCCAGCAAACACCCAGATGGCGATTTATCTGAACCAGTCCTGGGCCTCGCATGACTACCTGATGCGATGTGTTTGTAAAAACGTTGACACTAGGGGAGACGTAGGCGGCCGGGCGTGGTGCTAGCCCACCCACCCCCTCCCCTCGTGTGCCAAGCCGGCCTTCATAGACGCTTGCTAACAGCATTTGCCCCAACAGTCTTAGGTTATACGGGGGGGGGGGGGGATCTTTGTGTTTGTGGTAGGTGGGGCTGGGGGGTTAAGTTTGTCCGACCAGACGGAGCGCGGTGGCCCCGCCTCTGCTGCGCCACGTGCCGTGTAAAGCGACAGCTGCCGAGTGGGGCGCACGCTCCAAGAGGCACAATGGGGCAAGGGACAATGAGGGTGGCGCGCGTATGATCCGGGGGAGTGGGGGGGGGCTGAGAGCCACGCGTTTGGGAGGTGCCCCCCTACCCACCCAGAGCCACCCCCCCCCCCACCCACCCAGAGCCACCCCCTTTCCCCCACTGGCCCCATCTTTGTGCCTCCAACAAAAGGCGCTTTTCAAAAATTGTAATTTATGTGGTTAAGGTCATGAATGCTGGAAGCTGCCGTGGAACATTTGCCGTGCCCCCCCCCCTTTCTACGAATGCTGTGCAGGGGGAGCAGCGACTGTGAAAGGGGAAAAACGCGTTTTTATTTTATAATGCGCTAAGTAATTTTTAAAATGTACCAAGTTGTCATAGCTCACCCGATGTGTGAGTGTGTGTTTTTTATGGGTCGGGTGCGTGCCATGCAATGTCCGACGTTCCGCTCCACATGCAAGTGCCTTTCAGTTTCCTACACTGGGCAGTGCATCTTGTGTTGTGTAGAAAAAACACACATGGCTCTTTACAGAAAATAAAAGAATCCCACCGTATAGCTTCAACAGACTCGTGAGCCCTTACGGGGTTGGGTGACCAGCACCACGCCCGGCTGCCTCTGTCTCCCCAGTGGCAATTGTTTTTTTAACACCGAAACCAGGCACTCATTTGAGGCCGAGTCGACCTAGGGGGAGGCCCATGACATGTTCCGGCAATTCTCACCCTGCTGCTGTTTCGCCGTGAGGTGGGAACTGAACTCTGGTCCCTAGCCGGGTTTTCGTAGCGCTGTGTTCTCTGTTGCAGCGGCCACCGGTGCAGTGTCGCTGGCGCCTGTCTCGTGCGTTGTCACGACTCCGTCACGACTCCGTCACGACTCCGTCATGTTCGTGGGGTTTCGGCGATGCCGTGCGCCTCGTCACCTTTCGAGAGCCTAGTTATTGCATCATGAAGCCGAGGTTTTTGCTTCATGTTAACCTCCCAAAAGATTCCAAATTGTCATGCTTCTGTTCCCCTCCCCACCCCACCTTTTTCTTGTATCCAGGAACGGGCATTTTAATATCTTCGCCTCGAGCTGCAATTCATTGGTCCCTGTTTTGCTAACCGCCCCCTAATAAGTGTGGTGAAGTATGGTCAAATAACCACCCAAAACGCTCAAGGGCCCCTGAATTAATGGAAAAACAATGGGGTGCATCCAATTATGATCTCAAATTCAAAATCGTAACAAACCTTGTATTCTCATCAGTCTCGCGTCCAAAGCACTTTCCTCCTTAATCCATTTGTTTGTCAACATTTCATCTCTCCTTCGTTCATCTCCCGAGGAGTTTATGAATCAATTGGTGGGGAGGGAACCCCCCCCCCCAAAAAAAAAAAACTCTGGCCCAGCGTATTGGTTTATCTATAAATAAAAAACGCCACCCAATGATGAAAACGTACGCCTCATTTGTGCTCTGTAGAATATCGACAACATTTAAAATTTATTTCCCCCCCCCACCAACCACCCCTTCAATAGGCCAGCCACGTCCACTGCGTACACACACGCGCGCGCGCGCACACACACGCACACATATACATAATTTTGCTCCTTTGACTCGTAACCCAATGAAAGTCTTTGTCCCAAATACCCCGCGTGGAGCCGAGCGGGCAGGGCCCGTGCCACGTGTGTGGCAGGTGTTGGCCGTAATGGATCGTCGGGGTGCGGACTGACGGCGAGTGAGGTGGGGGGGGCGGCTCTGGTGGGGGCCCGGCCACGCGGGACTTGGCCGAGGGGTGGCGGTGATGCATGCAGCACGCTGCGCCTGGGCCCGGCCAAATAGTGGGCGACCGACGAGCACAGATTTGCTCTTGTCAGTGGGCAGCTGTGTTGCTATTGATGGCTTGGGTGGGGGGGGGGGGGTGCATGCTGGGTGCTTGAATTGATTGTGAAGACACAATGGCCGTGCAAATAGAGATCTGTTTTGAGTTGGCCACGAGGCTCTGAAACAAAGGAGGGGAGGGGTGTTTGGGGGAGAGCCTCGAAAACTGGTTTGTCCAAGTGCAGGAGGAGGGACTGCAAAAAAAGCCTCTTGCGCTTGTCAGACGGTTACTCCCATCTCGTACAGGTGAGAACCTTGGCAGCAACCCATTGTGAGCTGCGATGAATGTAACTGTGGGGGTATTCGAGATTTTTTTGAGAGGTGGATGACACGTGTGCATGCGAGGGGTGGTGGTTGCGCTGCGCTACGAACCTGGCGACGCAGGGTTCGATTCCCGCTCGCGACCCAACACGCAGCGACGATTATCTGAACCGGTCCTGATGTCCGCGCCACCGATTTAGTACGGTTGGCTACGTACGGTGGGAAGATAAGTTTTACGTACATACATGTCCCCACCAAGCCTCCAAATTAATATCTGGTGCGGTGTGGAAACATCGCCATTCGGGAGACTAAGGTAGCCGGGCGTGATGCAGGCCACCCTCGTGTGCCGTGCCGGCCTTCATAGGTGCTACTCTCGCTTTAACATCACTTGTCCCCCAAACAGTCTGCGAATCCTGTAGGGAGAGCTTTGTCTTTGCATGCTTAACAGTTGAACTCTTTTTTAAGGCGGAAGGCAGGTTGACCCAGCGATAGTGGAGTAACTCCGTCGGAAAGTTTGCGAGTTCAAATCATTTAGGGATTAGCTCTTCTTTCGTCCTTCTGGGGTCTTTTTTTAAAAAGAGTACAGCACCTTTTTTGGAAGATCTACAACACCGGTTTTCCTATTGATAAACTTGCCCCTGTCACAGAAATGTGGAGTTATCCCCACCTGAGCACAGGGCTATGAATCGGAGATGAACACACAACCTCAATACTCATGCGAGCAGGAAAATCTAACTTTTCTTTCTTGTTACATAAGGTAGCTCCTGCCGATTAATTTACGTGGATATTAAATTTCAGTTGGGTGGATGGGGGGGGGGGGACTGTGTTGCTCGGTAATGCATTAAAAAGTACGACTTTTTTTTTCCTCCCCCTTCCAATTGAAATGTTACGGTCAGGGCAGCATGCCAATTACTTGCTATTCCCTTGTACGGAACGAACACAATACAGACTGTGCTCCAAATTAATGGACGGGCCATTGAGGCATTGCCTCTTCCCTTTTGATGTCCCTTCCCACTGCAATCTTCTCGCCACCGTATCCCAATCCGACGGTTATTCAAAAGCCTCGCTGTGCTCAATGCCATCGCGACGATGCGGAGTGAAATGCATCGGTGTGAATTTTAGGTTTCGCATCGGTTTTATTTCTTTGGTACTTTTTATCAAGCTGCCCGGGGTTTAGGATCTCTCCCTCCCCCCCCCCCCCCCCGGTTCGTGAGGAGCAGTGATGTGTGTACACGCTGACGTGCAGAACCTGCTGCTGTGGCTCCCTTCACAGCAAGCTGGGTCTGTGCGCAGTGAAGTATGGCCAAATAGGACCCCCCCCCCCGTGCGCGTCACCCAACGTGGTGTGGGAGGAAGCCTTCATCCAGCAGTGGATTAATAATTGGTACAAAAACACCCCAAAAAGATTCCCGGATGTTTACGCCACTTGACTATTTCGAGTGGACACTGGTTGAGATGCAATCATACGGGGCAATGGATTTACTAAGGGCTGTATATTACTCGAGCGTATAGTATCGTACGTAATATCCATTCGCTATTGACAATGTCCGTTTTTTGTTATTGGAGAATAAATAATGCAAACAAATTAATATTACTTCTGGATGGTTTAAAATGGGAGACTTTTCGGTTTGCTTATGAATGAACGCCTCTCTGTACCTTGTTGATTAATGCGGGTTGTTTAACTACTTCTCTATGACTTTTGATTTAAAGCTTTCGTGACTGCAGGGATTCATTCTTGGTTCTTTCGGTAAAGTCACGTAGAAGGGAAATAATAAAACATTTTCTTGCTGTGGTTTGCACACCTGATGATTGATTGTGGTGCAGTCGAGATGTCGTGAGAATTTTATTGTTTTATATTTGTATTATTTTATTGTTTCCCTTCTAAGTGACTACCGAAAGAACCAAGAATACTGCACTGCTCACGAATATTTTTATAATTTTTACTACGAATATAATGGAGTTTCAAATGTAATACTTTTCGGTTATTGAAGGGAGTCCGTTGCACTTGCCGGCTTTTTTTTCGGTAACCATTTGTACGACTTTTTTAAACTAGTAGTCGAATACTTCTCATCAGTCCCCATAGTGTAAAGTGTGTGGTCTTCAACTCGTATGAGCCACTCGATCGCTATGGCATCTCTATTTGTGATATTAATAAGGGCCATTGCTGGAAACGTCACCGAATAGATACGTTTTCTTTTAAAGGCGGTGTTAACGAATTTTTTTTTGTTGCAATTCATTGACCAACAGGATTAGTTGCTTGAACTTTTTGCCGGGCAGAGGACTGTAGGACCAATTCAGATACTGCTCGCCACTGACGTTAGCCGTAGTTGGGAATCTGACTTGAAAAACTACATTGATCCAACGAAGCGGCCAGTAGTTACACGTATATATTTTGTTTTTAATGGGTATTTGTTTGGCACTCGGAGAATGATGGAGCGTTCTTCGAGAGTTGAATTGGTTTGTGATTGCGATGCAGTGCACTGTAGAATGTTGAAGCGCTGATCATAAGTGATTTGTCCTAACAATAGGGCTGTGTGTTTTGTGTTTAAGAATGTAGAATTGGTGGTGTGGTCCTTTGCCTGCTGTGCTATATCCTTGCCACCCTTCGTTGTTGACGCTTGGATGCACACCACTGGACCAAGTGTTATCTGAAACCAGCCTGGGCTCTTCCCCTAGGTTGATTTGGACTAAAATAACAAGCTGCAATGGGAATAAAAAGGTTGCATGGCACGGCAAGTGGGCAGCCATAACACCCACTGCTTGTTTTCCACATCAGCCTTGGTGAAATGTGAAGATGAATTGTCAATGTTTTTGTAATTTGAATAATCAATGCTTTTTAGCATTGCAGTGACCGTGGGCCCATTTTACAACCACATGAATAAAAAAAAAGTATCGTGAGCTTAAGAATTGATAAATCCGATGCATCTTTCCACCCAATTATCGACCTTCGTAGCCTGCAAGCCACGAGTCTATAATGCTGAACCGGACGTCTATTACACAATTGTTTATACAGTGGATCAACTTGAATATTTACACCCTTGTAGAAACCGAATTCCACACGATCGGGCAAATAATGCTGGCATTTCGCAATTTACATCGACGCGCTGTGACCCGCTTGCTTGGAAGAGTCCGATCTCTCTCTCTCTCTCTCCCGGTGTTCATTGGCACATGAACACGTTGGCTGATGCGAGGGGACGGTGGCGAGCGACCTGCTGTTGCGTGGAAGGGGAGCAGGGGCAGCATGGCCACCGAGAAATGAACTTTGCCCTCCAAAGGAAAGCCATCTTGGTGTTCAGACCACCCAACCGCAGAAACAGAAAAGAGAGGGGGAGAAAAAAATACCCACGATGGGCCTATCGATTTTTTTTGAAAATAAGGGGCCAAGATCGCTGACTACGGCACGGCGTATTCTGCTCGATAAATCAAAGTTAATCGCTGCAGCATGGCGCGTGTGCGCTTGTTTGTTTGTATGAATGTAATGCGAGTGTGGGGAATTGGAAGAATGATACATGCAGCCATGCCTAATTAAATCATTCGAGTTGGCTCGTATGAGCTAAAACGGGGCCGATGTTTTGAGTACGCGGCGTTTCTCGAATGCTCGCTTCCTCTTGCGAGGGTAGGGGGAGTCGTTAGTTGTATTCTGGTGCTGTCCTGCGAAGTATTGGCAATGAACTTTCTCGCACCGTACGTAGCCAACCGTGCTCATTCTAATCGGAGGGGTGGCGGGAAGGACGACTAAAACACAGCAGTTCTCAAGAAAATAAGTTTTAAAATTTAAATTAATGGCGCTTGGTTCCAGTGAATTCCTGATATCGGAAGGAAGAGCATTCCAGACGGCCGCAAAAGCGCACGATGCGGTGACTGCCTTTTTTGTTCGCTGGCTAGCCAGAAGCCGCCGAGAATGACCGGCGTTTGCGTGATGGTTCATGCTCCTTTGACAGATCAGCAAAGCTTTGTGGTTCATTTGTGGCGAGCACTTCGTGTGGTAATGAGTGCGACCTTTTACAATGTATTCATTCGGCAACCAAAAGCTTGATCGCTGCTTTGGTCAAGTTCTGATGTGTTCCATTCCGACGTCGTCAATGTAAAGCTTTGCAGCCTTGTAGTTGCTTGTTTTTTGTTGCATCTGGCCAGCATGTAAGAGGTGTAAGCTTAAATTCCCCCCCCCCCCTCGTGAGAAGGCACAACTGCTAGCAGTGGTGCGCGAGCAATTGCTGGGCTTCACCGTTCCTTATTTTTTTTTTACAAAATACAGCGTTCGGTTAACACGGACGCGGCTAAACACGAGCGGGCGCGCTCCTCTGCCTGCCCTGCGTCCTAATCGTCGAGATTCAGCTTTGATCTCCCGTCCGCTCTCTGGACGACGACGACGACGACGAACTTCGGTCACCCAAGCACCGCTGGGCGGGCGGCGGCGGCGGCGGCTGGCGCGGAGTGGATCCGGCTTGGCCGTTCCAGGCGCAGGTGAAGCGGCCGTGACGCTGCAAAAAAAAAGCGCGGATTGGTCGTACACCCTCCTCACTACCACCACCCGCGTCCTCCACACCCCCCCCACCCCGCCTCCTTCCTTGGGGGGGTCTCCGTTTCGCAGCACGTGGGCAGAGAGAGCGATGTGCGTCGCCCTTTGATTTGCTTTTGAGCGTGACGTTGCAGAAGAAGAAGAAGAAACGAATCGTGTCCTCGTGATGCCACGCGTGTGGTTTGGTCCTTTGTGAGTCGGCAAAAAACGATTATAGAGTTGTGCATGAGACTATAAATAACATTGCAGTTGTAAATAAGGGTTTTTACCGATCGTGGTGAAATGTAAGTTCACCGTTTGTCACGCGGTGCCACGTCGGTCGCCCGTGAGGATTGTTTTGACCATACTTCGCCACGCTGGTCCATATGGGAAGGAGAAGGGGGGAGGGACCCAAGACTGATTCGGATGGCACTCGCCACTTTTTTCCATCTCCACAACTTGGCCCAGGTCACTTGGTTTGCAGTGCGCTAACTACTGTGCCATCCCCACATCTCTCCTGTAATATAATAAGCAAATATTAAAGAGGAAAAAACTGTTTTGAAATTACAGTAATGATAAATTATTTGTTGAAACGACTTTTTTTTTTAGATGTAAAGCTAGATAAATGGTGTCCATTTGTCCCCGTGCTATATTTGACACGCGTGTTTGTTATTGTAAACGTTGGGGGTTTTTGCCAAATATTTGGTACATTTCTTGTTTATCAGCGTGCTGTGGAGTCGTTCCGTTTTCATCATTCTTGTGGCTCGGTTTCACTATTTTTTAAACGTTAACACTCCTGCAAAATCTAGGTTTTTGTTAAAATGCCCCGGTGCTTCTGAAGACGGGGTGCAAGATGGTCATTTTAAAAGCCGCCATGATTTGCAAAACCCAATTTGCCTTGGACCAGCTTTTAATTCGATTTTGAAAATGGTGCAAACGACGTTATAAACGCCGCGAGCCCCTTCGAAGCAGCTGCTGTCGAGCGGATTTAGCCATAGCCCACGAATGGTCATTGACTTAATAAGTTGGAGTAACATTGTGCTCTTTGTATATAGATCTGGTCATTTAATTGAGATTATTTGTTAATTCTTTTGAGGGAGCGCCGAAGCGGTTGGTGCACTGCGCTTCTGGACAGTGACCTGAGCTTGGTTCCCAGCTTGGCTAGCACCACCCCAACCACCTTCACTAATCCACACTGACCAGGGTGGTGAAGTATGGTCGGCCAATGTCAATCGACCAGATGGTGGGGGGGGATGGATATGTTGATCCTGTAGGGCTTGACAAAATAGATTTTTCACGATTGCTTTATTTCAATGTGATAATTAAGTAATTCACTCCAAACATTGGCACGTGTGTTTTTATACCTGGTCAAGTGGTTTCCACAGCCCCTTTTCTCAATCCACTGCTAGATGAGGGCCTCCTTGTGCTGTGGGGGTCATTTAACCAATACTTCGCCATCCTGAACTTAGCGGTATATTGTACCCATTGGTAAAAAATCAAGTGAAAAAGTGCCATATTTGCTGGGGGCTTATTTGGCGTGCTTATTTTTCCATTTTGCCTTGACAATTTACTTGGCTTGCATTTCAACATTATTCAGCTAATGTATTTTTTAACACAATGTTTAGACTTGTTAACCTTTGCCTTTTACAGCCCTCTACGCTCCTTCAAAAAAAATGTTGTTACGCCTTTTTTTAAAATTTCACATCATCCAGAGTTACATCGGCATGCTGCCAGCCTTTTAAGCGCTTGTGGGGGGCCCAGTGGTCGTGTCTCATTCAGCTGTTGAGAAGCATCCTGCCAAATTAGTTTTTTTCTTATGCTGCTGGCCTGGAATCCTGCGGTTTTTAGCGTGTTGACCCCCCACCCCCCCCCCCCCCTGCTCCGTCCAAACTTAAGGGGTGGTGGGGGAAGATCGCCCGGGCAACTTGAACGCGCGCATCACGATCGGCCTGACGTCATACTTCTAGCACGCGCTTGATTTACCGTCTAGAGACCTTGTACATATAAAAAAAACCAGCCCAAACATTAATCTGGATGTCCTCAATACCCTCCCCTTGAAAAGGGCCCAAGCTGTTGCCCGCCGAGCCCCCCCCAATGGTTGCTGAGCAAGGGGGCCCAGAACACTTAAGTTGGCACCAACAAGCCACACTTAAAGTTGAAGACGATGACGTTAACAGCTTCTGGACTAGAGCGAGGGGGGGGGGGTAATGCGAACTTGGGTTTGGGAGACGATTGGGAGGCCGTATCTGAAGCCTAGCGGCCGCGTGCGGAGGGAACCGGGTTTGTGACCTGCAAGTGTGTTGGTGGTTGAGACAATGGCGAGTACTCAACCCAAGGGCGGATGGGAAACCAATGAGTGAGGTTCACGTCGCAAGAGAAGAGCGATGCGGAGAGGATTGACTGTTACTTGGGGGTCGTCCGTTTGGCAACACATTTGTGGAGCAGCTGCACTCTGAAATGAGCAGTGCAAATAGGGCAGCGAAATGACCGCCCGTGCCGCCGTAATTTGCTGCATCGTAAACATTGCGAGTAAATATTGGCCGTTTGGCAGCTGTAACCTGATTGCATTGCTACATGCAGTGTGCGCGTGATTCTCTTTGCATTTACCAAATGAGGTTTTTTTTTACCTTCTGTTTCGGTCATTTTGCATTTCTGTTCGTATCGTATTTATCTGCTTTAATCGATTTCGTGTTGTCCTGTTTTTTAGCTTCTTTGAACCTGTTTGCCATCCCATTTTAATACCACTCTCTTGTTTAACCCCCCCCCCCCCCCCCCCCCAATTTTTACATTTGCAATCGGATCACCTTTCGTTATTTCGGTTTCGAGAACGAGGTTTAACTCGGGGATTTTTGTTGTAACTGGAGCCGTTTCTCCTGCCGTGAAGTTGAGAGCATTTCCCTCGACTCGGGTGTTTCTGGAACAGGAGACGCACGGTCTCAAAGGAGAGGACTCTTACTGGGTCTTAAGGAATTATTGCTGCAGGTCCATGGGACATTGTGTGTGGTATGGGATAGACGCCATCGGCGTAATGTGGAAGGAGGGAGACGCGAGGGAGACACGAAGGAGATGTGGGGGGGGAGATGGGATGGTAGCCACAGGAATTGTATTGCTGAAGGCCTAGGACTATGTGGGATGGGAGTCACAGGAAAATGGCGTATACATGACTGCTGCGCCCATACCATGGGTACTGCGATGCCGAGTTAACTACCTCGCTTGGTATACAGGAGGTTATGGGTTCGACCACGACGCCTGTAATATTTGGAGTTTGCGTGTGTCTCCCCGTGGTCATGTGGATGTTTTTTTCCCCACGTTACTTAATTGAGCTATCATTTGCGGCCAGGTATCTTCTGAAAAAGCGCAATATAGCTCGGTGGGCCTTATCTTGTAGAATCAAATGATTTGATTTAAAATAGTTTTTAGTTTATAAAGTTTGGATTTATCCTAATTCATACAATCGTGTTTCAAGACTGTACAGAAACGCTTGGCGTGTTTTTTTTAACCCTTTTTTTGTAGAGGCGGGAGTCGCAGGTTTCGGCCTGCACTTAAACAAGAGGCCGGGAGTCTACAGCACAGATGGTTGGGGGAAGGGAGCTCGAAACTGTGGGGGCAGAAGAGTAAAAAGGGGGGGAGGCTAACTTGCTATCAGCGAAGGTTGGACCCCCACAGAATTTTGACAGGGTCCCCTTATTTTTGCTATAGGGGATATGGAGTGGGACCAGAGGGGAAAAAACTATTAGAATTGTGCGGGGAGGAGCAGAATGAGATGAGAGAGGGGAAGCGGTATGGGGGTCGTGGAGGGGTTTATAATTTAAGAGGGTAAAGGTCGGAGAGCTGTGAGATGATTAGGGACAAGTCCATGGAAAGATCTTTGAGGCGGGCGAGTGCTGTCCGGTAGATAAGCATAACAGGACATTGGGAAATGGCTGGGTGTGAGGAGACATCAACTTTGGAGATCCTGTGCGTGAAGCGTTTGGAGGCACAGTGCCGTGACGCACGGCTGGAGAAACGCGCACACCAGGCGTGATAACCATCTGTAATAGACGGCTGTTTTTTTTTTAATTCGACATCTTTTCCAGCAATCGGATTAATAATGCTTTAATTTGTGCCGTTTAATGTGTATCTGGTTTCAGGCTGTCTCTCATTGCCCTCTGTTCTCGGCTAATGGCATCGTTTGAAACTTGAAACGGGTGCCGATTGTTAAAAAAAAAAATTGCCCTGCGGATTTTAATGCAAGATGATGAGTAGCAGAGTGGCTTCCACACGGCGTGCTAAGAACGAACCCGAGTACAATTCCCGGCCATGGCCAACATGAGTGCTCTGCCACCACTACCATGACCCAACTCGTGCAGACCCTCATGGTGAAATATGATGAAGCGACGCACGTGACTGACACAGCCTTGCGTCCGGAAACGGTAAAGTATTTTTAGAATGTTTAGCTAATTGCCACTGTGCGATTCTCCTATATATTTTTATTTGTAAGCGTCGGCAATCCGAGTTCCTGGGGATTACCCACGCTATAGGAGTGTAAGAACCCTTAGCACCGCACAGATGGGTACAAACCCTCTTCTCCTACTGGCTACTACATGCACCTGATTTCCCAGCCAGGAGGGGTTGGTTACCTTGCAGACTGCTCCATCTCTGAGTGACCCCGTCGACCCCCCCCCCCCAAATCTCATCGGTTTGACTACAGACGTGTCCACCAGCACGCCTGACAAAGCGACGCAGTCGTTTCATTGCCGGAGGAGAACGGCGAAAAACCCGTGAAGAACAAAGCGGCTCGCGCGTGCGCAGCCCCGCGTGTGTGTGGGGTGAATAATGGACAGATGACAAACGCAGCCAATTACTGGGTTTTGAGGGACGGGGTGGGCGGGAGGACGGGGGCTGGGGAGGGTAACCACCTTATCTCCCCGTCTCTCTGTCCAGGCGGCTTATTACGTTTGGGCTTGAGGAGATGGATGGGGGATGGGGAGTCTCGAGGAGAGGTATTGGTTGGCAGTAGCGGTATTGCTGGGTCTGCTTACAGCCGGGGGGGGGGGGGGGGGGTGGTGCTGATCTGTACAACCTGGGGACTGGCAAATGCTACCAGTGTCCACCCTGGGCAGAGCTTGGGGTCGATACCAGCCATGTGAGTCTACAAGCACTGCCTAAGAAAATTCGGAGTCTAAAGATGTCATTGCGTTCGTGTTTCATGAAGCCATGAAACGGCTTGCAAAATTCAAACTACAATTGTAGCCTGTTGCCACCCCACCGCCATACGCAAGAAGTGTTCTTTTGAACACCACGTATCTCATCAATACAATAAAAAGCTACCGCTGTGACCTTGCTGTCATAAATGTTTGTGATCGAGACGACGTAAAAAAACTGTTTCGAGAAAAATAATAATTTGCCACCCTGGGTTGGTATTGATAAACCATTTTTTTGGGGGGGCCAATAGCTCAATTATGATGGGGGGGGGTTATCTAGGTGTAGGGCGGCAGCAGCAGCCGGGGTAGGGGAACTGGCGTCGAGGAAAATTCTCGCTCGCTCTCTCGTGCGCGCGCGGTTGGGTGGGTGTTTGTTAAAAGGGAATTACGGATTACGTCGTCTGTCTTCGACAACAACACGCGGCACGCTCTTTCCCCCCCCCGTCTCGCAGGTCTACAGATGGCGTTTGTCCGACCCAGCCAGTAGGAGGAATGCACAACAAAAGCAAGGGGTCTCCTCCTCCTCCTCCTCTTGTACCACATCACCACCTTCCAGCCCCCTTTCCGCTTGACCGTCCCTAACCCCCCTTAGGGGCTCTTCCAAATCCAGCTTCATCCCCCAGCTTCTGGAAGTGCCCCCCACCCACGTGCCTTGCTCTGAATGTCTCGAATGAAAACTGTAATCGTCCTGCTTGCTGCTGGTGTTGCACGATGAAAAGGCCGTGCACTTTTTGAAATTTGTTCAGACGCTATCCCCTTTTTAGTTTGTTTAGAAAATAGAATACCACGCTGGTTCTCAATGTTCTTCACAGAGATCGCATGTCCGTGCATCGCCGAAGTCGATTTGTTTTCGTGTGGTTTGTCCCCGCCCCCCCCCGCCCACGTTCAATATTTCTCCTTTACGGTATCCATGCCGCAGCCTGTACCCTAAAGTAGGAAACTGAACCTGTTTTTTTTACCAAGGTAAGGCCCACTGTTTAGGAGCGACCTGGCAATACGTGATAGCTCATTGAAATGGCTTGTGGAAATGTCTAGCAGCCACAAATACTCTAGACGCGTGTCGATTCTGGGAGGACCCCGGAGGAAAATCCGCGACAAGAAACGCATGCAAGCTCCAAGTATACAACAGGCGTTTTGGGGTCGGCATCGAACCCACGACCTCCTACATACCTGGCGAGGTAGTTAACATCTCAGCACTGTGGCACCCTACCCTGAGATGGGCGAAAACCTTTTTTTCGGCGGGGGGGGGGGGAGGGTGTGGCCCACGGGTTGATTATTCTCTGGAAAAGGGTAATAACCCAAAAACGTTTCCTAACGTGTACGTGGCCTCATTTTTAGCACCTCTTTTATTGACAAATGTGACGTTTAGTCTTACTCTATAGATGTTAATGCACATCCCCTGTTCTGTACCCCCACGTCCAGTGAAACTTTTTTTTTATTTTTAGACTTTGTTCTAATTGGCCTTCCGCTACACACCATGTTGTGTGACCAAGCCGCAGTTGGTCAAGCTTGCAAACTCTGGGCCAATTTTGCCCCATCCCCCCCTTTGCAAGACTCATCAGCAGTCAACCATACTAAACAATTACTGCTGGTTTACGAGCTGTTATTGGTCGCTGTCCTGGTCCACACTCTATACCACCCATGGGCCGCAATTGGTGCACACCATTTTCTGAATTGTAAAACCTCGCTGTGAACCCTACAGTGGGCACATTTCTGGATTTGCCCAAAATATGCTGCGCAGAATGTTCTCGGGCCTGGCGCGTGGTCTGAAACAAGGCTTCTTTTCTCTCGCTGCATGGGACTCGTAGCTTTGGCAAGTCCAGATGGCATCCAGACATACTTGACGTGTAATTAGTTTGCCATTTTTTTTTGTTTCTACCCACCCATCCCTCAGCCCATCCCAAGTCAATCGTCTAGGCATTTTGACTACATTTCCCTTCTAAGACCCCCTATGAGTCCTAATCGGGCGGCATATGTCGATAATATAGGTGGGTGTCGTTAAACCCGCCACCACCCGACACAGCAAATTGGTAAGGGTTGTCACGTAAACAGACTATGCCTGTTGGTCACAAGTACAGCACATGGGTGTATTTGAGAGCAAATTTACGATCGGAGTAGGAAGTTTTTCGCCAGTAATTACAACCAGCATCATCAGGCAGACAGCCAGATTTGTATGTATCGGTTGGCTTTTGTAGATAGATATATAATTTGTTATTAAGTCGATCCCCCTTTGGCGGCCAGTGTGATTTTTTTTTGGAGCGCAGCGCGTTGAGCTGGGCACTGAGATCCTCGGTTCGGATCGAGGTGGCTTGCCTGTGATTTCTTTTTTTTTTCAAACGTTCTCTCACGTGTTTTGTTTAGCGAGGTTGATGGTTCGTCGGTCAGCTCGGTCACCAACGGCTGTAAGAGCGGCAAAGCGTCGCGTGAAATTGGGTTCCGCGCTCAATCTGGCCGGAGCTCTGTTGGATGAAATATCGCGTTTGGCTATCGTACGGCAAACCATCGACGCTGCTCCTTCCATATGGCAGAGTGGGTGGGTAAAGTACAGCCCCCCCCCCCTACCCCGCCACTGGCGTGGATCGTGAGGTCACTTGAGGGAAGGGGGGGGGGCATCTCGACAGTCGTTGTGTGGATTTAAACCGATGTAAACTTCCGTAACGCAGCGGGTGTTGCACTGCCGCCGTGCGTGAGATCCGAATGGAAGCTTCGCCTCGTGACGATTGCCAATCGCAGTCCGGATTAATATTGTGGGGGGGGGGGGAAACTGCGAGGTAAATGTGTGAACTATTTTTGTTATCGATCTTTGCAGGTCCCCGAGGTGGATTTATTGCGTCATTTCATCACGAGGTGTGTTGGTGGCTTCTTGAGTCCTTCATCCAGCATCGGATTGGCCACGGATGACGATGTTACTCTTAAGGAACACGGCTAGACGTGCTAGGATCGTATTGTTGACCTTCTTGCGTTCCCCTTGGCTAGTTTTGTTTTTGTCTTTTTTGGGTAGGGGGGGGGGAAATGGAAGTTGCGCAACCGTCTGGAGACTGCGCTACGTGAAACGAGACCCGGCTGACTGTGTGCACATTGCCCCAACTTCTCATGCTGCGTTCTGTTTTGCGGGGGGGGTGGATAGAGGAATAATATTCTTCTGTTACCGCACTGTTGCCAACAAACAAGTACAGCTGTGGGAGGTAAGGCGATCGTGACGTCGACTCATTTCTGAAGCTTGGTAAACAAGTGGCGTGCTGAGTGAGCGCGGCTATGCACGTTGTGTGCACTCTGACCAAGAACCCATAGACTTAGCGGGTGGGAATCAATGTTTTTAATTAGTGGTGGAATTAGTCTTCCCCCCCACCCCCAAGTAAGTACATGAATTGGCACAATTCTAAGTATTACCTTCCAAAACCGATCCCGTTGCGGCAGTGAACGTATCGGCCACGAGAATCCAACGCAGAACTTCAGGATTTTAAATCTCATTGCTCCATCTCCGTGGTGTACGTGCTCTCTCGTGCATCTTCCTCCTTTGCCTGGCACGAGTCCAAATTATTCTCCTCCGCTGTCCACGATCGCGTCCAGCGGCGTCTGTGTTTGTACCAAACCCATGGCCTGCATCTCCTACGATTTTGGAAAACGAATATTGGCGATTCCATGCTTTGCATATCGACTCGCTGTGCAAGGGTACTACGAAGGCGCCATGTTGCACGTGCGTGAATTTCTTTCGCACCGTACGTAGTCAACCGTGAGTGTCCATATGTTAAACTCGTAGGCTATTATGGAGTGTGCGCATGTTGAACTTCTTTCACACCATACGTAGCCAACCGTGCTCGTCTTGCGGTGCTGGGGAAGCAAGGACAACGTGCATGTGTCGTGAGCTTAAACATAGCAACTGGTTGATTAAATCGATTGCATTGTTACTCCAGTACTATACATTTTTTTTTAACCTTGAGCCCATTTGAGAAGCGAATTATTTATTGCAACAAGTCTGTGCAATCGTTTTAGGAAAACATTTTTTTCTCAAACAATGTAGCTAAACAATTCTCACTTATCATATGAAGTTCAAAACACTGGATCTGAAAGCTACACCCACGAATAATTCATAACACGCTAATGCAACTCCCACATGAACATAAACACTGATCCCGGAATCTCGAAGAATAACACATGGGAGGTAGCGAGTTCATTTCAGGTGGAGCTGTACGGGACTGAGCTCTGGAAACTCTTCCCCCCCCCCTTTTCCATAATCAAAATGAATCGATATAAATCTATACCTATCAATCACTCACAAAACCACCTACCCACCCTCTCAAACTCTCCAACACGCAATAACTCATTCACCAAGCCATGCTGGCCTTCACAGGTGCTCGCTAACAGCACCTGCCCCAACAGTCTGTTAAGGTTGTTTGTCTTTGTGTGAGTGGGGAGCGGTAGTGTAGCGGTTAGCGCGCTGCGCTATGAACCTGGCGACCCGGGTTCGATTCCCGCTCACGGCCAACACCAGTGACGATTATCTGAACCGGTCCCGGGCCTTCCCTAGGTCGACTCAGCCTCAAATGAGTACCTGGTGCGGTGTGTAAACATTGCCACTAGGGAGACAAAGGCGGTCGGGCGTGGTGCTGGCCACCCACCCCCTCGTGTACTGTTCCGGCCTTCATAGGTGCTCGCTAACAGCACTTGCCCCTACAGTCTGTTAAGGCTATATGGGGGATCTTTGTCTTTGTTGTCTTTGTAAATGTGGGAAGCGGTAGTGTCGTGATGAACACACTTCGCCACGAAGTCGGCCAACCAGTTAGATTCCCGCTCACGGCAAAGACCAGTGACGATTGTCCGAATCGGTTATGGCCTCGCCTATGTCGATCACTGTTACATTGTTTTTATAGCTCTATTTTGGTGATTTTGAAACCGTTTTCAGTTTAGCCATGTTTTGTTTGTAGTACAGAGTTAGCCTGATAACTTTAAATTGTCTTATGGTTGTTGTTGTTTGACTTGCATCCCACTGGGATTTTTGCACACAGCGTTGAAATACGGCGTTTTTTCTGGAAGACTGCTGTTTTTTCCTGGATTTTTCTGTTGCGTGGAAGTCACTTTAAGATATGTCTTGTTCATGTTTTTGTTTGCGGTTACACCCGAGTCAAGAGCCGCATGGCTCACTAAATAAATGAAAATCTTTATTTATACTGGAGGAATCCGAAGAGCTCTAAAGCTCTTTTTTTCAGAGGTGTCCAGTCGTGGTTAGTGTGGTCGAGTCAAATCTGTGTTGGGCGCCTTCGGAAAATGCTCCTTGAGAAATTAAACCTTCGTCGGCGGTGAGGCTGTGGATGTTGTGGCCCTGGTTGGGGATGTTTTTTTTTCCCATGAGCGAGAGAGAAAAGGGGGGAGGTGGAGCAAGGGTGGTGGGGATGGTTGGAGAGTAGTAGAGGGAGGGGGGGGGAGAAAGCGGAGCAGAACAAGTTGGGGGTGGGGCCAGTACTCCAGAAGAGTAGCGGTAGGGGGAGCCACGCTACCAAGCCGGGGTTGGAGGGGAGGCGGTGGGGGAGGGGGCCGTGTTGGAGGCAAGAGTTGGGGGGTGTGTGAATGGAGAGGCGTGGTCTCTCCGTGGCTTATCTGCTGGGCCCGCACGGCTTGGCAAGCCACAGTGCGGCGTCGGCCGAGCGCGTTCAGACGCCGCGTGAGGAGCAGAGTCGCGGGCGCGTTAGGCGCGTGTCATCTGGTTGGTGGGGGGGTGGGGGGGTACCCTCTCGTATTTATGCCTCCCCAGTGTTTTTTGTGCCCTGCCCCCTACCACCACCTCTTACTCTGCCCTGTCCCCTCCGTAAGCAAGAGGTCTTTGCCCAGCTTCCCTTAGTTAAACGGCAGCGTCTGGCCGATTTTTATTTTTGCGCTGTTTGGAGCGCTCTCTCTCTCCCTTCCTTTGCATCTCCCTCGCGATGACCGTCTGAGAGATTTCTGCTTACGAGAGTGAACCCCTGGGCGGGCTGCTGCCGCTGCTGATTTCACGCGAGACTTTGTGTTGTGCGACCACGAGTCCATAAACCTGCTGTTGTCTCCTCTGCATCACCAAGGTAAGGTTAGACTGCGATTCACTTATGGAGATTTTATTTCTTCCCACCGTGGTTTTTTTATGGTTTCATGTTTTCTTTTTGCTGGTGTCTTAATCCTAGGGTTATGACTTATTGTGATTTTATTGGTATGAGTGACAAGTCCAAGTCTTGTAAAACTTAACATAAATGATAGAAATCACGTAAGCATCATTTTACTAATTGAATGTTTAACATTTTGGTGGTTTCGCTCTTTGTGTGTATCTGGCTCCTTGGATGATAAACAATTCTCCAATGTCAAACGTTTATTCGCATCTCCATTTCGCCAGCAGAGATGTCCCCCTGCTGAGACCTCTTATTCCCTTTTAGCAAAGTGAACAGCGACTGACCGCAACTTCGTTTTTCCTTAAATTTCTGACCCCCCCCCCCCCCAAGAAATACTATAAACATTGCCCCCCCCCCGCCGCTCTTAATTCCGAAGTGTGTAGTCGTAGGTTTTGCGGACTGCATTGAAATCCGCCCGACTTGTACCACGCTAAACGGTAGCAATCCAGTTTTTTTCTCTACAATTTAATTCACGACCTCCTCCCCCCCCATAAACGTCGCATCTTACACGTGGTTAAACCTGTTGTGCCACGAATACCCGCGGTTTTTTGTGGGTCCATATTTACTCCGTAACCACTGGTTTGTTGATATTGGGGTTATTAGTAGCATTGTGTTCCAACCCTCGCGCGTGTGTGGGTTCGTCTTGCCGGTTCGCTGCAATGGTTGAGGGAGAGGGAGGGGAATGCTGGCCGCAATTGCCAATGGACAAGGACCTGTGATTTAATTCTACACGAGCGGCCGGATTTGGCGAAACACACACAGCGCCGGCGCATGTGTTTATCGTTGCGAGTGTCAATTTATGTAAGTGGGCACTTGATACAACAAACGCTTTTATTTTATCTGATTTTGAGTGCGATGTTGTGGCTAGCTATCATGGTGTTCTGGGGGTGGGGGGGGGGGTTTCTCGGTTTTTGAATTGCACTTTTCGTGTCCTCTGCACCGTGTGATTTGACTAAGAAACACTCTTTTACTGAATTTTGATTTAAAGCTTTCGTGACTGCAGGGATTCATATTCTTGGTTCTTTCGGTAAAGTCACGTAGAAGGTTTCTCGGTTTTTGAAAATATAATATTTTATATTTTTATTTATTGTTTCCCTTCTATAGTGACCTTTACCGAAAGAACCAAGAATACTCTTTTACTGCTCGGGTGTTCACGATTTGCGCCGCACAGCTCTGCGATTTGCTTTTGCCTGCGTGATGTTCGGCATTCTCTGACGGCTTCTCCACGTGCTGGAAACTTCATTTTCTTGAAGCCCCCCTCTCCCCCTGTGTGTTCAGTTCCATGTCCGACGTTTTGTTCCCCATGCTTGGTAGGGTAGAGATGTGTGTGTGTGTGTGTGTTTGTTTTCCCTAGTAGTGGGGAGCGGTAGTGTAGCGGTTAGCGCACTGCGCTATGAACCTGGCGACCCGGGTTCGATTCCCGCTCACGGCCAACACCAGTGACGATTATCTGAACCGGTCCCGGGCCTCCCCTAGGTCGACTCAGCCTCAAATGAGTACCTGGTGCGGTGTTAAATATCGCCACTAGGGAGACAAAGGCGGTCGGGCGTGGTGCTGGCCAACCACCCCCTCGTGTACCGTTCCGGCCTTCATAGGTGCTCGCTAACAGCACTTGCCCCTACAGTCTGTTACAGGCTATATGGGGGATCTTTGTCTTTGTCTTTGTTTTCCCTAGTTCACTGCCCGAAAGAATCTCCCAGCCTAGAGAGGAAAAAAGTCACTTACTAATATTAAAGCGATTTTTTTTTATTGTACAAGGCTAAGCCCACGGAGCTATTTAGCTCCTCTTCAGAATCGGACCTGACATCACAAGTGGCTTACCACGTGGAAATTTATAGCAGCCAAATACATCCGGCTGAGCAACACACGGTAGCAACACACTGGCAACAGAGCTTGACAACAGAACGCACGTTGTAACGTACAATCGCATCGTACTGGGAATGATGCGAGGAAGATAAACACTTTTATTTGACTCAAAGCCCACAGTGCTCTCGGGTTTGGAATGCTCCTGCTTTTTGAAAGCATTATCAGCTCCTCCTCCGCGTGTTTTTGGTGCGTGCGAATTAACCAAGGTTACCGGGCGAAAGGTTAACTGCTCTGCTTACAGACACACAGGGTTTAGGTTTACCATTCACTGACCCTGGTGTAAAGGTGAATATCCGAGCTTGCGAGTGCTATCCGCAGCTAGATTTAACGCGTGAGGTCGTAAGCGTAGATCTCTGTACGTTTTCGTAGTGATGTCTCTTCAATTTGTAATCGAGGGCGGTGATGGGGGGGCAGTGGTGGGGCAGGGAGGGGATGTGTCAAATATTTGACCTGGGTGACTTCTGTAAAGTCATCGGTGACTGAGGATGAGCCAAACCTCGTCCCGATCTCCGCACGTTCCAACTTAACCCCCCCTCCCGCCCTTGCTCCAACGCGATGTTGGATTAGTGCCAGGGAAGCCACAAACGCCACTTAATTCGGGAGGGGGGTGGCAGGGCTTTGTCTGTGGCAGTCGTTGACAAACTGAGCGGTGATTGTGGCAGAGAAGCCCGTGGATGCCGCGAGGCTGGAACCTCCACACGTTTACGCTGCAGTGTCGAGTCGACACCAGTAGGTGGCAGGTCGCGTAACGTAATTTTTTTGTCTGTACTGCTGTATAGATGGGGGTAGTGGTGTAGTTTTAAAGCAGGCGACTCCACCATGCTACCAAAGAGGTTTTATTTAAAGTCTGCGATTGCCTCGAACGAGCATTTGAGGCGTTGCTTAGCTTCCGTTTTTTTACGGCCCTGAGCCAGTGAAGGGGAAATTCCACACTCCTATGACGTGCGAGCGAATCTATCTCATAGGACCAACGCGCGCCGTGGACATCCTCACAAAATGGCACTCAATTTTACCGGCCCCACAGACTGATGGGCAACTTTAATACTATCTGAATTCTGAACGGTTCTTTGTATTTGAGAATCACCATTGCCCAAATACAAATGTCTAATGAAATTAAATCGTCTTTTTCCTCTCCATTACTTCCAAAATAAAACCCTCCTGGTTTTCCCGTTTGTGCGAGAGGGCAGTTGATGGTATTTTAAGATTGGACCAAAGGCTTTTAAGGCCACGCTTTCAAAAAAATGAGTGCTCATTAGGTGCGGTATTTTTTTTTAAACCACAGAATTAATTGCGTGTCGGTGAGCGATCCCTGAGAAATGAACCCACGTGCTCGTATTCTGTAAATTCATTGCCTTGTTGCTCATTCGGTGACCGTTGATGGATGGCTTGCGCGTGGGATTTTGTTTTTGCGTTTTTCGAGCTGCACGATTTGATTTTTGTTTTTGGGCCAGGATTGGATGAATGCATGGTTCGTGTCTCCTGAAAACAGGAGAGAGCAAGACATAGTTGTAGAGCCGTAAATGAGCTAAGAGAATTGAAACTACAAATGTGGAGAGATTGTAGATGCGGGCAGGATGCAAAACGAGGGAGAACACGCTATGCTAATGAGATGTTTATTTGGATTAGAATGTTGTGCTAACATTTGTATTCAATTTTTTTGCCATCCCTTCAGCTGCTTGGACCCCGAACATTGGCTTGTCTCTTGTTGGGCCTACCAGTAACTACCTACCACCTCCACCTGGACAATAACTTAGAAATATTAGTTTTTGATGTTTGTAATTCCCATTGTCTATACTTTGATACATTTTTTATCTTGATGTGTAAGCCCCAAATAATAATCTGGTACCTGTTTTTTTTTACTTTAACCATAAACATTGTAAAAAAATGGGGGGGGGGAAATTGTTTTCATAGTGGTGTTGATACACTACACCTAATGTAACGGTTCAATTTCCTACCATGGCTAACATCGGCTCACAAGAGTAGTATTTTTGTGCCTGTTCTGGACCACCATTTGGTGGGTCAACTCGACCTTGAATATGGTACGGTCAGTGCCTGGTTATGGTTTGCGAATTTTCACCACTTGGGCGGGGGGGGGGGGGAAATGAAAGGCAGTCGGGCATGATGCTGCAAATACAATGCCGGGCCTTGACGGGCACGCTGGCTTACAACATCCGCACGTCCGAATTTTTAACACTGTTGGCTACATACGTACGGGTGGGTATGTGAAAGAAGTTCTACATGCATGCACTCGACCCAAAAGTCTGTTTTGGGCGGGGGGGGGGGGGTCATACACGTGGGATCTCGCCATCTCTTGCAGCGATTAAAGCGTGAATTGTAGAAATGTGGCGATGCAATCAGAACCTGTATCTGTGAAAGGAAGACAATTATCCAAATTGCTGAATTTTATTACATTGCCACTGCTGCCATCGTTAAGAGAATGAAACATTTCTCGTGTATATTGTGGTGTTAATTCTGCCCGTGAGCTTATCCAATGTATGAGGCATGGAATCGTTGACAACGAAGCATTGGTGAGCAACACGCTCCTGTAATTGAATGCACATTTTGGGCCAGGTGGCAATTTGAGGCTGCCATAATTACCTACATTTGGATTAATTCATATATTTGCAGATAGCAAATTGTGTAATCCATGCTGCCTGTCGTGTCATGGTTTGGCACGCTGAACTTGCAGCCTTTTCGGCCTTTGGTTTGATTCCATTCCCCTGCACGGCAAGTTTTTGAACAACGCCGATTCCTCACCCCACCGCCTCCCCATCCAGCAATAGTATGAATGGTTCAACCCATGGCAAGTCGATTGGCAGGTTGTGGGTGGGCTGAAGTGTGGCTACTCTACCGCCCTTCTGAGACATCTGAGCAGTGCTGAAGAGTAGGCCCAATACCTTTCTGGAGAGATTTCCCTTTGGCTCTCACTCTCTGGTTGGAGGTTGTTCCACCAGCAGTGGCATGAGCAAGCGGTTGCAAGGCAGTACCTTTTTTGCGTACCCTAATACAGAATTTTGGCAATGGCTTTTAAACTACGATTTTAAACTTTTTTACCAGATAAGGCCCACGGAGCTTTTTTTAAGCGACCCAGACCGCAAATCATATACTCAAGTGGCTTATCACGAGGACATTTATCGCGGCCAAATACTCCCGAAAAGCGTGTTTTTTTTTCTAATTGCGGAGGAGAGAAACGGATGACCTGCAGAAACGTCCACACGACCACGGTCAGAATATGCAAGCTCCTAAACATACCGATGGTAATGACCGAGGCAACGGACCCGCTTGCCTGACACACACGCGCGTGTACGTAAGAACAGACCGGTCCGAGTCAACAATGGCCTCCGGTTTTTGTGCAGGGAGGCCTCCAAAGACGATTGGTCAGGAGACGAGATTCGAACGTGGAAGGCGTGAAGCGGGTTGACTTCCAGAGGCGACGGTTGACGACCGTTGCAGGAGGACGAGGCTTGGCTGAAGGGAGTGGGGTGAGCGACGCTTGCAGAGAGGGGGTGGACTCGGGGAACTATAAGGGGGGGGGGGGGAGGGCACGTTCAGAGGAGGGACGAAGTTCAAGGATCAAGATCGAGATGGGGTTGTGTCTGAAATAAAGGCTCCGAAGAAAATAACGTGTGTCCGGCGTCTTTGCACTTCGTCGGGGTTTGGATCGAACAGACGGACCTGTTCACCAGGCGAGGTGGTGGGGGGGGGGGGGGGGGATATCAATAAGCGATTTTTTACTTTTATATTCTTCTGAGTCTTTCGGTAAAGTCGCGTAGATAGCGTCAAAGAAAGTAACAGAAAAAACCGTTTCGATCGCTACATCCTGATGACGAACGCTTGTGTTGCGATCGAAACGTCGTCGTTTTTTGTTATTTTCTTTGAACCTATCTACGTGACTTTACCGAAAAGACCCAAAGAATATGAATTCCTCCAATCACGAAAGCTTTAAGTCCAAGATTTAACGTTTTATGTTTATGGCAAACGCGTTATTGTTGAAGACGCCATTGGCACAGATGACGGGGTGCGTTTAGCGCAGAGAGTCTCGGGTACAGTAACGTCTGTTTTTTTGCCAAAGCTCTTTGTTGCGTTTGGAATGAACCAAGTGGTAAATTTAAGACTCGTCTGGACAGCAGGAATGTTTGAGTACCGGGGAGGCAGACGATGGAGGAAGGATTAGCAGTGTGTGTGGGGGGGGGGGGGGGGGTGCATATATTTGGTCCTCGTGGTCCGCGTGAAGGCTTTAAGCTACGAACTTTTAAACATTTATTATAAACTAAATCACTTTTACCGGGGAAGGCCCCCACAGAGCTCTCACACGTTCAGGGGAGGGGGGGGGCAATCGGAGGACGTGGTAAAAAAAATGCACGGTGAGAACGCACGCAATTACAACAGACGTCAGGATTGGGATGGGACCCCACGACCTCCTTGTCTACCAGGCGAGGTAGTTAACGTCTCCTAGCCACCGTGGTGCTTCTCTTATTAAATAGCCCTTCTACGGAGGGCCTCGAGTTTCGCGAGTTCACGTCGGGACGCCATCGTTACCGATTCCTTGCAGTCTTTCCACCCCCCCCCCCCTACACACACTTGTCCTTGGGGCTAAAGCCACGCTTTCAAGAGACTCCATTGACCGTAATAACGCGTGCATGATGAATCGTCAAGGATGACTGCAATAGCATAATCAGGTGTTGCATGGACATATCATTAGCATTGTATAATGAAGGCGATACGTTCTGGTCGAAGTACTGACGGTGATGATTGCTCTTTTTGAGAATCTCCATCTAAGTATTTAATATTGGTGTGCTGCCAATTCTTCAGATATTGCACGGTTGGGCACGAAGCAACATCGTCTCGTTCCGTTACCATATTATTTCGTTGTCGGTGGACGATTGTTAATCTGTTTAAAGATTCACACCCCCCACTGCCCACTGATTTTCCTGCTGGAGTAGGAAAACAATTTGGCGTTACAGGGTGCTTAAAAAAAAACGTTTAACACTTATCAAAGTGCAACAATACCACCAAGACATGCGCCTCCCGTGCTCTGCAGACACCTGGAGAAGATTCCAGGCGCGTGTTTGACAACGATGGTGAACCAGTGGAGACTCGTTGACTTTTTGAAGCTATTAACATTTTGTTATCTTGCAGTGATTTTATCCGTTATTTTTTCCATTTTTAAAAACGATAGTTCCGTGTGTGTGTGTAAATGTAAGCACCCTGTATTATGCCAAAACCTCCTTGTGTCCAGGGTTGCAAAAAATAGAATTTCCCCCATTCTAGACTAAAAACCGTTTAAAATCAACATTTACCATTTTCGTAAACTGCCATCCACGGTTGTGATTTTGATTCAAGAAATGTTGATTATATTTCATCGGTGGCTGAAGATTCCCAGCTGCAGACGGCATCAGTGGTGACTTTGCATCCGTCTTAGTCCTGGTCCCCCTTTCAACCTCCGTTGGACACCAATATATAGTGACGCATAGTTCAATGAAATATGGTACCTAATTGAAAATAATGTCACACCTTGCACGTTTTGGAGCCTTGTGTCCATGGACATGGAACTCCCCAAAGTGCACCTAGCTTGGCACAAGTGCCATTTGCAACACCGGAGCCACATGGTGCCAAAATGGCGTCAGCTGCTGCTACTGCAGCTGTGTGACAGATGGCTGACGAACCTGACCTGGACTTCCCCTAAGTTTGACGCTGCCTGAACTGAGCATCTGTTATCAACATTGGCGATGGGGGAGGGGAAGTGACTGGGCTTGGCGTTGGCTCCAATATACCCCTCCTCCTCCTCCTCGTGTGCTGTGCCAGCCTTTTCAAATGCGTGCACGCCAACTAAACTTTTAAATGCAACAAAATTAAAAACGCAGTTGCTGGGTGTGCTAAAGAAGCGTGGAGGTATGGAACATATATGGATGAGAGGACGCTTTTGCGGGTGTAATGTATGTTGAACTTCTTTCGCACCGTACGCATCCAACCATGCTCATCGGAGGTACAGGGGTTAGGACTACAAACTAAACGCAAAAAGTAGTTGCCAAGAAATGTAGTTTTCAATCTAGATTAAAAAGTGCTTGGCTCCAGTGTGGCGAAGCACAGTATTCGTCTTCACGTCTGCCGTTGTCATCGCGAGCGTTCCTCACGTGGTTTCATTTGGCGTTTAATCTGCGCTTCCCACATTTTGCGTTGTGGGTTTTGTGGCTGGCGAGATATGCAAAGGGTCGGGGGGGGCATAAACACTGCGCCTCCTACCGCGCTCCGCAACCATGAGCAGTGATGCAAGTCTGAGGGCACCGGTGAAGTGGAGATGTTGCAACATGCTACAGCTGATGTAACCTTTTGCTTGGTTTGAGTAAAACAACAACCACAAAAAAAAACTCTCCTGCGGTTGGATCGGGGTGGTTGGATCGGGGTTGTTCTCCGTGCACTGCGCGTTTGTGCCTGGCAAGCCGAAGCTGTTGGATTCCTGTCTCACGGCTCTCCATCGGTGGCGAGGTGATAGCAGAATTGGGGGGCTGAGGGGGGGGCCTCATCCGCATGTGGTTGGATTCTCTAATTGTTTATTAAATCATTGCGTGTTTTTCTTCATGGATTCGAAGGGGTGCTTGAGATTACTCCTTTGGTTCTTTCGGTAAAGTGACACGTTTCTACGTGTGACTTTATGGAAAGAACGAAAGAGTAATTCCTGCAGTCGCGAAAGCTCCAAATCAAGTTTCGTGCTTGGGACTGATATTATTTTCATATCGGTGTTTTATTACACTCAACTTGTCCTTTTATCCGCATGGACAAAACTAGAATCGTCCCACCAAAATGATTTGACGGTCTTCCGCTGTAGCCAGGTCAAGTTTGTTTTAATCAGGTGGTGTTACTCGTCTGAAAAGTGCTCTTTTAATAGAATCGTAATGAGGACGAGGTCCTTCTTTCTCCAGTCAGTTCGGGCGCGTGGGGACAATGGGAGCCATCGGGGTTTGCAAGCACATATGGCAAAGGCAAGATGTGTGCCCCCCCCCCACCGCTCCCTTTCATTATGCGATTTATCATTGTTTTTGTTGATGGCGTTTTTTGTTGTGGCCGTGCTCGTGCACGACGGATGATTTACATTGTAAAAAAAAAATAGCCGGGCAACTGGCTGAACGAGATCGTCTGTGCAACAATTAACTTGCCCGACTTGAACACTTTGGTCGAGAGCAGCGCTGAAGAAAAGGTCACTGCCAAAACAAAAACCTTGAGCTTTGGGGTGCATTGTGGGTAAGTGCAGTGTGCGTCAAAGTGGGTGTAAATAATTGTCCATTTTTAGTAAACGGTCAGCCGGCAGTCGTTTGGCTTGATGCAGCAACTGGTACATTAAATGAGTAATGGATTCCCCCCCCCCCCACCCCTTTGGAAATCTCCCAATTTTGAAATCAATCTGCATGCAGATTGCCGAGTCCTGTTTGTTGTATAACACGGCTTGCGTAACGCAGGTGAAAAATGTGCGTACGCAAGTGTCGGCTGTTCCACGAACCCGAAAACCAGAAGTTTGATTCCCGCTCGCGACCAACAACGGTGGCAGATGCGGTTGGGAAGGGGGGTAATTGGGGGTGGGGTGGAAAGCGGTGGGGCAAGCGATAAGAGTTGGCGATGGCTTCATCTAGCAGTGGAGTAATCATGGCTGATGGGGATTGCCATACCACCTCCCGTTTTTGTGATGGGGTCAAGAGATGGGTCTTCCAGTGACGTTCTGCACAATCCTACCATTTGCAACTGAGATTGTAGCCCGTGGTATGTTACGGGTGTATTCCTTTTTTGTGCGTGTACCGTGCCGGCCTTCGTAAGTGCTCGCTAACAGCACTTGCCCCTAGCATCCTGAAAAGTCGATGGGAGCGGGGGGGGGTCTTGTTGACGTTTTAAAAGTGGCTTTCCGGGGTGGCATGAAGAGAGGAGAGCCAATCCCCGGGGCGGCTTGTATTTGGCATCTGCAGGGGATTGCACTACGCAACAGCCGTGTGCTGCGTGGGGCTTTATTTTTAAAAAGTTTCCATTTGATTTATTTGCTTTTATTTTCCGTTTGCGCGTGGCGAAATGACGCGGCATATTTTGTGTGTGGGGGTGGGGGGTGGGAACCGTGGCGCGAGGCCGCGTTCACCTGGCCGCGGGCGTTCCGCCGGGAGGTGACGGAGCTGTCACCGGTACCCTGGTGTGGTTCTGTGTGTGTGATGTACCCTCGCCCGTTTTCACACGCTCGGAATAACCGCGCGACGACAATCGTCATTCGTCTTCCCCCCCCTCTCCCCCTCCTCGCTGTTTTTGATGACGGCTAAAAAAATGTTCGTGGTGGCCTTTGCAAAATAAAGGCGTGCGCATGCAATGCATAATGAGTCTTTTTTTAAATAAAGAACACGCATTAAATTAGCTATTCGGCATTTAATGCCCCCCCCCCCATACCGCCTGCTTATGCCACAGTTTTTCCCGCTCCGACGCACGAGCGTTGACTTTATTCCTCGGACGTGGTGCCTGCTTTTTGCCTGCCATTCCATCCATCGGTGAGGCTTGTCCGTCGTCCGTTCCAGCCATCATGCGCTGCGCAAAAGCCACTTACATTTTTTTTCGTCGTGGCAAATGTTGGTTTTTGCGGATCCATGTGGCGTGTCTACTTCCCAGCATGCATCATTTCGCCACGATGCTTTTGGTAATTTTAATCTTTTTTATTGTTCGTGTCCATGTGCCATTTAGCTGGTGATGTGCACTGATTTTAATACTTTGTTCATTAGGCGCAGCGGTTTTGCTGCTTTCAACTGTACAACATTTAACTGATGTAATCCTAAATGCCTGTTTTTTTTACTCCAGTTACTGTGTACACCTTTTTAACGCAAGTAGCTTTTCCCGTGAGTGACTCGTGCCTTCCAGAAATGTAGAATTCTCGCCCTGTAAGCCTTATTATATTGAACGGGATCTCGGCACCTTCCCACGCACTTTTTTAATGGGGAAACCCGCTGCGACTGACTCCGTGGTCTTAATGTGCCAAGGTCTTATCGGTGATATCATCAGACGCAATGATGAAGTGGTGGGGGGGGGGGGGGTCTATGCTGTTTGAAACTTGATAGCAGATGCATTGATTGACTTGCGCAAGTTGGTAGCGCGTGCAGTGCTACCGTTACTATATGTCTTAAGGATTTAAACGTGTTTTTTTTTTCTTTCAAATTGTAGCTCTTGTAAAACGCTGCAAATGATAAATGGGTGACACATGGAACCCAAGCATGGGAGTGGTTTCTGCGCTGCGAGATCTGTCAACCAGAGTTCAATTCCTGGTCATTGGAATCCCGTGTCAGAATGGGTCCGTGAGAGCCTCCTGCACCAACCTGCTTTTACCAGAGTGCTAAAGTATGGTGAAACAAACCCACTCGCCCAGCCCTGGATGGACAAAAGGTTACATTGTTAAACTGAACTGCTTATTTTACCAGGTAAGGCCCACTGAGCTATATAGCTCCTTTTCCGAAGTGAACTGGCTACCACAAATGTGATAGCTCAATGAAGTGGCTTATGTGCAAATTTACAAACAGCTAAATACTCTAAAGGCAGATGTTTAAATGTGGACGGAAAAACCGGAGGATCCGGCGAAATAAAGAAATCCACGCGACCCAATGGGTAAGAAACCATGCAAGCTCAAAGTATACAACAGGTGTGTGGGGGTTGGTTGGGATTGAACTCGTAACCTCCTGTACAACAGGCGAAGTAGTTGACATCTCGCCGCCATGGTGGTCTTAAACATCGCCGACTTTAAAGGGTAAAAAACCTCGCTATGGCGCAATGGTTTGGCACACCGTGGAGTTGCCATCCCAGTGGCCGGTCCGGTTCGACTCCCATCTCCCGGCGGGGCAATCCAACGATTTTGCCGAGATCCTAAAATCTCCCCGCTGCTTCTGTCCACACGGAAGTATCAAATGTGTACACAAAGGTTAGTCAATAGGCAGGTCGAGTATTGGGGGAGGGGGGTGGTTAAAGTGTGGCTGGTTACTTGTACCCTCTTCCAAAACGTGGCCGGCGTGAAAGAGTAGGCCAAATACCTGCTCACTAGAGCTCTCCTAATTGTAGAGCTGCTGCACTTACCACTGTTTTACACCGTGTTTTTTAACGCAGCCTGAAATCGTGAACTCATGCCACGCTCGCCGTTTTTTTTTTGACAGCCTCGGTGCCGACCACGCCGCGCAGCTGAGCGATTTATTTATTTTGTTTCCCTCCCCTCTGGCGGGCATGACGTAAACCACACAATGCAGATTGCCCTCCCTACGATGAAGCCAATCTTGGAACGATGCCTCGTCGGAAATCGCTCGCGTCACCACCACCCCACGCCGTACAGAAGCCCTCCGGTTTTAATCGATCCCGTGGTGGTGTGGTGGGGGGGGGGCCCGCATCATCGCCGCCGTCTTTTGTCGGCCGACTCGTGACCCCGCGGCCACCGCCGCCGTCTGCGGGGGCTAGCGACGTTGGCGCGCCCACTTGGAAGCTCGGTCCTTATTTGGAGACTTTGCCGACGACGCAGCCAGAGCCCTCGCTGGCTGACGACGACGGTGGTAGTGGTGATGGAAAAGTTGTGTTTCTGTCCTTGCTGTGACCTCCATTCGCCGGGTGAAAACGTGCACAAACAGAATTCCGTTCTGTCTTTCACGTGTAAAATAAAATTAAAATTTAATTTCTCCCTTTTTTCCCGACCAATGCCCACTCAACTGCGTTTTGTTTTGGCAAGCAATCTCCTACCCCCCCCCCCCCCCCCCCCGGACCTGTTTTCGACCTTGTGGGTCTCATCAGCAGACCAACGCAGAAGGTCAAAACTAGTCTGGAGTTTAACGTTCTTTCATGCAAAAAAAATGCCGGATTAATTTTGATCCGGACTTAATACTTTCGTTATGTTCGAGACGTTGAATTGGCTTCGGCTTTTTAGGCACTGTTGCCACCAAATGCCTCCCCCGCCGCTACGAATGGTGAGCTGCGTACTTGGCCAAGGTGCAGTGCCCTCGCTTGCGGGGCTGATCTTTTTCTTCTTCCCGACCGATGACACGGTGGTGCAAACGCTCTCCACGTTCCAAAACACACGGCGTGTTTTGCCCCCCCCCTCCCCACCCCGTAAGCGTTACTGTTAGACTGCAAGAATAATAACGCTCAAAGCCAGATGGACCTAAACAGTCTGTTGTTGTGAAATTCTGTTATGACTTGAACTATTTCTTTTGTCCAGTTCTCCCTCAGAACCCCCCCCAAAAAAATGTTGCTAGATGAGGTTTTCCCATAATGCGAGAAAGCTGCTCAGGGTTTTTTTTTTATTTCTATCGCGGACTTCCACTCTGCGTAAATAAAAACAACACGGCGATCGTCTGTTTTTGAAGCGAGAGCACAATCGATGATTCCCTCTGCCATCGCCGATTCCCTCTGCCATCGCCGATTCCCTCTGCCATCGCCTATCGACTCCCCGTTTTTTTATTTATTTTGGGTAATTAATGTGACGCAGCCACGTAATGAACAGCGCGAGGGGAAGCGCTGTGTCTGGTCTGGCGGGTTGGGTTGAGAGGAACCACTTTGGTGGGGCAAGCTGAAGCCAGGCTGTCCTGTTTTTTATTTTGTTCCTCTCCAGCGCGGTGACAGAACGCTCCACTGCGGGTGCCGCTGTATAGGAAGAAGTGGGTGTAGGTTTAATCTGGTTTTTTTTTTAGTTTTCTCCCGAAATATACCTCGGCTGATTTTTTTTTTATTTTTTTCCCCCCGCGCAGCAATTACACAATTGAGAGAAATTCTGAAAAAAAAGATGAAGAAACTTATAATTATATTTTTTTATTGCGCCGCGTGTGCTGTGGGGGGAAAAATTGCGTTAACATTGATATCAGATGAATTTTTTAAATATATATACAGGATGTCTAACAGCGTTTAAATAAATGGATTGTAATTGGACAGCAGTTTTAACTGTGGTTGACATTTTGATTTAAAGCTTTCGTGACTGCAGTAATTCATATTCTTAGTTTTTTTCGGTAAAGTCACGTTGAAGAGAAACAACAAAATAACAAAATATATATAAAACAATAAAAAAATTCTCACGACGTTTCGACCATAACTCAAACGGTCATCATCAGGTGTGTCGGTTTGCATAAATTTATTTTGAAAACGGCATATTTATTTATTTAGAGATCCCACCAACAGCCTCGTCACACAAACCAACAAAATAATTTCTGATTCAACCGCATTAATTGATCAATCTAAACAGTTTTCGTTGAAACCTTCTGCTGCCAGGCCACCAAGATTATACGGCTTACCAAAAATACATAAAGTTGATACACCTCTTCGTCCCATAGTCTCTACTATCAGCTCCCCCACCTACAAACTAGCTCGTTTTTTGTCTGAAATCCTGCGTCCTTTCACTGGAAAAACCACCTCTGCGGTACAAAATTCTACTCACCTGGTATCAACAATCAAGGGTATTTCCCTGTCCCCAGACGACCTGCTTGTCAGTTTTGATGTAGTTTCCTTATTCACCAAGGTTCCTGTACCTGACACCATTGCAATCATTGAAGACTTGGTTCATCAAGGACTAAACACTGAGGTACCCCCCCTGGTGAGACACTGTTTAACCAATACATACTTCACTTGGAATGGAACTTTCTACAAACAAACTGAGGGCACCCCAATGGGCTCCCCCCTTTCTCCAGTTATAGCTAACATTTTCATGGAGAAATTTGAGACTGACGCCATCCAGACTGCCACTCTGCGCCCAACCTTATGGAAGAGGTACGTGGATGACACTTTTGTCATCTGGCCACATGGCCGGCCTGCTCTAGACCAATTCTTCGACCACATCAATTCCATACACCCAGCCATCAGATTTACCATGGAAGTCGAAATAGATGGCAAGATACCTTTTTTGGATGTCCTAATTAAAAAGAGACCTGATGGTTCAATGAGCCACTCTGTCTACAGGAAAGCTACCCATACGGATGCTTATCTGAAACCGGATTCCCACCACCATCCATCACAGAAGAATTCTCTCATCAAGACTCTGTATCATAGAGCCCAATGCATATCCGACCAGGAACACATAAGCAGTGAACTCAAGCACGTACACCAAGCTCTTAGGGCTAATGGTTACTCCGACTATACAATCCGCAAAGCTATCACTCAAACCATGAAGAAAAACCCTCTTGAGGAGCCTTTCAAAACCATCACTTTACCCTACATTGCTGGGATCACAAAAAAGATCTCCAAAATCTTGAATAAACACAAGATCCAGGTCCGTTTCAACACATTACATAAAATCCGTGATCTGGTTCCGTCTGTAAAAGATGTGATTCCGGACATACAATACCCTGGTGTCTACAAACTAAGTTGCCTCTGTGGTAGTAGTTACATTGGAGAAACCAAACGCCATATCTCGGACCGCATTCGTGAACATAAAGCAGACCTTAAACACGGTAAGACCAACACCTCGGCCGTAGCAGATCATTGTTCTAATTCAGTAGGCTCACATGCCATTGACTTTTCCAAGACGGAGGTTCTTTGTAAGCCATCTGGCTTCCATGAGAGATTCGTTCATGAGGCTATCCACATATACAAGCACAGAGACAATTTCAACCGAGAAGATGGATTCTATCTTAGCAATCATTGGAAAGATTTGATAAATCATTTCAGTTCTTGATTGATTGTTCACGCTTACAGTGGCTTTCAGACAGCATACATAAAAACAAATTTCGTCTCCCCCCTCCTCTTTTCAAAAAATAGATGGACTAGTCCTGGCAAACTGCCAATCGTTGCGCGTGACGCAAACGTTATTTTTTTATATATAAATAAATAAATATGACGTTTTCAAAATAAATTTATGCAAACCGACACACCTGATGATGACCGTTTGAGTTATGGTCGAAACGTCGTGAGAATTTTTTATTGTTTTATATATATTTTGTTATTTTGTTGTTTCTCTTCAACGTGACTTTACCGAAAAAACTAAGAATATGTGGTTGACATGTCAACGATGCGTTCCGAAATAGATCGAGCAGTCTTTCATAAACTTCCAATGGCGCACGACGAAAGCATTCGAAACCACCTCGGCCAAGGATGATGGCAATGATGAAATCCTGGGGACTCTCGCATTTTTCGATGAGTCGCCATCGAACAAAGGTCAACCGCATCGCCCTCTTGAACGGCTCTTCCTTCGAATATTAGGACGTCGCTGGAGCTATGTACTTTTAAATCCTCTCGATTGAAAAACCCATTTCCATAGAATCTTTTTTTTGTGTTTCTCCTCACCCCGTACCTCTTATTACGGTGGGCTAATACGGTGCAAAATAAATTCGCACATACAAAGCACGGTGGCCAAGTGGAGATTTGGGAAGATGCGGCTCCGATTTGGTCTACCTCCCTGCCACGTCTGCACACAGTATAGCTGTAATCGACCATGCCTCCGAACTGCCGTCTAATTACACCAGCTATTCAATAATTGATGATCCTTCTCCCAAGACCTCCTGAACATTGTGGAAAAGTTGATGCCACCGATACCATCTCTCTCTTAGAGGGGTTCAATAGAACTCCCTCTAGTGGAGGCCCCCCCCCCACCCAGCAGTTGTGTAAACAAGCGTCCGCAGGGCTTGCTACACATCTCTGCCGCTGTACGCTTGTGGACAGCCTGCCCAGTGTTCACGTGTAACAACATCCCCCCCCACCCCGCTACAACCAACAATACACGATCACGGACTCGTGTTTTTGTTGTGGGTGCCCAGTAGTTGCACCACAACGAGACCAGACCAGCGAGCTCGGTTTCCTCTTCTGATTGTTTTCCGAGCTAGGATTGTGATACACCCTGTCCTTGTCTGCTCGCCCGCCCGCACGCGTGTTGCGGGAAATGTGGGCCTGGAGTACAGCTGGGCTGCCTTTGATTACGGTGGTGAACCCCCCCCCTCCCCCCAATGGTGGTGGTGGTGGGGAGGGACCAAGCCGTGTGATAGGTCAGCGGGTTAGCGTTGGGTTTTCGTTTTTTTCAGTGGCGGTGGCGTGAGCCTCGCTTCTATGTCCATAACGGACGCGGGCGGGCTCTTTCGCTCCCCTGCGGGAAGGAAGCGCGCGTGGTGGGTGGGGGGGCTACGTGCAAGGTGACTCAGTCCGCTGGCACCGTGGCGTCCAGAGGAAGTCTGGCAGACTCCTCTCTCTCTCTCTCTCGGTGGCCCCACCACCCAATTTTATTCCAGAAATGCGAGGAAGTGAGTAATCAAATTTTTCTGAGCGAGCTCGCAACAAGTGGTGATGTCCGGCTGCTGCGGGCTGAAAATTGTGTTGACCGGCGGTCGGTTCAGTGTTATAACAAACGCACGCTGCCTTTTGTAATTTGAGGGGGGGGGGGGAGGAAGGAGGGGGACGCACGAGATAATAACGTGGCCAATGTCCCTTCTTTATAACCGCAGTACATCACACTAGCGTATTTATAAACCATCTAAAGGCAACTGCATCATCGGTCGATGCTGTAAAAAAAATCGAGTTGGACGTGCATCACGGGGGCGGCGGGGGGGGGGGTTAAACGTTGAGAACTGGACGGGCAGACGTAGGCGGCTCTATAAAGAGGAGGACCTTGAGTCTGGGGCAGACAGAAAGTGACCTCCCACAAAGTCTCGCTTGGACTATGGTCCCTTGTCAGGAGGCCCGTGGGGTTGTTGCAGCAGGGAGCACGATCTGGGCAGGAGATTGGGATGGTGATAGGGGGGGGGGGTGTCGACAAGGGGCTAGTCCCGTGGTGGGGATCCCCAAAGGCTGCGGTCTTGAATCAAAATTCACAACACGGCAAGCAGAGGACGGCTCCCGTTGTTGCATGAGATGTTATGACACCACCGTGTGTGGCAATGCCCGGGTGCCGTGCGTGTGTGTCCTGTTAGCGATTTTGGCCCACTGATACGGACACAGCGGCCCGAGGGTTTAATTCCCACTCGCGGCCAACAACCCAGGCAATGATTATTTGAACGGGTCCAGGGCCTCTTCTCGGTCGGCTCTGCTTATGAGTAACTGGTGTGGTAAAAACATTGCTATTTGGGAAGGTCTGGAGTGGTGTTGCCCCCCCCCCCCCTCGTGTGCCGTGCCGATCCTAGACAGGTGCTCCGCTAAAAGCACTTGCCCCAATAGTCCGAAGGCTATGCCGGGGATTTTTGACTGTCCGAAATTAACCGCTCATTTGCTGCACCCACTGTTCTTTGCACAATCCCACTCCTGCTATGTATGTGTGAACTTATTTCGCACCGTACATAGCCAACCACGCTAATCGGAGGTGCGGTGTGCTGGGGGAGGAAAGCAAACTAAACAAAAAAGCATGGAAATGTATTCAATCTAGATGGTTTAAAAGTGGCACGGCTCCAGGTGGCTTCCGAATATATCGGAAGGAAGAGCGTTTGTCCTCGCAACCGCTGCTGTCTGGACATCCCTTGTAAATGGAGCTGCTTCGCTGTGAGCGCCACACCCGGCTGAAATGAAATTCCCCGTCTGACTGCCGAGAGGCGTTTCTTGGTATAAAAACGAAAACACTTAATAGGCAACTTCCTTATTTTTTGTTTTCCCAACTCCGCGTCTATATTTACCTCCCAAAGAACATTACATTCCGTGTAATTCTTCGCAACTGACCTTTTCGGTACGCGCGGTGTTTATTCTGCATTTTCACTTGGTTTGTGGCGCGTGCTGTCGTGTGCGTTTTTTTTACCTAATCGCACGCCAAAGGTGCTGGTTTTTTTTGCGCACGAGCGGCAGGGATGCTGGTGGGCGGCTCTGTTGCCTTCAGATTGCCGCGGCGGTAGAGAAAATTATTACGTAAAAAAAAGTCGAAGGCTTTATATGCACTTGACGTTGGGCAGCTATCGCCCCCCTCCCCACACACTTGATGAACAGGATAAGATGAATGAGAGGAGTACACGGAAACATGGCCACGCTTCAAACGTCAATAATCCAGGCCACGTGAGACACCGCCAACCTCTGTCCCCTGTAGCATGCGTAATGTTCCTGGTTTTAGACCGTGCCAATATGTACACTTTTGACCATGGCCTCTATCGATTATCCACCCGAACCTATGCAGATTATATGGATCCACCCTATGCTATTCCTTGAAGGTGAAAATGTATTAAAGGTTTCTATATAATGTTTTATGTTATGTTTTCGAACGGTATTAAATTAGTGACTTCAAAAACATGAATTTTGGCCTAGGGACCTTTTAGGACTAATTCTGAATAGGGGCTAATGCCTGAAACGTTGCCAGTTTTTTTCTTCTTGGAAGTGTTATTGATGAATGCCATTGTTTCTTCCCCGATGTTGTATATCTTGGCAACGTCTGTTTTAAATAACAGCTCATTATGCACTTATGTAACCATTTGTGGGCGGTGCAATGAATAACCTGCCCAGTAATCTCTCCACTTGCATGTGAAATATAATTCCATCTCTCAGCCCCAAGTGGCCTTTCAGACAAATCCGCCAACAGTCGTTTAATCCAGCAAAATCTGGACAAGCTTTTAAACCATTGTGGGTTTCATCAGCAGTCCAGCCTGTTCAACTCGCACATCTCTGGCCTGACTCTGCTGATGAGGAACATTTTAATGTTGAAGCTGCTCCAGAATGAGCCCACAACGTTTACTCTTGCACAGAAACTCTTATCTTATTAGTTGTCCTTTTAGTTTTATAGGTTGAATTGTTTTTAAAGTATTTTATTATTATGAAGGTTACCAGTATTCCCGTATACTGCACATGTCTACTGTTTGCCGTCAATTGGGGTGGATGGGGTAATTTGCACAAAAAAATACCTTTTGGGCTTTAATGTTGTCAACGTTTTTTTAAGGAAAGCCTGGGTTGATTTTTTGTAATTCGCCACCGATGTAACTTGGGCGAGCTGTGTGTGGGAGGGGGTGAGTCATCGCCTGGCTGGCCGATTTAATAACAGCTCTGGCCACCCCCTGGCTGCCGGGGATCCACTTGCAATCTAAGAGCCCAGTGGACTCCCGGTGTATTTTCGGGGAACAGTGGGTGCGGATAACACAAACGCGTCAAATGCCGCAATAGCGAAACGAGCGAGGGTGGGTAGGGCCATGGGGGGTGGGCGGGGCACTGATTTGCCCCTTATTTATCGCACCACATGCACTCGCTTGGGATTACCCGTATAGCAATTTTCGCCCCCTGCCGGCAGACTAAATGCCCGTGCCGCTGCTTTTCAGGCCAGGTGCGGAGTCTCTGTCACACAGGGACAGCTTCCATGGGAGGGGGGGGGGGTGCCCCTTTTCAAATGTTTCTCACCACGTGGTGAAGGGAGCGTCTAATTTGCTCCGCTGTATCGGGTGCTAAATAAAAAACAAGTTGGTATTATTACACACTAAACTTTTCAAAAAAACATGGGTTACTTGTATAGACTGGCGGTGGGGGAAATGTTCGGCTGTTGTGTTTTTTTGTTTATTGCTGCTCTAGAGTAATCCGTTTTCTTGACAACACGTTTTTCAGTCATGCGCCAACTCTACATTGTTGGGAATGGATAATAATAATATAACCAGCGTCTATGAAAAAAAGTGTGACCGATGGTTATTTCACAATTCGGCTAATCCCACCTGGAAATTAATGTAGAGTTGACTTGTAACGTAGTACAGCAAAAACTCCGGGTTTTATGTCCGAGGATGCATTCCTGACAGGTGCGGCAACGAATATAGAAACGACGGTAAATCAAAGCAATTTTACAGGGTAGGTGATAGTGGCGAGGGCTGAGGCGACCCAAAGGTCGGGTAGCGGTATATCGATAAAGTGACGACGTATTTGCGAAACTTCGTTGTGACCAATTGCCCTGGTCGAGCATTGTCTCCAAACAACAATGAACTGTGGGCACATTTCGCTATTCTGCAGTGGGTTTTTTTCCCCCTCCGAGTGTGTGGATATACGGGGCCTTGTGACATTGTTAACGAAACTGGGGCCGTGTGCCTTTTTTTGCTTTGGTCTAAAATTCAGGAAAATTGGCCACAATTATTCGGTCGCTAAATTATTGCCTTGCCCGAACGCCCGCTTGGATATTGATTGCCTGTATTCTGAGCCAGATGGCCTGTGCGATCCATCCCTGAGAAAATTCTGTTGCAGTAAAAAAAAAGGATGTTGTTATACAGGAGATTTTATTTACTTGTATCGTGTTTTTATGCAGTGCTTTATTGCATTTTGGGACCTTATTTCAACTTAATTTTGGCAGCTCCCGCGCAATTCCTCGGACGAGTACAGAGGAATGAATGTCGTTTATTTGAGACTGTGCGCAAGTTGCCACTTTTACATTTTAGTCTGGCACCAGCAGTAGAGCGAGCGGCCCTTGATGGCAAAGTAGCTGGGTGTTGGCTAGGCCCATAATCCCTCCTGTGGTCAATAGAATGAGTACAGTACCATCACCATGCCCGATGGAAGACTTCCCCCCACCTCCTCCACCACCGGTCATGGTAATATGGAATTTCCACCACTGGCTTGGGTTAAAAACGGGTGATGAGCCGCCAATTTTTCGATACGTGCTTGATGGGCTGTGAAACACGCAGATGCAAGGCAGCGTGCGAGGAGCCAAGGATCTGCTGCTCCGATTTTTAAGCACGATTGGCTACGTACGGTGTGGGGAAAAAAAAGTTCAGCGTACATACACGTGGATGAGCCTCAATGTTCTCGGCTGTACAGAGCCTTGATGGGCTGGTGGTGGGGGGATGGGGGGGATATGGGAGGGGACCCTCTGATTTGTAGAACGGTGCAGGGCTCAGGTGGCTATTGCAGGGGCTTAATGGGCACAGCATCACTGGAAGTTGGGGGGGGGTGGGTGGTGGGGGGCCCTTGACGAGTGAACGATCCCCCAGTGGTGTTGGCTCAGATTTCAAATAGAATTGACCCCCATAAGTTCCTCACGCCTCCTCTATTATTCACCCTTATTGCCACACTGTGTCGTACCGACGAACCTTTAGCGTGGTTTTTACATGAACTACACTTCAGGTGCAATAATTAAATGTACGCTACTGGCTATTGATTCCAGTTTCGCCAAGTTCATTCGGTTTAACCAGGTGAACACCTGAGAGAGATCAGGATAAGTCCCATTTTGGCAAGCGTGGAACTGGGTCATTAGTCTGCCAGTAGGGGGGGGGGGGGCAATGATTGCCACGTGTAAAACCCAATTGAGTAATTTGTGTCGGGGTCCGAATCAGAATGTGGGCCGTGACGCCAGCACACGATGGCATGCTCTAGCAAATGACGCCAGCGGGAGAGGTGGGGGGGGGGGATCTTTTAAACGTCCGCTGATGCGGATGGTGGCGTGGTACAGTACTACGTTTTGTTATTCCCGCAGTGATTATCGGGGGCGGCCTCTTGGATTCAAACCGCGAACCTCTTCAACAAGAAGCGGCGAACGCTCGAGCCAGGCCGTGCCGGCGACCACATTCTTACTGCACTTGTCTAGACTTCCGGACGCGTTGTCGGTGTGCTCTTAAGTACCGACGGATATTTCCCAAAAATCAATTGTGAGTCGTCAAGCGGGGTTGATGGCTTAAAATTGCTCGCCTTTTTGAACGCTCGTGCGTGATGCGAGAGAATGGCTGTCCGTTCTTGCCTGCCCAAAAAACCGCGGCACTCCAAGATTCCGGATGCACTTGAGTTATTATTGATTGTCGACTTGATCCATGTATTGCTCCTCTCTCGTCATTTTTTTTTCGTATATCACAATGCCTCTGTTGAACGTCACCTTTTCCCACCTTGGCGGCAACGATTTAAAAGTTTTTTTTTGTTAAATGTAAGTGCTCGCATCTGTGGGGAGGAGGGGGGGGTGTAGCTACGACCCCGGTTCCTAGTGCGGTGCACTTGGGGGTTGTCATTAAACGTGTGAAGCAAGAACTTGGGCCGATTCCCTCCAGCCACATGGCTCTGTGGCGGTCGGTCGCCGCCTCCGTAACTCTGCTATCGCTATTCCACCCGTGCGTACGGCGACGCGCTCAAGAGCTGAATGTGCAATGTCGAGGTCTGCTGGCCACGGCGAGAGGGCCTCGGGAGGGAGCGCGAGTTTGTCGGGTTTTTTTTATTTTGTTGTTGCCATTTTAAAGGAACGCAAACTATCCTGGTTTCCTATATATGGTCCGCGTTAGTTTCTGTTCTTCGTCTTGTGCAAGCTGAAGTGAGTGGTCTATAGGGGGGGAAAAGTAGTTTTAGACAAACCACTCTTTAAAATCGAAGCCAAACAAACGGCACGTTTGTCTGCTTTATAGTTTTAATGCGCAAGCCCTGTCATTGGGTTTTTACACAGAGGATATACATGTATTGGGACAACAGGAGTCCAAACAAAGTTTGTAAATGTGCAAGCAATGCATAACCACAACGTGTGCGTGTGTGGGCTGGCGTGCAGTGTGTTAGCGCATTGGGGACGCGCGTTCAATTCCTGCTCACGAGCCATCGGTGTCAAATATTTGAACTGGTGTCTGAGATCGATGTACCTGGCGCAGTGTGTGTCAACCTGAGTGTGTGGTGGATACTCTTTCCTCCGCCTGAGGCATCTGGCCAACGTGGATGAAATAGGCCGGATGACTCTGGTAGAGGCATCCTCTAGGGCTACCTCCAATTGGAAGCTCTTTTCGCCATGCAAAGGACACTGAGCAAGCAGCTTGCGCCTTTTGGCCAACCTTAGGGCGCCGAGGATCCAGGGACCTGTTCGGATTTCACTCGACACCCTGCGCTTCACTCGAGCCCCGGCTTGGTAATCTAACTCGGGTGGCGCTTGGGACAGCGATATTTTTTTTTACACGTTCCTGGCAGTGCACAGTTTTCTGAATTCGATTTTCCCTGGGCCAGTTTTGAGACTCCTTGGTGGAGGGGAGGGGTGGCAGAGTCCCTGACGGTGTCCTTGCTGGAACAATCCCTGCTTGGCTTACCCGCACGATTTTGACAAATGTGCACGGTGGTAATAAGACAACGCGGGTAGAAGTCATAGTCCGAAGAAGAGTTGGGCGGAGCGGTAAGATTTACATTCTTGAACCACGTGAGTGATTGCGTGTGTGCTGAAGGATCAGAATTCTTGGCATGCTGCCCGCAGACAAGCCAGCTTTTGGGGCTGGCAGTGACGCCATCTCCTTGTTTAACAATTTCGAGATGGGAGGGGGGGGTGATCTTATTCTTTTTTTTACGTGCGTGTGCGCGTTTTCTTTTTTAAACGTGGCCTGAAGTGGCCCGGAGGCACAGTGGCGAATTAAAACTTGCGTCATGGAGGCATTCCGATTTTGGCTTTATGACGACAAGGGCACAAACTCGTCTATCTATTTATAACCCCCCCACCTCTCCGCGTCTTTATTTACAAATGCACATACCATGCTTCTCTTCCAATGTACGTATGTGTGAACTTCAATTAGCGCAGGTTGGCTACGTACTGTGCGAAACGAGGGTGCGCGGATCGTGACCTTCGGTTCACCAAGGGTTACATAAACCTTGCGCGTTTATACAGCAATTTCGTCAATTACAAAACAATGCAACCGCATTGCGTTTATACCCACTCTGCAGTGTTTGGCACGCATGAACAGACTGCTTTTTGTTTTAGTCGATGCACTATTTACAATCGCGTCTGCACTTGGAATGCATTATATCGTCTTGCTCGAGGTGGGGGTGGGGGGGAAACCTCCGATTATTATTATTTTGTCTTAGTTTCCACAATTCTATACCGACCTTTTGGGGGGGGGGGGCAGGTCCATACCGTGAAACAATATCCATTCGGCTGCTTCTGTTGGGCAGTGCAACGCGCTCAGATTTTTATGGGGAGGTCAGCCTACTGGACCATCAGCGAGCGAGCCACCTCCAGAGATTCTTTTTTTTCACGTTTCACGCACTCGGCCACTAGAGAACTACTGCCAAAACTTGCCCAGGGACCACCCTTATGGAAGAGAGTAATGAGATTCCGGATGAAGCTTCCCTGGGTAAATGAGCATAACGATAATCATGTTTGTCACGTGACAGTCAAACTCTTTTTAGAATTCTCAGAATGGGAATTTAGCGAAGTTTATGCACAAGAACCACATTTTAATGGAATGGGTGCCTTTTTTTGTTTTTGCGCGTTCAAGTCATCTGCGTGGGGCACCTGGGCTATGACGGACACATGAGCCCCGCCAGACCTTGAGTGGAGCCAGTTGAATCGCAAGCGGCTGCCCTGGTAACAAAACCCAGGATTCTCGCCGGTGCCAGGTTCTCGGTGCTCCTTGCCACCTTGAGCCAGACCCGCAGCTTCGTCAGCCAGGCACGTTACTTATGCAACTTGTATACTTTATTTTTATTTACTTATTTTTCGTGACTCGTTCACCCTTTTTTTACGACACTTTGCACTCCGTGTTTTTGTTTTGTTCAGCTTTCCGACCCCTTTGGAAAAAGAGCTTCATAACTCATCGGATTCCTCCCAGGGCAAAATCCATATTCTGAACCATCTTCGCCCGCTGCTGCTGCTGCAATTCTCTCGCCTGTTCACATCGTTGTAAAAGCTTCCAAGTGGATGGCGCAAAACCGGTGCGAAAGTAGTTATTCTTTAATAATAAAATTACATAGCATACGACGTTTCGTATGCTATTGTGTTGCATTATATTGTTTACAAATTTTATTAAATCTTGTTCGATTTGATGTGCTTCTCCATCTCTCTTTGTCTCCCCTACATGCCGAGGCCTCGGCACAGAGACCGTCTCTCTGTGCTCCATACGTTGCGTCTCTCTTTGTGTCTCTGTGTTAACTCCCTCTACTTAGGTGTCTGTATATATATCTGCGGTTCTGTGGTTCCTCTCTTAAATTTAGCTCTTCTATGCCTGATGATGATTGCTTGCGTTGCAATCGAAACGTCGTATGCTATTATGTAATTTTATTATTATTTCTTATTTCTACGCGAATCTACCGGAAAAAAAGAGTAATTCCTGCAGTCGCGGAAGCGCCAAATCAAGTTTAGTTATTCTTTGTTTTGAACGTCGAAATAACAACGTTTCTATTCCATTTAACGAGGGCGCGACCCCCTCACCCCCAGAGTTTTACTCCATCGCCCTCTGTTCCTTTTACTTGAGCTCTGCTGCCCAGAGCCTTCGCGGCGCCATGTACAATTTCGCCATACCCCGAGCACACAGAGGCCGCTTGTCATCGACGTCTTGCACAGGAGTCGGTCGCGGACGTCGAGCTGTTTTAATTTCAGGGCGTTCCCAAACCACGGGCGAGCGCAGTGACGCAGGGAATCCAAAAGCCCGTCTGGCCTGATCCAGCAGGCGGATGGGGGCGGTGGGTGTTAGGGGTGGCGGGGCCCTCGAGAGAGTGAGCAGGGGGCGGGGGAAGAGGGTTGCTTCTGCTCGGAAGGGTCGTTGAGAGGGTGGTAGGTGCGGTCATGGTTGGCGAGGGGGATGGAGATGTTGTCAAATGCCCGCTGTGTGTCGCACACGACACGGCCGGTGTAAATCCTTTTTAAAGAAAAGTTTAACCCCGAACAAGGGGGGAATGAGTGACCGATGCGAGCTGCTTTGTCGATTGTGTGCATTCTGCTCTAGCGCCCCCCCCCCCCCCCCCATGTATGAACACTATAGCGTGAGTTTGGTTTTCAAGGAGAGGGGGGAGAGTGGGTCTGCACAACAGTCGATGTCAAGCAAACTCTAAACTGAAACGATACGGATAAGAAAACCCGCCACTGGTGTTACACATATTTGACGATTTGTTTTTCTTGACTTAATTGTCAAACATTTTCCGAGGGGCGGGCGGGGGGGGGGGTGGAGGCTGGAGCAGACGGTGGCGAATGCCATTCTGCTGAACATCGAGGGGAGCGTCTAAAGTGACGGGGGGTGGGGGGCATGGTGTGAGTGAGGAATGCCGCTTGCCCGATGGTGGCATCCTGCCCTCTGGTGCGGTGGCGATGCTGGGCGGCTTCTGCTGCTGCGCTAACTTCACGCCGCTTTCAGCCCCACCGCCACCCCCGGGCTGTCTGCTTGCGTCACGGCCATGCGTAAGAAGCAGAAGTAAGCAGGTGGGGGACGAGGCGGTCGGCCTTAATGTGTGGAGGGTTGGGGGGGGTGTTTTGAGTACAAAGGCAGAGGAGGGAGGAGGAAGGAGAGGGGGAGGGGAGGGGAGGTGATCGCTCGCTCCCTCCACAAGTAGAGGGCGGGCACCGCAGCCAGACGTTGCGTCTCCTTATTTACGCACGCACGGCCGGCCTTGACGCAGACAGAAAGCTACACGCGAGTGGCCAAACCCCCCCCTCTCCCCATCCCCCACACGCCACCTCCGCGTGCCGCCGTGGCATCTCGCACCTGGCGACTGCCGTCTGTGCGAGCGACTTAGGTGAGTGGGGGCCCCGCTTTGCAGGTGCACGCGCCTGGATTTTGTGCAGTTTGTTTGTGGCGGTGGTGGTGGTGTTGGTGCGCTCTCCGAATGAGTGAGTTTGTGTGCTCCCCGTGGTTCACGGCCGGTGTGGTGGCGATGAATGATGACCGGGCTGCAGGAGCGAGAGGGATGAGTCGCGTCGCCGGTATAAAGTTTGTTGAGAACTTGAAGTTTTTTTTTCTGTCGCTTTAAGTCCATACGGCTGATTTTTTTTTCCCCTTTGATGGTTTTATTTCTCGTATTGGCTCGATCCCCGTGGTTGCTTGTAATAATTTAAGGGTGTCTTTTTTTACTTGATCGCACATACAGGACTTTCAACCCCTGACAGTATTTGTACGTTTGACACGTAAGCTTTTTTTTTGTACATTGTCACATTTTAGAGTTCGAACCGATTTTCTTTAATTCCGCATACTGAATCTGGGCAAAGTTTGTAGTGCATATGCTACACCAGAGCACAAAAATGTACGTTGAATAAATGTGCGTGTGCGATCGCGTATTAAAAAGGAAAACGATATACTTACACGAGCCTAAATAAGGTGTAGACTTCTGAAATGAGAGCAGCCAGCCACTATAGTGTAGCGTGACGGCATACATTCTTAGTTTCATTGTATCCCCTCCACACCATTCACGTTGGCTGATGAGCAAGGAGACTGCGAGGAAGGCAAATAAACAGGATTTGCATTGACTGTTGCCCTTCCCTCCCATAATGAAGATAAAATGTCTTGCCAACATGGGATCACAGATGAAATTACATTTTTGTTTTGTTGGCAAGCTGGTAGTTAGTGGTGCAAATTGTGTTGCTCTGCCAACATCTTCCCCCCCCCCCACTCTATACTTGCTGTGAACAACTCCCAATGTGGGATTCATTTTCCGAGCGTGTCTGGGGAGGAAGCTGCGTTACTCAGCGGGTTGGCACCATTGCACCATGAACCTGGCGACCCGAGATTGTATTCCCAGCCAAGTTCAACGCCAGTGTCATTTACGGTTTTTTTTAATGTCTGAACAGGTCTCTTGCCTTCCGCCCCCCGGCAACATTACCAAAGCCCACACAGACCAGCGTGGTGAAGCGTGGTCAAAATAAAACCCACGACAGACTGTCTGGGGGAAGCTTTCATCCAGCAGGGGAGTGACTGAGTAGAACCGAGTTGCACATGTGAGCTTGTATCCTAAATTAAGTTGCTTGTACTCAATTTTTGTTTCGAATTTATATTTAAAACGATTGCCCTTCGTCTTCAAACATTGCAGTAGGAATGTCTAAACGCTAACTGCCTGCGCAATTTTTCAAGCTCTTGTTTGTAGACCTTTTTAACACTCCACTGCTGGATGAGGACCTCCTTTCCCCTACGCCATACGTTTCCTGAGGGGATATTTAACCATACTGCACGTCGGTGGTAAACCGTCGCAAGAACCATCCTAGGCTCAACCCTGCTTAGGTCTGATTCTGGGTGATTTTGGTTGTAGGCAAGCTCTTGTCATAGCAAGAGGATATATTTGCGGTGGCCAGTGTAGCCTAAAGAACATGGTGGTGGGTAGTGGCCACTTAAAGTTGACGTTGCTTGTTCAACAACACGCTTGCGCAGCAACGACAACATTTGCCACCAAGTGGCGGTGACGTGACCCACGGCGCCTGTGCCAGGCCAGGTGCATTCCGAGGCCCACGTGAAGTTGTCGAAGGCTCGCCCCGCTGCAACGAGGTCACGGGACCCAGACCCAGGTGCCCCCCCCCCCCCGACTGAGATAACCGGCAGATGCTTGCGACGCACGTCCTCGCGGAACCGATGCGCCCGGAGGGTAGTCTTATTTGTATTTGTTTACTCGCCGAGCTGGTATAAAGTATAGCACGTGGGTGCGCCGCGATGTCCTTTAACACCCTTGCGGCCACTCGGACGAGCCGTGAGGGAGGTTGGGGAGGCGGGGGGGGGGGTGGTCGGACAGGGTCCGGCGAATGGACGGACATTGCTCGGTCGGGCTGACCGTCTTGCCCCCGCCGCCCACCTTCGTTAGCCACCTGGCAACTTGTGCTGCCACCGCCGCCGCCAAAGTGGCCTTCGTTCGGACGCTCGGGCCAATTCTCCTCCACCCACTGAGGGCGCGCGCGAATTGGCATCTCTGGAATTTGCGGAGCGCTCCGTTTTGTTCTCGCGCTAACGTAACGAGTCGGTGGGGGGGGGGGACGTTCAAAATAGATTCTGGTGTATCGCGTTGATAGGAGAGTGGCTTTGTAGGTTGGGGCGGGGTGGGGGCAGTGAGCTTTCCCGATGGCTGGATGGTGTGGTGATCCTGTCTGTAACCACCGGTGAAAAACGCTCTGCTGGTTTGAGTTTTTTGTAAACAGTCTGTACTCTGTTTAATGCGTAGTTCGGAGACCTTTCGGGACCAATATTATCCATAAGTTTTTTTATTGGGTTTAGACCGTGTAAATGTATAAATGTGTCGTTAAACCCGCCACCACCCAACACAGCCAATTGGAAAGGTTTGTCACGTAACCAGAACATGCCAATGCGTTACGAGTACAGCACACCGGTGTGTGCAATTGTACATTTGCAATAGTAATTATTGTGGGTTTACTCTCCAACACACCGGTGTGCTGTACTAGTGTGTTGGATTCAACCGAGTCGCAGACGTAGACTTTGGAGGCAACACATTTGTTCAGTTCCAACATTCAGCGTAACGTCCCCTTAACAGAATAACAACGCAAGGTGGTGACCACCCGGCTAACTACACTAGTTACCACGTAACTGCTACTACGGACCCGGGACTACAACATTTGCCCGGGTCCACGTGCTGGAAGACTCGTTGAACGGAGATGGTAGACTAAGGGTTTCTTTCCCGGGATGAACAACAACAACCCTGGTCCCTCCCTCGGGACCCGGCTTATATTCTGTGGCTTGACCGACTCTGCCCTTGGCCACGTCCACATTCCAGAGTCCTCGAAAGATCTGGGTTCCAATCATGGGGGCCCCTCTGTCAACTTAACCGGTCACGTGTCCCCTCCCGGGTCAACCATAGTGCCATGGCCTCACACAACCCTATCCTTCGTTCGGCACCCACACACCCTGTGCTGTAGGGCCGGCACTGCACTTGCAGCCTGGTGCCATTCAGCGCGCACCGTGCTCCTTTAGAGCCCGGTACTACACCCACAACATGGTGGCATCCAGCGATGTCCTTGCATCAATCACGAATTGGCATGTTCTGTTAACGTGACCAAACCTCCTCTAATTGGCTGTGTCGGGTGGTTGGGGGGGGGGTTAACGACACATTTACGCGATCTAACCCAAAAAAAGCTCTTGGTATTTGTACCCTTGTCGTGCCCCTTGTCCTTTCAAAAATTAATTATTATTTCAACCTCCAATAGGCACACTTTCAGTGCAGCGAACAACGGCCCACATTCGTCAAATAACGCCGCCCTAAAGGGAGTGGAAAATAACACAATGTATGTAATAGGAGACGATTCTGGCAGAAACGGCCCTTCGTAGATGGAGGCTTATTTCCCCGAGCACACACGGTCTTGTCTCCAATCTAATTTAAAACAAAACGCAATGATCATTGTGATGGTGGCCGGTGGGAGCAAGCTGATAACAAAATAAATAAAATCCCAATATTTGTCTCCGTGTAAAAGGAAAAAAAATACGTTAAGTGTGTTTATTTTACACTCTTGGGACTTCAACTTGGCTATGTTGTTGCTTTGAAACCGAGGTGCCAAACAGGCAAGCGAAGGTCGTATCGTACAGTGCAACAACGAAAGCCACGGATATTAAAATGTATCGCATTTTTTTTCTATCGCAATTCCATTCGCACGTTGTTGGGGAGAAAAATACAATCCGGTGCAGGAGCAACTGCAATTATAAAGTTAGACTGGGGGCAAAGTTTTTTTTAAATGAAAGCGCTTATGAGCCTGTGGTGGTGAAAAATGCGTGCGGTACAGTATGCCTAGACGGCGTTTTGAGGAATTTGGCTCGACGGTGTGACATTGTGGCAAAATTTCATGGTGCGTTACTCCTTGCAGTTTCGAGGCTCGGTGTGGATTTGATGCCCTCTTAATATATTTTTTTCTTCTCCAGCACCTGGGTCCAATTGATTTTATTTCTGGTTCGTTCAACGTTTTGTCATTATTAAGACCAGCGATCCTGGGACGTGTCTGCGCGCGCGATCGAGGCTTGCGGACATTTAATAGTTTTTCATTGAGGACCTTTCGATGAAATCGGCGGAGAACTTCGGTCGCCGTTGCTGATTTTTTTATTTGACACGCCGGTGCAGTCTACTCCTTTTGCAAGCTCAAACATATGACTTTTTTTTTTGCATTGCAGGCTCCCGCAACGGCTAATTGAATTTCAAGACGCTTGCCAAAAGTGGAAGACGTCGACCTTGTGAAGAGTGCCCCCTTTATTTATTTTACTCCCCTCCAGCAAATCTTCCCCCCCCCCACCCATCCTCCAGAGTCATTCCGTTTCGCACATCGGAATTAATGCCACCTCGACCACCTCAACCACAACGATAACCGGGGGGGGGCCCCAACTGCGGTGTTAAAAAATCACTGGCGGGAGGACGAAATCGCTCTTGCTTGGTGGCCTCATTGCCGCAGCACCCCCCCCCCCCTCCTCTCCCACACACCACCCCCACCCCCCCACCCTTTTTGTATAATCATCGTTATTATGGGTCAGAAGATCTCGACGGGCGTGAAGAACGTCGACGACGTCGAGTCGTCGTCCGTCTGCCGCTCGCTGCGCCACCAGGCATTCCTCGGGCCCGACTTCTGCCGCCCGGCGCGCCTCGACCTCCTCCTCGACCTGCCGCCCGCCAGCGCCGAGGTGCGCGCGCGCCACGCCTGGAACGACCGCGACCGCTCGCTCAACGTGTACGTGAAGGAGGACGACCCCGCCACCTTCCACCGGCACCCCGTGGCGCAGAGCACCGACGGCATCAGGGGGCGCGTCGGCTACACGCGGGGCCTCCACGCCTGGGAGGTGACGTGGCCCGCGCGCCAGCGGGGCACCCACGCCGTGGTCGGCGTGGCGACGGCGGACGCGCCGCTCCACTCGGTGGGCTACACGTCGCTCGTCGGCTCCACCGCAGACTCGTGGGGCTGGGACCTCGGGCGCAACAAGCTCTACCACGCCGGCAAGGCGGTGGGCCGCGACGGGGAGCACAGGACTTACCCGGCGTACCTGACGGCGGACGAGAGCTTCGTCGTGTCGGACTCGTTCCTCGTGGTGCTCGACATGGACGAGGGCACTGTGAGCTTCGTGGTGGATGGGCAGTACCTGGGCGTGGCGTTCCGCGGGCTCAAGGGCAGGAAGCTGTACCCCGTGGTGAGCGCCGTGTGGGGCCACTGCGAGATTACCATGCGCTACATAAACGGACTCGATCGTGAGTACAGCCGATTTGTTTTTTTGTACTTCTCGCGAGCGCGGGCGTCGCGGTTTTGCCGTCGTGATTTTGTGTCGCCGATTCTCGCCGCATGCCGTTTGGGGATGTTGGCGGTTGCCACTGTGCGGGGTGGGGGGGGTTAAAGATGAACTCGCAGGTGCTGCTGAGCAGATGATGGGACAGACCGAATGGCCCCGTTGAAGGTGTCGTGGGGTTCTCGATCCCTTGGAGGCAGCGGTTCTGCGGACCGCACAGACCCCTAATAGAAAAGGATTCGTATTTCCGGAAGATAGCTTTTTTTTTGTACACAGCTGCAAGGTTTTAGTGGGGGGGGGGGGGGCATTTAGACCTTCAGGTAGTTTAAGCAGGGTAGTTTACCAAACTGAATTTAAATGTCATTGAAATATGAATCAATGTCCAAAACAAAAGGCAAAAATAGAGCCATTTCCGGATCGATTTTCATTGGTAACCCATGGAGGACCATCGGGGATCACTGGTGGTCTGGGGACTGCACTGTGAGAACCACAGGTTCATGGGAAGCGGTGTGCAGCATGGCGTGCCGTGTGTGGTTGTCCCCAAACTCTCCCAGCTCCATGGGCATTGAGGGATCTGCAAGGCAGTACAGCAGGTAGGTGGCAGTCGCATCCTTGAAGAGCTGCTTCCGAATCCCAACTTTTACGTGACGCTACTCATAAATGTCCTCTTCAAATGACCAAATATCACAAGCAGGACCCTCGTATCAAATTGATTTTGGCAGCTCATTAAGACTTCCCCGTGGAGTGCCACTGTGGCGAGGGTTGTTAACTACCCCGCCTAGTATGCAGGAGGTTGTAAGTTGGATCCTGACGCCTGTATATTTGGAGTTTGCATGTTCTCCCTGTGGTCGCATGTGTGTGTTTTTTTTACCCAAGTTCTCTGGTTTTTCTATCCACATTTTAGAAACATTCATTGGGAGTAAAAAAGGCTGCTTTACATTTCCACATGGTAAGCCACTTCGTTGAGGTATAAGTTGTGGCCAGGTCGCGTCAGAAATGAGCTGTGTAGCTCAGTGGGCCTTACCTGGTAAAATAACAAGTTTTTAGTTTTGCTTTAAAATAACTTTTAACAATATTGTAAATGTGGAAGTGCTTTATCCTTGTGGTGCTGTCACTTGAAATAGGAGTTCAAAGTAATTTGGAGTCCTCCTACAAGGAATCCATTGATGGGTGCCCTGCTATTTTGTTGTCACAGCCCTTGACTTGACCCTAGGCTCTGTCTAGGGTTTGTGTCGACCATTAAGATGGCTTTTATTATTTACTGAGAAAAGACCGATAATTTGCAAATTTAACACAAGTAGAAGAATAATACATTTTGAAACATTCACGTTAACAATTATTATTTTATTTTGGGTCTTCGCAAGCTAATTCCACTTGTGCTGTAGGGGTGAAAACATTTACATTGGGACCTCCTGCGGATTACCACGCATTCATGAATGGCTCCTGGAAGTTGATGTCGCAACTGCGACTTCTAAAGTCTTGTTAAGTACTGTAGACGTCTATTTTTCTGAGGGAGCGGGCGGGGTGGGCGAGGGAGTACCATTTGATGCATTAGAAACATTGTTCATCACACGTCCACGCAACCAAAACAATCCAGAACTGTGATTTTTTTTTATCCACACCGAGTGGGGGGGGGGGGGGGAAGCACCTTTTTTTCGTGAACGTTTTTTTGGTGCGGCCGTTGGTGACTCGACTGACAAACTTGCTACACGGCAGGGGCCGGATTAAATCCATGGTGGCTGAAACCCAGAGCTGAACCCACGATCTCACCCCGAGGCTCTAACCACTGAGCCATCTGGCCACCTCCAAAGTAGTCGCAGCATTTAACCTTTTTTTTTTCATTTGTAGCCTTTAACACAGGCCTAGTTCAGTTGGCTGCATTTACAAAATCTGGAATTTATATCCCATTATTAACTATTTGTTCTGCGACCCATTTATGTATGTTAAACTTCTTTTTCACCGTACGTAGCCAACCATGCTAATTGAAGGTGCAGGGGAAGGACAACAAACTAAACTTTTTTTTTTATAAAATCGAGCATGCCAGTAAAAAGCAGAATCAAGCCCAGGCTTTTTGCAGCAAGGCCACTTTGCTCATCTCTATTATTACCCTTAACCTTGAATGCATTATCAACTGTACAGCGCACAGATGCTTCAGGCCACGAGCTGACGAGTACGATTTCAAGTGGATGTTGTGTCAATTGGACCACTCGCAATAACGGCAGCGTGACAGAAACAAAGAGCCCATTGTTTGGGGTCCTGTGGTCTTCTGAGGACGAGCGCGCCAGAGCCGCATGAAACTGAACCCCCCTCCCCTCCTCCTCTGACCCGGGAAAAATGTGGTACCATCTGCTCTGCATCTCGGTTTACACGTGTCCGTTTGTGGTTCGTTGTGACTTGGTAGACTGGGCAGATGCTGATGCGTGCGCATACTCCAATCCTCCGCTTTTGGTTAGCCATCGAACAAGGGACGGTCATTTAATCACGTGCTCTCGGATGCGCTTCTGCTGTCGTATGGAACGCTTTTCTTTCTGATATTCGGAAGCCAGTTTAATTTAACACGTAGGCTTTCGCGACGAATATTATTCATAATAAAGGTTTTTGGGTTGGATCGCGTTATTTATAAATGTCATAACCCTCCACCAGCCAACACGGCTTGTGGAGAGGGGATTTCTTTAAACCAAAGGAAGGAGCAGCAATGGGCTCTCCTTTATCTCCTGCTATAGCAAATCTGTACATGGAAAACTTTGAAATAAGAGCACTTGCCTCGAGCACATTAAAACCATCTTTTTGGTTTGGATATGTGGATGACACTTTGTTTGTCTGGCCACATGGTAAAGATACAATGAATGATTTTCTAAATCATCTCAATACACAACCTGGCCATCCAGTTCACCATGGAAATGGAGGTGAATAACACTCCCGTTCCTAGATATTTTGCTTGGACATGGCCTAAACGGTAAAATAACACACAGCGTTTATAGAAAGCAAACGCACACTGATGCCTATCTGAATGCAGATTCGCATCATAATCCAGCTCATAAATCCCTCTATCAAGACGCTCATACATCGGGCTAAAACAGTGTCGGATGGTGAAAGTCTAGTGAGATCAAACACGTTAGAGGCATTGCGACAGAATGGCTACAATAATACTCAAATTAACAGAGCACTGAATGCCAAATCACGATCGCAAAGCAACACTGCTGAAAGCGATCAGAGTCTTAAAAAAAAATCTATCTCAGGAGTAACTGACAAATTAGCTCGTGTTTAGCAAAAGCAAAGCATTACAGTAAGATTTGGTACAGTACACAATTCAAAAACTAGTATCTTGCACTAAAAACGAATTGCCTAAATTATAAACAGAAGGTGTATATCAGATTAATTGTTTATGTGGCAGATGCTATTTTGGACAGACGGGACGTAACATCAGCATAAGACTAAAAGAAAACCAAATAAATATTAAATTATCTCAAACACAACTGTCGGCAGTGGCAGAACATGCTTGTCAACAAGGACACTCAATTGATTTTGATAACGTTGAAGTGTTGTGTAAAACTAATTATTACTGGCAAAGACTAATTAGAGAATCCATTGAAATTGAGAGAAATAGAAATAACTTTAATGGCTCTGACAGCTACATGCTTAGTGCGGCTTGGAAGCGTATTATTAAATAATACATATTACAATTCCTTATAGGGGAAACGCATACAAATTAACTGATTACTAACGTAGCATATACTCACAAACACACATTACAACTAATTACTAATCTACAACTCATTACTAATCATAACCATTGACTGATTACCAATCGATTATATAATTACAATACCCCCCTCCGCCTCAAATCACTGCACCTGAATGCGCTAAATGATGACGTCACCCTGCTGCTCTATTTAAGACCGGGAGCAAGTGAGGGCTTTACCATTCTGGCGAATTGCCCGATGATGCTGGATGTAATTACCAGCGGAAACGTCGTACTCAAACTGTAAATGTTGTGGATTCGCTCTTCAACACACCGGTGGGCTAAAGTAGTGAACTAATTTTCTTTTGTCAACGTGACGCTTTTTTACTGATTGGCTGTGTCGGGTGGTGGAGGATTACGACGCACTTATATATAACGCGATCTAACCCAAAAACCTTTATGAGCCTGTTTAATATCTAGGCTTTCGTGACCAGTATTATCCATAAGAGGTTTTTGGGTTAGATCGTGTAAACATAAATGCATCCTTGATATATATTTACACGATCTAACCCAAAAATCCTCTGGATTAGGAATCCACTTTTAAATCTAGATTGACAACTAATTTATTTAAAAACTGCTTTGTTTTAGATTCCCCCACCTCTGATTCAAACTGGCTACGTACAGTTCAAAATAAGTTTTGCACACGTACAATGGGCTAACCCGCTGATGGATTAAACCCTTATTTTGCTCCAGCATTATATTTTACTACACCTTTTATTAATGCAAATTCAGGTGGACATCTCTTGTTTACTCCGTATTCTCACGAGGCCATTTATAAGTGAACTACCGAGTAGAAAGCCCAATGCGTTGTGTGAGTTTATACATGTACCTGGCATGCCAGGGATTTAAAATTGGAGACACAAATCTCTCGTGGATGAAAATCCTAATGAAAAGGAAATGAAACCTTAAAAAAAAATAGACGTGGCTGTGTTCTAGGACGTGGCCCCCACTATCTCTGGGTTCAAAGTTAGGTAACAACCCCATGATTAAAATCTCAAGTGTAGCAAGTTGATGGTCTTATTCCCAGTCATCGATGACATGCCATTTAAAAATCTGGTTGATCGCATTCTTCTTTGTGCATACTCCCAGCTCCTGGGAATGTAAAACGTTCGGTTTGACATGCTGCAGACTTTTCAATGGTCCAGGGTTTCCAGTTCATCGATAGTGTGGGGGTCAAAAGGTCGATTTTGAAGCGGATTCAGAAATCTGAGCGGGCAGCATCTTTTGTTGTGTGATCTTCGTGGCTACTCGGTGATGCACTGCTCACTGCAAAAGGTCAGAATGGATTTATTTGTTTTTATAACACTGCAGCGATATGATGGTTGGAGGTGGTGGGGGGGGTGGTTGGATGAAAAGGAAATGGTAAATGAAAAAAAATGGTTATTCTACAGACCAAAAATGAGGGGTATGTTTTGGTCATTGAAGGTGTTTTTTAATAAATAAACCAATACGTCGACCCTTTATCTTCCCATATTTTAGTGAAGGCCAAAATGTACTAATCGCGTCTTTTCGGAATACCTGCTCTCCTTGTATTAAAAAAAAACCCAACACGAATTGCAAACTGTGGGGAAAGTTTTACAAAACTGTTAGCACGAGTTTGGGAATGTTTCAATATTAGTTCTGGTACACACGCCCCAAAGAATGACCCCTCCCTCACCCCATCCAGCAACAGACAAAACGGCGTGTTTTTTAGAAGGGCATGAGGCCGATGATGCGGATCTCCTTGTTTACAAACACATTATCTTCGTTCGCAAGGCTTTTTATGGATTGCGGTGGAAAAGTTTTTGGTTTGTTGAAGGAACGCGATGCACGGCATCTTAAATATTAAACCGCACTTCAGAGGACGATGGCTGTAAATTCGAGCAATGCTCTCTTACAGCAATAGCGCACAGTGTAGTTCATTCAAATGTGTGGGGTGCTTTTATTTTACGGAGTTCCCCAAAAGTCGGGCCTCTGGGTTACTTAATTTACTTTGATACTGGCATGAATGTTTCATTAGTAAAACATTTAATCTATTATCATTAATATATCTTCTTTCCTGGTGTAGTTGCCTCCAAATCGGTTGATTTCCATAACTCGACCAAGAACCCTAAACGAATTGAGACAATACATCATTAAATGTTCGAAGATTTCGCCTGTAGCCTTACAAAAAGGCCTACATTCATTTCAAAAGATAATTCGTGCATGTGTTTTTTTTTAAAGTTCATGGAAGTCTGTTTGTACATTTGTTCAAACCCTGTATGTCCTGTCTAATAAGAGTGCATTGAAAAGTGATAGGAATGTAATGGCACATAGATTCAGCATTTTATAAATGTAATTAACATGCATATTGATTTATTCTACCTCTGTAACGAGCATTGTACGTGGTAAAAATCGGTGGTGGCCCAGCGGTTTGCATTGCGTGGCGAATGAGAGTTCGACTCCTAGCCAAGGTCAACATCAATAGCGAAGTGACATCAGGACCAATCCTACCTTTTGCCCCCCCCCCCCATACAACGTGCACTAATCAGTGTGGTGAAGTATAGCTAAACCTCTCACGGTTGGTATATGGGGAATAATGCATTCATTTGCAGATGGAGAAATGGCTCGGGTCTTTTTTTAACTGGACTCATGCCGCGACGCCTGTAGCCACCTAGAGGCTGCTACCATTTATCGTAACATTACAAAAAAAGAGCCGAGTTGTATTTGTCGAATCGTGGCGACTCATCACGTCGCTGGGTTGTGGGAGGGCAATGGTTTGTAAGTGTTTGTGGAGCTAAGCGTTTGGATTCCAACTTCTGACCATGAATTCTGGTGAGGGAAATACAATTCCGTAGGGACCCCAATGTTGAAGAAGATCCCGTGAACATATTTTTCAAGAGCGGACCCAGTGTGCAAATGGGAGTCCGTAGGCTCGCAGCCAACATCGTAAATCAGAAATTACTACGTGATGCATAGGCACATGGTGATATATTAATAATTGGCCTCCGAAACTTCAGTTTCCAGACCCTTTTTGCAAAAAGGGATAATGCGTCTCAAGGGGGAGCAGTGCTGGGTTAACTAAAGGGACACTGTCTTACAAAACCAAGTCAATGTAACTCCTTAAGTCTGATGGAAAACCTTCATATGTGACGGTGCCAGGGGTCTGACGTATCTATCCGTTGATTTTGAATTCGGGATCGTCTTTTCGCGCGGTGCGAGATCGTGCGCGTAAACGCTGGTTCCCACCCAGCGCCGCCTCGGTTGCATGCAACTTGGTTGAACGTGGCTCGTGCATGGCTTTATATAGATGTCTCCACAACCAAGTGGCGAACGGTTGCATGCAACCGTCTGCTACTTTGAAGCAATTTGCTTCAAAGTAGCAGCCGGTTTTGAACATCGATTTTTGTGTCCATATTTAATGGGTTTGAGACCTTCCCCCACCACCACCACCACTACTGCAGCTACGACGGTCCACTATATTTGCCACGTTGTAGAAAAAAATATGGAATAAAATCGCCACCCTGAATCGCAACGTTTCATAAATCGCTGGGTTGGTGAAAGGGGGGGGGGGGGGGGGTGTCAACCCCCACCCCCGCCAACCCCCTCCTCGCACCTCCCTTATGAATAGATGGACATTGATTTCAAAAGCAGGTAAGAGGCTGGGGCGAGACTGAAAAACCTGGTTCTCTGATCGCACAGACAGCCTCCTTGTGTGCGGTGGTGCTTTGAAAACTGGTTCTGTTTTGCATGCTGGCGGGGAGCTCGTCATGCCAAGAAATTCCATCTTGCCCTCTCTGCTTCCCTTGAAATACTGAAGGAAATTCCAATGTGCTGTGCATTAATTACCCGAAAAAGAAGACTCGGGCATGTGGGGGACGATAGCATCTCAAATCTCGCGGGTAGAGAGAAAGCGAGAGATGTTTCTTTCTTAGTTAAACTGCAGAAAATCGTCCCCTTTATCAATTAGATGTCCAGTTAAGGAAACTTGGTGAAAATGTGTTCTTTAGAATGCTGTAAAAAATATATGTAGCTTCGTAGTATGCACATTGTGAGATCCGTATTGTGTTTTTAATATAAATGTGAAGTTCCATATTTGGAACGGATTTTTGTAACTTGATAAGGTCATGCAGATTGTAAGGTCTTTACTTACTATTTAATTTTGCAATGGGGGTGCAAAGTGGTTGCACTAGCTCGTACTGCTTTGAACTCCGATGCCACGGCTAGCTGTGGGTGAGGTAACATCGGTGACTTTACCACTCCTTTTCACCAATACACACGCATACCGGTGTGGTGAAATATGGTCGGACAACCCCCCCCCCCCCCCCCATGGCTGACATTGCATGGGGTGGGGAGATCTCCATCCAGCAGTGGATTGACAATTAGCTAAACAATATTATACACTTCTGCTTTGACTCAATCTGCGAGTGTAGTCCCTGCAGGCTTTGAGACTTAGAATTTAAGCCCGACGGATTGGATCGATGGCACTTGAATTTTCAATTGCATATATTCTCCAAAAACCCTTTTTTAACAGTCTCCCCCACCCACCCACCCACGTGTTCGCATTACATTGTCCCCGGCCGACAGGGCACGGGTCTCCGGCGCTCGCGTCCCGTTCGACGCATGAATAATGAACTAAATTGATGTCCCCAGCAATCGAGTCCGGTGTTTATAACAGAGATTGGGAGGTGGGGAAGCGATGGGGGTGGGGTTCGCCATGAATTATTCACCGGGGCAATTTACGCCGGCATTGCGGGGAGGGGGGGGGTAACGGGTGCGGTGTTGACGTGCTCGCTATATAACATCACTTGCTCCTACGACGATGGCCCACCAATGCCACCAGGCATTCTAAAATCTGCGATGCATCCATCACGTGAAGCCGTAGCGCTTGTACTTGCCCCTACGTCGTGGTGTTAACGTTCAGCTCTGAGTTGTATGCCGTCGAGTGTAGGGTTGTGTGTGTGTGTGATGCGTGTAGGGGAAATCGGTCCTGGGCCCTCCCTGAGGTCAACTCTGCCTCCCAAATGACTACCTGTTGCGGTGTCCCTCCCCCAGTGGCGATGTGCCGGCCACGCCACCCCCTCGTGTTGCCACTCTGGCCTTCATCGGTGTGCCGCTCCCTTAACTGCACTTGGCCCATCAGCCTGTGCAGGCTATACGGGGGGGGGGCTTTGGAGCGGTAGTGCAGTGCTTAGCACTGGCGAGATGGGCTTGGCCAGGTGTGGTGCTGGTCGATCTCCACCCCCTCTCGTTTGCCTTTTTTTGGCTTTTTAATAGGAACTTGCTAACAGCACTCAAACCAACAGTCGTCTGTGTGGCTACACAGAGGATCTTTGTCTTTGAGCATGTGTGTGTTTGGAGAGCCAGGTGAGCTCACTGCATTACAATCGTGGCAACCCGGCATCAATGCCTGCCCCACGCCCAGGGGCGCACACAGTTTGGCTTCGGAGTGTAATCTGTGCCTCCCAGAAGTCAACTCAACCTAAAATAAGAACGCGGCATGGTGCGAGGGAACCGATTTGCTACTTGTGACAGCAAAGCAACTGGGTGTGTCATTGAACATAACCATGCCACTTTACCATTCTCGCCTCGCAGTATTTGCACCAGCAGTGTGTATTCTGCTGCAATAGAGGGGATTTCGCTGTTGAGCGTTTTTATTTTATTTCGTGGCCCATGAGAATTCTTATCGGTGTTACGAAGAACCACGACGGGTGCTGGTAACTGACCAAAGGAATGGATAAAATATGCCAAGGTGGCAGTACCCTCCTAAAATGACCTGGATAAAATCAATTCTGATGTCACCGTTTCTTTTCTACACGCAAAGCAGGATGTCTAAACCATGTCCTTCCCCACCCCCCCCCCCACCCCCTTAGTTCCAATCGTGCTGTCGGCAGCGTGATGCTATGCGACCCACAATTCCATTCACAACTCTACAGCTAGCCGTGCATCGCCATGTGTTTTGGGGAACAGCCCTGGCCAATGACGTTGCAGGACTACTTCTGTGAAGGCCCGCTGATTTTGATCTCGTTCTCACCTAGGGGCACGCTTGTTAATGCCCTACAGGATGTTGTTCATCGCTGGTGTGCAGTCATTGGTGATCCAGGCGAAGATTCAACTCGCTACACTGGAACTTGGTTTGAATTGTGGATTCAAGCCCAGTATCTCAGCTGTGCTGGCTCTGTGCTCTGACCTCAAACCACCCAGGGTACCCCTTGAAAAGTTAGGATTTTGATCATGGCTGCTGCTTCGTTCGTACATGTTGAACTTCTTTCACATCGTACATGGCCAACCGTGGGTCAGTGGGTGAGATGAGTGTATGTGTGAACTTCTTTTGCACTCTACGTAGCCAACCGTGCTAATGGGAGGTAAGGGAAGGACATCCAACTAAACACAAATCGGTTGTAAAGAAAAATGAGTTTTTTTTTTTAAATCTTCAAGTTGCAAACTGGAGAACACCAGTTTGCAACTTGTTGGCCGGCTATCTACGCTGTATTGTATTATATTCCTCTCTGTCTCTGCTTCTTCTCTCTACTTTTATTTCTGTCTTTGTGTCTCCGTGTGTCTTATCTCTCTCTCAAATTTCACACTTACCTTATTTAGCTATCTTTGAAATTACGTAATCAACCAGACCATGCGTTAATTGTGTTTTGACCGACCCTCTGTGTTGCATTATATTGTTTCCAAGTTTTACTAAATCTTGTTCGATTTAGTGTGCTTCTCCATCTCTCTTTGTCTCCCCAACATGCTAAGGCCTCGGCACAGAGACCCTGTCTCTCTGTGTCCCATACGTTGTGTCTCTCTTTGTGTCTCTGTGTTAACTCCCTCTACTTAGGTGTCTGTATATATGTCTGCGGTTCTGTTTCCTCTCTCTCTTAAATTTAGCTCTTCTGTGTGCCTGATGATGATGATGATTGCTTGCGTTGCAATCGAAATGTAGTATGCTTTTATGTAATTGTATTATTTCTTATTTCTACGCGACTTTACCGAAAAACCAAAGAGTTATTCCTGCGGTCACCAAAGTACCAAATCAAGTTTTGGAGAACACCATTTTGGGCTGGGTGGCAAGAGTGGGGGTGGGTGACGCATGCGGCTGTGTGTGGGTGGACTGGGGAAGGAAGCTGAAAGTAACATTCAAAAAATGCATTACAATTTGAATTGAAAACAAACACATCCGAGCGTGATTTATAGTTAGAATTTGGGCACATGGGGGAAATACATTTTTAAACTCGTACTGTACAACGCGGCTGAAAATGCATTGCATTTTATGCTGTCGGGTTTTTAGGAAGTTGGATCGCTATCGTTTGAGTGTTTACAGGCCACGTCTCGTAATCGTGCGAGGGTAATATTTTGGAGGGAAAGCACTCCGGTGTTTAGAAGTAGTAATAATTTGTACAACCGAGAAGGGATTGGTAACTGCATTGGGGAAGGGGGGGGGCTTCATCCGACAGTAACCGCTTCTGATAATAATGAATGTACTATCTGTGCCAGAGTTTGTCTAAAATGGAAGTGACCTGAAGGACCGGCCCAAGCAAAGTCGTTTTTTTTTTACCCCTCCGTGGTTATTTTTAAATCACGTCTGGTAGTGATGATGATAGGAGTGGTGAGCAGAAAACAATCGCTGACCCCCCCTCATTCCCTCCACACCTCCTTTCACTTTTGTAACTCTTACCTTCTCCCACCGTAAGAACCTACGGCCCTCACTGCTCGCAAGTCCGTACGTGAGTGGGACAGTGAGCGAGCCCCCCACCCCCCCCCCCCCCACCAATCTTCTCTCCTCTTCCCTGAGCCCAGGAGCACCGTGTTCGGACCCCCCCCCCCCGTGCCGGATCATCCTAGTAGCGAAAGTGCCTATAAATGCTACAGGCCCCGCATTTTCAAGGGCTAAATGCTTTCAAGCTATCAATTCCGGTTCAGCGACTCTGCACTTGCTCTATTACTATAGTACTATACTGCTTTCAACTTTTATGAACGACTGGGTGTTTAAGGTTAGCGATTTGTCGTATTATCTGGCTGTATAGCAAATGAAAAAATACAATTACTTTACTATGCAAGTAAATTTTTTTTTTTAAATATATTTTTTATTTAGGGTCCCTTTATAACATGCTACAGGCCCTACACTAGCTTCATCCGACACTGCCCTCCCCTCCCCTTCCTTTTTACTATTTGTGCCTTTATGTCTGGTCTCTTGCAAAAATAAATCGCAAAAAATGATCACCGGCATTGAAGACTGACAAGTGTTTTTTTTATGCATTGAAGGGCAGCCGACTTGCTCCGCCTAATAGTGTCCAGGCTTTTTTATCCCACACCCCGTGAGAGGTCGTCATCGTCGTCTTACATTTTGGAGCCAAGCTGTAAAGTAGCCGTCCTTGTAAAATTTTCCAATTCTCGGAATGGGTGCTCCCCCCCCCCCCCCCCCTGCATCTCGTTTCTTGTACCCTTCTACCGTCCTTCCAAGAGCCCTGCACCTCCTGTCGGCTCGGTTCCTCCTCCTCCCCCCCCCCTCTGGATACCGACCCCCCCCACCACTTCCCCTCTCCATTTCCCCCCCCATCAGTTGGAGGGAAGCAATCGCGTGTATATATTGTTAACAAGAATTAAAGTCTGCTTTGAGGTTAGGTTACTTGTTAAAAAAAATGTGCCGTTTTTTTTTGGCGAGCAAGAACAATCCTGGAAGTTGACCTGATTTTTTTTTTTGTTTAAGCCAATTTTTTTTTAAATGATCCGATTCTCTTCCGCATTGGCCGCCCCCCTGGCATCGCAGTTGTTATTTCCGATGGCACCTCGGGCATTTGACTCTCCCTGCCAGTGAGGTGAGGTGCTCCCTTGGCGAAGCTATCTGCACGGGCCACTCAACGAGAACCGTGCAGCCCGGTTTGTGCTCACTTGGCCCGGTAAGGCTGTTTAAGGAACTTGAGCAAAGTCCATTTTGCCTGGGTTCATAAACCGGGGCCAGCCTGCTTTTTCTAAAATGGTCTTTTGTGCTTCTTGTTCCTCAAAGCAATTTGTCGAAAGCAAATCACTTGTCACGCGGTCGCTTTTTATTCACGAGTGACCTCTTGTCACTCCGGACACGCAAGGAAGCTGCTAGGAGCCAGTTCTGATAAGCGTGGGCCCTTATTTAGGTTTCTGAACCATTCAGATTTTTTTTCTACCTCCCTCCAGATTTCTCTAGATTTTATCGGATTTTTGGTCCAGCTTTTACTTGGATATTTCAAGTATCTCCGCGTTGAGTTGAACACCTCCACGGACGTGAATGGTAAACGCCTCCTAAACATGGCAGCAACCACGTGCTGCTTTAGAACCCTTTCCCGTTTTGAGACACTTGCAAGTTGCAGGGTGATTCCCATTCACCGCCGAACCTCAGAACGTGCAAGTGGTTCAGCGTTAATTTTATTTGGCGAGGCAAGGCACCGTTGTTTTAATACGTTGTACTCGCCGCAGAGAACTGTGGTGACACGACTGCACTCTATGATAGCTGGAGCCAAAATGTGCCACACGCCCTCCCGCGCATGGCCTTGTGGGAGCCTCGGTGGACGTCTGGAATCGGAAGAAAAACCGATGTATGCGTACGTCATCGGAATGGGAAAAGGTTAATATTTGGGTGATCCTGCTGAATTCCATCTTTTAAATTGAAATGTCCTTTCAACAGAACAGCCACCCTTGTGATGAAGGTGCCACTCCCGTCATACCACAGCCTTTTCGAGAACCACTTTGTGATTGGTCATTTACGTGTGGTAGTCGAGTATACAATACTTTATTCTTGTTACAGATGCACGGATTTCGAAATATTCTTCGTCGATATGTCAGGCAAAAATAACCGTTGCTAAGACATCCCAAAGACAAATTTGTAGACGATCGGACTCGTAGCCATTTCATGAACTATTTTTTTTTTATACCAGAACCCAATGACAAACCACCCATGAGGCGTCTGCTTGGCTCCATGGTTACTGCCCGCGGTGGAACAATGAAGCCGGCACTTCGGGGAGAGCGAGGAGAGGAGCAAGCCTGCGTCTGAAATCTGGCCAAGCCCGCATGTGTTTTTTCAACTGGGTTCCCAAGTTGACCGACGTAATCAATGGGAGGAGGGTCTGTGTTGACGCAAGTCGCCAATGACTACACGTGTTGACACCAAAAAAAGCGCTCGCTCCTTTCTCATCACTTTTTGCTTCATTTTTGGCGTGGGCCAAATTCGGAAGGAATATTTTTTTTAATTTACATGGAATTGGATTAAATGCATGTAGTTGGATGGCTGTAATTGCATGTGTGACCTTTTCGCACCGTACGTAGCCAATGGTGCAAATATTGATTTTACAGAAATTGGTCGTCAGAGAGGTGACGTTCCCATCTGCTGTTAAGCGTAAGTCCTTAGTTCATAAGTCCAGAATATCATGGAGTTAACTATGTGTACCTGCTTATAAACCAGATACATCTGGAGGTGTTTAAAGTTTATTTTATTTTAAACAAGTTAACGCGGCACCAGGATGAGTCTCCTTTGCAAGAGTAACCTTTGGAACATTAGCAGGGGGGAATATATTTGCTACGTGCATAAACCCAATTTGTGTAATTTGCGGTGTCATTGAAATTCAGCAATTTTGGACCCTGACGCCATGCAGTGCGCACACATGGCCTACACTCGCGACTGACATGAGGGGGTGGGGGGTTCTTTACCGTCCATTGTGTGAAGCAGATGGCGCATTACAATGGTTTTTACGCCCCCAGTAATAATCAGGGCAGCCTCTGCGACAGTTGTGCACGTGGAACAGCGGCGCGGAGGTTCGTGCACCTGCCTGTGAACACAGCGACCCGAGTTCAATCGACGGCGACGGCCGATGTCAGGTGGTGTGGCCTGTTATCCGAACTGGTCCTGTGCCCCTCTTTACAATCTGTAACATTGACGAGCATGGAAAAGTATGGTCAACCCCCCCCCCCCCACCATGACCGAAACGGCATGGAGAGGCCTTCACCCAGGAAATCTGTGATGCCGTCCATTAAAATTGTATTCTTCCAGGGAACTTTCCCTGATGCAATGTGGCACCCATCTTTGCTGGTCCAAACAGTCTTTCTGAAATTCTGTCACCATTTGCAACCGAATATAACTCAAACAGCTCGAAGGCTGGTGAAGTTGTTGATCCGTAATAGGCTAACATTCTGACCAGATGTGTACAATCTGCCCTCCAGTAACGCGGTAGATGCGTTCCTGAAGACCGCCGCATTATAAAAAAAAATCTCATAATAAATAATCTATAACATGGGGGCAAAGCAGTCGGTGATAACACACGTGTGAGATGCATATGCAGGCTGAACATGACTGGGGTGCGTGGGTAGCATCTCGCAGGATGCCGGCTTCTGCGAGGGCTACGCCGAAGCAGCCGCACGACCGCTTAGTCCTCGTGCAACCGTAGTTCCATTCACTAAATCGCGTTATCCAACCCGCGCCCGCTGTTTATAAAAAAAAGATGTTCCCTCGTACGTTGATGGCGTTTACAATCAATTCGCGTTATGAAAACATGCGGCGTTTACAGGGAGAGCAAAACTGTATTTTAAAAAATATATATTTTCTTGTTGTACCTTCGCCACCTGAGCGTGGAGCTGTGTGAAGCGAAACAGAAGCTGTAGCCTAGCGAGGGGGGCATCACAGGAGCACAACACGAGCAACCCCCGGAGGGTTTTGGACGCTGCCGCTCTGCGTGCCTCCTCCTGTTTGCTGGGAATTTTGCCGCTTTGACTTTTCCAGCACTGGCTCGGCGGAGGAAGCCATGGCCGCGTTTCCCCCGGGACCAATTGCATAACGTTGCTGCCGCTTGCCAACTAAAGAAACCCGCATCGGTCAAGGGTTTCTCTATGCTTGCGAATCTCTCTCTCTCTCTCTCGTGCCCTCTCAAGGTCGGGCATGTCCCGCTGCCGCTTGAGTTTACGAGGAGGTGCCTAGAGCAAATCTATGGGTAAAGAGGGGTATCTAATGCTCAAAGCCAGTATAGGTAAGATACCTGTTTTTGAGGTAGCTTGGGACGGAGAAGGGGGGGGCCCTTGCCGATTTAACATCTGGCAGTTCACACCAGCATTGGTTCAAGCGGGCCTGGCTGCTGATGAGACGCTGAATGTCAACCGCCTCCAGAGTTTCATTTGACCTGAACCAGTGCTGCTGAAATTGTGTAGCTGAATAGCCGTATGAGAATATATATATAATTTACTTTTAATGTGGAGAGGGAAAATCTGGGACGGGGGGAGATGTTATGTCTGCTCGTTTTTATTTTGTTTCTTGCAAGTGCTGAAAAATCCGGGGTTATGTGGTGAGGTTCAGAAGCTTGGATGTTCTCCAGAAAACCATCGTCTGAGTATTTCTGTAAAATGTTTTTATTAGTGTTTAAGTCCATGGCAAAGAGCAGTGGATTAAACCTACGAATTCGGCTCTTGGGGTTTTTTTCCCCCCAACACGGCCGTAGTAAACATTTTAATTGGATTTTTGCACACTGAAGAATGTGGGTTTCAGTGCTCTTTTCTCCTCCCAGTCCCTTGGCATGCTGGGACACTGAAGGCGAGGGGGGGGGGCATGATAATTTTCATCACCGTTTCCATCACAGAAACCTCCTTGCCCGATATTTTGTACGGTGCATGATTTTAAGAAATATATATATATTTTTCCGGGTTCTAACTCATTGCAGCAACATCAGCAACAAAAGAAACAATGTAATATAAGTCATCTGGTATACAAGGGAATGTATGCGATTATTGTGACCAAATTTTTTTTTGAACTGATGCGGTTTGATTACACAAGTGTTTTTTCCCATGGACCATTCATAGGAAACAATGTTTGTGCCCCAGCAAAATGTAATTAGAAATTGTGCAAACTTTCCATCCAAAGAGTTGACACGAGGCGGGTTCTTCAGCAATGAGAGATTTAGACGTTATTTTGCTCAGCCTGACATTCAGAACAAAGTCTTGCGCTAGAGTAATTGGGTGACAATGTTGAAACTCTGTTCGGTATATTGTAAAACTGGTCAGGTGTTAGTGTGCAAGTCTGCGATTTCTTGACTTTGAATATTGAATGAGCAAATGCTACAGATGTTTCCATATATTGACACCAATTTGTAGAACCAAAAAAAGTGCCGCCTTTATCTCGAGTATAGCAAGATTCTTGATGATCATTGCTTTTCTTTGCACGCTTCAATTTCTTACTTAAGGCAAACGAGGTACTGCACTTAGAACAGTAATTGGTATCTCTTTTGGATACTCTTTGGGGCCTCTCCCTGGGTATCTAAATAATTAGAAGCACCGTTGTATACACATTATTATTATCAATCCTATTTATTGGTAGGGGGTGTAATCGTTAAAGTTGTGATTTTCGATTCATGAATCCTTTCATCACGAAGCCACATCTTCCCCCCATTTCCTCGGCTCGCAATGCAACCACCGCACAGCACCTGTAGACCATGGCCTTCAATTAATCTCTCTGGATCGTGAGAGGTTATTGATTGCTGGGGGCGGAGACGTGGGTGGGGGCTACATCCAGCAGCGGATTGCCATTGTCATCATGATGATTTTCAGTCGTCAAAGGCTGCAGCAAGCTACGCCGCCGATGAAGCCGATTTTCTCTCTTTGCCGCGGCGGCGACTGCAGATGATTGGAGAGGGTTTTCGCGTGCTCTGTGATGGGGTGGTATGATGGGCAGTGGTGCAGTGCGGGTGGCGGGTGGTGACTGGACTAGGGGGAGGGGGGAGATGCGGTCGGTGCGGTGGTGGGGGTGGGCCGTGAGGCTGGGACAGGAGGAAACCTGGGGTTTCCTGCAGCGGGCACGACGCAGCCTCCTCTCCTTCCCTCCCTCCGCGCCCTGTCTGCCGCCCGTCTCGCCCCACGTCACGGCGTGTGCACGCGCACACGAGCGCACACGGACAAAGATTCCCCCGTATAGCCTGAACGGGAGACTGTTGGAGCAAGGCGCTGTCGGTGAGCACCAGATGAAGGCTGGCACGGCACACGAGGTGGGGGGCGGGGAGGGGGTGACCAACGCCATAACCGGCCGTATTTGTCTCCCCATTGGCAATGTTTTACACGCTGCACCCGGTGCTCATTTTGAGGCCGAGTCGACCTAGCGGAGGCCCAGAAACTGTTAAGATAATTCCTTACCTGGCCGTTGGCCATGAGCGGGAATCGAACTCGGGTAGCTGGGTTCATCTGCTACACTACTGCCCCCCCCCCCATCAACATTTTATCCACGCATCTACACGCGCACACACGCGGAGGCCTTGCGCGTCTGCGGGTTATTATGACTGCACGCATTTTCCTTCCAAGTGCATATTTATTTTTATTTATTTAATTTAGTTATTTTCTCGGTGGATTTTTGGTGGCGGCAGCTGTGCCTTTTTAGTTGCGAGGTGCAGCTTGCATTTCTCGCAAAACAGCACTTTGCCCCGACCCAGTCTGGTCAAGGCTTACAGGGGAGATGTTTTGACAATGTCTCGTAATAAATTGGTTTTTTGATTTGAAGGTTGCTTGGCTATAATGTGGCTTCTGTAAAAAAAAAAAATCCTTGAGCATAATACACTAGATACTGACGCCTCTTAAAATATAAACATAATTAAATCCCGTGTAAAATTGATGGACTGCTTTGGCAATAGTTGTTTGGGCAGAGAAATTGATGTCAGTTCTAGTAATATTACGTAGATTCTTGTGATTATGCCGGGAGAGCTCCCAGTGGCTCCCCTGAGATTATTTTAAGAACTGGTTAAGCTCCCAGGATGTCCAGCGAAACGTCAGACGGACATCGTGCCAACAGACACGCAGGACAACTTGAACACGCGGAAGATCAACGTGTGTACGTAGGTTGTTTTGAAGTGCTGTTGGCGAGCGACTATTAATTATCTCCTGTTCCGACAAGTCGGCAAGATGCATGCAGGGTGGGGGTCCCGTTCACCGCCGAATTTCGCAACGTGCGAGCGGTTCGCCGTTAACTTTATTTGGAGGCGTAGCGCCATTGTAGCCACACCAACCCTGCGCCGTGATAGCCGGCGCCAAACTGTCGCACGGCCTTGTGGGAGCCTCGGTGTACCTAATAAAGAAACGTCACTGATGACGTACATATATATGAACGTCATCGTACGTATACGTCGTCGGAACTGGATAGAGTTAAGGCTAGCTCGACGCACCGGGTGGGGGGGGAGGGGGAGGTGTTGAGAACCACGCACAGGGCCACTTTTGTCTCCCCCCCCACCCCCCACCACAACAATGGCGTTTACATGCCGCACCAGATCCTCTGTTTAAAGCTGCGAGGACACACCTGCTGGAGGCCCCCGTAACAAGTTTAGGTAATCCATCACTGGGGTTTGGAGCTTCATGCGTGAACCACCTAATGATGATAAAGTCCCCCCCCCCCCCCCCATATAGCCTCGACAGACAGTTGGGGCAAGTGCGGCTCGGCACACGCCGTTGTGTGGACACGTGCACGCACACGCATTATGCAAGCGTAAGCGTTAAAGGTTAAACTAATAATACCTCGTGATGCACATGTAGCAACCAGTGCCCGCTTTCTTTTGAAGGTGAAAGAAATGGGTGGGGGGGGAATCAATTTTGCAGACTAAATCGAGTAATCCTCACGGCGGGTTTAGCCTGTGGAAGCGCCTTTTTTTATTTAACGCTTTTGAGTGGTCGTTGTGCACCAACTCCTAACCTGAGCAACCGAATGTCCACGCACGTGTAGTGAGAGCCCACACCACCATGAGGGGGGTCTGTATCCTAACTGCAAATAGTGATGGATGGGGGTTGCTCCACCCTACTTAATGGCTCGCACGGTGGACTTGCTATCCCCGAGGTCGCTGGTTCCATCTCTCGGTTTGGCAGTCGAAGCAATGGTGCAAGTAACTTAAATCCAACTTCCCCTCCCCCCCTCCTGCCACCACCTCTGTCCACCTTGAATTGTAAACCGGAACACAGATGGTCAGCGGGTTGCCTGAGGTGTAGTAATGTTGTGGATATACTCCCCACACTTGTAAGAGGCGGCAGGCCAAATGTATCTTCTCGGAGCTCGCGTGAGGGTGGAGAGGTCCATCTGCCAGCGCTGCCGTGAACCGGCAATTGCAGGGCAGAGCCTTCACCTTTGACCCATTTTACTCATGGATGGGGCCCCATGTGGCAGAGCCCCTGAAGAACAAAAAGGAGCTTCTCTTGCCGACTAAAACGTGTCTTTGTCTTGTTCTCAACACCATCCGATATGTGTGAAATTCCCACAATTGGAGTTCGTGTAGGGGTATTTTTTTCATCGGTTTGCTTTTGCCGACCAAAAGGTTCTGAGCAATATAATTGATTTATTGTGCGATTTCTAATTGATCGCGTTGGTTTAACTGGTTTAAAAATTTGTTCTGCGGTTTTGGGACCTAATTTTGTGCATATTTTCTACAAACGATGGTTCCTCCAATCGCCTTTCATGGGATTCCAGCGTGTTCCACGCATTAATACTATTCCAGTAATCAATTTTTTAAAAAAATTGCTTCTGAAATGTGTTTTATAAGATGGAATTTAGCATCTGTTAAGATCTGTCCAATCCCAGTATACAATTTTAGTCGAAATATTTTATTACATCAAGATTCTTGACGGGGGTGGTTGGGAATGCATAAGTTTTTTTTTTTAAATATACGCGTGCTATGAATAAAAGGCAATTTGCCTGAAACATCGCCTGTTATACACTTTAAACGTCGCCGCGGTGTTATCCAAATGTGAGCTTTGTGTCCTTTGTGCTTGTGGCAACCGCTGCCAATGCGCAGTATGGCCCAAAAAAAAATAACTTCAAATATAATAATAACATCGGCGGAGGCCAGGACACTGCATTGTTGTCCACTAGTTGGTGGTCTTATGGTGCGTTGTTTTTTTTACAATCTAGCGATAACATCAACCCACATTCCTTCCTGTGGGGAGCCTGTCTGGATTTTAAAATATATATATGTTGCCTGCAGTTTATGACAGAGGCCATCGAATTGCATTTTGAGTTTTGCAAGTAATGTGACCCACTCTGAACTCTGCGTGTTGGAGCGTGTATAAATATATTTTGTATATATAATGAAGCGGAGACACTAGATAATATATTTACATAATGAAGCGGAGATGCTGGAACAGCCATGGAGAATATCTTATGGTTTAGACCAAACTTCTCCCGTCGGAAGTTTTGTGATTCCTTTTGGGCAAATGCAACGCGACTTTGTTTTTACAATGTGCAGGGTTTTTTGTTTGCAAATAACGTTGTGACTAATGCCAACGATGGATAACGCTGGTTGCTGGTTAAGAAGTTTAGCAATTGATTAGGAGTTGCTAATTAAACTTGCATTTGTTATCACATTTGAATATTCCTCGTTTACTTGCCTCCAATTTGCACTCCTAATACAAGGGGGTAAACTTCACATTCTTAATGGCACTTATAATTCTCACTGAACTATGCACGAAATGTTTACTGCATCGGTGCTCAAAATAATACTTAATTTATACAACCTGCAAGGAATTGGTCATGGAAAGAGTCAGCCCTAGGCTCGATATGAACTCTCGGTTGACGATGGAAAGTTCAACTGCTCTAACAAATCCATGTTATCATTGAGTGCTGATCGGCGTATTTTAATGTACATTTTTATTGTAAACTTTCCCCAATATTAATCCCATTCTGCACAATCGTCGTCCAGTCCATGAGACATCCACTGGATCTCTCAGGACAGTGCAACTCTCTCCATGCTAGACGAGCCGCCCACGGAAGCGGGATATCGCAGAACTACTTGTGGACATCGGTTCAAGAGCGAGGAGAACCGATCCCATACGGTACCAGGCAACCACTCTCCCGCCGCTCCACATAATGTGGGGTTAACGCGCGTCGCATGACCGTCCGGCGTGGTGGTGCTCTTCCCGTGCAGTCCTTTGGTGGCTGGGCTGACACCAATCAACGTGCACTCCACCTTGAAGAACCCCAGTTTAATCGCAGATAGCCGAGACCTGTATTCAAAATCAAGATCTTGGCGCTCTGACTTTTAAGCCACCCAGTCACCTCCTCTTGGATTTATTTTTTTAAACGGCCACTTGAAACAAGACTTGTGTTTTGCTGCTTCTTGGTGTGGTGTGATGGGCTTAAACGTTTTTGATTTTCTCTGAAACTCCCTCCCCTTTCCCTCTCCCTGCCCCTGTCCCATTGTAAAACTCAAGCTGCTTAATTTTTCCAGGTAAGGCCCACTGAGCTATGGAGCTCCTTTCAGAAGCAACCTGGCCACAAATGATAGGCCAACGAGAAGTGGCTTATGACGTGGAAATTTAAATCGGAAGAATACTCAACCCATGTTGGATTCTAAATGCGTAAAGAAATCGAGGGACCGCTGGTGAAAAAATCCACACGACTAACGGGGGAGATACAACAGGCGTTGTCTGGGCTGGTGACCTCCTGCATACCAGGCGAGGTAGTTAACATCTCGCCACGGTGGTGTAATCTGACTTGCGCAAGGCGTGCGCTTATTAACCGCACCGGCCACTTTCTCGTCGGGGCCCCGTTGTTGTGTTCTTTTCAAGAGTGCACAGCGACCAAAAAGCAGATGGCCGTCTTGTCTAGACCACAGCCGAGAGCACAGATTGAACCCCCCTTCACCCCCGCCCACTCGCCCACCCCCAACTCTTCGTAAGCCGGCAGAACGAGACCTCATTGACGTCCCAGACCAGGGGCGCGTTGTGAATCAAAGCTGCTTTGTGTTCAACGCTCATTCAGTGCTTCGGCTCCCGCCTGACGGCACGTGTGCGCGCACGCACGCACGCTCCGTACCGTTCCTATAAACAACATTGCAGCAATAAACAACCCTGCCGTAAAGTCTTCCCCCCCCCCATCCGTGCTGTTTACATTTTTTTATGTGGATTTTTACAACGGCGTTTTTTTATTTGCTCGTTTGCCTTCCATTTGACGGGTTTTTTTTGTATAAAAGTTGGTAAAGTTTTTTTTCGGGGATGTGTGTGTGTGATGTGTGCAGGGCTCTGTATGAAAATGATCCATCTCTTATCCGTTAGGATCGATAAGGACAAACCATGCTGTACCTTAGAAGGGACTGGAACCTTTTAATAATGATGCTGAAGTCATGTCGACCACACGGAAGTCGTACATCTCTGCACCGCTCGTACAAGTGCATTGATAACTAAACAAATTGAGGCCTGTGTGCCTTTTGCCCCCCCCCCGCCCCCCTTCAGGCAAACAAGACACCGTCAATCGCCTTTCGACATTTGTACGGTGCGAGCGTCTCCGATTTTGAAAAATGTCACTAACGTGCACAGAAACGCGAGGCGTGTGACCCAGTAAACGTTCCAACTGAGGGAGGAGCACGACACGGCAAAAGCCCATCCATCAGAAGTGAAAATGAGCAACCGGGAACCACCGTGCAAAGTGAATCCCGCTGTTCCACGTGTGTGCCGTTGCAACGGGAACACATACCACGTGTTCCTGACCCAAAAAATGTAAAACGTTAAAAGGGGCTTCCACTCGAGGGATCTCCCCCAGAAGGAAAAACTCCCTCCCTAGGAGAGCAAATTGGCCTAATCTTCCACACCGGCCAGACGTTTAGAAAGAGGTGAACTTGCCCACGACTTTGCCGATGTACTAACCGCGCTGCGTGGATTGAGGGGGGAGAGCAGGGGGGGGGGTTGTAATGAAGTAACTCTCCTGCCCATTTGCTTCACCCCGTGTCATGCCTTGGACAAACAAACATTACGTGGTGCCCCGCGAGATCGTGCGTTTTGACGACGCGTCCATGAATGCGTACAAATGCGTACGTTTTGTTTTTTAAATGAAGTCTGAACTCGTGTTTTGTTTATTTCTGCTCCCCCCCCACCACCACCCCCTTTGTGTCGTGCAGCCGAGCCGTTGCCTCTGATGGACCTGGCACGGAGGTCCGTACGGGCGGCCATGGGGAAAGATCGTCTCCACGAAATAGAATCCCTTCCGCTGCCCCCGGCGCTCAAGTCCTACCTCCAGTACCACTGAGGGGAGGGAAGACGCGGCGGCGGCGGCGGCTGCCATTGTGCTCGATGTTGAGGAGTTTGGCGGTAGTGGTGGTGGTGGTTGTTGTGAAGGACCGTGGCCGCCTCTGCCCGGCGTCACGTCGCGCCCGTTCTGCAGGTCTCGGCCACGGCCGCGTTCGTTCGCAAACGCAAAGACAACCAACAACGCAACTGTGCTCTCGGTCCCCCCACACCCACACCCACACACCCCCCTTTGACTAAGAAAACAAAAAAAGGAGGAATGCACACGACGACGTTCCACGAACCGACCGTTTCTGCTCCTTAGCCGATGTCTTGTCGAGCAATGTTCTTTAATTTATCTCGCGACCCAGACAAAATCCCGAAGTTGTGCCAAGATCACCATGACAACCTTGCTCGACAAAGACACCCACACCGCACAATGTGTACAGTACCTTTTTTTGTATCTTCGCAGAAAATTCTGGACATGCGGCGTTCCTTTTATTTTTTGGGGGGGCCTTTGCTCTACTGTGTGGCCGGAGGTCTGGAAGCAGGAATTTTGGGACCGAGAACAAGCCGTGCAGTTTTTTTTTCTCACGTGTAAAATTAAGTAAAACCACGGTTGTTTAAGGGAAGCGAGAGGAGAAAGGAGAAGACGGGGAGATATTGAACGCTGCAGCCAGCCAACCCAACCGCGCGTTTGCTATGGGGGGCTTGGATGCGGATGGGGCTGCAAGGATTGAGGGTTCAACTTGAAATTAGTCCGTTATTGTTGCCGACGTTGTTGATCAGGCATTACACCTCCTCATCCTAACACTGAACGCAAAATTGAATGTGAACAGAGAGAACGTCATGGTTACCGCATTGTATCCCACTCTCCCCTACATGGCCAGGATGCGATGCTGTGTTATCCTAATTTTATATATTTCTCTGTGGCCATTAATCAATCGAGGCAATGTGCTGGAACAACATTGCCGACGAATGGTATATACTGAACTGATCAATTTATCATAAACATGCTGCTTCCTAATGATATTGTTTAGGTTTTCTGATTAGTTCTACATCGTTGATCTTGACACCCTTGGTGTGTGTTGAGGGGGGGGGGGGAGGGTGCGTGTGGGTCTCATGTCTATAGATTTATTTTGGTGGTTTCTTATAAAGACGCGAAAGCTTTTTAATTTTGACAATTGCAGCAATGTGAGCAGAGCCTCCAACCCCTGGCTTGCCAGCGTTGTTGTGAAGTTGCCATGCAGTGAAATTTCCATTTCTCCCCTTTTTTTGTTACTTTAAATTTCGTCTTTCCACCTCCCTCGTGAACCCTGACCATCACTTCTCTTCTACATCTCTCTCGTTTGTCCCTTTTATCTGCCCCCCCCCCCAAAACCCATTTTTGACAACATTCTGCGGTTTTGCAGAACGACTTTAATGGTGTATTTTTTTTAAGCAAGGACGCAACATCTTAATAGTAGGGTGGTGCATCGGAATTGTGCGTGGACGCTCCGTGCTGGACAAACGGAAAGCTTCATGTTTACTCCAGGCCCCCCCACCAACCTCCCACCCCCACCATGACTTGATGCTGAGTGGGTGAAGCTACCCGTGCATTTATACGCTTGTAACTTAATTTAGCTTTTGTTTAATTTTTATTCGGATGTGTGAGAGCGTGCCGTGAGTGTGTAATGGGTGCGTGTTTTTTTTGTTTGAGAGGTGGCTTTTTTTCCCCAAGTGCAATATTTGTGGTGCATGCTATATAGATGGTTGACTGGCAAGTGTGTAGGGAGAGAGGGGGAAGAGAGAGAGGTGGAGTTTATCGAGGAATGTGCGCGATACATCGTACTTAGGCACTCTCGTCGTGAAGAGATTTCCACCGGAACACGGTTGAGGATTTCGCTTTGGGCGGGGGGAGGGGGGGTTCCTTTGCTTCATTTCAAATTTTCATCCAAACCTCCCTGAATGTCGTTCATCTTGAGGTAAAATCCCAGGTAGAATTATTTTTGTAATTTATTTTTTCACCAACGGCAAACTTAGGTCTCCCGCGCGCTACTGATTAGTGGGGTGTTTTTATTTCAATGAGATGCTTTTTTTTATGTTCCTTTTTTCCCTCCCCCAATTTGGGATGCCCTTTTTATGTACATATCTCGGTGACTTTCAAACCGTAGCCATAAATGGAAATGTATTAAAACACCACGTTTAGCGAGAGATCGGTCTGGATTTACCGTAAAGACCTCATTTTCCCACTTTTCAAAAATAGAAATAAAAAATACGATGTTGGTACCTGGCGAGGAAAGAGTGCTGGCTCTTGTAACTCTGCTTTATATTCAAACCTGAATTCCCTCCTCACGCAATTACAATTTTTGATGCACGTCTTTTTGATAAAGGTTTATATGCTCGACTGAAAAGTGTTGCCTTCTCTGAAATACCAATTCATTTTTGTCTTTCAACCTTCATCATTGCTCCCAACAGGATTTGGCTTAAATTCTGTCGATGGGTTCAGTCATTCTTTTTTTTGTTCTATTAGTGCTGTAATTCTTGGAAAGGTCTCTTCGAATTTTAAAATACCGTAGAATCTGCTTCATTTTCGGTTGTTATACTTGTTTTTTTTTCAAAGAGCAATTCCTCCCTCCCATTTGCAGTTTTAAAAAAATGCAAGTTGCGTCCAGGCATGTTTATTCCATCCTCATTTGTTTGCACATTCATTCATGAGCAGTCCTGAAACGATGCACAGTTAACTTTTTTTTATTTTAACTCGCATTCCCCTCCATGCGATGTGTATGTTACGATGTTATAACAAAAAAGCACATCTTATTTAAGAGCAAAACTACGTTTTTTTGTAAAATATAAAACGTGTGGAAGCCCTGCGCCCTTTATGTAAAAATGTGACCCGCCCCCCAAGCAAATCAGTACATTGACTTTAGGGGGTGGGGGGGGGGGTGTGCGCGCGCGTGTGTGGGTGTGTGTGCATTCAGCTCCTGGTTTTAAATGTCCAAGCGAGGGTTACAAGGAGTTTTTTAAACAACCTGTTAGAATTCCTCTTCATTATCAGTCCGAAGCCTTTTTAGATGCTGTGCATTTTTATTTTGGCGAATGGTTTTCCAATCACAACCCCCCCCCCCCCACTCCTCCACTCCGTTACATTTGTGTTTTCCAATACCGCTTGAACGTGTTTTTTTGTTACTTTTGTGATCTTGAGTTTTATGGTTTCATTTGCTGTACATTTTGTGAAATTTCCCCCCCTCCCCTCATTAAATAAAACTATTGTAATTTTAAAAATGCCTCCCCGCGTTCGTTTGTATGACGCGAGTGATTTGTCTATCGTCTGTGGTGTGTGTGTGTGTGTGAAGAGGGTCAAATGAATGCAGGGCCTATAGGGGGCTTGAAGTCCGAGGCGTCAGTATTTGATGGGCCCCGAAAATAAACTCCTAAAAATATAAATTAACGTATTGGTGGTACGCCAGTGCGTGATCAATATTAAAAAAACACCTTTTTTTCGCAATCAATTTCTGATCGCAAACGCCGATCAGGAAATATTTCGGGATGGTGGTGCGTCAAAACCCGTTGTCGTGGTGTCAAAGCCTTCCGAAGATTGATGTTCACGAGCAGCTGACCAAGGACTTCAGTCGCCGTATATAGCGGCACGCAGCCTGATGGCGATTGACTGGCTCCGTGTTCCCAAGGCAAAGATTTGACTCCTCGTGCCCTCGACTTGGTCTTGACGGTTCCTCGATTCAACTGGAACCCAAATCGACGGTCAATATTGAGCTTTTTTTTTTTTTGCAAGTCTCAGGAGACTGAATAAAGATTCGAATGGCGTCTAACTTGGCGACGGGGTCAATTAAAGACTGATTAAAAACAGATTTGCATATTCCAATTTAAATGTACTTTTATGAGGCCCGGTGTGTTACTCTGTCCAGATACTCCTTTAGTATGTTCTGAGCGCCCCCCCCCCCCTTCCTACTTACCCCAAACCCCTATCGCAGAGCTCGTGACTGAAATGAAGCCCTTCTGCGTTTGTAACGCGACCCTCCAGCGCTTTTGACCAAATCCTTGAAGTAAATTTGGTCGGCCAAGGCGCCGCGTCACCACGCATATCGCTACCAGGTACGGTGCCAAAATTTCAAAGTTTCCTTGGTGCTCGCCTTGATTTGGCTCCTACGATTTGTCACGGCACTTGTTAAAAGGCGGAACTAAAAAAGTGACCGTGGTCAATAACGATGGAACAGTGTTTTTGGTTTTGCATTGGGAATGGATGGTGGGGGGGGCTCCCCAAACCTACAGCAGCAGGCCCTCGATCCACATCAAACTTAATCTGGCCCTGTGTGCGAGAGATGGTGGGAGGGCAGTGGTTGTGTGAGGCGGTGGCTTGCGCGTCGCATTCCAAACAGCCGCGCGACACGGGTTCAAATCCCAGCCACTGATGTCAATGACGGAGTGGCATTGGAAATTGCCCTGGGCCCTCTCCGAGGTCGATTCTGCATCGAATGAGTAGTTGGTGCTGCAAGTAAGTACCGGTGCTGGGGAGACTTAAGGCGGTTGCGCCTGACCCCAACCGCACCAACCCCCTTGTGAGCCATGATGACCTTACTAGCTGCTTACCAACAGTGCTTTGCCCCAGCAGCAGTGTAAGACGACAGGGGACTCGAATGTGTGTGGTGCTGGCCAGCCACCCACCCCTCACGTGTGCCGTGACGCCATCATAGGTGCTCGCTAACTACACTTGCCCCAACAGTCTGTTGAAGGCTATACCGGGGGGGTCTTTGCCTTTGGTGTTGCAAAGAAAAGTTGATCGCATCCAAACAGGATTTTATTTTCTGCGTCCACTGAGCGTGCCTTAATGCTTTGGGAGTTATTGATTCCGATAACGTCCATTGCGACCGATCGAGAAAGACCGGCGATTGGCAGCCTAAAGGGGAGGAGAATTCCCAAAATGACTAATGACCCCCATGGGGATAGAGCAATGGATTTGGGTTTGTGCGCAGGAGCGAGGTGGATCGCTGCGTCGCAAGACCGCTAGGGAAGGTGCTGGTGATGGGGTGGGCTTTCATCCTGCGGCCGAAAGACCGATGGGCAACCCACATGAGTTAACAGGCCACACGCATTGCCCTGTACACACCGAGACCGGGCCACCACGAGCGGCGCCGCCAGTAGTGTATAATGTAGTGTAGCGTACAATGTAGCGTATAGTGTATATTGTCGTGTGTAGTAAGTGTAGTGTATAGTGTAGCACAGTGATGGGCAACCTTGACTAGTTAGTGGCCCACGTGAGTGGCCCTCCTTCACCTCAGTGGGCCACAGGCTTTGACATCTCGCTTGTGCACGAATCATGACCCCACACATCGCCCTTGACGCAGAGACCAGGCGACCACGAGGAGCTCCACGGGCCGACAGATCGTGGCTGTTAACGACTGATGATGGGGAGGGGGTGGGGGGCAAAGTAACTTTTTTAAGAAACGAAAGTAAACCTACAACTCCATCCGACTAGTCAGAAAGCCGTGCCAGGCTGCTGCAGGAACTTGCGATCTCCAACATCGTATGTAACCTTCCCGCTCCGCTCGCTCCTCTTGTTCCCGAATAAACTACCTGATGTCGGGGATATATTGGCAGATGACCATAGCCCTGTCGCGAGGCTCGCCTGGAAGCACACCTGCGGGCGACAGCTTTGAACGAGAGGCGCTTTAACAAGGGTGGGTGTGGCTGTGTGGCTGTGTGGCGTGCAATTTAACTTTTCTGCATTTGTAGCGCCGTTAAAACAGCAGTCGGCCGCATTCGTCCAAAAACCACCCCCCCCCCCCCCCCGATGTTCCATTCGCTAAAGTGGCTACGCTTCGGCAAAATTTACGCGCGCCGGAAGCGACCGGTGGCCGTGGCGGAGTTCGCAACCCAATCCCGTTGTCGGTTCTCAAGCTCCGCGAATGTGGACGGTTTGCGAGTCCCGGCAATACAACTTGGGCCAGGTTTCACGCATTGGCAGAGAGCGCGCCGCGGTGGCGAGACGTTAACTACCTCGCCTGGTATACAGGAGGTCGTGGGTTTGATCCACGACCCTGACACGTGGATTTTTGGAGTTTGCGTGTTCTCTGCGTTGTCGCGTGGAATTTTTTCCCTGGTTCCTCCAGTTTTTTCCCATCGATATTTAGAAATATGCATTGAGAGTTTTTTTTTTCCACATGATAAGCCTATTCCGTTGTCATATCATTTGCGGCCAGGTCGCTTAGGAAAAAAATAACTATATAGCTGAGTGGCCCTTGCCTGGTAAAAAAAAAACTTTTAGAGTTGATAATATGATGAAGAATATTTTTGCATTTATATGGGCCTTGCGTGCCTCAGCCATTGCGTCTTTAATAACGTATATGCACGTGTGTGTATATGTTTGCCTTCTTTCGCACCGTATGTATACAACTTTGCTAATCAGAGGTGCGGGGGAAGGACAACAAACGAAACGCAACAAAGCAGTTCTAAATAAATTACTTCAATCTACACCCCAACGGCAGCTGTCCCTGCGTGGCGCACGAGATGACTTCAGCAGCGAGTCTGCAAGTGGACGTTAGCCTGCCACGTTATCTGCTTTCCTCCGAATGGAATTGCCCAATTGTACGAAAAGCAGGACCCTCCTGGAACAAAAATGTATTCGAGACACTCGGGAAAGTTTTCCCAGATTTTTTAAAAAAAATCATTATATTACTTGGGTGAGCGGTGGCAAAGTTTTCCCAGATTATGTTTAAAAAAAATCATTATATTACTTGGGTGAGCGGTGGCACGGTGCACATCTTACTTCTTCCACAACACCTAGCGACCCTTTTTCGATGGCCAGGCACGGCTGCCATCAGTGGCGAGTGATATCCGAGCCAGTCCTGGGTCGCATTCTTCACCAACCCATCCCCCATGACCGATGTGGCTTGGGGAGGCCCTCATCCAGCAGGGGATTGACACAGGGCTGTAAATTAAAATAAAGCTGAACATTCCTGAATTTGTTTTTTTTTTTAAGGAGTTGCGTCGCCTTATGATGTGCTCAAGATCTTATTTTTTGTGTAGTCTCTATGCTATCCAAGGAGTTGGGGAGCAGATAAATTAAAAAAAACCTGCAATATCATGCAGGCATTTTTCTGGCCTGTGTAACAGTAAAAGCCTGATCTTGGTGATCAATTCCAGCAGTGGCTATGTTGCTGCTGCAGTACGGTACCGGTAGAGCCCAACAATTCCCATTTCCTCTCTTCCCCCAAGGGGGTCGCGGGGTGGTGGTGGAGCGGTGGTTATGGTGGTGGTGGGGGGGGGGCGGTTAAAAAATAATCTTTTAGTTGGGGTTGTGGAAGGCCGTCGGAGATGTACCCTAAAATGAGCAAACGGCTGCAAGCAATTACCGCCGCCTCGAACTCACGTGGAGGCCCCGACCTCTGTGAAGTGCAGACGTTTATTTGTATTTTCATCGGTGTCGTAAAAACGCGCTTCGCTTTCGCGTCAACCCCGCAAGGAAGCGCCGTCGCCTGGACTGAAACGCGTCCGTTTACCCTGCGCAGGGCTTTTTTTGTTCGATTGCGAGACCCAGGCCCTTTTTCATTTCTTTCCGTCGTATTTTGTGAGCGTTTCTGCTGCTGCCTGTCGCTCGCATCGGCGGTCCTGTATAATGCCGAGGGCGACTTCAACGTGGAAGAAGCCTCGTGTGTCTCAGCTGTGTTGTCCGGTTGCCTAATGCGCACCAGCGCTGATTGAAAGTTAAGTTGTCTTTGACGGGATGATTTATAATGGTCGGGATTGGTCACGGAATGACAACCAAAGTCGGATTTGTATTCGTCTGCTGCTGCCGCTGTTTGTGTTTGTGCGCGCGTGCTCCCAATCGTGTCGCATTAAAGCGGGGGTCACGAATCCCACCCCCCCCCCCCCCCCGTGATACGATTTGTGTTTGATGAGTCGCCGTCTCCTTTTGAAGCCCCGTGCGAGGAAGGCGTTGTCCACGTGGGTCCCTCTTCAGGAAGAAGAACCCTCCGATATTCGCTGGAATCCTTTATGGAAAGTGATTTTTTTTGTTTGGAAAGTCGTGCTTTATTACAGGCGGCGTTTTCATTCCCTTGTAAACCACACGACGATTTGTAACCATTATTATTCTGACGCTCCATCACCCAGGAAAAGCCTCGTAGAGTCTCAAGACACTTGTTTTCAGGAGAGCCCTATCAAGATTGAAAACTCATTTTACGTCGAACTGCTCTTCATGTTTAGTTTCGTGTCCATCCCCCGCACCACCTAATCGCACGGTTGGCTACGTACGGTGCGAAAGAAGGTCAACATACGTACGTGCAAGATTTCAGGAGAGTCCTGCCAAGTTTTCGCAGGCAGGCGGCGATGTCACTGCTGTGTGTAATCCCAGTGGTGTAATTTGCAGCATTGCTACGTTTGGCCGATACCAGTTACATTGTGTGTAAGTGTGTGTAAGTGTGTGTGGTGTGTTTACCTATGGGAGTTGGGAGCGGGAGTGTAGCGGTTAGCGCGCTGCCCTACTGAACCTGGTAACCCGAGTTCGATTTCCCGCTCACGGCCAAACACCAAACCGGTCATGGGCCTCCCCTAGGTCGACTCAGCCTCAAATGAGTATCTGGCGTAGTATGTAAACATCATCACTGGGGAGACAAAGGCAGCCGGGCGTGGTGTTGAACACGCACCCCCTCGTGTGCCGACCCGGCCTTCATAGGTGCTCGCTAACAGCACTTGCCTCAACATTCAGAACAGGTGGAGAGAACATACAAACGCCACACAGAAAGGCGCCAGAGGCAGAAGTCTAACGTGAGACTTCTTGCTGTGAGGCACAGGTCTCACCACTGCCACCCGTGTAGCCTGTAACAGACCGTCGAAGCAAGTGCTGTTCGCGAGCACCTATGAAGGCCAGCACGGCACACGATGGGTGGCCAACACCACTTTGTATCCCTAGTGGCGATGTTTACACACCACACCAGGTACTCATTTGAGGCTGAGTCGACCTAGAGGAGGCCCAGGACTGGTTCAGATAATCGTAACTGGTGTCGACCGTGAGTAGAAATCGAACCCGGATCGCTGGGTTCCTAACGCAGCGCGCTCAGTAACCGCTCCACATAATTATACACACACACACATATTTTTAGAGGAAATTGCCAGGTGGCTCAGAGGTCAGAGGTCAGAGCGGTGAGCTGGCAACTCAATCTAGGCAGCCACCCTTGAATAAACGAGGTTCTCAAGTGAAGCAAGTTTTTGGGCTCAGTCCAACCACCGATAAGCGCACGTAAATCCATCAGAGTTAAGTTTTTGTTTTACACTTCATTTTTTGGGCTAAATTCCGAATATGATCATGCCAAATTCATTTTTCTAAGCAAAATTCACAGTCAACTGAGCTCAAGCCCCGAGGCCCCCCAATATGCTCGGCGGGCAGCAACAAACAGCACTGTTGAATGTGTACTCGATACTGGAATTGAGCAAGGTTATGATCACTTGGGAATATAATTGATGGGAGGGTTTGGCTGGCACGCAATTAATATTTCTATTCTGAAGTCGGGTGAGGTGTAACATTTCTGTCTGGAAGTGTAGCTAAGAGATCACGTGAACAGAGTTCTGTGGATATCTGCTTCTGCAGACCATACTCTTCAACGGGTTGATGCATTGCTGCGTGAACATTCCGAATGGATTCTTCAACTCATGACAATGACAGGGATGTCAGGAGCTCCGCTGAGAAAATATAATACAGTACTGGAATAGATAACACATTTCTAAATCATAATTTTACATCCTTGGTCAGTCCACTTTTGGATGAGGACTTCCCCGCGCTATGTCAGTCATGCAGGAGTCTTTAATTTTTACCACACTTTACCACGCGGATTAAAGTATCAGCACACTCAATGTCTATTTGAAGATACTGCCTTGCAAAAGAGCTGTACGGCTAAATGGGCTTCACTGGGGTCACAAACTGTTGACTTCTGACATATAAACAGTATAGATATAATTAAATAACGACGAAACAAAATAACAAGCCAAAATTGCACGAAACTTTCTGGCAATTTTTTTTTTTTAAATTCACCAAACAACTCTGCGCGTGACAACCCAGCTCTGTTAATATCCCCAAAGAGTGCAGCATACTACCCCTTGCTGGGCATCCCGTTAATTTCCCGTGTGTCATTCCAGACACCACACCTTGTTAAAGGGGGGGGGGGGTGGGAGGGTGAACAGACGGCCATTTAAGTCCGTGACTAACATGAAAGTGGTGGGCAGTGACGCAGCCTCGTGAAACATTTCCTGCCCACCTCCTTCCCCCCCCCCCACCACCACCACCACCACGTGTGCCTTTTGTCTATAAATCCATCGCCCTCTGCGGTTTTGTTTCCTGAAAAAAAATCTATGGACGTTGTGTGTGCCAGGTGGGGGCGGGGGGGGTCTCGCAAAGTCGTTTCTGTCGCATACCTTGACTCCGATCTCGCATTGCAGGTGGAGTGACGAATCGCTCTTTGCGAACGCGCCAGGATATTGCAAAAATGATAAGTGTGACTGTCTCGGATTAGATTTGCATCGCGTTCACTCTCCCCCTCCCCCGCCGCCCCACCACGAACGTTTGTTCGGTGACGTGTTTGTGCCGTGTTTGTGACGTTTTGTGACGTGTTTGTCACGTGTTTGTGACGTGTTTGTCTTCTCGGGCCGTGCACCTTTTGGCTAATTTGCTCGGGGGACGCACTCACTGCGCAAGAGTACCACGAAGGCGCCATGTTACGCACACGTGTGTGTATATTGAACTTCTTTCGCACCGTACGTAGCCAACCGCGAGTGGGTGAGTGGGTCAGTCTACGTATATTTAATTTATTTCGCACTGTACGTAGTCAACCATGAGTGGTTGAGTGAGTGGGTGAGTGTATGTGTGTACTCATGACCGGCTCCGGTTTGACAGCAGAAGTCTCACTCCGAGTCACTCGAGGGGCATTATCTTTCCATTGGCTGCGTAACGCTGTTTGGAAGCTACCTGGTCTGTCGCTCCACACGAAGCTTCGGGTCTTCTCGGCCACGGTCATGCCCTTCCTTCTCTATGCTTGCTAAACGTGGACCCCCCTAATGGAACATCTTTGCCGGTTAGAAACATTTAAGCTGGCCTGCCTACGATCCATCCTGGGTTTAACCAGGCTGGATTGTGTGAGGAGCTCACAAATCCTTGAAAGATCTGGACAAAGTCCCATTGGTGAGCTCCTCTGCCAGGCAAGGCTGGGCCATGTAGCCCGCATGCCCAATCACCGTATGCCCAAACAGCTTTTGTTCGGTCGGATAGAGGGGGCTAAACGGGCTAGAGAAGAGATGGAGTGATGTGGTACAGGAGGATGCGGAGCTGAGTGGACTTGCCGATGACTGGTACCAGCGGGATCAAGATCGGCCTCTGTGGAGGAGGCTCGTACTGGGCAGTTGGATGCAGTCGCCCTCCAACAACAACGGAGGGCGGAGGAGCGACGCTCACAACAACGAGCGGAGTGCCGGGTGGCTAAAGCACAGCAAGTTGGCACAGTAGGGGGCACAGGTGGTGGATCGGCCAGTCATCTCAGTGAGTCGACCCGTGGCACCTGGGTCTGCCCCGTGACCTCCTGCCAGCAGGCGTTCAACACTTCACATGGCCTCAACGTGAACCTAGCCTGGCACAAGCGCCGTTGTGACGTCACCGACACTTAGTGGCGAATGGCGGTTGTTGTTGTTTGTGGAACTTCTATCGCACCGTTACGTATCCAACCGTGAGTGGGTCAGTGTACGTATATTGAACTTCTTTCGCACCCTACGTAGTCAACTGTGAGTGGATGAGTGTATTATATTAAACCTATTTCGCACCGTACGTCGCCAACCGTGAGTGAGTGAGTGGGTGAGTGTATGTGTGTATGTTGAACTTCTTCCGCACCGTACGTTGCCAAACGTGAGTGGGGTGAGTGTGTGGGTGAGTGAATGAGTGGGTGAGTGAGTTGGTGAGTGAGTGGGTGAGTGAGTGAGTGGGTGAGTGAGTGTGTGAGTGAGTGAGTGGGTGAGTGAGTTGGTGAGTGAGTGGGTGAGTGAGTGGGTGAGTGAGTGGGTGAGTGAGTTGGTGAGTGAGTGGGTGAGTGAGTGGGTGGGTGGGTCAGTGAGTGGTGAGTGAGTGAGTGGGTGAGTGAGTGGGTGAGTGAGTGAGTGTATGAGTGAGTGGGTGAGTGGGTGGGTGGGTGAGTGGGTGGGTGGGTGGGTGAGTGGGTGAGTGAGTGAGTGGGTGAGTGAGTGAGTGGGTGAGTGAGTGAGTTAGTGGGTGAGTGAATGAGTGAGTGGGTGAGTGAGTAAGTGAGTGTATGAGTGAGTGGGTGAGTGGGTGGGTGGGTGAGTGGGTGGGTGGGTGAGTGAGTGGGTGAGTGTATTTGTGTTGAAATTTGTTGCGTTGCGTCTCCGTGTGATGATGGGTGACCTTGCCGTTTCTCGTGTGCCCCCACCCCACGCTGTGGAATTAACGTCCACTGGATGTTCGCTCTGCTGATTCCCCGCCGCCTCCTAGTTTTATTTATGTCGAGCCTTAAGACGCAACTTTATATATATATTTTAATCCTTTGTTTTGGGGATGGATTTCATTGGTTGTGTGTGCCTAGCTGCACGTGTGTGTTTGTGTGCGTGTGTGGTTTGTGCAGCGCCTTGCGAGCCTCCGGGCGAAAGGTTGCGAGAGAAGTGTGCATTTTTTGTTTGCTTATGTTTACTATTAATTTTATAATATAGTTTTTTTTTTTTGGGGGGGGGGAGGGGTGTTATTAATTTGCAGTCGATTTCAAATTCGGACGACGCCGCGGGCGCACGCGGCCAACTTTTTTTTATTTTCTTTCGTCGAAAAACGACGAGACGGCATCTTCGCAGCGTTCGCCGGGAAGACACCGCCCGTGGTATCTAAAACTATTCTTACCTATGATTGATTTACACACCTGTCAACCCCCTATCAGTGCTCTACCTTAATACAAACCAATTCAGACCGTATTGGTCACCCCGTGCCCCTTATAAATCTCAACGTTCATCCAACAAAGTCCCATCACAAGTGAAAAAAAAACACAAATAGACAAAATTACAAAAAAATGCGCCCGTATTGAAACGGCGTTACGCCATATGGACCCGGTACAAGAATGCGGGGTAAACCGCATGGCTTGACAGGTATGGATTTACCAGTTAAGGCCCACTGAGCTCTACGGCCTGCAGGCCATCACAAATGGTAGCTCATCGAAGTGGCTTATCATCGTGTGGAAATGTAAAGCCGCAGCAGCCAAACACTCTAAAACGCATGCTGAAAAATGTGGAGGGAACGGAGGGGGGAAAAAACCCCGGAGGACCCGGAGAGAGAGAAAAAAAATCCATCCCGACCACATGGGACAGCGAGTGAGAGAGAGAGAGGGAGAGACGTCGCAAACTCGAAATACACAGCAGGCGTCATGGTCGGGATCGAACCCAAGACCTGCTGCGTACCACACCACCGTGCCGCTCATGGCATGAAGAAGGTCGACCGTCGATCGGGCATAGCACCGCGATCCCCTCGCAGCGGGAGGAGGCACGACCCCACCGCTAGGGCCGTGTTCCCTGGGGCCACGGCCCATTGCAGTGACGGCATCGTAGCGACGGCGGTCACTGAGCGCGTGTGAGTCACGACGCTTAGCCACAAAGCAGCCACGGCATATCCTGGGAATGGCATCGGCAAGATCCCAGTAGTCGTTCTCAGACACAAGGGCGTTGTTTTCGCGGGCAGTGTTCGTTTAAGTCAGCACATTATTTTATTGCTTAATCGGCCTTAGTCTAGCCGGCAAGAACCCGTGGAAATGTCGTCAAAGGCTTCGTCAGTTTGATGTCCCCCCCCCCTCACCTCCGATTAATACGGCTGGCGAAATAAGTTAAATATACATACATATAGTGGGTTTTATGTATTCATTATCTTGGTCACGTGACTCTAGTCAATGGCCACCTTTGCAATTTCAATCAATATTCAGACGGTGGATGCCACGTGGTTTTTCTCTTCGTCTAGCCGACACAAATCATGGAATTGTTGTCAAATCAGTCGGAGGGTATCGCTTAGTCACCCTCCTTGTCGAGTCGACTCATGCAGTCAAACATTTAGCCCACCCTTGGTTGTTAAATGTTGGTGTGAGGGGGGACACAAGTATGCCGCTACCACCACCACCACCACGAGGTCAAACAATTAGTAAACTCACGATGTGTGTTTTTTAATGTATATACATGGTGCCAATTACCAACCGTCCTTTGGTCCTTCTAAATTCACTGCAGTCTCGAGTAACGTCGCGAAGTCACCTCGCTCTGCGTCGTCACTGAGACTCGTTCATTTCGCCTGGTCGTGGCCTGGTCACCGTTCGGTGGAGAGTCTTTAGTCATCTTCACCATTGATGATTTTTCATTCGACTCCGAGTCGTCGTGGACTAAAGTATTTTTTTGTTTACTTTTAAACGGCACTTCAATGATTAACATTTTCGCCGCGAATTTATTTTTAAGCAATAATGTGTGACGCCTGTTCCTACTCTGCACCGCATCTCCTTCTAGACGTGGTGGCGAGATGTTGACTACCTCGCCCCAGTATACAGAAGGTCGTGGGTTCGTCCCCGACCCTGACGCCTGTAGATTTGGAGTTTGTATGTTTTCGCCGTGGTCGCGTGGATTTATGCCCTCCAAATTTAGAATGAAAGTGCGTTTAGAGTATTTGGCTGCTATGAATTTCCACCTAAGCCGCTTCTCATTCGGCTATCATTTGTGGCCAGGTCGCTTCTGACAAAGAGCTAAAAAGCTCAGTTTATCACGCAGGCGTTCGGGACCAATATCATCCATACTATAGTTTTTTTTGGGGGGGGGGGTTAGATCGCGTAAATATATAAGTGTGTCGTTAAACCCGCCACCACCCAACGACCTTCGTCGTCTGCGCGCGTCTACTTCCTGAGCCCTGTTCGCGTCGTAGAGTCTCAAGTAGCTCAAGGCGTCGGTGGAGGGAGGAAGGGGGGGGGGGTGCTGGAGTCATAACACCCCAAACGTTTTTGAAGAAATAAAAATAGTGGTGCATGCACGGAATGATTTCAGCTGGAATTGTCCGGAGTGGGGGGGGGGCGCTGAGCTCCGGAAAGTATTTTCGAAAGGCGAGACGGACTTCTCCGCCTCCCCACCCCGCCCCCTTCCTGCCAGCTAGTGAGCCGGGAGGGAGGGCATCAGATCATTACTGATTTGGCTTTTTGAAAATATTCCGTGAGAAATTAAACCCTGGGTGCATTAGACACCTGCTCCAATTCCAATCGCAACAAACGCTCTCGCTGCATCTCCATCGTGTCTGTATTTATCTCTCTCTCTCTCTCATGGTACTACATCACTACGTATTTTCTACGTTTCTGTCATCTCAGCAAATTCTCCACCTCTCGTCTATACCTAGTCTGTTATCGCGTTAGGATTTTAGCGAATTAAAGGGGACGGGGGGGGGGGAATGAGAGAACGATCACCATGGAGATGGAGCGATAAGATTTGCTCATGCAGGTGATAGATGGATGATTGTGGCATCTCAGAACCGCGAGAAATGGAATAGGTCTACATCTAACAGTGGACAAATGATGATGAACGTACTGTATATATGAGGCAATGCCTCATTCAGCCTTAGATCATCGGAGAAAAATGATGTTCCGGTGCACCAATTATAAAGTACCTTATTCACGGGAATCATTATTAGCAAATATTGAGCCATCAGGGGTGCTGCTGCTATGGTTATCACATTGGATACAATCCACAAGATCGCCTGGTCGATTTGAGCTCCGGGCGCGGGCAGTTGAAAGGACGGGACAGGTGGATTGAACCCCGCCACGCTCCCCCCCCTAGAGCCTCTGTCCACTCGGCGACACAAACGGGTTGCAACGAAATGCAGCGGTGTAGATCGGCAAGTCGCGCGTCGCGGTGAGGGTCAAATGCGGCTTGCTCCAACCACTGGTTCTTTCGGTAAAGTCACGGAGAAAGAAAATGAATTAAATGTTAGAATACGACGTTTCGATTGCAACACAAGCAGTCGTCATCAGGTAGAACTAAATTTGAGAGAGAGACAAAACACATACACGGAGACGCACAGACAGACACACAAGCAGAGATACACTCTGTGTGTCTATGTTGTGTGTCTCTCTCTGTGTGTCTCTGTATTGTCTCTCTCTCTCTGCTTGTGTGTCTGTCTGTGTCCCCGTCTCTGTGTTTTGTCTCTCTCTCAAATTTAGTTATACCTGATGACGATTGCTCGTGTTGCAATCGAAACGTCGTATTCTATTATTTAATTTATTTTCTTTCTACGTGACTTTACCGAAAGAACCAAAGAGTAATTCCTGCCGTCACGAAAGCCTCAAATAAAGTTTTTACTCCAATCTCTTCCAAGGTGTCAGGCCAACGTGGAAGAGTGGGCTCTCCCTCTCTATTCCGAGTCCCTTCCATCAGCAGTGGTGTTTGAAAGCCAATGCAGGGCCGCGCCTTTACATTATAATTGAGTTATTCATGAATACTTTAAAGGTTAATGTTAAACGACTTAATGGAATGCCACACGTGGTGTCCGCGTGTCTCATCACAAGCGGTGGTGAAGCGGTCACCGCGCAGCACTACGAACCCGGTGAAGGCAAGAGTTCGATTCCCGCTCACGCCCAACAATACCAGCGATAATAATTTGAACCGGTCCTGGGCTTCCCCTATGTCAACTCGGCCTCAAATGAGTACACGGCGCGATGCGCAAACGTAAGCACTGTGGAGACACCGGCGGTCGGGCGTGGTGCTGGCCACCCCCCCCCCCCTCGTGCGCCGTGCCGGCCTTCGTGGGTGCTACTCGCTAACAGCACTTGCCCCAACAGTCTGTTACAGGCTACACGGGGGATCTTTATCTGTGTGTGCTCGCTAACAGCACTTGCCCCAACAGTCTGTTACAGGCTACACGGGGGGGATCGTTGTCTTTGCTTCAACAAAAACCCTCCGTAGCTGTGCCCCGTGTCGCAAACCTGCTGGCCAAATCTCCGACGCGTCTTCGTGGTCGGCGCCGCGTGTCGTTCGTGCACGAAACGTCCGACGTTGCGCTCCTCGGAGGGCGTCAAATTTCGTTTCCCCAGGCGCGTGCATCGAAACGTCGGACATCGTTGCCCGAACGACATCACGCCCGGGGGGGGGTACAGCCTGAGAGCCGCACGCGCGGCACGGGCCCGTGTTGGAACCGAGGCATTGGGGGTGGACGCTTTGGGCTGCCGGCAGCGACGGGGAGGATTGAGCTGCTTGCCAGATGCCTGCCACGGAAGGGACAATCGTCAGCCTCCCAGGCCAGAGTGCTGCTCGCTCCACTCACACTCGCTCACTCACACTCGCTCACTCACACTCGCTCACTCACACTCGCTGTCCTTTGGCACGCGCTCCATCTCCCAGCCCTCACGACGCACACCCCCCCCCCCCCCCCCCCCCAATGTTTCTGTATTTCCTTTTCATTGACTGGGTTTTAAATGTCTTTTTAAAAATATATATTTAAATAAACACAAATGTTTTGTCATTAAAGAACCCAGAATAAAGACGGTCGCTGTCATCGCGCGCGCTTCCGCGGCCGTCTGGAACGCTCTCCCCTCCGATAGGAGGAAGCCACTTGAGCTATGGCACTGTTCAGTCATCATCGAGATTGACAAGCTCATTTCTTTAGGAGTGCTTTTTCGCGTTTAGTTCCTTGTTCCTTCCCCCGCACCTCCGATGAGCACGGTTGGCCACGTACGGTGCGAAAGAAGTTCAACGTGCACAGATACAAAGTGGAAGTTGCTAAACGAAGGGGCGGAACAGCAGATAACGTGTAACAAGCTCAAAGGTTTTATTTTCATATATGAAGATAAAGAGCACCCGTATAGCCTTGACAGACTGTAGGGGCAAGTGATGTTAGCAAGCACCTATAAAGGCCGGAACGGCACACGAGGGGGTGGGTGGCCAACAACCACGCCCGGCCGCCTTTGTCTTCCTAGCGGCGATGTTTACACATCGCACCAGGTACTCATTTGAGGCCGAGTCGACCTAGCGGAGGCCCAGGACCGGTTCAGATAATCGTCAATGGGTGTTGGCCGTGAGCGGGAACCGAACTCGGGTTGGCCAGATTCGCAGCGCAGCGCACAAACCGCTCCACGACACACACACACGTGACGCTATACTACACACACGTGTGACGACACACACACACGTGTGACGCTACACTACACACACGTGTGACGCTACACTACACACACGTGTGACGACACACTACACGCACACATGTGTGACGTTACACTACACACACGTGTGACGCTACACAACACACACGTGTGACGCTACACTACACACACACACACGTGTGATGCTACACTACACACACGTGTGACGCTACACTACACACACACACGTGTGACGCTACACTACACACACGTGTGACGCTACACTACACACACACGTGTGACGCTTCACGAGACACGTGTGACGCTACACTACACACACACGTGTGACGCTACACTACACACACGTGTGACGCTTCACGACACACGTGTGACGCTACACTACACACACACACGTGTGACGCTACACTACACACACGTGTGACGCTACACTACACACACGTGTGACGCTACACTACACACACGTGTGACGCTACACTACACACACACACGTGTGACGCAGGCCCTGTCATTGCTCACGCACGCCACCGCTGTCGGAAGCGCCACGGGGCTAGCGTCGCACATCCGTCTCGCTGTGGAGGGGGTGGGGGGTGGTGACCGGGAGGAATTGGGGATCTAATCTCGTCGGCGTGTGTGTGTGGACGTCTCGAGGCGTGGCGGTTAACGACACCCGTACGCGAAATTTATTATCAGCGGGCGAAAATAAATGTCGCTCATCGGAGCCGGTTGGGAAGGGCCGAGGAGGTGTGTTGCGGGCAGGTCTGAGAAAGCGTTCAAGGAAAAAGGTGGGGAGGAGGGGGGGGGGGTGTTTTTTTAAACTTCGTGCAAAGTTTACAAAGGCGAATGTCCGGTACGTAAATACTCGCCTAATGATTCTACTGTAATCTGTTGAGGTTCGTGTTTTATCCAATTATTTTATGATGATGATTAGACTGTAGGATATTGCACATGAGCTAGCCAAGGGATGCTGAAACAAGAAAAACACTGAGGTAGTGCCTCCCATAAACCCTTCCCAATTCTCATTTCTGTTTCACTCTCTGCGATGCGGTTGTGCTGCATGATGCCGGGTGATGCCTATGAATGGGGGTTCAAACCTCCCCACCCACAGACACATCCCCCATGGGACAAAGGAGAAGCCATGCAATTACTTTTGAATTATTTGGCTGCTAATTAATGTCCACGTGATAAGCCACTTCATTGGGCTAACGATTGTGATGGCCAGGTCGCTTCTGTAAAAAAAAAGAGCGATATAGCTCAGTATGGGCCTTACCAGGTAACATTGAAATAATAATTTAGTAAAACTTGCTCACACCACTGATGGCGAAAGGCCCTTCGGCTTGAGGGAGCACCTTTGAGATGTCCCTCTCGAGGTTACGTTTGGCCTCCTCTCCCATGCTGACCACGATATCCCGGGAAAGTGGCTGGAGTCACCACGGGACTCCGACCTGCTCACCGCTCGATGAGCCACGGCACGGAGAGAATCGAGAGCTCCCCTAGAGGGCAAATTTGGGATTACCTTTCCACCCATCGGGTGGATGCTTGCAACAACAGCAACAACAACAAATTAAGTTCGCGGTTGGTGGGAGGAGTAAATAGCCTGGCCCTGCGACATTCAGTGGCCAATACATCTCCGCCATTTGACTAAATTGCTGTGGTCTGTTGCATAAAACATCCTCATTGACATCCCCCCCCCCCGCCTTCCCTCGTTTGTAGTCTGAAGCGGTATAAACTGGAGGGGATAATTACTTAAGATGTTTTACGGCTCAGGACACTGACCTGACATCAATTACAATAATTGTTTGGAAGTAAATGATTTTGAACTGGCCGTGCAGTAAAAGGTTAAATGCACATTCCCCCAATGACTTGCTAACGTGCAATGACAACTCACGATACTGTATGTATGTATGGATGTTGAACTTCTTTCGCAACGTACGAAGCTAACCGTGCTGATCATCTCATCTCACGGTGTACACATACTTGTATTCTCCGCGGCAACACCCAATGATTAATTTGTGTCATGTACAAATATTGTTTGATCAGAATCAGGAATCTTTATTTATCCTGGGGGAATCCGATGAGCTGTAAAGCTCTTTCTCACAGATGTCCAGTAGGGGCACGGGGTCAGGACGTTACAACAACAAAACCGATAGGAGTCCAAGGTAGATTAAATGTAAGTAAGCCACAAAAATAAAAATGAATAGAGTATATAAGTACATTCTTGATTTGAAGCTTTCGTGACTGCAGGAATCCATACTCATTGGTTATTTCGGTAAAGTCACGTAGGTAGAAAATTAAATAAATCACGACGTTTCGATCCAGCAGTGGAACTGCTGAACCAGCTGGTTCAGCAGCTCAACTGCTGGATTATATATTTTTTCCGCCTGAGGACGACCGCTTGTGTTGCGATCTAAACGCCGTGATTCATTTTATTTTATGCCTACGTGACTTTACCGAAAGAACCAAAGAGTATATATAAGTACATCAAGATGTGATTCCGGACATACAGTACCCTGGCGTCTACAAACTAAGTTGCCTCTGTGGTAGTATTCTTGGTTCTTTCGGTAAAGTCACGTAGAAGGGAAACAAAATAATAAAAATCGCACGTTTATTCTTTTATATTTTTATTAATTTATTGTTTCCCTTCTACGTGACTTTACCGAAAGAACCAAGAATATGAATCCCTGCAGTCACGAAAGCTTTAAATCTGTGGTAGTAGTTACATTGGAGAAACCAAACGACATCTCTTGGACCGCATTCGTGAACACAAAGCAGACTTAAAACACGGTAGGACCAACACCTCGGCCGTGGCAGATCACTGTTATAATTCAGTAGGCTCACATGACATTGATTTCTCCAAGACAGAGGTTTTTTGCAAGCCATCTGGCTACCATGAGATATTCGTTCATGAGGCTATCCACATATACAAACACAGAGACAATTTCAACCGAGAAGATGGATTCTGGCTTAGCAATCATTGGAAGGATTTGATAAACTATTTCGGGTCTTAATTGATTGTTCACGCTTACAGTGGCTTTCAGACCGCATCCATTATTTTCGTCTCCCCCCTCTTTTCCGAACATAAATTGACTCGTCCATCTGAACAAACTGTCAAATCGCTCTACGTGGTGCTAACGTAAAAAAAACCCGCCACTTTTTTCAAAATTTCTTGCTGTGGTTTTCACACCTGATGATGATTGCTTGTGTTGCAGTCGAAACGTCGTGAGAATTTTATTGTTTTATATTTGTATTATTTTATTGTTTCCCTTCTACGTGACTTTACCGAAAGAACCAAGAATATACATCGACACCTGCCGATTTTTCAACACTAAATGCAAGCTTGGACAATGAGGCACAACAGCAACAACAAAGACAGTCCCAGATCACACGGAGACAACACACAGTCCTTCACTAAAATCGCACGTTTAAATTAATATGTACGGTACTCGGGTAATCGGCACGTGACTGGCAGCCACAGCTGTGGCGTGAGGCATACTGGATGTGGAATGCCGCGTAAGGAAATGTGTTTTTCTGGGTTTCTGACCCAGACGTACCCGGCTGAAATGAAGCCCTGAAATTCAGAAGGACCACGGCTCTGCCTCAAGCGTCTCCTTTGAGCGGACACGTGACAACGGTGGATACATCACGTCGAGTGGAAGCACAATTTAATCCCGAGAAAACATTTGTTGTCAGGATTATTTCCTGTTTCTGAATGGCTTGTTTTGAGAGCCTTATTTTGCCGAACACTGTAGAGACGCCGACGTAATTTGATATTTCAGAGACAAGTCTTCTTCTTTTCCCCATACAATCACAACACGTCGAAATAATTACAGAATCGCAGATTCATGCGTTTGCCTGCAGCGATTGTTGCTGCAATTATTTTTATTTTTTGGACAGACGACCTTGAGTTATGGCCAGATAGGATCCATCTGTTACAACGAGAGACGCAGAGAGGAAAAACATGCACGAGAGAACGTATTCAGGTCGAAGACATCATCGTTCGAGGAAAAGTGGGCTAGGGCAGGGGACACGGCGCTGGAAGGGAATGATGGCAGATGGTCAAGACCAGTGGACTGCCTGGGACAAAAAAATAGGCCCTGGCATTTGTAAACACACCGGCCCAAATTCGGATTGTGGACAATTATTTGTTCATTCAATTGGATGTGTGCGATGACAAACTGTGTAACAGCACTCGTGGCTAGATGTCGCGATGTGACGACATAGGAGCGTGATTTTGCCGTGAGATCCTCATTGGCCCTTTCGGGACTGGGTCCAAAAAACTAAATGGGGGCCGGTGAGGAAGAATCTTTGGAGCTACCGATTATGTGGGGACTTAATGAAACACCCGAGAGCGTGAATAAGCAATGGAGCGTGTACATTGGAGGTTATCGCAATATTTTAATTTCAAACTATTTTTGTACTCTGATCATGATTGCAATTTCCCCCAAATTGGACCAGCACACCGAGCATTTGCCCTATGGACTCTGCCCTATGGCCAACCTAGGCCTGGTCAAGACTAATGACGGAGTGGCAGAACAAGGGATGGAACACGTCCAATAGGATGACGAATGTGAGGATGGAGTGACACAGAAAGTTCACCTATAGGAGCTCGTAATTATAATAATATATTTTTTTTATTTGGGGCGTATAGGCACACTTGAGTCGAGGGTCTCTTTTTCAGGAGGGCCCTGCATTGGGTTTTTAATTTAAGACATTTTCAGCCGATTGTGGGAAGAAACCGGAGCACCCGGAGAAAAACCCACGTGAACGAGGGGCCAACCAACACTCGATCCCCACACCGACGGAAACAGATGGCGATTGGTCCACTTGCCGCACTGCACTTTCCTGGCGAGCCAGGGTTTGGCACTTCGTCGACGCCCACGGGAAGGGAGCTTCACGACATCTGCGTGCCATTCAACCAACCCTCGCTGCCTCCGCAGTGCCGGACGACAGGCGCCAGCACGGCGAATCGTTTCATCGCAGGATCGTGAGAGATGGTGATGGCTTGGGTAGGCCATCATCCAGCAGCGGATTAAACATGGCCAATGATGATGATGTGAGCATTATTTTTGACCAAGTAACAGCCTATTAAAACCTTTTCCCCCGCTTGTTATTATTTTGCCTTGAGCACAAGACCTTGAGGTAATTACGGGATCACAGACTCGAGTGTTTGGCATGAGTGATTGTTGCTACAATGATATTGTATTCGTCTTGAATAGATGACCTTCAGCTATAACCAGGGAAGAGCCGACTGAGACCGGAAGCCGCTATTTAGAGAGATGTGATAATTTATTGTCGGCATGGCATTTATCACAGCACATTTCAGCACGATTAACGGAAACCAGAGGAATCTTGATGGGAGGGGGTTTGCGGTACATTGAAACCCCGCGGGTCGTGTGATTATACACTACACATCCTTCGTTTTTGGGAAAATTGCGACCACTCCGTACAATTGCGTGCACCTTGAGAGAAACAACATGCTGTGCTTGAATCGCTTTCAACAGCATCTATTTGATGTTCTCAATTATATTCTCGTAATATTTTTTTTGCGCCTTGATGCTGGGGGACATCTCAAGGTGCTGTACAGGGACAACTGCATGTATCGAACGATTCGGAGGAAACATGAAACATCGGAGCAAACTTGCCACATCGACCGAGCACACCTACCGGTACAACGTTACGTGAAAAATTGTGTTAAGATTGGATAAATAATATAAATAAAAATTAAACACACCACCCCGCTAAACCGTATCCTATGGGGAATAATGCTCAAGAAAAACAAAGTGATTTTCTACTCAAATGAGCATTCGAGCAGTTCTCATATCCCGTTTACAGCCCTTCTAGAGCCAGCGGTTGTTATTTAAAAGTGATGCAAATTTTATCGACCCCCGGGGGGGATGATGGGCTGTATCAATCCGCCAACCAGTAATTGAACTCCCAACCTTCCGATTAGGAGCTGCTCACTCTTTCACTGAGCCACCTGGCCGGATGAATGCTCAACAATGTTGCATTATTGTAAAATAAAATGAAATAGCATAGTTGGATGAAAACTGTGAAACTCAGGGAGACTGGAATGGCTATCATCAAGTATTATTTTCTTGTCGCCTTAAAAAAAACTCAACTCGATGTGTACACTTTTTGGTTTTTTCGGTAAAGTCACGTAGGTAGAAAAATAACATAAAATAAATAATATATCACGACGTTTCGATCGCAACACAAGTGGTCGTCCTCAGGCGGAAACAAATAATCCAGCAGTGAAACTGCTGTATTATTTTAGAACTGCTGGATTATTTTAGAACTGCTGTATTATTTTAGAACCGCTGGATTATTTTAGAACTGCTGTATTATTTTAGAACCGCTGGATTATTTTAGAACTGCTGGATTATTTTAGAACTGCTGGATTATTTTAGAACTGCTATATTATTTTAGAACTGCTGGATTATTTTAGAACTGCTGGATTATTTTAGAACTGCTGGATTATTTTAGAGCTGCTGTATTATTTTAGAACTGCTGTATTATTTTAGAACTGCTGGATTATTTTAGAACTGCTGGATTATTTTAGAACTGCTGGATTATTTTAGAACTGCTGGATTATTTTAGAACTGCTATATTTTTTTAGAACTGCTGGATTATTTTAGAACTGCTGGATTATTTTAGAACTGCTGGATTATTTTAGAGCTGCTGTATTATTTTAGAACTGCTGTATTATTTTAGAACTGCTGGATTATTTTAGAACTGCTGGATTATTTTAGAACTGCTGGATTATTTTAGAACTGCTGGATTATTTTAGAACTGCTGGATTATTTTAGAACTGCTGTATCATTTTAGAACTGCTGTATTATTTTAGAACTGCTGTATTATTTTAGAACTGCTGGATTATTTTAGAACTGCTGGATTATTTTAGAACTGCTGGATTATTTTAGAACTGCTGTATTATTTTAGAACTGCTGTATTATTTTAGAACTGTTGTATTATTTTAGAACTGCTGGATTATTTTAGAACTGCTGTATTATTTTAGAACTGCTGGATGATTTTAGAACTGCTGGATTATTTTAGAACTGCTGGATTATTTTAGAACTGCTGGATTATTTTAGAACTGCTGGATCATTTTAGAACTGCTGGATTATTTTAGAACCGCTGGATTATTTTAGAACTGCTAGATTATTTTATAACTGCTGTATTACTTTAGAACTGCTGTATTATTTTAGAACTGCTGTATTATTTTAGAACTGCTGTATTATTTTAGAACCGCTGGATTATTTTAGAACTGCTGGATTCTTTTAGAACTGCTGGATTATTTTAGAACTGCTGGATTATTTTAGAACTGCTGGATTATGTTTTCCGCCTGAAGACGACCGCTTGTGTTACGATTGGAACGTCATGATATATTATTTTTTATTAAATTTTTCTACCTACGTGACTTTAAACCGAAAGAACCAAAGAGTATGGATTCCTGCAGTCACGAAAGCTTCAAATCAAGATCGATGTGTATAGCTGAAGGTTGTGGTGATGTCGTGGTTAGCACCCTATGCTTTAGTCCCAGCAATCTGGGTTCAATTCTTGGCCATGTACAGCAGAAGTAGACATCGCTTTATATGTGAACCCAGCCCAGGACTCCCATAGATCGCGTGCGTTTACAGCCTGATCCACTGCTGGATGAGGACATTCACATAGCATGCAGGCTCGTGGAGGTTGTTTGACCATACTTAATTATTTTTTGCTTCTTCCCTTTTATTTTACCAGGTAAGGCCCACTGAGCTCTCTAGCGTATTTTTCAAAAGCGACTTGGGCCACAATTGATAGCTCAACGAAGTGGCGTATCGTGTGGAAATATATAGCAGCCAAATGCTCTAAACGCTCGTTTCTAAATGCGGAGAGAAAAACTGGAGCCGGTCCATGCGACCACAACGAGAACATGCAAACTCCAAATATACAATAGTCAGGTTAGGGATCGATTCCACGACCTCCTGTATACCAGGCGAGGTGCCCCATGCTGGTCAGTGAAGAGTGGTGAAGGCGTGGGTACATTGACGTGGAAGCATAGAAGTACTGCCCAATAATGGATTTTGCCCCAACAACAGTCTATAACAACCTGCGGCGTTACTGCAGGCTCAAACTTGCTTAGCTTCTGAGATCTGGTGCATTCTGGGTACTTTGGTTCATAGATCAGAGGTCAACTCAGCTTAAAATGAATACGCAGCATTGTTTGGGTGAACATTAACGCTTGCTCACTCGGGCTACATTCCAACATCGCATATTCGGACCCTCTGGGGACAGAAGCACACATAGGCCGATAAGTGAAAACATCATACATGTGAACATCAATAGAACATGTCAGTAATATCATTAATACTACACACAGTGTGGGGGTGGTTGATTGGTCAGGGAGGACATGTGACATTGTACGGGGGACTGCACTTGCTCCAGCAGTCGATCGGGCTACACCGGGACCCGAGGCTTTGGTGTTTGTTTGCGTGGAGTTTTCCCCCTCCCTCCCTCCCCCCTGACCTTTAGATTCCAGTTATGCTATTCGGCATCAAGTCATAAAACAGATCAGAATCAATGTGGAACTCTCCAGGCCAAAAGTGCAATCACCTTGTGTCAGACAACACATGCCCAAAAGGTGACATTCCAGAACTACTTCTGAAGTCACTCTGTAAGAGACTTATTTAGCCGCAACAGAGGCACACCCACTGGGATTAATTTCACTCGGGGGAGGGGGGGGGGCCTGTCCGGTTCATCATATCCAGAAAATATTTCTGCACCCGGCACACTACATCAAGTACACCCCTCGCTACGTCTGTGGCCACTAGGAATGTGCCTCATCAAAGTTTACCAGCTACCCAGAAAATATTCGGTGACAAAAATGTATACTCTGTGGCAAAAACCTCCTCAAGGCCTGCAAATATTTTTTTTGTTTAGCCACACAGCAATTCAATGTTTCGTCTTGATTTTTTCAGAGTTGGAAGTGTGTGTGTGTGCATATGTTTTTTTTTTCTAACCTGCAGTGATTGGGGACCAGCCTGATTCCACCAACCCCGCATGCGTGAGAACCCGGTTTGATCACAGCTGTGCGGCTGAAACCCAGACTTGAACCGCATGATCTCACCAACTCCCACTGACGATTTTCTGAACCGATCCTGGGCCTCCACCTAGCTCGACTCAGCCTCAAGCGAGTACCCGGTGCGATGTATACACGTCGCCACTGGGGAGACAAAGGCGGCCGGGCGTGGTGCTGGCTACCCTAACCTTGGTGTGCCGTGCCGACCTTCATAGGGTGCTACTCGCTAAAAACAGCACTTGCTCCAACAGTCTGTTGAGGCTATATACGGGGATCTTTGTCGCATGCACCTGGCATGGCACAACGCTGTTAAGCTTAGCTCTGGACCAGAACGGGTCGGTAACCAAAATAACAATAAGAGGATATTTGTGTTTTCGAATCGGTAAAAAATAAAGACTCAATATTCCAAGAACGTGCGAATCTGGAGACGGTGGTTCCTGAATAAATAACGGTGACGAAGCAGTCCTTAAAGAGCCACAGGTTGCCGACCCCACGGCTGCAATCTATTCTGCACGGGGTAACCTTGGTCATTGTGACGTTGGTTTTTAAATAACGGTGCAGTGATTTGGTGACCAGGCACGGGCCCGCCAAACCCCGGCAAAGCTGAACCCCCCCCCCCGCCCAACCCAACATTTCAACACCGCCCGCGATCCCAGCCCGGTGCTGGCTCAGAAGTCCGCGAAGCCACGAGGCAGGCGGGCCTCACTTCTGTTCACACGTTGTCTCGCGTCCCAGCACGTGGAGGATTTATTGAGTGCCGTGCCCTGGAAGCAAGCGGCTTTACGTTGCCAGGTGCGGGAGGCCCCCCCGCCCCCCCCCCTCCCGTCGAGTCCACGCGCACGTGTGCACCTAGGCTAGGGGACTTGGTGGACACAGATCTGTGGGGGGGGTGGGGGTTGTATTTGGCAAGAGTCTTGCGCTGTGAGCTCAGAGTCTGCCCCACCCCCCCCACCACCTAGAATCTACGCCAAGCCATGCTCACCTCAACAACACATCCATCACCCCCCCCCCCCCCAACCTTGACTCTCTGTGTCCGGGCGCATATCGCTGGCCGCACGCAAGGCTTGTCTTAGCCGGCAACACGTGCACGAAAAGAGAGAGGAGGCATATTGTGCGAGCGGGCCTGTGAGTAGAGCTCCTCGATGGTTTTTTGTTAAATTAAATCCAACATTACCACCGTGGGAGTGCGGGGACAACGCGCAGAGCCAAAGACGCCTCCGGTATAGCCTTGACACACCGTTTGCGGAAGCGCAAGTTCACGTCCCGTCAAATTCGCATCTTGCACGTGATAGGCCACTTCGCTGAGCTTATTATTTGTGGCCACGTCGCTTCTGAAAGAGAGATATATAATCTCAGTGGGCCTTACTTGGTACAAAAATAAAAAAAAATGTTTAAAGCGTTTAGCTAACATCTCGTCACGGTGGCGAGATGTTAACTAGCTCGCCTGGCATACAGGACGTCGTGGGTTCGATTCCGATGCATGTTCTACCGTGGTCGCGTTGATTTTTCTCCACGTCGTCCGATTTTTTTCTCTCCACATTTAGCAACATGCGTTTAGAGTATGTATGTCCACGTGATGAGCCATTTCATCGACCTTATATGATTTGTGACCAGGTCGCTTCTGAAAAATAACTATATAGCTCGGTGGGTCTTACCTGGTAAAATAAAAAGTTTAAATAGTTTAGTCTTAGCTGTTAGCGAACACCTATAAAGGACAGCACGGTACTGGTACGGATGGGTGGCCAGCACCACGCCCGACCGCCTTTGTCTCCCCAGTGGCGATGTTTACACACCGCACCAGGTACTCATGTGAGGCTGAGTCGACCTAGGGCAGGCCCAAGACCGGTTCGGATTAACGTCACTGGTGTTAGCGGCTTTGAGCGGGATTCGAACTCGGGTCGCCAGGTTCGTAGCACAGCGACACCAACAACAACATCAACAATCAAGGTTCGCCACCAAGTAACGTGCCATGTTAGGTGCACTGTTAAGGGGCCGTCCATAAATGACGTCACTCGGTTTTGGACGATTTTTGACCCCCCCCCCTCGTCACACGGCGTCACAAAATGTCAGACCCCTCCTCAAATATGACGTCACAAAGCTCTGCCTCCCCCCCCCTCAAAAAAACACATTTCCATTTTGAAAATAAAACATGCTTCAAATCGCCTTAAACTATCGTCATTGCAGTGCGTATTTAATGTGGCGCTGCACTCTGATGTTGTAGGAGAAAACATTTATTAAAAAGTATATTTAATTAAGCAGAACGTGTTGTCTATATTTATTTAAATTTGCGCATTTTGATGTGACGTCACATTTATCACCCCCCCCCCTTCCCCCTAGGTGCGCGTGACGTCATTTATGGACGGTCCCTAAGGCCACGTGAAGTGTTGAAGGCCCGCTGGCAGACGGTCACGGAACAGACCCTGGGTACAGACCCAGGTGCCACGTGTTGACTGACCGAGACGACTGTCAGATGCACCACCTGTGCTCACCTACCGTGCTCCCAACTTTGCGATGTCAGGAACGTTGACGCGTGGCGTTTGACGTTTAAAGCTGCGAGAGGAGGCATGTACAAATCATCGCTCACGTGCGTGGGTGTCGCAGGTTCTCTATTTTCTCTCTCTCTCCCTCTCCTTTTCTCCTCCCAGTCGTTCGAACCGAGCCGGCCAGAGTCAACGGACTCGTTACAAAGAAAGATAACAACACTCTTTGTTGAAATGGCCACCACATGTTGCTGCATCTGCTGCATCAAGTTGAAATATACATTTAGTCACGTAACTTCGTGTCGGGATGGTGGCGGTGGTGGGCGGAAGGGAGAGGATTGAATCGGCGAGCATTGTGAATGCATAATCACGATGTCGCTCACGGTATCGCCGTCGCATATCCATCCCACTGGCGACTGGGGGCAGAGCCGTCCCGGGCCCCGCACTTTGGGGGGGCCCCCCGTGTTTCGACGTCACGGCGTCAGAAGGCGTTGTGGGGGGCACACAGTGGGGTTTGCCCCGTGCCCCCCACCCTATGGACGGACGTGACTTGGGGGCATGGGCGGATGACGTGAAAAGGTCAGTTGTGTGAACATCTCGAGGAAAGTATAATGACAGCGGCGGTAGCGGTGATGCCGCGGGACTCAACAACATTCGAGCGTTTGGCCGTTTTGTGGCCAGGTCGCTTCTGACAAAGAGCTATATAGCTCAGTGAGCCTTAACTGGTAAAAAAAAGTCCATAATCTGGATATAGTTTAACACGTAGGCTTTCGCGACCAATATCCAAAATATCGCGTTAATATAAATGTGTCGTTAAACCCGCGACCACCCGACACAGCCGATCAGTAAGGTTTGTCACGGGAACAAAACGTGCGAATTCGTGACTCGTTCAGCAAACCGGTGTGTTGGAGAGTAAACAGACAAACATTTACAATTCGAGTACGACGTTTCGCCCGTAATTACAACCGGCCTCAGCAGGCGACAGCCGGCCAATCTGGATATAGTACTCAACAATAATTTACCTCTCATTATAAATGCACTGCTAGATGAAGGCATTCCGACACTGTCGGTCAAGGGAGTTGTTTGACCATACTTTACCACGCTGGTCAGAGTGAGCGAGTCAGTGTGAAAAAAAGAGATGACCAGAACTCCGTGTATTGCTTTGGTAATGAAATACATGCGCTTGGTGATCTCAGCTGAGCACAGATTCTTCTTGTGAGCGTTTCGTTTTTGTTCCCTTCGAAAATAAAAAAAAGTAGAGGAACCGTACAATTTGTGCCGGGATGATGAGTCCTGGGGAAGAAACATAGTGAAACATAGTGAAAGAGGAATTCACGTGAATTGTGCAAACTCAGTGGTAAAGCACACCGAGCTGCGAACCCCCGGCGACCCAGGTTCGATTCCTGGCCACGGGTGACGCGAGTCGCGTGTGATATCTGAACCCCGTCCCATTTCCTCGGTCTTCATCAACTCGCACAGTCCAGCGTGGCGAGGCATTTATGAGAAAGGTTTTTTTTTTTATGGGTTAGTTACGGTGTACACATATAAATGTGTCCTTAACCCACCACCACCCGACACAGCCAAATTAGTAAGGTTTGTCACGAAAACAAAACGTGCCAATTCGTCGCTACACCACACCGGTGTGTTGGAGAGTAAAACCCACGATATTTACAATTTGAGTACAACGTTTCGCTGTGGATTACAACCAGCTTTCAGGCCCTTTGCCAGAATTGTGAAGCAGTCCTCCTGTTTCGAGTGAGGAGGCCTTCATCCAGCTGTGGCGTGGTAGAAGGACTGATGATAATAACAATTATTACTATCTTATAAACATCTACTTAAAGTCACCATGTGGGCTCTCGCGCACGTGGGAAATGTTTCTGTGGGGGTTTGTTTTTGGGGTAAATGGTTATACATTGCCAAAAGGTATTTAAAAAGATCTTGCTCAGAGCACGATCCAGACGTAAACGTCTCTCAGCTGACCGCAGGCCAGACAAGCCACGTGTTTTTGTCTTCTTCTTCAGACTACTGTGTCTGTGAATGGCATCGTTAATGTCCCCCCCCCCACCAACACCGCCGCGCCTGACGTGGCAACATCACAAAGGCAAATTGATTGGGATTTTAGTTTTTTATTTGACAAATTTGGAAGCGTCGCCCAAGGCACAGTGTGAGGGGAGGGGGGAGGGGGCCGGGGGAAATATTATTCCCTTTAAAACAGACTGTCTGGAAAACACTGTAACGGGATCTTTTGAAAAAATAAGTAAATGTAGAAATAAAGGGGGAGATGAGGAGGGAGGAGGAGGATAAGTATTCCCACGGCAATTCTGTCGTTTACCTTGTGGGCTGAACGCTGCACAAAGTCCCACTGAGCTTTGGTAAGGCGATAGCTCAGTCTGTGTCAAATATCATTATCTGGGAGCAAAAAAAGGTGTAAACGTGGCTGTTTGAGAATGTAAAAGTCCGTACGTAGCCCAAGGGTACTGCCCTGGTGTCCTGGTTAGTACACTAAAGTTGCACAATCCAGTGGTTTGCGATGGGTTATTTTGTCATTTCAATATTTGAATCCAACGGATCGCTGGTTTCATTCAATCTCCCGGCATGAAAAGCTGAAACAACGGTTGTACATTTCTGAAATCGCACCCGGCCTCTGTCCAACCAGCAGTTTGAATGGCTACACCGCAGTTAGTTGACGGGCAGGTCACCTGTGGTGGGATACAGCGTGGGTACTCCCTCCTCTTCCAAGGCGTGCAGCCAGCTTGGAAGAGTTGGCCAAAAATAACCTCTAGAAGGACTCTCTTACAGCTCCCTTCAATGGCAAATTTAGCAAAATGGTAACAGAGGTGTGACTATTATTATTTACGCGTTTTCCGATTAGTCGATTCCTTAAATAATCGGGTAATCCAGCTCTAGTGTTGTTTTCCCAGTAATAATTGAGCAACCATGTTCTCTCCGTTGCAACGCTTGTGTGTGTCTGTGTGCTTGCGTTTGTCGGTGGCGAGCCGTCGGGCAACGGTTAGCGCGTTGCACTACGAACCTCGCCACCCGAATTCAATTCCTGCTCATGGCCAACATGAGTGCCGATTACCTGAACCGGTCCTGGGCCTCCCCGAGGTCGACTCGGCCTCAAATGAGTACCTGGTGCGATGTGTAAACGTTGCCACTGGGGAGACAGAGACGGCCGGGCGTGGAGCTGGCCACCCACCCCCTCGTGTGCCGTGTCGGTCTTCATAGGTGCTCGATAACTGCACTTGCCCCAACAGCCTGTTAAGGCTATATGGGGGATATTTGCCTGTATCTGTGTCTGCGTGTGTGTCTTTCTTTCCAGCACTTTGCTCGGATTGGACATTTTCCAGAAGAAATATTTTTCAGGCCTTACTTTACACACGCATTATAATGACTTTTTTTCTACATATACATTTGTTACGTTTTTGTCCTTTAATTAAGCACCAGATTTGACGATAAATGACCTGGAAGTTATCACTGCAACATGAGAAGCCAGCATCTGGTTTATTAGCACAGGGGACCACGTTCTGTGGTCAATCTCACATTCGTGACTGCACAGTAGAACCTCACGGTTATTAGACATTAACATATACCGTGTGTATATAAACAAAAACTGAATTTAATTTCTAATTGCCATCAGTTTATTTCTTTAATTTAGTTTATTTCTCTAAATTTTTTTTATATAAATACATGGGGTGGAACGGTGGCACATTTGGTTAGTGGATATGACCCTGGAGACGTGGGTTGAATTTCTGCCTCTGGCTCATATGCGCGGAAAGTGATACCTGAACCAGTACTGGGTTCCACTCTTATTCGCCAACCCGCATTGGCGAGCGTGGTGATGTATGGTCAAACAACTACCATGACTGACACGGCGTTTGGGAGGTCTTCAACGTACGGCGCGAAAAAAATGCAACATACATACAGTGCCGTACAACAGAGGGCTGTAAAGTATTATTATTATTTTTACATATCCACACAGTGTTTTAAAACGTTAACAATGATGAAAAAAATACGTTTTATTTCATACCTATCCAGTGCCTGATGGGGGCCTCCCCATCCCCAATACCATGCAGGTTGTGGCAGTTATTTGTCCATACTTCACCATGCCGGTCAGTGGAGGTGAGTAAAAGTGGGGAGGTAGACTCAGGAGTTACATTACATTGGTTACAATTTGCTGCCCCTCTCTCCGCACGTGCTGCTGCTGCTGTTGTTGTTGTTGCTCTAATATAATGCACTTTGTTTTGGCTGCTTGCTTTTTTGCCTTTTGCCATTTTTGGTGACCCCGGTCATCCTTACAAAATGGGACCTCTGCTGGTCCTCCTGAGCTCTCACTCTGGTCAAACAAAATCAAACGCGCGGCTGGAAACTACTGCCCACACGTATCTCTCCCCCACCCCACCCCCAAGCCCGCTCGCTGCCCATAACAATCTGTTTTATGGTTTTGGCTCTCATCCAATGCGAATTATATCCAGGCTCAAGGCCCCGCTTCGCCACTGAGATCCGATGAGATCGGGCGCAGGGACCCGGGTGATTTGTTCATCACCGTTACCCGTGTAAACGTCCAATAATGCGCACCTACTAAATGCGCGACGCGTACTCGTGGCTGGCTCCAACACTAACGGGCAAAGCGAAGTCTCCGGTGAGTGAGCGACACTTCGAGTGCTGTGTGTAGATATCAAGCCATCCTCCATCCTGGTGGGGTGGTATATATATTCTTTGCTTTTTTTGACATAATGAAGCAGAGTCGTGTTACAGTTCAGGAAGAGCGTGGGATACCGCTAGACAAACAGTATTTGAATTAAACTCAATTTCCATTATCCAAGAATTGGGCGTGTGCCCGCAAGAGAAATACGGCGAGCCAAATATTGCTTGTAAGTTCATAATTAAATCTAACCCAAGTGTGTCATTGCTAAATTACCGGGCTATCCGTTTAAATCAAGCTCGTTCACAAACACACACTCTTTTTGGATGTCCTTTTTGGAAAGACCCTGCAACGCAAAATGTTCGATACTGGGCAAGCATCATCACCGCCATCAAGAGATATGATCTGTCACTATTGTTGTCAATAAGACATTTTACATTAGTACAGAACGAAAGTGATCCATAAATCTGAAAAAAAAATCGGATTATCGTCTTTACACATCATCCAAAAAAATCAACTAATATGTACTGTGTGTGCATATACAAGCACAAAATATAACATAAACACAATATATGACAGCATTTTATTTTTTATATTATACGTATTATTTTTTTATATAACATGCCAACACTAGTGACGATTATTTGAACCGGTCCTGGGTCTCCCCTAGGTCGACTCAGCCTCAAATGAGTACCTGGAGCGGTGTGTAAACATCGCCACTGGGGAGACAAAGGCGGTCGGGCGTGGTGCTGGCCACCCACCCCCTCGTGTACCGTTCCAGGCCTTCATAGGAGCTCGCTAACAGTAATTGCCCCAACAGTCTGTTCAGGCTCCACGGGGGGTCTTTGTCTTTGATGGCCTTAATAGGTGCTCGCTAACAGCACTTTGCCCAACAGTCCGTTAGCGGCTACCTTGGGGGCGGGGGGGGGGGTGGATCTTTGTCTCTCACGCACAATCACCAATTTGTCTTTTTTAATATTTGACGGAGCTTTGACGTCTAGCCACTTCTTTTTTGTCGTTGTTGCGTTTGTCAGAGCAGCGCGGGGCCCAAACAGAAATGAAAGGCCTCAATTCCCCGAGGCCATAGCGGTGGGATTACATCATGTCGGGTCGACCCGCCCCGAGCAGAAGAAAGCGGGGCATTGAAAACCCCCCCTAAGGGGTTGGAGAGTGCGGGCTGAGGCGAACGTCTGAAGTTTTTTTCTCTCTCTCTCTCTCTGTTGTTTTTGGAAATGCCTCTGCTTCCCACCCCTCCTCCTCCTCGCTTTGCGTGAGAAATAATACCGTGGGTAACTAATTGAACGCGCCAAATTTAAGCCGAGCGCGTCGCCGTGTTTTTTAATTGCTCAATGCCGGTTATGCAAAAAAAAAAACATAACCGTCGGGCTCGATTCCGCGTAGTCCAAGTGTAAAACCTGGACCGATGGCAGGTCCGCGAGAATTTCAGTTTTTTTTTCAAACCAAAAACAATCACCTCATAGGTTTGGTAGTGGAAATTTTGAAGAAGAAGAAGAAGAAACAGGAGGTAATTTACTGCCGTGTATTTTAGACTCAGGACGTATTTTTAATTCACTGATGCGCAACACTTAAAAAAAACTGTGGAAATTCCAGACCGTGTTTCCAGCAATAAACGCACACGGTGTTTACAATTACCTGGACACCCAGAACGACAATTTTGGACAAGCAGAAAAAGAGTGTTAATTTCTTGCACGATTTCCATCCTCTGTCACAATGAATTCGATTTTTCCCGCAAAGAAAATAAGCTCGCCGCGTTTCTTTTTTAATTTTGTGACATTTTAGCTCATGCTTTCAGTTTTAGTTTTCTCTGTTTTTTGCCGTTCTGCTATGCTTTTTGTTGTTTTAAATTAGCAGTGGTAAACTGCACGTTCAGAACCGTGAAAAAATGCCTTTTGAAGGAACATAACCCACAGAATGGAACGCGTCCGAGATGGCGTCACCCAAGGAGATGAAGCATTTTAAATAAGGGGCCGTCCATAAATGACGTCACGCACCAGGGGGGGGTCAAAAATCGTCCAAAATCGCGTGACGTCATTTATGGACGGCCCCTAAGCTCGCGCGCAGGTGCTCCATGGAATATTACACAGTACATCACAAGGCTGTGAGGGTTTGGGAGGCCTTTTATCCCAAAGTGGACTGGCCATGGCTGATGACAATAAACCCTGATAAGAGGTTTAATTTTCAGCGCTGAACTGTACATGTGTTTTATTATAAATTTTAATCGTTAGTATTTATTTACGTAGCAATGCGCCGAATTTAAGAAATCGAAAATATGTATGGGAGCAGACTTACTTTGGAACAAACTTGCGTCACGGCCTCGTCAGCTGTGCGATTCGCCTAGCATTTAGTCATGCTGTAATGTAATTCAACAGTAATTACTTCCAACATTTTTTTTCCAGATCAAGCCTTAAAAGGGGCACATTTTGACAGCGCAAGGACCATACGGCATAAAGATGGATCACCCTGAATCTATTTTTTTGCATTTTCCCAAGTTAAATAATGTGCCTGCCTTGTTTCCCTTGCATTTGTGTGTGTGTTCGTGTTCCTGCATGCGTGTGTGTGTGGGGAACGGTGGTGTAGTGGTTCACCCGGTGAGTTCGACTCCCGCTCGTGACCAATAACAGTGGCGACTATCTGAACCAATGCTGGGCCTCCCGTAAGTCTACTCAGCCTCAAATAAGTACCTGGTGCTGTGTGTAAAACAATGTTGCTAGGGAGACAAAGGCGGCCGGGCGTTGGTGCTTGCCACGTACCCTCTTGTGTCCCATACCGGCCTTCAAAGGCCAGCATTACACTAACAGGACTTGCCCTTTCAGTCTGTTCAGCCTATACGGGGGATCTTTGTCTTTGCGTGTGCGTGTCCTTGCAGTCCACTCTGTGGACACGGCCAGACATACCGGTGTACTAAAGGGCAGAACGCGTTTAGTCTACAATTCGTGACCTCGCTGTGACCTTGCCTGCTGTTTTGGCTGCCTGAATTCCATTTCGTAAAAATCACGACACGTTCACACGAAAAAAAATGAACGCTCCCATTACCCAAGGTACGTATATGGAAGCGGCGTGTGAAAATTTTAGAACATTTTTGACTTCGTTTAAACAAATACAAAAAAAAGGAATTACAACGGCTCATTGATTTAAGGAAGATACAGGATTCCCGCCGTTATGCAACCTTCCCCAATAAATAAGGACAACTTGCAAACACGTGCACTTTGGCGGGGAGCGCGCCGCGATCGGCCGATCGCTGCACTCTTTCAATTATTCACGAGCCCCAGCGTCGTGATGAACGCCTCCGTGGGGAGGAAAGCGTGAATCACCGACTGCCGTGTGAAGCTTTGGCCGCGTCAATTTCAAGCTGCCGCCGGGACTGTTCAGCGGTGGACACTGGCACTCTAATGGTCGACGTGTCGGCCGGGGCTTGCATAACCAGAGGTCACCGGTTCAATTCGAACTGGACGTAGCGGGGGGCGAGATGTTAACTACCTCGCTTGCTATGCAGGAGGTCGTCGGTTCGATCGCGACCCTGATGCGTGCTGCTGTAGATTTGGAGTTTGCGTGGATTTTTCTCCAGGTCCTCCGGCTGCTATAGTTCGTTTCTGAAAAAAATATCTATATAGCTTAGTGGGCTTTACCTGGTGAAATAAAAAAATATATTTGTATAAATATATAACGTCATATATAAACCTTCAGCGCGGCAGCTGTAATAGCCAAATCAAACCGAATTCTGAGTACATTTTGCTGTTTGCGCAATCCTTCCAGAGCGAGGCTATCGCTTAGGCGCTCCGTTTCACAGACGATTGTAGTCTGGGATAGTTTCGCAGCCAGAGGGGGGGGGGGGGTGGTGGATTTACACCAATTCGGTAAATTTGCGAGCAGTTTGCGCAATTTGTTTTTCCAAAACATCGGACCGTGACGCCGGCAAGGCACTTCACGTTCTTATTCGAAAAACGCCACGGCATCTTCGGCATCCACTGTGAAGCGGATGATGATAATGATGAATGTTTTATTTTTCAAGGATACTCCCGCAACATTAACCGCCGTAGCCTACCGGGGTTGAACCCGCCCGCCCTCTACCGCGAGCCGGGCAGGCACCCCGCTACGGCCCGGCCATCCTCACACCGCCCTCGTGAGCCTCTTCAATCTACCCCGCCTCTACGCACTCAGCATTACTAATTACAATCGATACACCGACGGTCAGTCGATCGCGCGTGGTGGGATAAAGCGTGGGTACTCGCTACAGTTTTTATTATTTTAACACGTCTGGCAGGCATAGCCGGGGGCTCTCCAGAGTTTCCCCATCTCACGGAAGCCCTCTCTGCCAGCAGCAGCTAGCAGCAGAAGCAACAGCGTGAGCGAGCAATTTGCAGGGCCTCTTCTTAGCCACTCCAGCAGCGCTGGGGGGAGCGGTATGACTGCGTTTATTAACGTGACCCCGACTCGTTATAAATGGGCTACTGTTTTTTGTTTCTTTCATTTTTGTGTTCCTCCACGCTGGCTACACAAGCCGGAGCTAGAGAGACCTTTGTGGGGAGGAGCGTGCTTCGTACGATATGACCGCTAGATTGAGAAAAGGCCCGCACGGTGTAGAGACTTACTGGCGGGTGGGGGGTGGGGAATTGAGGGAAAAAATCAGCATCGAACCGGTTCCTCATTGGGAATCCTACGGTCAGCCCACGTGGCTTCATCCTGCCATGACATCAGTGGGCTTTGCCGAACATACTCTTTGGTTCTTTCGGTAAAGTCACGTAGGTAGAAAAATAATAGATCACGACGTTTCGATCGCAACACAAGCAATCGTCATCAGGTGGGACAACCACAGAAGGAAAAAAACTGCACTTCAGCAGTGCAAATTGCACTGCAGCAGTTTGCACTCCAGAAGTTTTTTTCTTGCTGTGGTTGTCCCACCTGATGACGATTGCTTGTGTTGCGATCGAAACGTCGTGATCTATTATTTTTCTACCGACGTGACTTTACCGAAAGAGCCAAAGAGTATGGATTCCTGCAGTCACGAAAGCTTCAAATCATGATTTTTGCCGAACGTGTTCGGGACACAGGGGCAAGGTGTTTGTGCAGGCAACTTCCACCGTTGGGGAATCTTCACGGCACCCCACGTTGCAGCTGTAGCACTGCGAAATTGTCGCGCATCTTCGATGACTGCCCCAACTGAATAAGTTCAGCGGAGGTCAACGAGAGCTTTGCGTGTCCACCGAGGACGCTGACGCAAGGCCCGGCGATTCCGCGCGCACGCCGAACGAAGGGATCGATTGTGAAAATGTTCCTTAATGAATCGGGATACTCCAACTGAAACGGATTGTCATTTTGAAAGTGTGTTTATATACATGGCAGAGATTTTGTTTTGCTTGCTGCAGCTCATTTTCGGGTGTTTAATAACTACCCATCGTGTAATCGTAGCCCCTTTCGCATGCAAGTGGCTTCACGCCAGCTTTGTAGAAATTAAATTGTTGCTGTTCCAGCGATCTCGCGCGATAAACAACAGATTAAGGGGAACGTGACAACTGGATCCATTTTCCGTCTCGGCGTTTCGGCTGACAAACATTCTTTATTCGCGGGGTTTACAAAAAATACCACGACAAACTGCCCCCCCCCCCCACTCACCGTCTCCGCGAACGTCGATCGGCAAGTTCGCGTGAGGTGGGGTAAAGGAGCGAGCATCCCTCGACTCTTCCAATACGTTTGGCCAGCGTCGAAGCGAAGGCCGAATGCCCTCTCGGGGCTAGCGGTGGCCAACTGGCGTCTCCCGAGCCGCATGCGGCTCATTAATCCACCACATGTGTCGAACATACTGTCACAGTAGCAAACAATAATGCATGTCTCCCGTGCTGTGCCGAAAAATGTCAATATTTATAATATATACACACACACACATATATACTTGGCCCTTCGCATAACTCATGGGTACTTTTGGCTCTTGGTCTGTTACAGGTTGGCCACCTCTGCTCTAGAGTAGCTCTCTGATGCTCTCCCGGCTGGAGGCATTTCCTCCAAATATTGAGTGATGAGAGACGCTGCTGCCATGGTTATCACACTGGACACATTGCCAAAGATCGCCGGATCGATTTGAGCTCCGGGCGTGGGCAGTTGAAAGGATGGGGCAGGTGGATTGAACCCCGCCACCCTCCCACCTAGAGCCCCCTCTATTTGGAGGCCCTTCCACCAGCAGTGGTGTTAGCAAGGAATTGCAGGGCTGCGCCTTAACTTTCTCCCATGAATGTGGCTTCCAGCAGGATTTGGGAGCTGCTGCCTGCTGCTGCTGCCTGCCTCAGGGAAACATCGGAATCAGAATATTTAATTATCCTGGAGAAAATCCGATGAGCTATAAAGCTCCCCCCCCCCCCCCCCCCCACAGATACCCAGTAGGGGCGGGTCAGAAAGTTACAACAACGAAGCAGAGACAAGACACGACAGGCGTGCAACGTATTGTAAAGGTAAATCAAGAGGGCGAGAGCCTCTCAATGCGGCTCTTAAACGCCTATCAAATCCCAGCACAGCACCGCCATCTTCCCCCGCACCTCCGACTAGCACGGACGGCTACGTGCGGTGCGAAAGAAGTTCAACATACACGGCTCTTCCACAGCCACTTCTGGATTCGCCGGCCTCAATTTATCCACCGCCCTCCTCCGAAACTTGATTTGAGTTTATACACCGTCCTCCTTCTGTTCCAAGTTCCTTGTTCATGCCTCTGATCCACATATCGTGGCAGGCAATTTGCACTGATTGCAAAACATTCTTCGTCAGGCATATTGGTTTGTTGCTTTTCATTCTCAAATGTATTTAGTTATTTTTATTATTTTCCAGAAATTTGATCCCCGTCCTCCCTCAAACATTATTTTATTATTTCACATGATGTACGTAGCCAACCGTGCTAATCGGAGGTGCGGCCACGTCTACGCTTACATTAACCCTCACCTGATGGCTTCGTTTCTGCATATACATGTCCGGCCCTTTATCAATCCACTGCTGGATGAAGGCCTCTCCACCTCGTGTCGGCCACGGAGGGTGTTTGACCGTACTTCATCACGCCTGGTCTGTGCGGGTTGATGAAGGGAGGTACCTGGGACCGCTTGAGACATCACTTTATAAATCTTGACTTCAAGTTTTCGTGACTGCAGGAATTCATAATCGTTGGGTCGTTCGGTAAATTCACGATGTGTTCAAAGAAAATAACAAAAAACGACGACATTTCGATCGCAACACAGCGGTCGTCATCTTCCTGATGATCGAAACGTCGCAGTTTTTTTGTTATTTTCTTCGAACCTATCTGCGCGACTTTATCGAAAGACCCAAAGAAGACGTCACTGTCGACTCTTGCTAGCCGCGGCTGGGAATGCAACTCAGGTTGCCAGCCTCACAGGGCGGTGCGATAACTACTGCCCCGCCGCTTCTGTATGTAAATTGACGTCGAGTATATTTATTTTCAGATAATGAGAGGGGCAGGAACGTCAGAGGACATCTAATTAAAGTGCTGCATTGTACGAAGCTAATGCGGTTGTGGATTCATTTTTTTATGATCTAAATATTGGCACCATTAATCTCCCCCCAGTGTTTTGCTAATTGACAAAATCGGTGACTGGTGCAGAAATAATAAATTTACTCTGAAGAGGGGGAGACAATGAGCTAATCCTTAAATGAGTAATTTTCATTGACGTGGAAGCAACTATTAAATGTGCAGGACACGATTATGAATGTTGTTGCCCAAGCGTATACATCATAACATTGTGCCAATGTTATGTCTAAGGTCCTCATAGCACTCGGCGTAGGATTATAATGAACTGCAACATAATAACTTTGAACAAGAAACAATCTAATTGTGATCCAGAATGTATTTATGTATTTTATTGCAAGCTGTAGTCCTGTAGTAAAAGCAGAAAAAAACTGAACATGTTAAATGCCATGTGGCCATAAAGAAAAACACAAATAAAATAGGCAACATTTCAGGCAACAGTCCTACTCCATAGCACAACGTGTAACACAAAATTAGTGCAACGCATACTGCGTATTATGTACTGAGTTTTCTGTTCTGCGTATTCTGTACTGAGTCTTCTGTACTGCGTGTTTTGTACTGCGTATTCTGTACTGAGTTTTCCGTACTGCGTATTCCGTACTGCGTGTTTTGTACCGCGTGTTCTGTGCCCCGTATTTTGTCCCCGCGTCTTCTGTACAGCGTACTCTGTATATTTTACTAGTGGCGTAATAGGGCAATTCAGGACATGCTTAACTCTTAACTAAGGAGGGAATGTAAGCAGGAATTTGACTCCATGGGATATTAATTATATGCTTTTCAGCCACTATGAAAAGTTTTGTTTTGCTTCACGTTTCCTCAGGGCAGGTGATAGATTTATTAAAACAACACGTGCCACTCTCGTGTTCTTCTCTTCTCCCTAGCTCGCCATCTCGTGAAATAATAACTCCCCTGGCGATTCGTTCGTTTGGGTTCATCATTCGTTTGTTCGTGTTCTTTACGTAGAACCAGATGAGAGAGCCCATCGAGTCTAAGAGTTTATTTTGCAAGGGAGACCTGGGATACACAGCAAACACGTTATGCATTAAACCAAATAATTAAACCGACGTGGAAAAAAAAAATGGCCAAGCGATAAAGGCGCAGCCCTGCAATTTCTTGCTCCAGCCACCGCTAGTGGAGGCAGGAGAGCCTCCACTAGAGAAATATTCAGAGAGTCTCTGGGTATTCGGCCTACTCTTCCACACTGGTCAGACACAAGTCTCCTTACGTCGGGGGGAAGGGCCGTTTGAGCTAAGATACTTTTTTTTTCAATCGCAACCCACAAATTATTCAGTTATCGGCACTCACCTAAACGCCTAAACTCCTCCGCAGGTGCGAGACGAATTACTGGACGTCTGTGAAACAAAGAGCTTTATAGCTCATCGGATTCCTCCAGTATGAATACACATTTGTATTCTGATACGTCGCGGGACAGTGAGAAATGACGGCGGTTTGCAGAAGTCTTTACTCAGCAGTGGATCGATCATGGCTGATAATGATAACAGTAGAGATGAAGATGACGATTCTGATGATCCACATGTATCTATGTTGAACTTCTTTCACACCGTACGTAGCCAATCATGCGAATCGGAGGAAGGGCAAAAGACTAAAACACAATAATCAGTTTTAAACAAATGTGGCAAGCGCTCTCCCTTATAACATGGGGTCTAGGTTTGACTCAAAAATATTCATTAAACAAAATAACCTATTAGCGTCGTTGTGGAGAATAGAATTAGCAAAATAGATTAGCAGACAAGATATATGAAGCAGACGTCTTGTCTGCCGATCAAGCTTGTATTCTTCACACCGACGCTCACGATTAAATTCAACACAGGTTTTTTTTTTTGGGTCGCATAACAATGGGTAAAACGTCGTGTCGTCGACCCTCCATCCACCCGACGCAGCCGATCGATAACAATTGTCGCGCCGTGAACAAAACGCGGACAATTCGTTATTTGGCAGCGGCGTGCGTAGCGCGTGTTTTGCCCAACACGGAGAGAGGCTGATGGTGGTGGTGTGTGTGGGGGGGGTGATACACGTGAATGGTCCGATAAGATGGAACCCCAGCACGGAGTGATGTAATTCGGCCTGGCGCGTGTCCAACGCGGATTGACACTACGAGACGCGCGCTCTTTTTTGACCCCGTACGCTCCGGCAAGTGTGGGGGCGGATGGGGTGGGGGGCCCTTCCCGCCGAGGCATTTTCTCCTGTCGGCGCAGGAGAGTTGAGTTGGGTGGAGTGGTGTGCTGGGGGGGGGGGGACACAACTCGCCACCGGTGTCATTGGGTCCCCGTGAGATTTCGCCGGCGCTCGGTTGGCGTCTCGCGAATTGGAAATGGAGGCGGGCGGGCGGGCGCGAACAAAGATAAAAGATCCCCCATATAGCCTTAACAAACTGTTGGGGTAAGTGCTGTTAGCGAGCACCTATAAAGGCCGGCACGGCACACGAGGTGGGTGGGTGGCCAACACCACGCCCGGCCGCCTTTGTCTCCCTATTGGCGATGTTTACACATCGCACCAGGTACTCATTTGAGGCTGAGTCTACCTAAAGGGGAGGTCCAGGACCGGTGCAGATAATCGTCACTGGTGTTGGCCGTGAGCGGGAATCGAACCCCGGGTCGCCAGGTTCGTAGCGCAGCACACCAAAACAATGTTCTGTCGTCATTCGCTCGGCAGACGCGCGCGTCTCGGAAGAACCTTAGGCGGGTCGAGGTGATGATGAGTTGCGCCGCGTGTGTGTTTGTGCGTCGTTTTGTGCCGTGGCCGGGGGGGGAGAACACCTTGGCTGTCAAGCGTCGCCACGCTTTTCTGCGGATGTAATTGCACTGGGATATGATTATTTATTCAGACGACGACCGTGCTTGCAAACCTGTTAACCCGTACGATTTACCCCGACTGCTTGTACAGGGAAATCGAGCTTGCAGGTCCTCACGGCATACAGCCGTTTAAATACGGGCCAAAAAATAAAATGTGTGTGTTACTCCCTTGTGACGAAACTTTGTAGGATAAACTTTGAGATTTATAAGGACACGGGGTGACCAATGAGGTCTGAATTCGTCTGTAATAAGGGAGGGACTGATAAGGTGTTGACAGGTATGATTCTAAACAGAGACCCAAAGAGATCCATAGAGACCAAAAGACATAGAGACCCATTGAGACACACAGCTATTGCATACCTGTCAAACCATACGGTTTACCCCGTATTCTTCTACAAGGAAATTGAGTTTGCATGCCCATACGGTGTACAGCCGTTTAAATACGGGCCAAAAAATGTGTCTATTTGTTTGTGTTTCTCCCTGGTGATGGGACTTTATAGGATGAACGTTGAGATTCATAAGCGGTACGGGAAACCAAAAGGGTCTGAATTGGTCTGTAATAAGGTAGGGCACTGATAAGGCGTTGATAGGTATATAGTGGTGAGTGGAGTGGTGGTCAGTGTACTCGTGGTGAGTGTAGTAGTGGTGATTGTCTGTGTTTCTCCCTTGTGATGGGACTTTTTGAGGATGAACGTCGAGATTTCTAAGGGGCACGGGGTGACCAATAAGGTCTGAATTGTTCTGCAATAATGTTTGACAGGTATGTGTTTGAATAACGCGTCTCCTGTCCAAAGTGTGTAATGCAGCCTCCCCGGCGGTCGTATGCGTTCACAGCAGAGAGACGAATTGTAGGCGGTGGTCGTGAGAGGAGAAGGACGAGAAGAAGTTGCGACCCACAATTGATTTCGGAGCGTGTCCCAGCCCGAAGCAGATTGCGTTATATAAAATAGAACCCGTCCGCCCTGTACATCACATCGGCGCGCTTCCTTCTTAACCGGAGGTGGCACGACGGCGGGGTACATTCATTCTCCACGGTCGCAGAGGGTCACCAGCTGAAGCGCAAACAGCGGCGGCAGGGCGACTCCCACGTCGCCGTCAATGTTAACGCAACGGCACGATCGACAAGGGGGGGGGGGCTGTGTGCTCCCCTCTCGCATCGCTGGGTTTTTTTGGTGCCGCAGTCAAATTTACCCGGCAGAAGTTAGGTAACAAAAAATAAAAATTAGGTAAAGGTGCCACCCTGCAATTGTTTCGTTTCAATTCAGTAATTTGTTCTTTCCATTTTTAAATGTCGTCTGAAAAGGGAGAAGGAAAATAATAACAGTGATGACAGATTGCACGTATGAATTGAGGCTGGTGATTCTAGAAGTGGCTGTGGAAGAGCACCCGGTGTACGTATGTTGAACTTTTTTCCCATGGTACAAGCCAGCCGTGCTAATCGGAGGTGCGGGGGAAGGACAACAAACTAAACAGAAAAAAAGCAGTTCTAAAGAAATTAGTTTTCAATCTAGACTTCCAAGTGCATAGCTTCCGTGGCTGCCTAATACCGATAGGAAGAGCGTTCCAGACGGCTGCAGAAGTGCCTCTGAAAGAGAGCGATGCAGTGATCGTCTTTGTTAGATGGATAGCCAAAGATCGCTGCGAGGATAGAGTTTGCGTGATGGTTCATGCTGTTTTACGAGATCAGCAAGGCATTGTGGTTCATTTCTGGCAAACGCGTTGTGTGTAATGAGTGAATAGAATAAATAATAACAAAAATGGCAGTGTTAGAATATATATAAATACCAGATGTGTCCTGACTTTTGGGTCACCCTGCAGACATATATACAGGGCCGTATATATCGACTAAAATCTACCTTTCGAAGTGTTAACACCCACTTTGATGTAACCATTGTAAACGATGACAATGTTTGCCCGTGCAAGATTTGTGCTTGCTGCCTTGACATTCGTCATCGTTTGTATTTCAATACGGTGCAGATTTTAAAACAAATTCGTCCTGATTTAGAATGCAGTAGCATTGTAGCCCTCAGCCCCGCATGGGGCTGATGAATGCAAGGCTATGCCGTAGTGGGATCGATGCTTGGGAGTGTTATCCATTAAAATAATTCCTACATCATCTGTGGCACTTTGCAGCATGGCCAAGAACATTTCACCGGCAAAAAAAAAACACGTTGAAGAAGACGGAGACTAAGACAGAAAAATAGAGGTAGACAAAGAATCAAGACTCCTAAGTCAGGTCAAGAACAGGAAGCTGCTGTATGTCGGACATGTGGCCAGGATGAATGGTGAAATAAGAAGAATCGACTCTTACCCATCCTGGCAACAGCACATGGGGCGTGAAGATTTGCTGACCCGCCCATAGTCCACATCTGTGAAAAGAGCTTCATAGCTCATCGGATTCCTCCAGTCTAAATAAAATAATTATGATGTTCAAACACCAAATAGACACCTACTGCAAGGCACCGAGTCTGCATTAACCACACATACTTGCGGCAAAAAAACACGCAAACAAACATGCCCTGATAATAATAACAATATTATACGCGTTGTCTTTGAAGCCGATGGGTCTACCTACACCAGAGACATCCTTTGCTCCTGCCTTGTCGCACCACCAGCGTGAGACCAGAGAACAACGCCAAAAAGGCGAACAGCACAAAGGCAACGCGTGTGATCAAAGCGTTGAGACTGAATGCTGGCCGGTTATTGAAGGAGGGTGATTGTCGGCAAGCACTGGAAGGTGCTGGGAGAAGAGCAAAGACCACGATCTGACCGGACGTCAAACCACCAAAGGCTGAACGGGACTGGCGGCGGTCTGAGTGGAGCGAGCAGCAGCGAAGAGAAACGGGGAGAGACGCCGCCGCGAGCAGATATCGGTAAAGGAAGCAATCGCGGCCGTCATCAGGCCAAAACAACATTATGGGGAAGACGTGTTTTTAGTTTTGAGGTGGATCAGGTTGATAGTGGTGGGGTGGCGGTTGATGCCGTATCAGAGTTATTTAGCGGGCAGCAGCGACAACGCAGATTTGACTCCAGGTCTCAGCCGCACGTTATTATGGTTCTCAAGTGCAGTGAGTTAATGGTTTCACCCCAGTGAACAACACAGAATCAGAATGCGTATTTATACTGAAGGATTCCGATAAACTTTTAAGCTATTTTTCACAGTTGTCCAGTTAAACATGCACACACACACAAAATCAAATCTGTGGTACTGCAGTAAACTTGTTTTAGGTTTATATTACACTTAATTTAAGTTTATTCCAGCTTTGAGACCTTTGGTATCGTTCACATGCGATACAAAAAAAACACGTTTCAGGTCTTGCAAGAGGCTTGCAAGTCCAGTAACCGTTGCACCACAGCAAGCACCCTAACACAATAACAATGTCTTTTTTTTTTACAGAAGTCTTTTTTTCAGGAAGGTCCTGCGTTGAGCTATAATTTGTGGCCAGGTCGCTTCTGAAAAAAAACTATATAGCTCAGTGGCCTTACCTGGTAAAAAAAAGATATAGTTTCGTTCATAGTAAATGTAACCAGTGGCAATAGACGCGTGGTTAGGGACGACGGAGGCAGTCAGGCGTGGGTGGGTGGGGTGGTTGGCAGGGTGAGGGCCCAGGGCCATGAGAGGAAAAGGGGTGAACAGGGGTGAGAGCGTGGAGCTGTCTTTCACTCTCTGACACCGAAACGACCCCCACCTCTCCCCTGCTGTTGCTGCGTGTAAAAGGAGACAAAAGCCAGCGACTGCCCGGTGTCCCCTAAGTCGCTAAGGCCCGGGATTCCGCAAACACGTGGCATTGTATGCTTCTAGTTTCCCTGCGGCAAGATTTCCTGGAAGAAAAAAAAAGCGGGGCCAATACGTGCAGTAGATCAAAGTGGGACAAACACTTCCATAAAATAAGAACAAAAAAAATAAAGGAAATTTCCCATAGAGGCAATGGTGGTGGCAATTGCATTAAAACTGAACCATGGTCATGACCTCAACGTTGCTTAAGACCTCACTGCCAAAAGGCATTGTTCAGAGTGTGTGGGCACACATGGCTTTAAGTGAAAGGGGGGGGAGCTATTCCCAGAGTTGCAATCTCCTCTGGAAAACACCGAAAATCTTTGCTATGGGGATGTGTGCTTGGTTTCATCTTCTGCCACTTTTTTCTGCTCGATTCCATGGTGAAGTGGTTTTGGAATTGTTTTTTTTGTACAGTGAAGTAAGCTCTTTACAATGTGTGTGCGTGTGCGATGCACTACATACATATACGTTTAAAAAAAAAGTCTACTACTTCGATCATTAAGGGAATTGGCATTGCCCAGTAGACACCATATTTTAGAGTCTATTATTTGCTTAGCAAAGTTTAAACAGAAGTGGGGTTTGTGTGATCCCAGTGTTTAACGGCTTGAATTTTTGGACTGGACTTTTTGTTTAAAATGAGTCACGAGACTTTGTGTTGTTGAGTGTGGCCGCTAATGTGTGTGTACTCATACCGGCCGCACAGATGTTAGACGTTGATTGGTGGTTACAGATGCAAACCAGTCTATTGTGGTAACTATGAATGCCAGTGTGTGTTCTACGGCGATGGCCGCGTCAATATTTCGAATGTAGACACTTGACTGTGATGAAGGGCCTGGAAAAAATGGTGTTCCTGTTATTGAGAAGCGTCTATTTTCCAATAAACCTTGATGATCAAAGGCATTCTTTTAGGATAAGTCACCTAAATGCATGGCTTAGCGTGACAAGCATCCTCAATTTTATTTTCCCGCGGTAATGACTTTGTTGTTTTTTCCTGGATTTTTCTGTTGCGTGTAGTCACTTTAAGATGTTTCTTGTTAATGTTTTTGTTTTGTTGCGGTTGTACCCGAGTCAAGAGCCGCGTGGCTCACGGGGTTATACCTAATAAATGAAACTGAAACTATATTCTTGGTTCTTTCCCTTCTACGTAACTTTACCGAAAGAACCAAGAATATGAATCCCTGCAGTCACGAAAGCTTTAAATCAAAATTTAACCGAAACTGAAACTGTTTTAAAAAAAAGCGGCAATATTTAGCGCGAGTTTAACGGGGCCCCAGACAAGGGGTGAGACTCTTTCTTGAGAAAAAGAGAAAATAACATCGATTTTTTTAAAGAAAAAAATGGTCATAAAAACATTTAGCAGCAAGAACCCGCCAAGATACCTCGCCTTGTTTGGCCAAACCGTTTTAGCGACGCTAGAGCTAAAGCCTTCACTTGTACGCATCTACTTTTAAGAGTCACCCGAAGAAATGTGGGGTGTTCTCCCCCTCCCCTCCCTCTCCTCCCTCTCTCTCTCTTTTAAACAATTTTTTTTAAAATATTACGGAGCGATGAAAAAATGCGCGTCTCGGGAAGAGAGAGAGAGACGCGCGGCTGTGTGAGGCCGCGTGGCTGTGAGGCCGCTGCTGCTGTTGCTGTTGGAGTGCGGCCCTTTCGAGCCCAGCTGAAATGGGATGGGGGACCAGACGGAGCCAATGTTTTCCCCCTGCCCTCGTGTCGTCACGACAACCAGGGGAAACCAAAACAAAAGTCGACTCTCCTCGTCTCGGCGGCGGCGGCTCGAGAAGGAACGCCGCAGGGGGATGAGCGGAGAGATTTTATTCATCACGAGAGCGTTGCAAGCGCGCGAGGGGCGAGCGCTCTCCTTGCAGCAGCAACCTCACAACCACCGCCACTGCTGCCACCACCACCGCCACCACCGCCACCACCACCACTGTTGCCACCACCACCACCGTCACCACCGCCACCACCACCGCCACCACCACTGCTGCCACCACCACCACTGCCACCACCACTGCTGCCACCACCACCACCGCCACCACCACCGCCGCCACCACTGCTGCCACCACCACCGCCACCACCACCGCCACCACCACCGCCGCCACCACCACCGCCACCACCACCGCCGCTGCCGCCACCGCCACCACCGCCACCGCCACCACCACCACCGCCGCCACCACCACCACCACCGCCACCACCGCCGCCACCACCGCCACCACCACCGCCGCTGCCACCACTGCTGCCACCACGCTGCCGCCACCAACCCGGGCCACCACCGCCGCCGCCACCACCGCTGCCACCACCACCGCCACCACCACCGCCACCACCACCACCACCGCCACCGCCACCACCACCGCCACCACCACCACCACCACCACCGCCACCGCCACCACCACCACCACTGCCACCGCCACCACCACCACCGCCACCACCGTCGCACCGGCACCTGTGTCGCTGCTCATGGAGGCTCACGATGATCGAATTGGACACGCTGTCGGCTCGGCTAGACGGTTTGGGCTGAGAAGAAACGTCATTTGTTTGTGCGTTATTTATTGCACCCGCGGTTGCAAGAGCGCAACTGGTGAACGAAGCCAACATTGTTTGACGTCATTTCGTCCTTTTGGCAACGGAATCCGCTGAGCGAAGTTGTTTCGCATCTGGGCGGTGTTGTATCGATGCGTGAAGTCATTTACGAGTGGCTTCATATGGAGGGGTTGGAGGGGTGAATGCCTTTTGGATGATTCAACGGATTTCCTTTCTTCTTCTCTCAGTTGATATTCTTGGGTCTTTCGGTAAAGTCACGTAGATAGGTTCAAAGAAAATAACAAAAAACTACGACGTTTCGATCGCAACACAAAGCGGTCGTCTTCAGGAAAAGGGGTGTTAGCTTCCAAGGCAAACAGTTTATAAGGGGTTTGAAATGGGCGTAGCCCACGCCCCCTTTCTGGAACCTACCAGCGGGTTCCTGGTGGGCCCCTTCTGTGACCCTCCCCCTAGATCCCCCTCTCGTGTCTTTGACGTCAGGGCTGCCGTACACCGCAGATCCACTTCCCTGCCAGCAGCCAGCGCTATGGCACTGCAAATGTAAATAGCTGAATCTAGATGCTGGAAGCTTACAGTGTACCATCTATCTGATGCTGGAAAATACTAGTGGGCATCAAATTGAATGTACGCTCAGCCTGTGTGGGCAATGAAAAGTAATTTGACTTGATGACAGTTGATGCTATTTATGAAAAGCCTCTGTATATACAGAGGCCTAAGTATGTATGTGCATTGAACTTTTTTTCGCACCGTAGATAGCCAACCCTGCTCATCGGAGTAATAACATATTCAACGAGTAATTTAAAAAGGGACAAAAGTGCCGCAGTTATGCTGAGATTGCATGAAAAAAGTAACAAAATAGGTATCAAAAAGGGGGGTCAGACAAGGTGACACGCTCTGCCAAATGTATTCACTGTGACCTTACAAAATGCGTTCTTAATATAGGATTGGTGAAATAAAGGCATGCATATGAATGGAGAAAATATTAACCATAACAGATTTGCTGATGTCACCATCGTTATAATAACTAATGGACAAACTATAGGAAATTATATTAATAATTAACTTCATATTTAAAGATGCAAAGATTAGATAGTGGGCAGGAGTTAGGGTGATTGCTGCATCATGTGACTCTGAGGGTTGGCGACGGCTTAGGGAGGCATTCCTCCAGCAGTGGATAGGTCATGGCCAATGATGATAACGAACATCATTAGATCTCCTTTGCCAGTACCAAAATATATTAATAGAGTTTTTTCCCCTTTTTTCTGGCAACAAAACTGAAACCTTATTATAAGGATTCATGTCTGCATTAACCACAATACTTGCAGTCAAAATGCAAACTAAAAAACATACTATGATAATATATGCATTGTCCTTTAAACTGATTGAGCCTCGACCCAATTGGTGCTCGACCAGATGACGCCTTTTGGCGTCCTCTGGTCGAGCACCAATTGGGTCGAGGCTCAAAAGAAAGCCGTCCCTTGGTTTGGACCAATCAGTTTAATATGCACAATGCATATATTATCATAGCATGTTTTTTTTATTTGCATTTTGACTGCAAGTATTGTGGTTAATGCAGACATGAATCTTCGTAATAAGGTTTCAGTTTTGTTGCCAGAAAAAAGGGGAAAAAACTTTATTATTATGATAACGAACATATTTCATTTATATGGTGTGCAGGTGCTATGTGGATGATTAAATAGCTAAATCAGGACAGAAGACAACAACTTGGAGATGCTGTCGCCGTGGATCATGGCTGACGATGAATGCAATGGTATTGTGATGATGACGATTTTAATAACTATTATAATAATTCTACTTTATAACGCGCATTCCATTCTAGGATCCCAGCCATCCAAAATTAAGTGTCTCTCATGAGCAATGTCAACCAAGCAATCTCACGCCACTCTCCAGCTGAGGTTAGGCCCTCTCCTGAGACAAACGTACATTTTGGAAATATTATTTGGTTTGCCGCTTTCTGGTGTATTTCTCATCCTTGTGCCAATATTAGTTCTCGTGTAATAATCAGAATGAAAAACAGTGGTACAGCAGTGGCAATAAATAGAGTCTCCCTTTAGTAGGCCTCTTGTACTCATCACCGGCCAAGTGGCCCAGCGGTCCAGGAAGAGGCTCCCGAGAAAGTTCAAATTCCTGCCTGGGGGTTCACTCAGCCCATCATCATTATCATCAAAAACCTGCCGGGATCGATAATATGAGTACCACATTGTAGGGAAGTCAACAGTGGTTGGTGTTATTTACTCGCCCCCGCCATAAGAATGTGGAATGACCACTGACTCAGAGCTATAAACAGGGGAAGATAACAGCCTCAATGCTCATGTGAGCAGGAAATTACACTTTTCCTTTTTCACCCCCTAATTGTAAAGATACCACGATGGGAAGACGTAATATTCCACATTGGAATCATTTGATATATACGGTATATGTCTACGGTATAAAACATACACCGATAATGAGCCCACAGAACTTGGCAAGGCTGAATAAAGTGAAAAAACCAAGAGTGATCGTGTGATGGGGTTATCGTATAGCCCTCGGTGGCCAGGCTGACACTATCACCTTGTCACACTTGAGAATCTATTTTAATCTCAGCTGGGAGCTTGGGATTTGACCCCTGATGTCAGTGGTGCTGGCTCAGTATTCTGACTCGATCATTCCCCCCCCCCCCCCCCCTTGAGTTACCAGATACATTCCTGGCATCTCAGCAGGGCTGTGCTCTCAAACAGCCCAATGCACACGTGTGCACATCACAAGAACGTACACAGGTTTAAAATATTAAATACCAGTCCATCTGAAGATTCATTCCAACTCTTCCACCCCCTCCCCAGACATCTGATCATTTGTCACAGCTTGGGGGCTTGAGATTATAAGCAAGGAATTCTTTATTTTGGGTCTCATCTTGAATTAGTTTGTCTCATCTGTGCCAACCATATTGTTTGAATAGTCCGTGGTGCTTGTTCAGTATGTCTTGTTTGTCCTACTGTCTGTCCCATTCATTCTGTCTCATCTATATCGTCTATCCTGTTCATACCATCTCGATTGTTCTGCCCGTCGTGTTCGTATCGTGTGTCTTATTTGAGTGTCTTGTTGTCTCGTGTGTTACTGTCTGCGTTGTATTATCCAGCAAACGATGACTCTCTTGTAGTCTTCTCATTTGTTTTTTGCCTGCCTCATTCATCTCAGCTGTTCCATTAGCCAAACGTACACTTCCATACGCATTGCATGCGTTTTAAACAGTGGGTTAGTTTGACGCGTGATTGAATGCGAGTGTTGTGAGTATAATAATATATTTTAATGTCCAAATTAATGCATATATATGCATATTAATTATCCAGCAAATTAAGCTTTTGGTGAGAGTGCAATCACTCAGAATTGGTAAGGTGTCTGAAAAAAATAATGCGAGAATTTTATCTCAACATTTATGATAAATTATCATGTAATTATGTTACTACATGAAAAAAATCAGCCATATCTCAATCCACTGCAGGTTAAAGACTTATCTATGTCGGTTCAGTTGTTGGGGTTCCTTTGACCATACTTCACCACACTGGTCAGTTTAGGTAGGTGAAGAGGGTGATGGGTGGAGGGGTGGAGGGTGAATCTCAACTGTGGTTCTGGTATCACTCTTCACCACTCACCACTGATGTCAGCAGCGGTCACAAATTGAAATTAGGTCACGGATTTCAGAGCACAGTATGATAACCACTGTGCCACCACTCCACCCCTGTCTCGTAGCTTTCACTGCAGCACTCATTATCACAAAAAAACCCACATTATTCTACTGCGTATTTAACGTGACTTTATTTTCTACTTCCTTTCCTATCCTTAATACTTTTTTTTTACATTTCCCAGAAGTGATTCGCAACAATTTGGTTGGGTTTTTCTCAATAAAAGTAATTCCGGCTGGCAATAACCTAAATACTGTGGAATAAATGATGGTAATAGTGTTTTTCTATCACAATTATCTGGGACATAAGCCAACGCCAACAGATTAGGGTCCCAAAAGACTCCATTTGTTAAGGAAATTAGAGAACTCATTTTAATTGCAACGATTTTCAGACTTGCGTTACAGATAGCATTGAGAATTGGCTTTCATAAAATGATTTGCCCAAGCTCGTTAAGCCTAAAATAACATGAAACATTACGTATTGTTGTAACACAAATGGGTTTCCACTTTCAGCAACGGCCATTAAATATCGCCGTGTCATTAACCGCATAAAATAATAATAAATAAAGGACATAAACAGTTCCCTTCAACCCGCACTGACCAGCATGGTGAAGTATGATAAACCCCACCCCCCAGCTCCCACAGCCTCCAAGGCATGGAGAGGCCCTCATCCAGCAATGAATTGACAAAACAGACTGTGAATATATATATACACATATATAAAACAACTACTTTAGTGACTTTGAAAAGATGGTATGTCTGTAGCAAAATTTGGAAGAAAAAAAAAGACTGCATCTCTAAACTTTATTTTGTATTTTAACAGGTAAGATCCACTGAGCTATATGGCGTAGCTCTTTTTTCAGAAGCGGCCTGGCCACAAATGATAGCTCAACGAAGTCGCTTATCATGCGGAAATTTATCGCAGCCAAATACGAGAAATGCATGTTCTTAAATGTGGAGGGAAAAACCGGAAGACCCGGAGTAAAATCCACGCGACCATGGGGAGAGAGAACATGCAGACTTCGAAAATAGAGAGGTCAGGGTCGGGATCAGGATCGAACCCACGACCTCCTGAATACGAGGCGAGGGAGTTAACATCTCGCCACCGCAGCTGATGATGCTGTTTTTATTAAGCTTATTGCCTGTAAGTCATCTTATTCCCTTGCCTTTGGAATTACGCGCACTTTTTACTGATTCTAAAAATACTTTCTTTTTTCACAAGATATGATGAGATTGAAAGTGACATAACATACACTGTATTCGGATGCAAATGCAAGCGGCTGGCATATCTGATTCTGTATATTATGGATGCAGTGATGTTACTTTAGTGAATTGCAATATAATTTGTACATATGTTATATGAAATTATTGTATTAACCAGGCAAAGCCATTGAGCTATTATCTCTTACTCTTTGGGTCTTTCGGTAAAGTCAGAGGCAACCTGGTGACACACCATAGCTCATCGAAGTGGCTTATATCATCATCATCAAACGTGGGAATCTAGAGTAACAGCCAATTCATCTAAACGCATGTTTTCAAATGTGTAGGGCAAAATCAACACAACCCCAGGGAGGGAGATCATGCGAATTCTAAATATACAACAAACACTGTCGTAGTTTTGGACTCAACCCACGACCTCCTGCGTACCAGGCGAGGGAGACAACATCTCGTCATGGGATATTACTTTGTGTGTTGTTGATGATAAATACGGCATTCCTAAAATGTAAATGCAGTACTACATACATTTGTTGATACTGTACTATGTACCGTGGTGTCGAGATATTAACTACCTCGCTGGGTATACGGGAGGTTGTGGGTTCGATCCCCACCCTGACGCCTGTATGTTTGGAGTTTGCATGTTCTCCCCGTGGTCGTGCGGATTTTTCTCCGGGTCCTTTGGTTTTTCCCTCCTCATTTAAAAACATGCGTTCAGAGTATTTGGGTGCTCTACATTTCCACGTAATAAGCCACTTCGTTGGGCCATCATTTGTGGTGAGGTCGCTTCTGAAAAAGAGCTACATAGCTCCAGTGGGCCTTTACCCGCTAAAATTAAAAGTAAATCGTAAAAAACAAAATCATCAGTCAGGGTCAATCCACTGCTGGATGAAGGCCTCGCCAAGCTGTCGTTCTCTCTCTCACAATCCTGCGATCGAATCATCTACCGAGCACCTGCACATGAGCTGATATTAATCGCTCCATCTCTTTGGTAGACGTACTTCCCGGATCCGTTTTATTCCCTCGCTGCCACCTCTTTATTATTCTTGTCCATCATCCATCTTCCTCTTTTTAGTCATGACGTGGCCTTACCCTGCCCACTAACTTTTCTAAACAGTTTGATTGATGTCATCCACCTGCGCCTGATCTATAATTATAGAGCTTCTCTTTCCGTCTCTCAATGTAAATTCCAAGCCCTGCATTGCCGCACGCTCCTTTGCGCACTTTCCCGTTTTTAAAAGTTTCGTGTGTGCGTGTGTGTTAATGACCACATTTAGGAACCGTATGTTATAATAGCAGGGAGTATTCACTGTATATACAATTAAAAAAACGCGTTTTGTACTGCATTAATCATTGTAATATTGAGATGTGAAGAAGACGAAATTAGCAATTAACTATGTTTTTAATCTTCAAGAATCACGGTATTCTGACTGCATCTTTAATTTCACATTTAATAGGGTCATATTAACACAAGTGCCATATCATAACTGTGCCAATTAACAAAGCAGTAATCACGCAAAAAAAACACTTTAATCAGTAGATATCTTCCATAAGCTCGGATTCGGGAGAGGTAACACAGCTGGATATTTTTTTTTTATCACGTGAAATATGATCACCTTTGAGTACTCACGACATCTGGGTGCCTTCATCATCAACGCCGTAGTCTCATTTTTTTTTATTACATTATGTTGTTGAAGGCATGTTGCCATGGAGCAAATGGTTAGCAAACAATCCCGTGGGTCGCCGGTTCAATCTCTTGGCGCGGCAGTTGAAACATTGGGGCCAGTTTACTGAATTGCTCTGCAATCTATCCACCCCTAACTGTGGTACACACCACCGTAGTACACCGCAGCCAGTCGATCGGCAGGTCGCGTACGCTGAAGCAAAAAAATTCGAGTGACTCCCCGTCCCTTGCCAAATGTGTGGCTAGTGTGGAAGAGTAGGCCAAAACACCCGCGAGAGAGTGTGGCCCCCTGGAGCTTCCTCGAGTGGAAGGCCCTTCCGCCAGCAATGGCGCGAGCGGGAAATTGCAGTGCCGCGCCTCTATCACCTACATTCATAAACAAAATGAGAATAAGTACCATATTGAGAATGAGTACCATAACAAAATGAGAATGAGTACCATATTGCCTTCGCTTTATATATATAAAAAAAAGTATACACTATTCATATGAAATGTATAAGGCCAAGATTTGGAGACTTTTTTCTCATTCTCTGCCAGACGTATGTAAATCCTGTCTCGGAATATACGATGTCTATTTCATAATATTCTTGGCGTGGGGATGTAACTATGGGGGTTATTTATTTATTTATTTTGACTTGTTCCGTGCCTTCATTTTATAACCTGCAGCGACGTGATTATATCCAAATGGTAGAGGATCATCAATCCGCATTGCGTCACTTGGAAGAGCTGAATGACATTTCAACCGAGCTAAAATAGGTTCTCTTTTTTTACATGCAGTCGCACGTGGCTTCAAAGCCGATCGCTGCTGTCACTGCCTCTTTCGAAATGTCAAATCCATTTGATTATGCTGTCTCTTCTAGCACTTGATAAGGCTCTGACGATGTCCAGACGCGTTAGCGTTTCGAAGACGCTTTGGTAACCATAAATATACAGGTGTGCCCGTCTTTATGCGTTTTTGCCTTCGCAGGACTAAAGCCTTGCCGAATAATCAGTGCCGAATAACCCAGTGGCGCGCTCGCGGCTGCAGCTCAGGACTTTACAATTTCATGGGACCTCGAAAATATATACTCCTCAAAAAGATGTGCTCCTTTAATATTTTCCAGGCACCACCCCCCTTCCCCCCCCCCCAACAAATAAACACATATAGCTTCTCCCTGCCCCCCAGCAGTAGCAGGGAAAGGACGGGGATATGTTTCCTGGGGCTCAGCCTTGGACAGTTCTGGCTGAAACGAAGCCCTCCTGCTTTGTAATTATTGAAATGCAATACCCTAGCACTATGATAAATCCTCTAGGCAATGTAGTTATTCAAAAACACAGCTTCACTCTGTTTATCACCACCGGTTATGTGCCAAAGTTAAAATGGTTTAATTTGTTTTTCGCGTTGATTTAGCTCTCCAAATTCGTACATTACGTAAAAAAATTACAATTGAAATAACCAAGGTGAGTAACTGTGAGGAGGCCCCTGGCCTCCATCACACTTCAAGTGGCTCTGCCTACAAAGGCTAAGGACTTTTTAAAAACATCCCAGAATGCCCAAGTCAGAGCACCGAGCTGGCACCGCTGAGATTCTGAGTTCGAATCTAGACACAGGCCTGTGATTAAACTGGGTTTTCATGTGTGGTGAGTTGATGGTCTGTGCCTCGTCACCAATGACTGCACAAAAACAACGTAACATAAAATTTGGTTCTGCGCTTAATTCGACTAAATTCCAGCTTTGATAATTAAAAATATCGGGTTGACTGTCATTCAACAAATATTACTCTCATTGTAAAAGTGAGTGAGAAAGTGCTGCCCTCTAATGTGTGAAAACAGAGGTCACTCAATTGTAATTCAGAGGTCGCTCTATGTCTATGATGTGTGCTTCCATGGGTAATTCTCGACCTCAAAGGGTTGCATTGCTCTGTGAGAGATCTGATTGGATACTTCGTTTCATGGCGGGATGCTGATATCACTATCGAGCTCGAAATTGGGAATATGATTTAGATATCAAAACCATAAACTGCTAATTATGAAAGATGGCCCATCACATTAACACTATGAAGATCTATTAAAACCTGCAATGATGCACAACTAAAACTTGAAGAGCTGTTTGTTAACGTAGTTTGTTTAACCTTGCAGATCTTTCTATCAAACTAACTTGGAATTCTGAAAGTACAACGTTATTTTATTCAACTCATATTTTCGGATCACTCAAACAGTTGAATTGTAACACATTTCTACGGTGTTATCATCAGAAGCTCAATTATTCCGTGTCAATTGTTAACCAATTAAAACAATCATTAATGCACAGCCCTTGTATTGAACATTGTTGGGTTAAAAGGAACGTCCTTCATCACCACCAATATCTGACGGCCTTGGGGGTTGTTTGACCATACTTCACCATGCTGGTCAGCACGGGTGGATGAAGAAAGAGGTGAGGAAGGGCCGATTCAGCTGCCACGCGGCCACTGTTATACGGCAGAGCCACGAATCAAACCCAGCTCACAGGGTTCTTCGCACCGTTAACTAGCCGCGGTGCCACATTTAATTTCTCAATAAAACATAAAACATCTCATTGCGCGAGTTATAGCCATGCTGATTTAGAATAGCCCATAAACATGTTATGATAATATATCGTCGACGAGTCTCCGAACATTAGCTCTGGAAGGCGCGTAGCGCACACTCAACAAATCTCGTGTGTTCGTATGTCGCCTCCACGTGTCCAACTTACGGCACGAGATTTGCTCCCACTCGTCCGTGAATACCTCGCGTCTGAATGACGCCACCCCTCGGCAGTGCTTTAGTGCTGCATCGACTCAACTGCTGCTGTACGGACCGATTGGGTCACCAACTGTTCTCGTGCTCCTCTTTCCGTCCCTCGATGTAATTCCCAGCATGGATTTCTCCACGCTACATCACGCACCTTTTCAGTGTTCGTTCCATTCGTTTTGTTCATGACTACTGTGTTTCTGAACCGCGTGCCATAGCAGGCACTACGCACTGATTAAAATCGTTCTGCGGGCATATTGGTTTATTATATACACATCATATAACTGATTAGATATTCTAGGACGCTTCGCATGCCAAGTTTAAACTATCCAGTGTACATTGAGCTGCCACCTGTCCTCGTTTTCCCAGGATGCCCTCTGTTTGAGGCAGCTGCTATCCTGGGAAATCTGTAAGTCTTGCCGGGACATTCGAAGCCCCAGTTTTTTTGTCATGTGTCTAATAATAATAACCATACAAATAAGACACCGCTGAAGAAAAATGCGCTTACATGCAGTTCTCCCCGTTCCTGCTATTGTGGGATATTCGTTTCCCCAAGACATATCTCAGTTTCTTTGTTACCCAAAGGTGTCAACCAAAGCGAAGAGGTGTGTGAGTTCTGAGACATTAATCGTGCAGGAACAATTTGTTCCAAAACAATTTGTCTCGCACGATTCATCTCTCAGAACACCAGAGCACAGTATGGCATGGTATATCGTTGTTATGGTTGTTTCGGTTGTTGGGTGTGTGTTTTGTGTGTGTGTGTATGTGTGTGAAATTACTTTCACGTTTATTGCAGCAATTCGGATTTTTATTTGACTGCAAAAATGCAACGATTTGCCTTTGTAAATGTGGCACTTGCATGCTGCCTTTCGACGAAACATTGCAACGGTGGACTGTTGCCTGGTTAAATTAAGCACATTTTTGTGAGGAATGCATTGTTTTATTTGCATTATTTTATTATTTCCCTTCTACGTGACTTTACCGAAAGAACCAAGAAAATTAATCCCTGCAGTCACGAAAGGTTTAAATCGAAATTCACGTTGATGTTCTCGCATTTTTATATTACTGGCGTAATATAAACACAATAGGTATGATTGCATTAAATAGGGGTATATATGTCCGTATTTCCAAGCGGTATTAAATCAAGGACATCTGATAGATTTAAATACATTGTATGACGTTAACAACTGTCAGGATAGAAGGTTGCTCAGTTATTAGTAGACTGTGCTTTAGGCCTTAAGTGTCCTGGGTTCGATTCCCAGCCATATCTGTCCTCATTTGTAAGTTATACCAGAACCAGTCCTTAGAGACGTCACCAGACGATCAACCCGCAGCACCAACATGCACTCACCAGCGTGGTGAATTATGGTCAAACAACCCAATGATTCATGAAGCACGGGATGAGCTTCATCCAGCAGTGGATTGACAAAGGGCGATACGTTATTAATGTCATGGAATTAACTGTCTTTTCTTTAATATTGTTTTCCTTTAAAAAAAAATACGCATATCAAATCACACTCAGGGGAATTGGTTCAGATTTGTTGTAGTAAGCTGTACGTCAAGGCCGTAACTATAATATATATTGGGGGGGGATGTGTCAAAATGTCCCCCCCCCCAATATTTTGCTATAAAATATTTTAAAATAATAATAATTGCGATGCTATGTAAATAAAAACAACAATTTGCTAACCCTTGGCCACAATATCTGGACTTGTCTTCATATAACAATGCATAGATTTCTGTTGATATGATTGTGGATACGGTTGTACTTTATGAATCCCAAATCTCTGCCATTACATACAATTAAAGAAAATGTAGAGAAGAAAAACAGAGCAATGTAATACAATACACTATTAGACATTATTGTAAAAAATAAATAAAAAGTCCATCCCATGTGTTAGTGAATTTTAAAAAAATATTTTAGGCAGGAAATGGCAGGAAATTAGTTTTCAAATTTAGATTTTTTTCTGGGGGGGGGACCTCAGACCCACTGGAGGATTTGGCCCCCCCAATGTTGACTCCATGGCAACAGCCTTACTGTACGTATTCATATAATGTTCCTGTACATATTATATAACTACTCTCTCCATATTCATTCATATTCCTGTATATATTACATAACTCATCTGTCCACTGATTGTTAAAGGATAAGGTAATAGCTTAAATTTCCACCAACCATCAGGACATTAATTAATTCATTGAAATACTCCAACGTGTGTGCTCTCTTTTTGTGTCTGGCCTCTCTCACCAATGATATATATTTTAAGCCAGTGCTGGTGACCAATGTGTTGAGTTTTTTCACGTAAATATATTCCTGTATGTATTACACAACCACTCTTTTTCCACTGCTTGTTAAAGGATAACATTCAACCTTGAACTTGCACCAGACATCAGGACGTGGATCCATACATTTGTAGTGACACAGAGTCGACTGCTGTACAGCAGCAGCAACTGCGGTGGACACTTAGCGCACGTGCCATCGAGCACATACACGGTGTGTGTGCCCGGCAGGGCGGAGGAACTGGAGCAAGGGTCACGGTAGACCTCGTGGGGAGGCCCCTGGAGCCCTCTGGTGGGTTCGAGAAGGGAGGCGCGGCTAGGGCGGAGCCAGGCCGCGCCGAGGGGAATAAAAGCAGCGGAAAGCGGGGAGCTCCGGGCTGCCGGTTCTGGGAGTGGACTCGTCTCGTCGTCTTTGCCGCCTTCGCTCGATCGTTGCGCGGCCGGACAGTTGTTGGCTGTCTCGGTCGACGCCATCGGTGCAACGCGGACAGGGTCGTGTCTGGGCCGTGCGGCAGCGTGGTCGTGAGAGAGGAGGCCGGAGTTGGTGGTGTGAACGAGAGATGATAAAGAGAGAGACGGTGCCTCCTGCGACTACCCCGTCTCCGACTGAGTGTGTGTGTGCGAGGCACGCCACACGCACGCACACACAAGCCTCGAGGAAGGACGAGGACACTACACATTTAAATACTCTGCCTGATATCAACTCTCTGTCTGTCCTGTTATATATTTTTTTGTTTTTTAAGCAACTGTCGTTAAGTTTGTCAAGTAAATACCTGTGTGTGTAGATATACCTGTCTCCCCACATTGCCCATAACGGTCAACCCCTTATTAGTGCCTCCCTTATTACAGACCAATTCAAACCTTATTGGTCACCCCTCGACGTTCATCCTACAAAGGCCCATCACAAGGGAGAAACACAAACAAATAGACACTATTTTTTGTTGATGTTGCCCTATTGAAGCGGCTGTATGCCGCATGGACCTGAAGACTAAATTTGCCTTGTACAAGAATACCCCCGTATTCTTGTACACGGCAAATCGTATTGGTTGACAGGTATGCTATATCTATGTATCTCTATGGGTCTCTATTTCGATGGGTCTCTATGGATCTCTATGGGTCTCTGTCTATAATAATACCTATACTCTTTGGTTCTATTCGGTAAAGTCATGTAAGTAAAAAAATAAAACAAAAATCACTTACCTACGTGACTTTACCGAATAGAACCAAAGAGTATGGATCCTTGCAGTCACGAAAGCTTCAAATCTAGAATATAATAATACCTGTCGACCCCTTAGCAGTGCCTCCCTTATTGCAGACCAATGCAGACCTTATTGGTCACCCTGTGCCCTTATAAACCTCAGCGTTCATCCCACGTTCATCCTACAAAGTTCCATCACAAGGGAGAAACACAAACAAATAGACACACATTTTTGTTGTTGTTATTGAAACGGCTGTACGCTGCATGGACCTGAAAGGCACCATTTCTCTTGTACAAGAATACCGAGTTAAACCGCATGGAGAACAGCCACCAACATATTTCCATAACAATAGCTGTCCCCACGTGTCACCACTCCCTTTGTTATTCGAATTGATGACAATGCATTCCAAGTGGCGGGATCCGGTTCCAACCCCAGCCGCCCCCCCACCCCCGGGAGTCTTCACCCAGGAACCGGATCCCTGCAATCAACAACCAAGCGTTTTAGCGGTTACATGGTGAGGTATCCGTTTGCTTTAAGCGCTTTTTTTAAAAAATGTGTATTATTGTGATCGTTTCAACGCGTTATACAAATGCGCCGCAGCGTTTACTGTAATGCTTACGTGTTGGCGGAGACGTTGGTTGTTTTTTTATTTTTTTAAATCTTGAGATATATTTTTTTGAGTGTCGCGCGCCGCTGCGGAAGGGGGTCTATTGCTTGGAAATATTCGCCCGAAGCCTGCTGCGGTCAGAATTGTAGGCCGCGGCGGCTTGAAGCTACGGGGCTCAAATACACTAGAGAATCATGTTATAATGTTGATTTGAAGCTTTCGTGACTGCATGAATCCATACTCTTTGGTTCTTTTGGTAAAGTCACGTAGGTAGAATCATGTGATAATCGCGATATTGCTCAAATGCACGAGCGAAAAGGAACTATGACCGGAAGATGCATATTATTGTAAAGGTTTGGACATATGGAGAGATATTTATATAAGTACGTGCACTCTACTGTACACGGATTTCGTATAAAGTTAACACCCGTTTAGATTGCTAATATTTGTATATTCGGGATTTTTTTGTTGTTGCACAAAAAGGGTATACGCTGAAAAAAAAAGCGTATTTCGTTGAGCAAGTTGCTTCTACCATAGTGAGAGCGTGTGAAAGGTGAATAATGCAGCACTATTCAGTCGGACTACCGTTGTACAGATGCATTTTCAAGACACCGGCCTGGTGAAGTCTGGTCAAATAATTTCCACGACCCTCGCGAAGAGAGTGGGGGGGGGAGCCTGACATCCAGCAGTGGATTGACGAAAGGGCTGAACGTGTGCATGTGTTTATTAAGCAGGGGGCACCTATTTGTTTATGATGCGGTAGTACGCGTATCGACACGCGTGTGAGTCGTGCTAAGTCATGCATTTCCTCGACAGAACATACGGTGGTGGCTTTTTGTTTGTATTAATCTAGGGTTATGACTTCCCATTCGTAATGTAAAAAAGGGAAAGCGCGTGCCTGAATGACTCGCTGTGTATGTTCGTGGTTACAGGGCACGGTTATCAACAATCCTTGCAAAGTGCTTCAAGGCGCTTTCGGATATTCGTGAGTGTATTTGTTCCAGTGCAGGGCAGTTTCCCAATGTACTGCATCACGAATCATTTTAGCATGTGCTGTAATTACTGTGCTTCATCCAGCTCAGCGACATCTGACTGAATTGCTTTCATCCAGCTCAGCGACATGTGGCTGAATTGCATTCAGCGACATGTGGATGCATTGCATTCAGCGACATGGTCAACCTCCATGTGAATGGTTGACAGACAAAAGATCCAATCTTGATTTGAAGCTTTCGTGACTGCAGGAATCCCATACTCTTTGGTCCTTTCGGTAAAGTCACGTAGGTATAAAATAAAATAAGTCACGACGTTTCGGGCGCAACACAAGCGTCCGTCATCACCTGATGACCTGATGACCGACGCCCGAAACGTGATTTATTTTATTTCATACCTACGTGACTTTACAGAAAGAACCAAAGACAAAGATCCCCCGCATAACCTGTAACAGACTGTTGAGGCAAGTGCTGTTAGCGAGTAGCGCACATATGAAGCCCGGCACGGCACACGAGGGGGTGGGTGGTAGGGCTGAACGATTCGGGGAAAATATCTAATTGCGATTTTTCTGACAGATTGCGATTTGATTTGCGATTACATTTTTAAAAGTCAAGCTTCAGTTCAATATTCACTGTGTAAGAGATGTAAAACACGTGTGATGGAGCATAACCACATGATACCATCAAAATATGAACCGCTCTATATATTCTAATGCAAGGATGAGAACTTAAAGTATATGAATTGCTTCCAACATGTATTTATTGAAATGTTTTAATTGAAATAGAACAATCAAACATAGAGCAATTGTTAAGTTAAATAAATAAATAAAGGCTTAATATAAAAATATATAACAATTCCAATAAGCAAGTAATAGGACTTTTCAAATCGCAAAAAATCGTAGCTTTTGCGATTTGCTCATCGCATTGTTTTAAATCGCGATTTCGATTTGAAATCGATTAATCGTTCAGCTCTAGTGGGTGGTCAACACCACGCCCGGCCGGCTTTATCTCCCCAGTGGCAATGTGTACACACCGCACCATGTACTCGTTTGAGGCGGAGTCGACCTAGGAGAGGCCCAGGACCGGTTCATATAATCGCCACTGGTGTTGGCCGTGAGCGGGAATCGAACTCGGGTCGCTGGGTTCGTAGCGCAGCGCACTAACCGCTACACTACCGCTTGCCGCATTACATAGAGCATTATGGCTGTGGGCTTTACCATCTTTCTATGCGAATGAATGGGGGTTAATGAATCGGAGATTATTCTATCCAGCATTTCATTAGGTTTAAGTGTTTACAATGATATTCTCAGCAGTTTATAACTTTAGGGGTAACCCTACCTTATAGGAGAAACAAGTCAATCTCAAGAACCGTAATATTTGGAGGCACGCATTCTAAAATGTAGTTCATTTCAGATTTTTCGAGTTATTCGCATATACTCTCCCATGTTGATGTGGTATAATGGTTAGCCCACTGGACTTGTGATCCACAAAGGTCGACCGGTTTGCTACGATCTCCCGTCGTGGCAGTTGAAGCAATGGTTATGTTTCTTAGCATAAATGGAAACGCCACTTTTAGTTGATGGACAGGTTCGGCACAACGCGGGTAATCCCACCTCTTCCAAGATGTCTGACCAGCATGGAAGAAGATACCAAGCATTCACTCGAGTTCTCTTGAGCAACCTGTAGTCTCGGAGGCCCTTTCGCTAACAATGGCATGGTGGCTACGTCCTGTGCGAAATAAGTTAAGCGTATATGCATACAACCAATTGCAGGACTGTACATTTTACTAGTGCCAAGTATCGACAACTATATACAGTAGATGCAAATTTCGTTACCTAATCTTCTAGGTCATCGGTAGAATGAAATTCGTCAACTATGCCATATCATTTACAAGTCCGCGCACATTTCGCTGATTTTGGTGGGTGTATTCTTGTGACGGACAACCGAGCATTATAACCAGGTGAGAGCCCAGTGAGACCCAACATATATTTCAAGGGATACTAAAACAAGTACAGCATCAACGCAACATAATCCAATAATGACTTGACAATTACATTCAATGCCAAGGTACAGCTTAAAATATTTATTCACAAGATTCAGATTTGAAGAAAATATATGCAATGTGTACTTTATTAATTAATATTACAGTAAATTCGTACTAAACAGCTCAAATGTGTACATTATATAGTTTTTTTTTAAGAATCAGTCTGTACGGTGCCCAAGAGGTTAAACATACATACATGCGTGCATATGTGTAAAGTCCTTTTGTTAATCCACTACTAAATGAGGGCCTCCCCACACCGTGAGTGTTAAGGGGCTGTTTGGCCATACTTCATTACGCTTGTCTGTGTGAATTGGTGAAGGCGAGGAGCAAAGAAGTGGGAGTATAGTGCAGTACAAAACATTATTTTCCTGCAATGCCCCCTACTGCCTGACAAGTGTTCCTGCCATAACCAATAACATCTTTTATTCATGGTCGTTGTTCATCAAAGTACTATCTTGGCTCAATCCTGCGCACCTTCCGAGATGTGATGAGATTGCGTGAATTATGGTTATGAAGTAAAGCTAAAAAAGTACAAAGGTGCAGCCCTGAAATTTCTTGCTCATGCCACGGCTAACGGAGTGGCCCCCACTAGAGGGAGCCCTCGAGATCCCCTCTAGAGGATAGTTGGCCTACTCATCCACACTGACCAGACGTTTTTTAAGACGTGGGAGCACCCATATGTTATTAAGTATGAGTATTACATTTATTTTGCAGGGATCGACAAGGCTGGCCAAGTGCACTGCGCTTTTGGGATGAGGAGTTGGTCTGTGCTGCTGCTGTGGGAGTGAAGAAGCCGCTCCCTTTGCCTGCACAACCTGCCCCATGATGACCTTCCAGAACCGCTTTGTTCTGCTGCTGGGTCTCGCCGCCTTGCTGGCTGTCATCAGCCTGAGCCTGCAATTCTGTGAGCATCGTCATTTTTCACATTGCCTTGTATTGCAGTCAGTGTCAAGGCACAAGGTGAAATATTAATTAGTCGGTTACAGAACCGTCTACAATAAAATAAAAAATGTGTCATGTGCCTGGTGTTTCTATTGTTGGCCTTTCTTACCACTGTGTAGGTGAATGCGGTTGTGTTGTATAGCTGTCCAAAGTGTGTTTTCAGGTTGGACCGCGTGTTGTTCGGGGTGACTGTTAGCTCCCACCACTTGGAGTGAAACGTCGGGCATCGTGCCCCCGGCACAACCTAAAAATGCATCTTGGAGATTTCTTACTGCAACCACAAGACTGTATTCTTGTCGTTTAACATATTCGTCAATAACACTGCATTTAAATGAAAATATAATAGGTGCCATTTCTGGCAATGGTCCTCACTACAATCATTTAAAATAGACAATGTACCATGAAGAAGAGCCATTGGCCGAAACATTGCCTGTTATATATTTTTCCTTTTAAGGTTGTGTCATTGACAAATGTGTTGAGCTCTTTGTTGTTTGTGCCCGGGCACCACTGCCAATGCAGTTTCACCAAATAATTTGTTCCACGTTTAGACAAATTAACACTTTGTCTGTATACTGGGAATTACATAAAGCTTTGAGGACATTTGAATTTAATTTTACACGACCACATTTTTTATTATTTTGTGCAGTCGTTGGTGATCATCAATGGGGGGAAATGGTGGTTTGGTTGGATGGGATGCAGGTTTATTTTGATTGTCGCTCGCAATGCACCCTCTCGTACAATATAGACTATTTAAATGTTCAAACATTTTCTAATGAAGTGGGAACTGACCCCATACACTGCATACAATCCGTGCTCTTTAGTCACCCACACACGCCACAGTATATTGACCTTTTAAGGTGCAGTCAGTAAATCTAGTCTTAATAGAATAGCTGTGCTGCAGAGAAAGGCTGTCACTGTGTTGATTTCCTTGGGGCCAATTGCTACTCCCAAACATTTTCCAGTGGCGACATTGCCTCTGCACCTGTGCATTTTTCTGCAAGCATACCACACCCTGAATTTAGTAGTACCTAAGGGTGGGAACACAGCTGGTACATTTTCACTGTGGATCATTCCATTTCAGAAAAGGCTGAAACGAACATTTGGCAGAGTGCACACATTCCGGTAAATGTATGCAGTGTGTAGGATTTCTGGGTTCTGTTGCTCTTTCTTTTTCATTTTTAGATTCTTAATGTTTTTTTGGGTATGACCAAAGTGAGCCTTTATTGGATTTATTTTCACTTGGAAATCAATCCAGTCCATGGCTAATTAGTACTCAGAATGCATATTCACACAGCTGCACTTGTGATTCATGGTGGGTGACGCATTTACAACCACGATTACGTTTGCATGAATGAAAAATGGTATGGTTCTTACATATGAGAACCCAAGAGCTCTTTACTCATTCCATCTCTCAGATTGCCCATGCTACCCTAAAATAATAGTCAAAGCCCACCCATGTTGTTACATTACAGCTAATAGCAGTTGGTTGCCATAGAATTCGTATCATATGCCATTGGCTAGTTTCTTGTGGTGAGCTTGCCTTGAATAGAACATATTGATGATTCATAGTAAAATTGAGTGCCTTAAATAGGAAATGTAATTTTTATTTGTTTTCTGTTTGGACGGTTTATGCTAGATTAGATATGAAATATAGGCTTACTGTTGGATTTGTATTCGATTTTTACACCGTTGTATTGAGGTTAAACTAATTGTGTTCGTACGGCTAATTACTTGTGAGCATGTGTTTTTGCGTGTTGTTTTTAATCACGACTCAGTACAACTTAATGAATGATCATAATTTGCTACCACAACACACAATAATGAGTGACAGGACTTGTGAACGGGCAACGCAGGTGTCAAAATCATCAGCTGTATTTTATTTTCTTTCCCAGTTCGGCTCATTCCCCTGCCCGTGGGGTTCTACGGGGAAGAAGAGGCCAAGCCTCGCAAGCGGGTGCTGATAGATGGCTTGCTCAAAGCTCCGCAGGCTCTCGACCCCATCACGGAGTCTGTGTACTACTGTAACCGGCCCAACGGCAGCGTGCAGGGACTTGAGGGTACGATCCTGTCTCTGCGCAGGAGTAATTCTATATTGCTCTGTAGGTTTTCGCGATTGTGTTCTACAGCTGTCTGATGCGTTTTAAGGTTGTACCACGTGTTGTTCAACACGATGTTCTACATGTGCCGGGAACTTTTTCGGGAACTGATATGTGGAGCTTGTTCAAGAGCTGATGTGTTTTTTGATTGTACACACAGTGGAACTCGCAAACACATCACAAAGCTCATCCATAACTCTGCTTGGTCATGAAAAAAAACTGGAAACTGAGCTGTTGCATTTTGTTTTGTATTTACGATCACAATGCAGACGGTTGTGTTGTAAGTAATGTAAATTTTACCGTTAATACTCCATGTGCTAAATTCAAATCCATACCTTATCGTGGTTATAAAAATATTAATTGACTGTTATTCTATTCACAGACTAATTCATTTAATGGTTTTCATTGCAGAGTTTTTACGTGCTAAAATAAAAATGTTACAGTTACACAAAGCAGGCATTAAAATAATTTAGTACAAACCCTCATTGAGTCCTGCAATGGATCATTTTGTGTAATAAAACATACAGTTGCTCTGTATCTTCAAATAAATATAAAATGTGTTTCAGTCCCACTGGCTTTCCAGACCACTTTTTACCTTTAATTTAGGATTTTTTTACCTGGATAATCCCTTGATGCAGCAGCTCATTTAAAAGGGTGTCCAGTGTGTCAAGTGACATTGATACTAATCAGCACCTGCCCAAGCATGTGCAAATGTTGGGACTGAGTATGGCCCCCCGGGGGACCCACCGCCATAGCCAGGCACACCAAACAAACACCGCTGCTGGTTTACCAGATGCCGTCGGCAAGTGCCCCCTCCCCCCACACCGCTTGACAAAGAGTGCGTGTTGAGTGTTTTTTTACATGTCTTGTTTTTTGTGCTAACGACCCATGTGGTGTGGATGAGGGCCATTTGTCAATGGTATATCTGGCAATGCAGCGCTGTTTGTTTGATTCACCTGCCTCTGCTGGTGGACTCTACAAGGGTGAAGCCAGTCCACAGTTTCTGCGGTTAGGCAGGTGGTGCTGGCTAGCATGCGTGTGGAAGGCTGGTAAGTCCATGGACAAATACATGTAATTAAAATTGCTATTGTTGTTCCCTTTAGGTCACGCCCCTGTAGGATTCAAACTGGAAGCAGCTCACATCATGATACGACACGGAGACCGCTACCCACTTTACGCCATCCCTAACGCAGCCGCCTTAAACATCGACTGCAATATCAGGACTGATAGGTGCTAATGAAATGTAGCATAATTGAATAAGCCGTGTGATAACATAACCTATTCACACCTTACTTTATAGTACAATTTGTGCGGCAAAGCGTCACCATTCACGTATTCCATGGATGGATCCTTGTGGCATTATGGCATCACTAGCACATTGTCATTGTGACATCATGACAGAAAGCGGGAAGCAGTAGTTCAGCCTTTACATTGGTTGTCAGTGTAAAGTGTAATAACTACACACACTCATTGAACACAAGTGGCGATGCTAATTTTGATATTTTGCAATACATCACACTGCTGGCGCCTCTTCAAGTGCATGCATGCTGCAGGCCTCGTTTTGCTTAATTGGTTTTATTGCAGTGAACATAATTTGTGTAATCCAAATATCACATGCATTTGTGCATCCACTCTATTTTTATGAAAAATAATATGGACAAGTAGAGCCCTTTGACAATTCACTGCTGGATTGAAGTCTCGCTACAGTGTGCAGGTCATAGGGGTTATTTGACCATTTACTGTCTTGGTTAGTACAGATTAGTGAAGGTGGGGATTATAGATGCAGGAGCATAGATATATAGTACAAAAAATATTTTTTTCTGAACTACCATCTGCTGCTTGTAATGTGTAAAATGTAATGTCATAAAAAACGGCCACCTTGCAATATACATTCGTGCGTTTGTTATGTAGTGAAGGAAAGCATTGCCAACAGGTGAGATTCGTAGTGATTAATCGATTATGTTTCATTCTTAGACTGATGAAATATCCATCATATTATGCGTGTGAGAATTATTTTTTACAAACCACGCAGATTATATGAAAAGGGTACATGTAGGTTATTGGAACAAAAAAAAGACAGCAAATAACAAAATAGAGTGTAAACGTAAGAGAAAAAAATGTTCTTAAATTAATTTGCAACTCAAATCAACAATTCAGATAATTGTGCCAATCGTTCAATGCCGACTAATAACTTTAATAGGCAATGTCCCTATGAAATATATAGAGGGCTTTTAAAATTAAAAAAAAATGTATATACATTTTTTGTGTTCTTGTAGATATTGGATAATTTATTGCGCAGTTTATGTTTGTCACCTGAAATATAAATGAAAAGGGATTACGGACTCCAGTTATGGCCAGTTAAATGCCATGAGAGATTCACAAAGGATAATTTGCCAAAGGAAAAGTTAAAACCATACAAATAACACAACAACAAAAATATTTTCGCCTTGTAAAGAGCCGTTTAATGTTTTTTTGTTCTAAGTGCCACTGCCTCATTCATTTCAATATTACACCTAAACGCAATCGCCCCGCTCCACCCAATCGATTAGCACGATCCCTGATGGTTGTATTTCCTCTCCACGTTTTGCAGGGCACCCTTTCATCGGGCGCTGGAGGGATTTGTGGCTCACATGGCACAAGCCCGTGAAGGCCGCTTTGACGGCCCTTTGGCGGGGTTCCCACTGCTGCCCAGCCACCCCCGCTGTGAGATGGGCCAACTCACACAGACAGGTCCGTTGCACTTATCACACCTCATCCATTGTGGGCCGAGCTGGAGGGAATCCACGGACTATATGTGTAATTGACTTTTCATCTCAAATTATATTTGGGCAATGCGTGCTTCTCCCGTTTGCAGCCCTTGAGCCCATCGTTTGAAATCCCACAATCCTATGGCAGGGCGCAAGGATTAACCGTAAGAAAACAATGGAGAAAAATAATGCACATGCTTGCATCTATCGTGTAACATTTACCAAAAGGTACTTATCCTTAGAAGTATTTAACTCGCAATGATGTCATACCGAATGACGTCATCGGGAGGGGAGGTAAATGGCCTCCACCTGCAAAGTGTTGTTGGCGATGTAAATCCTTTTACTGCTGGTGCTTTTTATCTGGGTTTTGGCCAATTCTTATATCACTTTTGCCTAATCTTTAACAGCAACACCACTAGATACAAGGGTTTGTTGATATTGGATAATTTTTATTAATGTTATTTTGCCCCCTAGTTTTAGGCAGACGAACAGAGCTAATGCATCATTCACGTTTTCAGCCTCAGTTGGAAACCTTGAATACATGTTGGCTTCCCACTAATTGGTAATCAATTATACCTACTCCAAAAGAAATTAAAGACTGAGTGAGCATTTCAAATTACAACCTTCCATTTGTGGAGCTGCGCCTATCTTCCTGTCGTGAGCTCTCACTACGCTATATTGCTTTGACAAAACAACACGACAAGGCAATGATACTGATCGATTCCCGCTCTCGCAGGTGTGGTCCAGCACCTGATGATTGGCCAGCACCTGCGGCAGACCTACTCAGACCTTCACGGCCTGCTCCTCAAACACGAGTCCGAGTCGGAGCGCGTGCGCGCCGCGTACGTCGAGTCGACGGGCCGTGCACGCACTCTTCAGAGCGCGCTGGCCCTGCTGTACGGCCTGCGGCCCGCCTTCGACTGGTCGCGCCTGCGCGTACACCACCAGCCCTCGGCCTCCTACTGCTACGCGGCGTGCGAGTGCCCCGCCCGCAGCGCTTTCCAGGAGCTGGACCAGCGGCGGCAGTCTCGAGCGCGATCTCGCGACCCGCAGCTGGCGCGCGCCTTCCGGGACATGGCCTCGGCGCTGGACGTGCCGCCCGCCAGGCTGCGCGCCGCGGTACCCGTCGACCCGCTGTTGGCGCACTTCTGCCACGGCGTACCGTTCCCCTGCGCGACGTCGTTGCCCTCGCCGCCGCCGCCGCCGCCCCAGCGTTCCGGCTGCGTGTCCGAGCAGCACTTCCGCACGCTGCGCGCCCAGCAGTTGGTGGACGAGAAGGAGCGCAGGGAGGCCGGGCTCTTCCGGCGCTTTGCGCTGCTCGTGATGCACCCGTTCCTCAACCGCACGGCGCAGCGGCTCGGGGCGGTGGCTGCCGGCAAGCCCGCGGAGAGACTCGCCCTGTACTCGGCGCACGACGTCACGCTGGAGCCCGCCCTGAGCGCGCTCGGACTCGCCGGCGCCCGTTTCCCTCGGTACGCGGCGCGCCTCGTGTTCGAGCTCTGGAGGAAAGAAGACAAGGGCAGGTTGGCCGGCGGAGCGGATGTCGGAGGGCACTTCATCCGCGTGCTGTACAACGGCGAGGATGTCACCTTTAAGACCGCATTCTGCCAGAATCACGACTGGAAGCGCGGCACCGGATCACTGCTCTGCCCGTTTCAGAAATTCCTCGACTTTGTGTCAAGAGATATGTTTGCGCCCTTCAATAGCACAAGCTATTATGAAGCCTGCCACCACATTCCACAGCCAGATGCTGACATATAGTCCAATTACTATTGAGAGCAAGCATTCCTCACTGAATGTTGGTTTACCCAGTAAGTTGTCAGGTATATTGTGCATTGGATGTGTAAATGAGATGTGGTATTTTGTCCTGTTCAATATAAATGTCCACATTGTAAGTGAAAAAAATATGGTTTATTTGAATAGTTTTGCCTACAATTTTTTTCAGAATTATCCAGAAAGGTATAAACTGATTGTTATTATCAAAAAGACTACACCCATGTGACATTACCTTCCCACCTTTATTATTTAGTCTTGTGTTAGCTGGAAAAAAAAGTCCACATGCCACTGATATTTATAACGTGGCTTTAAATCTCCTAAACCATATTTAAAAATAATACACGGTTAATAATTACATAATATGCCCATAAACATCCAGTGTTAATGTGTAGTGTACAAACAGTAAATCCAGCGTGGTATTGGTAATGTGCTCATTAGTGCAGCAAAAGCGAGTTTATTACCAGTGTCTTTTCTTTACTGGTGTCTAGAGTTTACCATTTATATATTTGCATTTTAAAAGGCATCCATGTTATTATTTGTTTAAACCAACAAAACATATACCATTAATAACAACACATTAGGTTTACTGTAAAATAAAATCAAGCCATCCTTTCAATATTCTTAACCAACGTATAACAAGCATGCGACAACTATGTGACTACCGAGTATTAATGGAATCTTATTAATTGAACGCAACAATGGGCTCTTAATAACTTTATCAACCTCTTGTATTGCTATGCAGCAGGTAATGCAATGAGTATTTGCTTCATAGTGACATCTTCGAATTTCGGATCGGCATAACTGTTTAAATGTTAAATCATTTTTGGAACTTTTAAGCTTCGTGAAGGGTTTATGTAACATTTTTGCGTGCACGTTTTTTTTCTTGTTTAAAGGAATGTTATATATTTGAATGTGTTTTAAAGGTCACATTTTGCTATGTTATATGGCATAATCTACAGTCAAACACAAAGAATATGGGTAGGGCTCTTAGGTCAGGTGGTATACAATAATGCTTGCCAGATAAGGCTTGCACAACCACTTGTGAATGCTTGTACGCGATGCAGAACATTCCACAGTATTTTTGGAGAATATTGCTTGGGCCATTGTTTCACGAAAACACAATTCAGCTTTGTCCGAGTTGATTGTGTTGCAAGCATACTTGGCAAAGGAGGGACATGGGCAGCTGAAGTTGAGAACAGGTAAAACTGGAAACATTGAGCCTTGCCGCTTACTAATGAATCGTAACATGCAAATACCCGAAGGATACACAAAGCCAATCGATTAGCTGTCCTGCTCGATGATACATGGCTCTTCACAGGACATCAGTCAAACAGTTTTGGTTGAAACCTAGAAGCTTGTGCGGTCAGAGACTCGCACGTAATACGTGATTGGACTCCGGCCAATTGCGAGATTCCTTGGAGCCCAACATTGGTTGGCTTGCACTGTTGTGTGAGGTTTACAGTTCAATTTTATGGTTTACATTCGTTTTCAGACGCTATGAAAGTAACATTCTTGAGTGCTGCGTATTCAAGGTGCCCCATGCACATTAGCAGATTAAGTGGTGCTTCAAGTGGCTGCGTCAACATTACATTTTTACTTAAAATAAATTAACATACAAGATGCCTCCTTCCCATATGTGCCCCTCTACGTAAAAAAAAATATAAAAGTATTATTTTCACATCCTATCAGCCACATGGCCTTCTCAGTGCATTTGGTTGAACACAAGCCAACTAAGTATCGATTTTGACATTCAATATCTTAGCAGTCAGGCTTGCTTGAACCAATGCAGGTGAACTGCCAGGTGTTTCAAAGCAAGGACCCTTTCTGTTAGATATGGGTCCTGGTTCCATACAAAATTATACAATACGTATCAAAATAATAATTATCAATAGCATCTTAGAGAATGTAAGAAAATCATAAAGGGGGCATTACGCCTCCTTCCCAAAGCTTTCCTTCCACGTGAAAAACAAAATTATTTTTACACATCCCATCAGGCAGTGTGCCTTCTGGGAGTGCATAGTTTTATACCGATAAAAGGAAAAAGGACGTAACATCGTTGCAAAACTTGTTTTTTTTCTGCTAAAGCTTTGACAGGTATTTTTGCTAAAGTAAAGTGACGAATCGTAACATTTACACAGTGTACTCATCAGCACAGGATTTTGTGCACTTAGAAACCCCATGATTTTGTAAAAATTGTGAATGGATTAGACGAATGATCGAGTATAATTTTCACTAGTTTTTTTCTTTTTACATATAATCAAATGCTTTAGTTATTGGTGTTTTTTTCGAAAGACAGTGAATTATTTAAAACCACTTAATGTAAAACTAGCATTAAGTATGTTCTTTAATCTTCGTGATTGACATAAGCAGAGTGATATATTTGTGTTATTGGATCCTAATATTTTGCTACTGGTGTTGTAAAAAGAGAGTTTAATATTTAGCTAGTTAATGGTATGACTTTTGAAAAGCTGCTCGTCCAACCAGAGCTGTACATTTTAACAAGCGTGGACTGACAGTCAGGGTACCATAGGTAATGCAAGTGAATGATGCATTCCGTTCATTTTTCGTTTAAGTTTTGAAAGTGCAATATTCTTTTTACACTTCAAATTGAATCCAACAATTGCATTTCATTTGTGTATCGTTGGCACCACTGGGCCAGTGGCGGCTATGCACGTGGCCTGTAATCCAACACTGGAAACGGGGGTTGGTGGATCACGCAGATGTTGGAAGCTGCCTATCTGGGATATAATGTTTCCCCCTCGCATGCGTTGGTTTTCTCTGGGTGCTCAGGTTACCTGCCGTAGGTAAATACTCAGTAATTGGCTGATAACACCTTAACCCTTTTCCGTTCCATGACATACGTGTCCTTCTTTCCGATTCTGTACGGAGTCGAAGCGATTCTAAACGGAATCGGAAGGAAAAGGCCATTCGGGAGGGGCGCGTGGCACAGTTTGGCGCCAGCTGTCGTATAGTGCGGTTGTGTCGCAAACAGTTCTGTGCGGTGAGTAGAGTACGCTATCGTTAAAAACAGTAGCGCTGTGCCTCTAGATACAATTAACGCTCACCGATTGGACATTCCGAGATTCAGCCGTGAACGAGACGCAACCTGCAGACGTCTCGGAGTGGGAAAGGGTTTAAATTTAGACGACCGCAGAGCTTGGGCAATTGTTGGTACTGGTTTAGCACCTGGCTGCCTTTCCCGCTTGTCTGGTTTCTCTCTTCAAGGGTGAACAAAAACTGTACACGTGAGTTGAAACTATTATTATGATCATACTTCATGTCCTCAAGGAATCAACTTTGTTTTTAGGTTCCTAACTTCATCTGCATGTCATAAGTTAAGCGCTGTGTAAGTTAAATATGTGATATGCATTGTCTCGTAAATTACAAGACTCTGTATATATGTGCTCTATTGAGTGGTTCATAATTTGTTTTGATAGCATTGCTGATTTTTTAATAGGCTTGGTTCATCCCATCTGTTAGGATTCCACAAGGTTCTGGGAAACTTGAATGATGCTGAGAAAGAAACCCGCTAAGAAGCTGAGTAACGAAGATTTATACCATAACACAATTCTAAGCGCATTATGTATTGAGGAAACGTGAGCAATTTGTTTCGTCTTTGAAAATTCTAAGGTATTATATCTACAAAATTTAGCTATTTTGGAAGAATATTTATTTTATTAATGATTGCTTTTTATTGTAATCCATTGTATTTATTTTATTCACAACCATTGGTGAGCTATTTGCCTTCATAATGCAACCAACTTGTCTATCTGGTGCAGAACTGAGAAATATGTAGAGCTACGTTAGGAAGTGGCTGACATGTTAACTTTTACAGTCTACTGCACATTGTTATACCCCCATGCAGGAATATTAATAATTTAGTATTTGGAGCTATGCCCAGCAACATTTAGCCGTTCATATTCTTGGTTCTTTCGGTAAAGTCACGTAGAAGGGAAACAATAAAATAATAAAAGTATAAAACAATAAAATTATCACGACGTTTCGACTGCAACACAAGCAATCACATCATCAGGTGTGAAAAGAAAATTGTATTGTTTTCACACCGGATGATGATTGCTTGTGTTGCAGTCGAAACGTCGTGATAATTTTATTGTTTAATGTTTGTATTATTTTATTGTTTCCCTTCTACGTGACTTTACCGAAAGAACCAAGAATATGAATCCCTGCAGTCACGAAAGCTTTAAATCAAAATTTAGCCGTTCCTCATATCAACAGTGCCCTATGGAGTCGACGTGATTATTAAAGGCTTAAACTGGCTGCAACTGTCAATTTGACACATGACGTGCAATATCTGTAATTATTGAAGCTTCTATTTACGGATTAACCAACCGTCGTTTTTCTGTCTTAATTTTGACTTCGTCGCTGTTTATTTCAAGGCTAATGAGGTATATTGATCACAATGCTTAACCATTCCCTGTTTTTCTTTCTCAGCATCAATTTAATGTCCTTGATTTTTTTTATATCACAACGTATAATTAAATGAGCAGACATTTCACATTGTGTTTTATGTTTTCTCTCTAAGTGCAGTAAATATGATCTATTTTGAAACTGCACAATGTAGTGTGAAAAAAATATAGCGCTATTTTCTTGCCATTGGTATCATTCTAATATGTATTTTAAAAAAAGAACAGTATACGTACCTCTTTCATCGTGCCAACGTCCAGCAGATGTTGGACCTGTAATTTTCAGCAGTGCTATTGAGACACCAATAGTAATGTTTTTTTTTTACAAATGATAGAAGAAAGTTATATTTTACATACCTTCCGGGTTTTGCTGTATTTCCTATGATATAGTTGATTGTTAATAATTACAACATTGATCTGTCTGGCATAGTAATATAATCGACATTGATTTACCAATAACCACTGACTGTTGCTTGATAGTGGAAGACTTTAACCGATGGTACGTTTGCCACTTTGAATTCATTTTCTCTTTCATTGTAATTGCAATGGTGACATTTGTGAGTGGTGCTGTTTATGATGGTAATTCCGTGTTATGGACATGCATATTTTGTCAACAAATAGTAACAGCAAACCAGCCTTTTGCACACAACCGAAGTAGGTGTCTGCATAGGTAATAATCAAATGTTTGACTGCTGTGTTGACTACTGTAATGAGTTCACATAAATCACGGTGTCTCTTCCTCCCTTATCCAGAACCTTGAGGGCGGCTCTTTCAAGGCAACCTGCATCGTATTTGCCACGGAGTTTTTCACGGTTGTGCTGTATAGTTCTCCATTATCTTTTTTGTTGTTGTACCATGCGTTGTGTGGCAAGGTGGCCCGATGTTTCACCACCTGCTGGAATTTTTTTCCGATTCAGTCCCTGGGAGCGAAACGTCTGACAATGCCGAACAATGCATGTCGCAACCCAAATATACGTCGGAGAGCTAGACTGTACAAGTGCTTGCTTGGAAGGGTGTACAGTAGACTTTTGGAGGCCCACATTTATCCAGCAGCTGTGGTTTCTTAAACTTACACTTGATCTGACTGTCTACCCATAAGGTCACTGAAAAAAATACACGGCTGCTGGCTACATTTGCTAACATTGGAGGTGTGGAGTGGGGAGCATTGAAAGAGGTATTGTGAGGACATTCCAGTATTGCTCTTGTAATTCACCATTCCTAGCACCGAGACATTGTGCTGATTAATCGCTGCTTGGTTTGCTGTGGCTCTCGTCTGTATCCATTGTGTGAAAATGTAGCAATAGAAAACGTGGTCCCACAACTCATGCAATAAAAGCCATTGCTTTCGGGCGCCTTCCGAGTGTGATTCGTGCATGTGGCAGTGCTGCCACCAGGTGGATGCGATTGGTAAAAACAATGCAAGGTGTCTCGTTGAAGCACAACGCAGTACTCTTTTCTTCAGAATATTCTCCTCTTCGTCCAATTGTGTGGTCATTTTAAATTGATAAAAAAATTATGATGTGTTACCCGGCCGCGGTGTCTACTTTATAATTCACCGCAAGCTATTTTGTTGGCAAACTTGTGAACATGGCCAACCCTTTGGTAATTCCACGGTTGGATGAGGGCCTCCCTGCACCGTGTGAGTTGTGGGAATTTTTTTGACCATACTTCATCATTTTGGTCAGTGCGGAGTGATGAAGGAAGAGGGTATGTATCGACGTTTGAGAACAGTACAATCACGATTCTTTTGCACAGCCCACTACTGACAATATAACTCCTTGCTGGTCAGCACAAATTGAATACAGGGACTCCTCTGCTTACGAGCGAGTTAGGTTCCAGAGGTCTGTTCCTAAATAGATTTGTTCGTAAATCCAACTTTATTCCTATTGATTCCAAACTTGTACGGCATGCACACTAAACACGGGAATGTAGATGCCACTGGTTCTTCATGGTTTGCAGATGTAGATGCAACCACCGCCATCTATTGCGTGGCGGTTGAACTTACGACGCTCGATCCGAACAGGCAACTGGACATACGGACAGGTTTGTTCGTATCTCTGCAAGTTCGTGGGTCCAGTGTTCGTAAGTAGAGCAGCCCCCGTGTTGCAAGGTTAGAGCCACGTGGGGTTTTAGCCATTTTCGTTCACTTTTTGCGATGCATTCCTTTTCTTTGCACGGGTCGTTGCAACAAGACAAACACATCAATGAGCTCTCGCCAGGATTATATGCAGGGCATTACCAACACCCCCGTTACAAAATAGATGTTCTGTACTTTTTTAGGCTGTTGTAGTTTACAGATATGGCAGTAATATTCAGAATTCTTCATTGTAATTTCACACCACTCGCTGCGTCTAAACTGACCCACTGGTGGGCACTCCCGAATTGCTGATGTTTACACACCGCAACCAGGTACTCATTTAAAGCTGAGCCCACCTCGCGGAGGACCCAGGACCCTTTCAGATACTCGTCACTAAATATTGGCGGTGAGCGAGAATCGAACGCGGGTCGCCGGTTCGCTAAACACTAGGCTACCGTTCCCTATACACAATATAATTTACGTTGTGGAGAATATAACAAATGCGCAATTTCGCCTTCAAGATTTTTTTTTGTTGAAGTCAAACTAGGACTCATAACCAAGGTTACCATAGGTCGCGAAAGCCTGCGTATTAAATCGAAATAGGACCCCTATCGTAAAGAGACAGGGTCCTTGCCTATAAGATGGGCAGTTCGCCAACATTGAGTCATGCAAGCCCGTGACTTTGCTGGTGAGCCAGTGCTCAGAGTTAATATTCCTATGACAGGGACAGCACACACGTGGTTAAAATGCAAAAAAAAAACCTGTATTATGGATGCATTCGTGTCAATGAAATCTTCCGCCAGTTCTTGCACGGCGATAATGTCACTGACCCCACCCCGTGTAGACATCGGTGAAAAGGAGTTGCATAGCTCATTGGATTCCTCGAGGTAATATTCTGAATCTGTAATCTCAAAATTCACGTCGGGTAAAGTCTATCATGGTGTCACTGTCAGCCGAACCCTTTCCACTTCAAGGGGGGGTAACAATCGGCCAAAATCGCGTGACGTCATTTATGGACAGCCCCTTAGTAAAAAAAAGAGCTTAATAGCTCATCCGATTTCTCCAGGATAAATATTCAGATTCTGACCTTGTTGCAAAGTGACCCCACCCCCCTCCGCCCCGCCCCCCTCTCCGGGCCCCGCCCCCCTCCGCAGCCCCCCCTCCCCGGGCCCTCCCCCCCAGGGCCCCACCCCCAGGACCCCCCCTCCCCCATCCGTGGCCCAAACGACCTCCAAAACAAAAAAAACATTGAACCCCAAAAATTTGACCCCCCCCTACCCCCGCGCGGGTTGACGTCACTCGCACGGAACCCCCGCGCGTGACGTTCACGCCAAACCCCGCGAGCACGTGATGGCCGCGCGACCAATGGCGACCCTTGGTCTCCGCCCACGACGGCGTGACGTCACCGCGGGAAATCCTCCGCGTCGCCACGTGGTTCCGGCGGGATCGGCTGCGCTAATTTTTTTTGTGTGTTTGTGTGTGTATGGGTGGGGGGGGGGTGACCCTTTACAACAACAGAACAATTTTATTTTTTTTGTACGCAACGTATTTTGTTCTTCTCCTTTAAAATAAACTTTGCACCGTGTGTTATCAGATCACACGTTTAGTCGGGTAAACACAAAAAAATGGACGGCGGCAAGACTCTGGCTGCTGCGGGAGCTGCTGGTGCCGGCGTGGGCATAGCCGTCGGGATGCTGTACAGATTTGCGAAACGGTATGGCACGGGGTTTTTTTTTAACAGTGCGGCTGACTGCCCACTTGTCGCACGCGTCCGTGCACTCACCTCTCCTGCTGTGCCGTAGTGGGGGACCACACACACACACTGCCGATGCTGTGTGTGTGTGGGCGTGGGGGGGGATCACTTAATCGCGATGTTAAGGATCGACGTCCTGCTCTGTAAAGCGCTGTTTTCGAAGGGAGGCATCGGTTAGCAATGGTAGCGCTCAGTTTGCGCCTGACGCGGTTATCTTTCACTTGAACCCCATCCCCAATGTCACATCGTAAGAGTTGTTGCTTTTGGCTCTGCATCTAACACGAGCGACGCGAAGGAGGACGCATAGCTCCCCGCGCGTGTTTGTGTGTGTGCTCGCTGCGCTCTCGACTACAGCAGCAGCAGCAGTTTGGGACGCTTGCTCGCCACGTGCGCCTTTGTAAATTGTGTTCAGCAACGCTGCCCCTGCTCGTACAATCGCTTTCGTGCAAGATGTAGTTTAATCACCCGCAGCCTGCGTAGTTTGTGTATGCGGCGTCGACCTGTGGCATCCCGGGTCTGCCCACCCCCCCCCCGTGACCTCCTGCCGGCGGGCGTTCGACACTTCACGTGCCCCCCCCCGACGTGCACGTAGCCTGGCACGAGCAACTTAGTGGCGAATGGCGCTTGTTGTTGTTGATGATGATGTGTTGACGGTGTGCAAAACGGCCACCCGGAGTTCGATTCCCCGCTCACGGCCAACACCGGTGACGATTATTTGAACCGGATCTGGGCCTCCCCTAGGTCGACTCAGCCTCAAACAAGTAACTGGTGTGTTGTGTGTGAACATCGCCACTGGGGGAGACAAAGGCGGCCGGGGCCTGGTGCTGGCCACCCACCCACCCACCCCCTCGTGTGCCGTGCCGGCCTTCGTAGGTGCTCGCTAACAGCACTTGACACCGAAAGTATGTTAAGGCTACACGGGGGATCTTTGTCTTTATCTTTGGTGTGTAAAACACCGGTGATGAATGTTTGTGTCGTTTGCATAATTTACGCTTGCTGTCGCTCGCAACAAGTACTTTGTTCGTGCAAGACGCGGTTATAATCACGAATGCAGTGTGTGTCATTTACACATTGAACAGTTTGTGTGTCACAGTTTGTGTGTCATTAGGGGCCGACCATATATGACGTCACGCGATTTTGGACGATTTTTGACCCCCCCCCTCGTCACACGACGTCAGACCCCCCCCTCAAATATGACGTCACAAAGCTCTGCCTCCCCCCCCCCCAAAAAAACCATGCTTCAAATCGCTTTAAACTATTGTCATTGTAGCGCGTGTTTAATGTGGCGCTGCACTGATGTAGGAGAAAATATTTATCAAATAGTCTATTTAATTAAGTAGAACGTTGCATTCTTTGGTAAAGTCACTTAGAAATAGAAAATATGTAATTTATTATTTTCTATTTATTATTTTCTATTTCTACGTGACTTTACCGAAAGAACCAAATAATAAATTCCTGCAGTCACGAAAGCGTCAAATCAAGTTTAAGTAGAACGTGTTTGTCTGTATTTATTTAATGTTGCGCATTTTGATGTGACGTCACATTTCTCAAACCCCCCCTCCCCTCGTCACACATCGTCACAAATGTCTGACCCCTCCCCCAGGTGCGTGACGTCATTTATGGACGACCCCTTACACCGCTGTAGTATAATGCAGGTGGCTATAACGAGTAGAAGAAGACGGTTGTGTCAGCGTGGGGAGCCAATCAGCAGTCGACGTTTAAAGGGCCCCATGTGGGTCTCGCGTTGTGTATCAGAATAGTCGCGTTGTGTATCAAAATAGTCGCGTTGTGTATCAAAATAGTCGCGTTGTGTATCAAAATAGTTGGGTTGTGTATCAAAATAGTTGCGTTGTGTATCGAATAGTCGCGTTGTGTATCAAAATAGTCGCGGTGGTGGTGGCAGCGGCTTCAACTTCCTATTGAAAACTGCTGCCGTTGCTGAAACGCAAACTTGAAGCTGCGATGCCTTGCATCGCACATTCAAGTTTAGCGCACGTGAATGATAACGCCTGTGCAGTTGTATACGCTGAAGGTAATGACCGTAACTATTTATACCGTGTGTAAGTGGAAGTGTAGCTGTTGCGCTACGAACCCGGCGACCTGTGACGATTACCTGAACCGGTCTTCGGCCTACCCCTAGGTCGACTCAGCCTCAAGTGCGGTGTGGAGACAAAGGCGGCCGGGCGTGGTGTTGGTCACCCGCTCCCCTGGTGTGCCGTGCCGGCCTTCATAGGTGCAAGTGAATAGCACTTGCCCCAACAGTCTGTTGAGGCTGTACGGGGGGATCCTTTGTCTTTGTATATGTTGAAATATAAACGTATGTCATATAAAGTGAATGTTATATCGAGTATATAAGTGTATGTATACAGTATCAGTGTTATAATACAGTTTAAGAATGTGTCGTGCAGCTTGTAAGTGGCAGGGTCAGCTGTTGTGCAGTTGTTGGTAACAGCTGCAAGGGCCCTGTTGGGCCAGATACCGTCAGTGGTTTGCTCATGATGTCATTTTAATACACAGTTGTGTGTGTGGGTATGTGTATATTCTTGGTTCTTTCGGTAAAGTCACGTAAATAGAAAACAAAAAAATCTAAATGAAAAAAAGAAATGCTATTTCTTTTTATTTGTATTATTTTAATGTTATTTTATCATTTTTATTTTATTTTTTAAAACATTTTACGTGACTTTACCGAAAGAACCAAGAATATGAATTCCTGCAGTCACGAAAGTTTTAAGTGAAAATTTGGGTGTGTGTGTATATATTTAAGTGCACTGATTATCATCAATCAGCCTTGATCAATCCACTGCTGGATGAAGGCCTCGCCACGCTGTCGCTACGTGATAAAACTGCCCTGCACAGATATCTGAAAAAAACAGCGCAGCCATTGGCGGCAGGGCCATGACGTGTCCACGGTGTTCACGATGGCACTGCGGTCGAGGCTAACGATGGAGTGGCAGCCAAAGGTGGGAAACGCGCCCGAGAGATAGGAAGGGCCCACCGTGGAAATGGAGCGGTGAGATCGGCGCGCGTTGCGGGAGCTCGATGGGTTGTGGCATCACCGGACCGTGGGGGATGGCAGCGGCTCGGATGCCACCACCTAGCAGTGGCTTGATCGTGGCTGATGATGCCACCACCTAGCAGTGGCTTGATCGTGGCCAATGATTGGCAGTTGTTAGTTGGACGTGAGTTTCAAGCTACTGGCACATTTCTACTGCCTATATTAGTCTTTTGACATTGAGGGCAATGAGATTCGCCAACCAACACGACAACTTTCAGCCAGAACTGTGCGGTACAGCAGCAATGGGTGGCGATACCCTTAGCAAGCCAAATGTAATTGTGGCTTTAGTTGCAATCGCGCAGTCACCTTTCCGTCTCTTTGGGCTCTCCACTGGCAATGCAGTGCTAAAAAGGAAAGCGCTTGGGAACATTTTGCAGACTGGGTCGATAGCGTAATTGTTAATGCACTTCACCATGAGCCCGTCGCATTTATTCAATTCCTGGCCCCAGCTCTCCTCACTGGCGAGTGATATCTGAGCTTACGCTGCTGCCGCCCCCCCCGTCACGCTCCCGTCACCAATTAGCACTCGCCAGCGTGATGATGAAGTACAGTAAACCCTTGTTAAATCGACACGTACGGTGCTCTGGCCTTGCCGAATTATGTACAACGGTATACTCCCCCAGTGCCTCCTGCACCAATATTTTTTTTTCTTCCAAAATTTGCTTTCCGAATTTTTTTTTCCAAAAAAAGTAACACTCAGCATCAGTCGCTGGTACTGCAGGTGAAGAAGGCGGATGTGGTGGATTCCAAATGGTAAATGAAATAGGTTTTGGAGGGTGGCTTAATGAACTTAGTATGCACTTACTGTACTGAATGTTCACTTTAACACTACATTATAGCTTAAATACAAAATTCCACTAATTTAAACTTCACATTTTTCACTTAACAATTAATGTTTACTTAAAGACTACATTGCTTTACACTCTTAACACCGCGTTGCTCGCTATCAGATGACTTCGGCTGAAGTGGCACTTACCTACTGACAGAGGTATCTGTGGAAGAATATCCAGAGACTGAAGGCATTGCGATGGAGGCTTCACTGCTCGTAGAATGCAGCTTACGCCTGGGTGCTTGTGACATGGGTTTAAAGAAGTCAGATATTTTTTTCCCTTGTTTGTAATTGTTTATAATTGCTGTGCAACAGGTCTGCACTAACGCTCGCCACGCGCGCTGCCGCCAGACCGAGTCAATGTTTTGGTCGTGGCCGCACGGCGTCGCTCCACGCGCTTTGCCGAAATTGAACCATTCGGTACGGCAATTCGGCCTGTGGCGAATTACCAATACTGTAGATATGCCGAAAGCACGGCCGTGCCGAATTATCCCCAATTACGAGTGATCAGATACCGAAATAACGAGGTTTTACTGTATGGTAAAAAAAAACATGATGGTTATGGCATGTGTAGAGGGGAGGCCTTTACCCAGCAGTACATTGACAAAAAGGCTTCAAATCAAGATCGGTGTGCACTTGGTTGCTCGTCCGGTCATATACGTCGCAGCATTGATGTGCTTTCAGATGCGCTTCTGCGGCTGTCTGGAACGCTCTTTCTTCCTACAGGCAGCCACTAGAGCTATGTACTTGGAAATCATCTAGATTGTAAACTCACTTCTTTAGAACTGCTTTTTTGTCTTGAGTTTGTTGTCCTTCCCCCACACCTCCGATTAGCACGGTCGGCTACGTACGGTGCCAACGAAGTTCAACATACCGGCATACATGCGATGAAGAAAGTCGAATGCATGGATTGTAGAACACACGCACGCTAGTGGCATCATCCTATTGACTGTTCAGAAGAATAAGTGGGCACGGGCAGGGCACGTTATGGCTAGAAGGTGTGATCGCCTGGTGGTCAAAACTGATGTCGGTTTTGCAGCCAAACCGTAGGCGGCCTTGGGGGAAATCATCCGGGAGCGATGAAATCGGCTCCTTTTGCAGGTCCTGAATGGATTGCTACATCTCAGGACCTTGAGAGATGGTGATGGCTTGGGGGGAGGCCTTCACCCAGCAGTGGATTGTTAGTGGCTCGTGACGAGAGTCGGGGCGTGTGTTGGTGCTATTTAGGGGTAGAGGAATTGTCTATCTTTAACTGCACAGTTCTGCCGGCTGCCTGTTTTAAGTGGGTTGGTGCGAATGGGTTGGGGGTTATGACACATGGATACAGCACTGTAATTAGTTCCTATACTGGCACAAGCGAATGTTTATACATATACATACGTTTGTGCCAGTTGCTGAGTCACTACCGCCACACTGACGTTATTGGTTCTGAGGATCAGACTTGTTGACTCTTCGCGCCATTCGCTTTGTGATGCCAAATATTATCATTCAGGTGCCAGCTTCTGCACTACACTCTGCTGACAACGTAAACCCCGCAGTCGCCTATAATACCTCTTTTATACATGGCAATCGCCCATCCAAGCACCGTGCAGGCTCAACGCTGAACGCTGCTTAGCTTCACGTATGCATGCATGTATGTTTAACTTTTTGTCATACCTTACGTAGCCAACCGTGCTTATCGGAGGCGCGGGGGAAAGACAAATAAATATGATGTGATGAGATTGGCGGATTCTGGGTGATTTGGTCGCAGGCCAAAATCAATTGTTGTACTGTACTACTAATATCTATGCCCCCCCCCCCCCGCCTTAACCAGGTTACACTGCCCAGCATAGGTGGGGCTGCACGTGGACACATTAAGCAGCGTTGTACAACTGCGGTGATGGATGGTCGTGCTCTCGTAATGGTGGACGTTTCTTTCGACCACAGCAAACCCAAGAACGTGCTCGTCAACTGTTGGTTTTGCAACGAGAATACCACGGTTCCGTACGGGAATCAGAATTGCTGGGACTGCCCCCACTGCGAGCAGTACAACGGATTTAGAGAGGTACAGCAACCACCCTTGCGCATCTTCCTTTAAAGCAAACAATCCATCGTCGCTTGTTCGCAACTTTTCATGACCTTCCTCTGAAATTGAAAAAGACGTATTAACGAGCATTTTTTTATGCCCTTCAGCAGTGATGTCTGTTTGCCGGCCGCTTGGCCATTTGGGCCTTTTGGGCCCTGCGCTCACCACCTCATGTCACTAACAGGGTGACGCGGTGGCGAGATGTTAACTCCCTCGCCTGACATACAGGACGTCATGGGTTTCACTCCCGACTCAATTCCCTCTGTATATTTGGAGTTTGCATGTTCTCCCCGTTGTCGCATGTACTTTTCTCTGGGTTCTCCCGTTTTACCCTCCACATTTAGAAACATCCCTATAGACTACTGGCTGGTATAAATTTCCACGTGATAAGCCACATCGTTGAGCTGTCATTTGTGGCCCGGTCGCTTCTGAAAAAGAGCTATATTGCTCAAGTGGGCCTTACCTGCTAAAATGAAAATAGTTTAACTTAGCATTCATTAGTGTCTAGCCTCAGCATCACCATGGAAAAAAAGGGGCTTTTGGCTCGTTGCGTCCTCGGAGTGTTTGTGCCGTCGCTATCGATCATCGTGAGCAGTTATTCCATCACTCGTTTGATCTTCTCATTAACTCTTTTGAACCTTGCATAATCTGGTGAAAGTGCCTAAAATAAATATTGTATGTTTGCCAGTAGGCCAGCTTAAACACATTTTATTTGTATGTTGGAAGATAGAACAGACGTCGGTCGATATTGCTTATTGCCCATGATGCGCCACAGCAACACGTATTGTGTTTGTGTACAATTTATTGATGTTTGCATTGAACAGGGCCACATTGTTTATCTTCAGCACTCTTCGCAAAAATACCTGGAAACCGAGCAGCATTTTTTCCCATAAAGCCGACTCCGCTGATGAGGCCGAGAAGGTCAGCAAGCAGTCTTAGAGTTTTCTCACTTAAACAAGAATCTGCTGAATAACATTTGTCCGAAGACAGTTCTAACAACGGAGTTCCATTAAATATAGGCGGTATTTAATGGACCACCATTACAATGCATTCCTGGATACCCCTATGTAAATCGGACCCTGTTTTCCACTAGATAGTGTGAAGAGTCGAAACATCACTTGCCGATGTGTTTTTTTTCTCTCTAACGGCTGTATTTAACAGGGTTTAATCGGCAAAAATCCACAACAAACACTTAAGAATAACAAAATCTGCGCCCCAAGTCACATCGGAAACCAGACTGACTCTGTTCAAATGCGTTTGGAGTCGTGACGGAAGATGCGTCGTAAACCAAATTTGTGCGCCGTAAATCCATCCGTGGTGGCATCTGTAAACAAAAAAAAGCTTTACAGCTCATCGGATTTCTCCAGTATAAATAAATATTCTGATATAAACATCGTGAATCGGACCGTCGTGAAACAGGGACCGCCCGTTCTAAATTAACTCGGCGGCAAACTGTTGCCCCACCGCTCGTACCTCCGTCGCCTTTTGATTTTTGCCCGCCGCTCTGTCCTGGGGCGTGACTTCCTTGAGGACGGTGACTACAACAAGCCGATACCCGCGCAGCACTCGGAGTACCTGAACCACGGCACGCCCACCGGCGGGGCCTGGGAGGCCACGCGCTCCTCCGGCGGGACGGCCGCCGGCAGCAGCGGCTCCGTGGTGCAGCAGTGGGTGAGCAGCCGCCACCTCCTGTGCAGGCGCTGCGCCGCCAACCAGCAGCTCAAGATCCGCCAGATCGCCAACTTCACCCCGCGCAGCGAGGTACACGTGATTCTCCGTGTGGTCGCGCGTCCCCCCCCGCCCCCCCCGCCACCCCCTCCTGCGGCCGATGTAAACTTTGCCACGGTGGCGAGATGTTCACTCCCTCGCCTGATATTCAGGACTTCATGGGTTCAATCCCGAGCCAATGCCTGCTGTAATATTTGGAGTTTGCATGTCTCTCTCCCCGTGGTCGCGTGGATTTTTCTCCGGGAACTCCGGTTTTTCCCTCTACATTTAGAAACATGCGTTTAGAGTATTTTGTCTGCAAAAAATGTCCACGTGCTGATAAGCCACTTCTTTGAGCTCTCATTTGTGGACAGGTCGCTTCTGACAGAATTGCGATATAGCTCAACGGACGTTACCTGGTAAAATAAAAATAGCTTGGTTTGTGTTTGTGCTTTGTCTTGGCTTTTATTTTGTGGGTAACCTTTTATTGCAGTCCGTTAAGGCCACAGGAGGGCAGCACAGTCATGGATATCCCCATAACCCGAATCGCCACGTTCGGTACTCTGCGCAGGTGCAAAATATTAATTTGCGCTGTCCTTAAGTTCAAACAGCACACCCGAGCAGTGCTGCTACCATGTCTTCTTAAAATGTATGCACTGACAGATGTAATGCGTAATGAAACAGTCGACACATTGGTATAGAGGTCCTGTGCTGTGTGTGTTTGTGTGTGTGTGCCTGATGGTGGGGAGCGGTGGCGCAGTGGTTAGCACGCTGGCTATGAAGCTGTCGACCCGGGTTCGATTCCCGCTCATGGCCATCACCGGTGACATTTATCTGAACCAGCCTCAAATGAGTACCTGGTGTGGTGTGTAAACATCACCACTGGTGAGACGAAGGCGGTCGGGCGTGTTTTTGGCCACCCAGCCCCTCGTGTACCGTGTGGGCCTTCATAGGTGCTGCTTGCTAACAGCATTTGTCCCAAAAGCCTGTGAAGGCTATCCAGGGGATCTTTGTCTTTTTATGCCTGATGGTAGGCACATAATGTTGCAGTGATTTGTCGATCAAAATATATTCTCGCACCCGCGATTGTGCGCAATTGAGCCATGCGCGCATAAATCGATTGTTTACAGTGTATACAAATGACATACAAAAGGTAAGAAGCATGTCCAAGAGCACATCCACCGCAGAGATGGAGCGATGAAATGATCTCGTGTGCGGTTGCCCGGCTGAGCGTTGCATTGTGGGACCGTCTCATTCACGGTGTGTTCGACTCGCATACTGTCGGTGACAACAACCCGCTCACCTGCTCACTCTCCACCCTGCAGGTCACAACACTTCCCTTGCTGCTTCTCTCCTCCTCCTCGCACCCCTCCACTTTGGGAATGCCCTCCCCATCCGTCTCTTGCCCCACGTTCTTATTACCTTGATCAGACACGAAAACAAATACAAAAACAACTGCGTTGACTCTTATCTGTTTTACCTTTGCGAGTTCTCGTTGCTGCATGCCGCATGATGCTTTGAGCCTTTTGGGTCCTAGGGCCATAGGGCCCAAAGGCTCAACAACCGTGATAAAGACAAAAAAAACCCCTCCTGGAACAAACGAATTAACCGCAATATCTTGTTAATCGCGTCAAGGAGCTTAAACCACCATGCACACTCCGGCCATCCTCGCAGCAGTTTTTGCCTAGTCATCAAACAAAGACGGTCACTGCATCGCTTGTTTTCAGATGCGCTTCTGCGGCCGTCTGGAACGCTCTTCCTTCCGATATTAGGGAACCACTGGAGCTATGCAATTTTAAATCTAGATTGAAAATGTCATTTCTTCAGAACTGCTTTTTGTGTTTAGTTTGTTGTCCTTCCTCTGCACCTCCAATTAGCACAGTTGGCTGCGTACGGTGCGAAATAATTTCAACATAATAACACAGGGACGTGCTCAGCAGCCTGTAAACATTGTCACATTTTTGTAGGAGTGTCTCAGTGGCATTGGCAGATTATCAACACTCTCCTCCTCCTCCGCCACCACACAGGCCATCTCGCCTGAGGATGGGCGAGGCCTTAGGGGGGTGAGTGTGAGGTTCATGGGCCCATTTTCCTGCTGTATCTTATCGACCCCTGTTCTCTAGCTGCAACAACTATTTATATTTTCTATTCGAACCAAGGCTGTGCGCAAGCAAGTGGTGGGGGGGGGGGGGGGTGGGGGACTTGTGATTTTAGCTGGTTCTGTCAATTAGGCTGCAATGCCACCATTTTCAAGGTCTCTTTTTTTGGCTTTGCGAGCCATAGGAATTTTTTTTTGCAAGAGGGAAAAAAAAACCCTCCACTGCACGTGTGAAACCGTTACGAGAGAGATGCACACAAGTGCTGTCCGCGGTCCACGTGTGAGCCAGACTCGCGGCGTGAGTAAGCCAAGAGAGGGAATGTGCCATCTGCACGGGCGGTGACGAAAGGTGACGCGATTTATATTGGTTTAGTGCTTTAAATACGTGTGCATACCACTCTGCCGCTTAAAACCAAACTTGCCCTGAGAATGTGTGTTGAACTTCTTTTGCACCGTACGTCGCCAAGCGTGCTAATCGGAGGTGCGGGGGAGCGACCACAGACGAAACACAAAAAAGCTGTTCTCAAGAAATTAGTTTTCAGCCTATGTTTAAAAGTGCTTAGCTCCAGTCGCTTCCTAGTATCGGAAGGAAGAATGTTCCAGACGGCCGCATATCGCGCCACTTGCCAGAAGCTAAACAGTCTGGACAGTGGTTGGATGGGCGACTAATGAGTGCAGAAGGTTTGCTGTAGGCTGCTGCCACATTTAAGCAAACACATTGCACAGTACTTCTATGCTGCGACATTTCAGTTTTCCGCGTTTGCCGACCGGCAGTGACCTGTGTGATGCGGGGTCGCGATTCGACTTATGTTTGTCTCTTGTGTACATTTTTTGTTCAATCCTTCAACCTAAATGTTACGTCGGCAACACGATATGCGAACATTTTAAATAATCGATTCTCTCAATGATCAATTTTAATCGGGCATTTGTAATTAAAATTGCTCCTTACGCACTGCGTGCGTGCATTTAACCCTTTCCGTGACGCCTGCAAGCTGTACGGTGGGGCCTCACCAATCCGCCACCAACTTCCACAGTGCTGCCCTGTAATCCAGCCGTCTCCTGCACACAGGCCCAATTGCTTCGCTCCATCTCCTCGATATGGGTCCTCTCGGACGCGTTCCTTTCCTCGTCTGGCATTCCGTCGTTATTGTTGGCCGTCTAGCGACGCGTCCTGCCCGCTTAATTGTCTTAACGCGAAATAGGTCATCAACATGCGTACGTTGTAGAATCCATGAATTCCTGGCATGTATCTCTCCACACTTCAGTGTGTACTTTAAAGTCCCCAACCCCCCCCCCCGCCCCCGTTTTCTTCATTAATGATCGTGTTTGCTTCGCAGACATCGCGCTACCGACGCCGTCATATTTTATTATGACGCCTCGTTCACCATGATTACGAGTGAAATAAAAACCCCGCAAGTATGGAATCTTGGATCGAATTGTGGCCTCGAACCATTACGAGCTATCGAATCGTGAGCCGGGGTGGGGAATCATACGGTACAAACCGTCGCACAACTAATTTGTCACGCTTGAGCCTCACAGCAGGAAGCACCTAGGTTTGGTTCCCCCACTCGGCCACCTTTCTGCATTCCTTTTGTACGTAAAAGTAATAATCGCCAAATGCATTCGTCATCGTTAACACGACCACCCCACCCCTCGCCTTCCCCCCCCGCCGCAGGACTCTTACGATGACGAGGTGGAACTGTACCGCCACCACCTGGAGCAGACGTACCGCCTCTGCCGCCCGTGCCAGACGGCCGTCGAGTGTTACATCCGGCACCAGGACCGGCAGATCCGCACGCGCATGCTGGACCTGCATGCGCGGCAGGCGCCTCTGGGTCGCTACGCCGACAAGGCGAGACCCCCCCCCCCCCGCCACGCCCGCGAGCGTCCCACGAGAAGTCGCGGAGGAAAGTGGCACGGGCCGTTGGGTGTCGCTGGTGGCGCGACGCTCGGCTAGCCCAGGCCCCGTGCCCCCCCCCCCCCCCCCCCGATGAAAGCCTTGTCGCAGGGCCCATGCCGCACATTCGATCCTCCCTCGTTCGGCAAACGAGCAGATGTCGGTTCTTTCGTTGGATCGCCACATTTGTTAATTTATTTAAAATGTGCCTTTAACAGGGAAGTGTTGACTAGTATAGGGGGGGGGGGGTTCTCCAGTTTCCTGCTCATTAATGGCATTGGCCAAATATCTCAATTGCAGGACCCTTCTGAAATGGGAGGGAGGGGGGGGGAAACAGTTTGGAGACTCAATGAGGCTTTTCCTGGCTAGACAAATGGCATTCAATAATGACCAACTTACCTTCCCCGAGCCTCCCAGCCAACGAGAACGCTCGGCTGATTTCGCCGCACGGTGACGATTATCCCCTTGTCGCCGTTGCCGCCCTCCGCAGCTGTCGCCGCAGCAGTTCTCCGCCCGGCTGCCCAAGAAGGTGGTGCTGCTGCGCGTGCTGGCCTTCGCCTGCTGCGCCGCGCTGGTCGCCACGGCGGTGCTGAGCGGCGGCACCGGCGGCAGCCAGGACACCGCGGCTGGCGCACGGAGGTCCCCGAGCGTTCCGCCCGGGCCGCCCGTCGCCACGAATCAGGCGGGGGGGCTTCCCCCGCACAACGGCACGGGCCCGCGCGGCGAGCAGGCTCCGGGCGGTGGCGCCGGGACAGGCGCTGGCACCGGCGCTGGCACCGCGACTGGCACCGCGACCGCACCAGCTGCCCCGAACGCCTCCCTCCTTGAGATTGTGCTGCTGTACATCCCGGTAATAGTTTTAATTAATTTAATTCATCCATCCGTTTGTTCATGTGCTTTATTTAAAACCCAGGAGAGAGCAGACCTGAGATAAATTACAATTATAATTTTGTCAACGACATACATGAATTGCAATTGCAGTGTAATTGTGATTGCAGTCTCGGCTGATGGTGGCTGGGTGGCTGGGTGGGTGAGTGGGTGGATTGGTGGATGGGTTGATGGGTGAGTGAGTGAGTGGGTGAGTGGGTGGGTGGGTGACTGAGTGGCCGTGCCGTTGTGACCAGCAGTAGTGGTAGTTGAACAAAGTACGGACGAGACAAAACAGTCAGCCTGATAACCCGAGTCCTCAGCATGGGTGGCGAAGGAACCAATGGCTGACGTTCAAGTGAACCGTAACCCACGATAGGGAGTAGCGGCGATAAAAGAGTGACAAGAAGGTGACTGCCCGTCAGAAAAGCGACTCGCTGGGGTGGATCGGCCTGACTAGCCGTCCGCTCGCGTTCGCTTCAATCCCTCCGGGGGGGGGGGGGGGCTGTGCCCGCAGGTGCCGGAAGGCGCCACCGACTTCCTGCACCACGCCTGGGGCCTCGGTGAGGATCACCGTCTGGGCCTCGCCTGCTGCGGCCTCTCCGCCTGCCTGCTCAGCGTGCTGCTCGCTGGCCGCCTCCGGTACAGTACACTCGCAACGCGCCCCCACCCCCCCTCCCCATGGGGCTTTTGTTTTTTGTAGTTTTATTTTTAAATGTATTTTTTCTCACTTAGCAATTCCATGCCGTGGCTTAAATCCCGCGGCATCTGCAAGCACCTTGCGTCCGTCACAACTCACCTCAAAATATATTCGAAGGGGCACTTAACGTGATGCGCAATACTCGGAATAATTTTTGTACAAAAACAAAGCATGGAAGATTCTGTCGCTCAACCACGATGCACGGCGTCCAGTTGTGCACGCCAAGAAAAAGATTGATTATTCAAATTATGCGCGTGTGATTTTTGCAAACGTTCGGTGCATGGTCATGGAACGAATGTAATAATACTTACGCCAACTCATTGAATACAAGCGCATCAGCTGGACTTCCCGGGCCACTCAGTCGTGACCCCCATCATTTACGTTTGGCGAGATGTTAACTGCCTCGCCTGGTATACAGGGAGTTGTGGGTTCCATCCCGACCCTGACGACTGTATATTTCGAGTTTGCATTTTCTCTCTCTCCGTCGTCGCGTGGATTTTTCCTCCACGTTTAGAAACATGCATTTACAGTATTTGGCTGCTATAAATTTCCCCATGATAAGCCACTTGAGTTATCATTTGTGAGCTGTATTGCTCAGTGGGCCTTACCAGGTGCAATAAAAAGTTACTTTCATATCTGCGTCAACGCGCGCTGAAGTATAGAGCGGGGTTAGAAAGAAAAAGTAAAATAATGAGTAGATAAATCTGTCAGCGGATATACCTGAAAAATGAAAATAGTTGAGCTCATATAAGTGTGCGGCGGTCAAATCCGCTTCGTTCTTGGCTTTACTTTAACGCACCTGCTAGCATTTCCTTTTTTTCCTTTTTTTCCCTTCGTCTCCTTGACGGCTCTTGAGAAATGCTGATGCGGCAGCCACGGATAAAGTAGTTTGACCTTTGTCAGGTCATTGAGTGACTGAGAGACGCGAGGAAGGCCAGCGGTGATAGGGCACGCGGAGTTGATGGGCTGAGACGGAGGAGCCAGTGACGTCTGAAAGCGGTGACTCTAGAATTATTATTTTGGATCGTCCCCCCTGGCCTTGCCGGGTTGTCCGTGTTTCCCTACGTGGAGGACAGCCGTCGTTTTGATCATCGCCGTCCTCAATCGGTGATCTACGTGCTAACACATAGACTTTGACGACCAATATTAATTTAGGCAAATCGCCTGACGAAGCTGGTGTTGTAATCGCCATCAAAATGTCATAGTGGAATTGTGAATGTTGTGGCTTTACTCTCCAACACGTCGTGTGCTGAAGTAGTAACGAATTGGCACATTTTGTTCACGTGACAAACCTTACCTGTTGGCTGTGTTGGGTGGAGGTGGGTTAACGACACATTTATATTTACGCACACTAACCCATACACATTGATTTTGGATCTACGTGCTCTTACAGGTTTCCAATTCACTTTCAGTTGTTCCGGTAAAGACGTATTGTAATTATGGCGGTATAGTCAATTGCAAATTGTGCTGCCGGAATATATACACGTGGAGCAAACACGAGCAATGTGTTTCCGGGTTGTGCCGCGAAGCCCTTGGCCGTGATGTCCGACGTTTCGCTCCACGTGCTGGGAGCTTGCAAAGGAAAGTGAACTTCACTTGAAAAGCAATGCACTCTGCGAAGGAGCCCTCGGCGCGGACAGCGAAACGTCGGGCATCGTGCCGACCCGGCCAACGCACCCGAGGGCTTTTCACATCGCAGCCACGAAAGCTTCCGCTGCAGCAAAGCTCAAAGCGTTGTGTCAGGCAGCGGGGATCACCGTTGGGGTCAGAGGTGGAGAGAAATATTATTTGGTTTGGCGTGCAAAAATGAGGCGTGTGGCAATTTGTGAACAATGTGCCCAAGGACGGGATGATTTCCAAGAGAGATTATTATTTTTTTGGTCCCGCGCCCTATCACTCGGGCGCTTCTTTGAGTAGACCACCATTGACCACTAAAAGGGATTTAAAGGCGGGGGGGGGGTCCTTTCAATTCACAGGCGGCTACTCGCGTGCCTGCGTGGCCCCGCGCTCGCCTGCCCGTTGAGAGACGCGAGCCCGACTGCGACTCGATGCGATGACCCGCGCCTGCGTGGTGAGCGCCCGCCGCTGATTGCCAAGTTTAACCGGCGGAACTCCAAAAGATTTCCCTCCCTCTTTTGGGGTGGGGGTGGGGGTGGGACAGGTCCACGCCGTTTGAAGACAATAGGCGTGGCTTTCTTTTCATCAAATCTGACATGCGGAGCGCTTGAGAGAGAGAGAGAGACGCCCTGAGAGAAGCAGGCGGTTGTTACACTTGAGCGCCACGCATATCTGCACTGCCCTCTGTACTGAAACGTAAGCCTTTTCTTCTAGGTGGGTGCTTTCACAGACAAGTGGGCAGAAAGGTTTTTTTTTTCTTTTTTCCCTCCGCCAAAATGTAGAATGGCGACGGACGTATGAGTGCACGAGACTTTTTTGTTCTGTGAGTGAGATTGAATGCCCCGGGGGGGGGGGGGGTGGGGACCGGGTTTTCGGCTGCCTTTGACAAAATCGGTCGTTGAGAGAGACAAAAATGGAACGTAGAGATGTTGTTTTTTGAGAATTTTGGCTTTCACTTCTGCACGTCATTCATTTGAGATCAATTATCCACGCAAAACTCTTTCATCTTGTTTGAATTTACTTTCGCACAAAAAGCCTCGGTCATAGGGCACGTCAACGTCGTGAATATTTGGTTGTTCCTCGGATTGGGAAAACAAATTTGGGAATAATTTAAAATGTAATTAGTGTCACGCTGACATCCCAGAGTCTCTCATTGTCAATCGGTCTGTCGTCCAGCCATGGCACTTGGTTGAGTATTGTTCAGCATATCGAGTCTGGTAATGGTTCTCTCTGAACAAAACACCGGGGACCTATAGCATTGATTTCATGATGAGCTATGTGCAAGCTGTGACCTTTGAGCTTGAACGGAAAAAGCGAGATTTTTTTTTGCTTGAAATTTTTCACCTTGCTATTTACAATGAATTGGTGGCTACAAATGTTAAATTGACTGGGTGTTGGTGGGAAAAGGCTTAATTAGGCGAAAAGTCACTTACGCTACGCGTGCAGTTTTATGAACGTTTGTTGTTTAGAAATAAAATCCACCTCATCTTTACCGATGCGCTGGCATTGTTCCATTCTTTATACTTGCTTGTAATTTTTTATATATTTCTCGTTTGAAAATATAGGTATTTCACAGTTAAAGCGCTCTGGGTAAAGTGATGTACATGCCAGAGATAGGCACAAAAAAGTATATCGAATAGCACGAACAAAAGCGCGAGTGAAATATTTATTGAACGCTTGCTGAAAGCATTCACCCTCGTGAGTCACTGAACAAAATCAAGTTGCGGAGAGCTGCAAATTAAATGCGTCCGTTTTAGAGCGATGGCGTGCGCGTACTGTACGTCTGTTTGACACCACCGTGTCAGAGATAAACATTTCAAAGTGACGGGCGATCTGGAGCAGTTACGGAGCGGGTGGAGAACCCCGCCCCCCCCCCCGCCCCCCCCCCCCCTTTCATCGTCTTGTCAACAAGCGCACTTCGAACTGCACCCTGCTCTCGCCTCCCGTTGAAAAAGTAACCAGGCGTAAGTGTGTGGGTGAGTGAGTGAGTGGGTAAGCTTATGTATGTAAGCGCGTTGAGCTTCTTTAGCACCGTACGTTGCCAACCATGCTAATCGGAGGTGCGGGGGTGGGGTGGGGGGGGGAAGGACAACAAGCTAAACGGCAATAAAAAAAGTGCCCGACTGAGAAGTTACGCGCCCGTTTGTATATTGCGCGTACCCGCCTGCTCACGTACGACCAAATCGCGAGGCGGGCGCCCAATCTCGTCGGATCGTGGAAGCTAAGCAGGCTTTCAGCCTGGGGGGGACTGCGCTTGGACCGCGCTTGGACCGCGCTTGGACCGGGCGGCGGTCGTGCTGTTTCTGTTTTAAAGCACGGATAGCGAGCACGGGCCCAAAACGCCGAGCAGCACCCCGCAGTTAACCAACCCAGCATTCACCGGCGCGGTGAAGTACGGTTAAAAAAATATATATATAACGACCCGCGCGGCATGGGGAGATCGCCCCCTCATCCAGCAGTCGATCGAGGACGGCGCCCGTGCGCTCGCTTCTGCTTGAGGCCGCGCGCTTGCGTGGAGAGGCCTGCGCGAGGTCGCGAGGAGGACGGGCGGCGACGTGCCGGCAGCGCGCGGGGTGGCAGTGTCAGGTGTGGAATGTGACGAGGCTCGGGCCCCCCCCCCCCCTCCTCCCCCCCTCTGGGCAACGCGAGAGGGAACTGACAGACATGGATCACGGGGGCCCGATGCTGGTTTAGCTAACCTTTCAACCCTCCTCTCATTAGCCAAAGCGTTGCTAGAAAATAATTTGATGGCGGAGGAGGGGAAAGCAAAAAAAAAGTTGGCAGGGGAGGGAGAGAAGCTTTCCGTGGGGGGAAAAAGGGAAGAAAAAAGTCCTCCGCTTCAATCGCGTGGGAAACTTTTCACGCGCGCCCGTTGCGCTCAAGGGATTCGCGCGTGGTCACCGATGACTTTCAAACTGAAATAACCAAGGTGAATAACCGTGGAGTATTTGGCAATGGGGTGGTGGTAAAACGGTCCTAGGAATGAATTTAATGCATATCGAGGGGCCACTGCAAAAAACTACGAGGGCCCCCGTCAAAGTTAACGTGGCCCTGCCTACGATGGCATGTGACTTTGAAAAATCCCAAAATTCTGAGGTGCCCGGGAGGGTCGGAGGTCAGAGCCACGACCGCTTCTGTGGGCCGGTCTCTCGCACAAAGAAGAGTTCACGTCATGATATGCCGCCTATAGGACAATCACAATAACATTTGGCGGGGAGTGGCGGGAATTACATATATGCATATTTTTAAAAAAATGTGTGCAGTGAAGTCATTGTTTTTGAAAAGCCGAGTGGTTTATATTGTACCCTGACTCGACGAATATATTTGCCCTTAAACTCCCTCTTGTTTCCATTCCGCAAATACAATCGAGTCGGCGAACTCGAAGTTAATTATGTAAAACCAGCGCAAGGTCGCATCGCTTGAATTCTATCGCGAACACGTAGCCCAACGGGGAGCGTGCATTTCCTAACGCCATTAGCCAAGGCGGGCAGCTCCAGTGGTGATGTCACGAAATGGAGCCAGCTTGTTTTGAACGACAGGTGTGACCTGTCTCGGTCTCCACTGAAGCCGGTTAAATAAAAAACTCGGCGAACAGCCACCCCGTTACCGGTAATATGCTGTTCGGTACCCAGGTCTACACGGCTTGTGGTCACAGTTCAAATGTTCAGAGAAGAAGCAGTGTATTTGTAACAATATCACCCACCCCTGCCCCCACCCCCTCTCACGATTCGATGAATTGTCGCGATGTGGGGGCCGCGAGTTAATTCTAGATTTAAAAAAATATTTTTTTTTATATTGCGGTGAACGTAATGCCTCTCGCGGCTGCCGGAGGTCACGAGAACCGGTGACGCGCGACACGGATGCGAATCACAGGCAAGCCCACATGATGATGCCTCGAGATTAAAATCGATCGCGGTCGAGGCTCCCGCGCGTTTCGACGTGCGAACGTCTCGCGGCGAGGGCGCTGATCGATTGTCTTTTCAATAACGTAACGCATCAAGACGTTACGTGTTCGCTGAGCGCGAAATAATGGACGCCGCGGCGGTATACAGCAGGTTTGATCCTAACCCTTCCGCCTGTATGTTTGGAGTTTTGCATGTTTCTCCTCCCCATGGTCGCATGGTTTTTGGGTATTTATGCATGTCCACGTGATAAGCCACTTTTGTTGAGCGTAGGCTCGACTTGAGCACTGGAGACACGGTCGCTCAGGGTTTCCCCCCGTGCCGCCTTTAGGCAGCATTCTTCATGGGCCGGCAGGGAGCGCCATTTAATAATTCGCGTGTATCCACGCTTCATTATTTATTTAATGGGTGCGTATACAGACGCGTAATGTGCAATCTGCGTGTCACGGCGTGTTTGCTACGTGTATGCGTAGCGGTAGTGTAGCGGTGAGCGCGCCGCTGCCCTACGAAACCCGGCGACCCGGGTTTGATTCCCGCTCACGACGCATCAACACCAGTGACGGACTATTTTGCAGGTGAAATATTTAAAATAATGGAACAAACAAACAAAAAACCTCTCGGCCCCCACCCACCCCACCCCTGCCAAAGTGAAACTGCGTCACAATGCTGCCCCCCCCCCCTCCCACCTCGCTAAGTCCCACCAGGTGCCCCTCAAGGTCAAGGGGTTGGATGTGGGCGCACCCCAATTAGGAGGTTTTGCGAAGTCTTTTTGTGTCTGTTGGCAAAGAGTGGTGGGGAAACCCTGGAGGTGATGAAGCCCGCTTGGCGAGCTTTCGCCGCTTTTGAACAGCGGGGAAGCTGACGCTCACCGCTTTGCTTGCTTTTTTTCCCCCCCTTCCTCATTTTTTCTTTGTACCCCGCGTGTCCTTGGGACAAATCGACAGTTACGCACCGGTGAGACGTGCACTTTTCTAGTGCTATGTGGGTCGGTTGGCTGTTGTGAATTTCCACGTGATGAGCCACTTCGTTGAGCTACCGTTTGTGGTCAGGTCGCTTCTGGAAAAGGAGCTGATAGCTCCAGTGGGCTTTACCTGGTAAAAATAAGCACATTTTGGGATAATTTCCTTACCTTTCCCCATACTTTGCACTCCTATTGTGTTTTTGTATTGTTTGTTTCCGTTGCTTTCTTACCCGCTCCTAGTGGGCATCTGTTAAAAAAATTAGCTTTGTAGCTCACCGGATTCCTCCAGTATAAGTAAAGATTCTGATTCTCATAGAGGCCAACCAAAAAAAACACTTTTGCCGCATCGACGTTGTTTTTTGCACCGTCAGAGATAATGCGTCGTAAAATTCGAGCCCATTGCTCTTGCTCTTTGATGCAGTTCTGGTTTAAATTGGTCTATGTTTGTATGTAGGTTGAACTTCTTTCGCACCGTACGTAGCCAGCCGTGATAACCGAAGGTGCGGGGGGGGGGGGGAAGGCAACAAACTAAACACAAAAAGCAATTTTGAAGAAATTAGTTTGCAATGCAGATTTAAAAGTGCATCGCTCCCAGTGGCTTCCTCGTAAAATGTAACTGCACAAAGCGGTGGAATGTGTGAATCATAGGGAAAAAGCGGTGTACGTATATATAAAGTGTTTAAAAATTTAATTAATGCTCACCGTTGATCGATATTTTCCGTGGCCAGGAATCAAACTGAAGTACACACCGGTTTCATAATGCAGAGCAGTAACCACTAAGGGTCCATCCATTTAGTACGCACGCAAAAATCTGTCAAAACTTGACCCCTCCCCCCCTCCCTGTACGCACGCGGACTTTTTATACCACCCCCGACCTGCGTACGTTCGCTTGACGCACCACCCTCCCCCCCCCCCCCCTTCGAATCCTATAGAACGGCCGATATTTAATCCACGCAGAAACGATCAAGGATTAATAATATTAACGTGTTTTAGCAAACAGATAGTCCACCGCTGGACTATCCAACTCATTTGGAGGCCAATGTAGACAAATTATTATCGAGGCTTTACCTCCCCCCCCCCCCCCCCGTTTCCTATGCGTACATTGTCAGTAGACCCCCCCATACGCAAGCGTACGCATTTGGGTTAACCCCCCTCTCCCCTCCATGCGTACGTACTAAATGGATGGCCCCTAACCACTCCTGCTATTCTTCCACCACCGTCAAGGATTTTTTTTTCTTCACATAATAACACACCCCTCAACCTAACGAACAACTGCAGATTTTGAAGATTGTTCGTGTTGATGTGAAACGGTTTTGTTGAAACTGATAGCCCAGGCGTATGTCACACCAAAACGATATAAAAAAAAATTGCATCCATTCCACTCCATTAATCTGACATGTAGGTGTTTTTTTCTTTCTTGACGACTTCCTTTGCGGCTTTTTCATCCCCGCGGGAAAGCGAACCTGGGAAGCCACATTATTAACTCAAGCCTGCACGCACGCCCCTTTAGATTATTTAGATTATTTTTGCTGCTATAAACCACTTAGAATCGCTTCTGAGAAATTAGCTAATAGCTCAGTAGGCTTTACCTGGTAAAATTAAATAGTTTTGTTATTATTAGTATATATATTTGTTGGTGATTTGTTTACCTTTCTCATACCTTGCACTCCTGTCGTGTTTTTAATGTTTGTTGTTGTAACGTTCTGACCTGCCCCGACCGGACATCTGTGAAAAAGAGCTTTATAGCTCATCGGATTTCTCCAGTATAAATACTGATTCTGATGTTCGCCTCCACCCCGCTCCCCCTTTCTATTTACGGTGAATAATTATCAGATGATTCGCGTGCACTAACACAATAACTAAGTCACTGCTATAGTCGTTAGCGTGCTGTGCTGTGAACCAAGGGATCCGAGTTTGATTCCTGGTCAGGGCTACCATCAGCTGTGAGTGATATCAGAGCAGGACCTGCCCTGCTCACTCTTCGTCAAACCATGACGGTGAAGTACGGTAAAGAAAACATCCGGTGGCTGACACATTCAGAGGCCTTCATCCATCGTTGGGTTGAGAATGGCTTTTTAATTTATGTAATATTTTAAATTTCTTTAATGAAATCACTAAATACACCGACCAAGTGTCGCACTCCTCCGAGCGACGTTCATCACACCGCACGCTGCTTCTAGGAAGTATTAACGGCAAACTTAAAAAAAAGCAGATGACGAATTAGCCTAGAGCTGACAAGACGAGACACGGTCATCCTGTGTGGCCACCTACAGCTGCCACCAATCCTCCTCGTCTCTCTGGGTCTGTGGCTATGGTGGGTGTGTCTGTGTGTTTGTGTGTGTGTGTGTTTGCGCGTGTCGTGCGTGGTGCTGGCAACCCCACCCCCTCCTGTACCGTCTTGCCTTTAACGGACTGTTAAAGGCTATTCGGCGGATTTTTGTCTACGTTTGCACGTGTGGCAATTATCTGAACCGGTCCTGGACTTCCCCTAGGTCGACTCGGCCTCAAAGGAGTACCTGGTGTGGTGTGTAAACATCGTCACTGGGGAGACAAAGGCGGCCAGGCGTGGTGCTGGCCTTCCAATGGTGCTCTGCTAACAGCACTTGCCCTCACACTCTGTTGAGGCTACAGGGGCGATCATTGTTTTTTGGGGAGCGGTAGTGTCGTGGTTTAGCGCGCTGCGCCACAAACCCCGTGACCTCGGTTGGCTTCCCGCTCGCGGCCGACGCCGGTGAACTTTATCTCAATCAGTCCTGGACCTTCCCTAGGTCGACTCGGCCTCAAATGGGTACCTGTTGCGACGTGTCAACATCGCCGGTGAACTTTATCTCAATCAGTCCTGGACCTTCCCTAGGTCGACTCGGCCTCAAATGGGTACCTGTTGCGACGTGTCAACATCGCCGGTGAACTTTATCTCAATCAGTCCTGGACCTTCCCTAGGTCGACTCGGCCTCAAATGGGTACCTGATGCGACGTGTCAACATCGCCGGTGAACTTTATCTCAATCATTCCTGGACCTTCCCTAGGTCGACTCGGCCTCAAATGGGTACCTGATGCGACGTGTCAACATCGTCACTCGGGAGACAGGACAGGCAGAGTCCATCTCCTTACGTTCCACCATATGGCTGATTTAGGAGAAACCCTTTGAACAGCGGTCCCCAACCTTTTTGGCACCAGGGACCGGTTTTGTGGAAGGGGGTGGGGGGGGTTCATCATTGGGTCTTTCCCCCTTTTCAAAGAAGCTCTCCAGTGACGTTTGTTTTTTTACTTATTTTGGCAACTAGGGGTTAGAGCTTGTGGGCTTACCAAAACTGTGACTGAGACAAGTTGCGCAGTGCGGGGGATAAATAAAACAATGGGCGGGCCACGTGCGGACTCACCGCTCGCCTCCTGCTGTGCGGCCCGGTTCCTAACAGGCCACGGACCGATACCGGTCCACGGTCCCGGAGGTTGGGGACCCCTGCCTTAGACGGTATCCTGTTGTAATGAATGGATTTAGCCGTTCGTCTGAGAGTTGGAAAATTGCGGATTCACTGGCTGCAAGTCTATATGAACTTTCTTTTTTCTTTTACCAGGTAAGGCCCACTAAGCTACATAGAACTGGCCGCAAATGATCGCCCAATGACGTGGCTTATCACGTGGACATTTATAGCAGCCAGATGCTCTAAACGCGTGTTTCTAAAAATATGGAGAGAAAAAACTGGAGGACCCGGAGAAAAATCCACGCGACCACGGGGAGAGAGACAATCAAACTCCAAATATACAGGCATTTGGGTTGGAATCGGAACCACGACATCCTGTATACCAGGCGAGGTAGTTAACATCTCACGACCGCGGCAACCCTTTGGGGCAGTGCGAAGCTGCACGGTCCACGGTTTGGAGCCCACGTGCCGGATGCAGGGACTGCGACGAGCCGGTTGGACACCGCGTGAGCAGAGTCGGGCTCCTCCAGACGGGAGGGGAATCAAACGGTTTCATCTTTCTGGCAGACGTGGCGGTTGGGGGATAAGATGAAGGGCGGGTTGGGAGGGAGGGGGAGCATCGATGGGTGCCGCTATCGGTGCAAACATCGGCGCTTCCGCCATGCGGGCGGTGCTACCGCGCCACCGTCGCGTCATGCGGGGTGAGGATGGGTTGCGGCGGCGCTTTATGGGGCAGCTGCTTAGAAATAAACACCGTATGGATTTCGTGCGGCGGAGCGGTGGAGGAGCAGTGGTTCGCGCAAAGCGCTGTGAACCTGGCGAGCCGAGTTCGATTGCCGGCCATGGCTAAACAATCATCGTTGGTGAGCGGTGGAGCAGTGGTGCAGTGGTTAGCGCACTGCGCTGTGAACCCGGCGACCCGAGTCATGCATATAAATGTTTCAATATGTTGCACGCTGTCTGTTTTTATCTGTACTGATTTAATATTTGAATTCATGTATGTTACCTGCTGAGTCACTTTGACCTGCAAGAGTAAGAAGTATCGATTGCCGTTGAAAGGATGTATGTTTAGCTTCTTTCGAATTGTATGTAGCCAACCGTACAATTCAGAGGGTGCAGGGGAAGGACAATGACACGGATCATTGGTGAATAAAATGCAACCAAAAGCTGCAAAATGCACAGAGAAGCACGGGGGAAGAGTTGCACGCAGGGAATTGCACTGAGAGGCATAAGGTGGAACTCGTGGACTGGGGACAACCGGCAACTGTTGTACCCGTGGCACGCCACAGCACAGCAGAAAATGTTTGGGAACATTTTATAAAAGGGATGGGAAAGGGACGAGAGAAGACAAGTAAGGGGAAATAAGAGAAGGTTTAAAAAGGAGTACAGGAGAGATGAGGTCGGAGGAGGGAGGAGGCTGCATGAGGGCCTCGACGCTGCTGCTGCGCAGGGCGGAGTCTGTTTTCACAGCGGGCGGCGGCAGGGAGAGGGGTTCAGAGTGGGTGTGGCCACACAGTAAGTAGTCACGTGATTTACGGGATGGCTTGAGCCGATTTAGATATGTGTGTATATGTGCATGTCGGTAACAAAATTCAACCTGTTGGGAAAAGTAGGTTGGCTTGGGCAGGACATGTCACTAGAGAAGGTACGATGGCTGGTGGGTTGAGACTAACGACAGAGCTGCAGCCAAAGGCACCACACAGAGAGTGGTGAAAGGGAGCTAAAATGGGTTGTTGCAAGACTGAGAGAGATGGCAATGGCTTGGAAGGGATGCATTCATCCAGCAGCGGATAGGTCATGGCTGATGACAACGACACGGGTATATGTTCCACAGTGCTTTCTACTCCCAGGTCTCCTTTGAAAAAGGTGCTTGCGGTCTAAATGGGCTCGAGCGCAGATTAAAAAAGGAGGTGGTTGTCATAAAACGAGGATTCAACTGTCAAGTACATTTTGCGATTGAAGCTGTTGTCCTTCTCCCGCGACCTCTGGTGAGCACAGTTGGCTACGCACGGTACGGAAGACGTTCAACGTGCATACATACATACGTGTAAAAAAAAAAACTGCCACTTGAATTCATCATATCGCAGTTTAGCTTTCCCACACCTGCCCCCCTTTTCCCCGCGGCTGTAGTTGTCAGGTTGCCATCCAGCGGGTGTTGCTCTCGGGGTCAGAGTTCAAAGAGATCCGGCGGGCAGAAATAAGTGGGCGGCGATATTCTCGTGCGGCGTTTATTCGCTTTAAAAAAATCTGTTAGTGACCGGCGTATTGTTGTGGTTGCAAGTAAACGCGGAACGGGCTTCAGTGAAAAATGAGACGCGCCAACAACACCCGGCGATAATGAAGGGGACGTTGAAAGGCGCTTGCAAGTTAAAAGCCGCGGTGGCGAGATGTTAACTACCTCGCCTGGTGTACAGGTAGTAGGGGGCGTGGGGGAAATAATAAAAATAGGCCTTTTTAATATAGTCCTTGAAATCTTGAAAATGGCAGGAGAAGCACGTCAGGTCAAGAGGGGAGGGGCCTTCATTGTTTCACTAAGAAAATGCTGTCGGGCACTGATAACGATGTTGGCGCCATGGCGGCCATTTGGGGGGCAAAGTACGGGGAGGTGGAGGGAAGGGGTAGATGGCATAAGGGGCAGTTCCAGCGAACTGGGCCCTGAAAAACTTCACATCTTTAATTAGCCTTTTTATACACTCTTTGAAATTCGTATTGTATTAAAGAAAAAAAAAGATCACGTGGGACACCGCTCGCTGTATTCCGTGGCCTTTTGTTGCTTCCCCTCCCGCCCCCTTCCCCCCGACTCCCCGAACCTCTTGGCTGTGAATTTGCTAATTGTACCAAAAAACTCCCACAAACAAACTAATCGCGGGTTTGGTCGTCAGGCAAGACTCCGGTCGTCCCAGCGCGAGAACACGTGCGCTATATATATCTCTCTCTCTCTCTCCCTCCACTCACGCGACTCGAGGCACATGCGGACGTCGAGACGGGCTCCGCTCCCTCCTCTCCGACGGACATCATTTCCGCTCACTCCGGGGGGCTTTTGTGTTCTTTGCCGCCGCTGCCTCGCCGGGCTCATTCCTTTGTTGGCGGCCGCGTTGATATGGACACGGACCGTGCGCGGCGCGATATTGCGGGCGTCGAATTGCACGCCCATCAATCACCCCTGCGGGGTTCACGCGGCCCACGTTTGTATCATCGATGGGGGCAGCAAGTAAGCCACCTGTCACTGAAGCCGTACGTTGACATTAATACGAACAGTGTTGTTGGAAATATGTTTTATTCACGGCCCATCTTGTCAGGTCGCAGAAGGTCAAAACGAATCAGGATGGAGCCTGATTGGTAACTGGATGGGAGACTTGTTACAGGCTTGGGCTGTGAGTTTGGTCGGGAAGTGGCAGTGTATGGCAGGTGAATTGAATCCGGGTGGAGCACACGAGTGTTTCACCCCCATCGTACTCGTGGTGGATTTTCTCTGGGCACCGTGGTTTCCTCCCACACGAAGCCGAACAACTCGTTCATGGAATTGGCCGGAACATACCAATGCAGAAGGACCCGCCCAAAAATATAATTTTGAGATTCAGTGAGGCTTTGCCTAGATACACAAGTGGCACTTTTAATTGGCTCGGTTTACAATTGCGTTAGCTTCACGACACCTTTGAGACTCGCATGCATTTAGACATTGTTTGAAACACAATGCACGTTGTGTTCTGCATCGTGGTACCTGCTAGGAAAGTCTCGGATGAAGCCAAATTACTTGTCCAGATGCTCCGTCTGTACTCAGTGGCGTCGCGAGGTTGGCATGGACCCTGGTGCAAGGACGACGGAACATCATGCCCAATTGTTAAACGTGTGTGGATCGTTCTCCCGGACACACTGGCAGTAGCTGCCGAAGCAGTCATAAATTGGCGTGTTCATTCACATGGGAACTTTATGAATTGGCTGTGTAGGGTGGCGGAGGGTGTACGACACGCATTTCCGCTCATGGCGAACTGACCCAAAAATCAAATGCGAATGTGTGGGGGGGGGGGGGGGGGGGCGGGGGACTCCTGACTTTTCCCATCCTTCCCCGCTCTCGCGTAGCCCGGGGCCCTCCGGGTGGCCCGTCTGGCCCGCGGGCCGTGGTACAGTCGCACCTCCTGCACGCCCGGCGGCCACGCCACCGTCTGCGATGCCGCTGCTGCGGCGGTGGCGGCGGTGTGCATCGGTGTCCCCCGGCATGCCTGAGTCAGGCGTGTTCCCGCACTCTCTCGTTGCCCCGAATGACACGTGTCCATCTGTCCTGCCGTGGAGTTGAAACGAACAAAGCGTGTACCTCTGCCTCTTGCAAATTAAAAAGTGCAGGATGACCTGCAAAAAACGACAACAACTTGGAAGAATGCTAAATATTTTCGAATTACTACGGCGCAGGATTTCGCGGTTGTGCTACGGTGCGTTTACCCGATGCGCACGAGGGTTGTTTCCGCGTACCGTTCGGCACGATGTCCGACGTTCCGCCCTACGTCCTGAGAGCTTCGTATTCAATCCTATTCTGTGTGAATAGGCGGTATTGTTATTACTGTGATACTCTTTAAGATGCTTGAATAATTTGTATTTTTTAAACCTTCAGCCCTTAAGCACCGCTTAATTTCCCAGCCACCAAACACACTTGTTTTTGTACTGACACATGCGATTTTCTCGCACGTGGGAATAACATCCATCACGATGATCACCCAGCAGCATTCGTTCAACAGGCCAGACTGCTGATGAGACCCAGAATGTTGAAACCGGTTTCTCAATTTGCTTGCTTAAACAAATTATTTGTGCTGATATAATTCCCAAAAGCCATCAGGCAGATTGATAAAAAATTTGTTATCTGCCGGAGACAAAGAATGGAGTGTTGCTTATGTGTGCTTATAGCCATGACGATGATTGGTAAAACTAAGAAAAAATCCACTTTTTTTGTGTGACCGAGAAAAAAAAGCAAGGTCAGTGTATCGAATTTCGTGGGAGAGGCAGGGACAGCTTGTTAACACATGGCCACCGTCGTTAACACGGCAGAGTCGAAGGCCGCCCCAAGTTTAAAAAACAGAGGGCGTTGCGCCCATGTTTGCCCAGAAACCGCGCTCCATTGGCCGCACCTGCTCCCCCACGAGTCTGCCACGTAATTTACGAACGGCGGGGAACGTGCGGCCACCCCTCGCCACGAACGTTTAGAAGGGGGGGGGGGACGGGGGCCCCCCCCAACCTCCCCCACCCCACCACCACCACCACCACCTCGCCTCTCTTGAATCCAAGGCCCATCGCGAGAAAAACTCCCACCACTCTGCCCTGCCGACCCTGGCCTACATGGCCGGCTCGGCGAAAAATGTGGAGCGCCCTGTCCCTCGCCACCCCCACCCACCCGCCCCCACCCCCACCTGTCGGTCCTTCAGAGGACATGTTCAACGTTGGGCCAGCGTTCCAGACGTGGCTCGTCGTCGGCACGTTACCATACGTCACGTGGATGGGGGCGCGGTGACGCGGTCGAGCGGCGGCGAGCGTTTGCCGCTCGGTGCAGAGATTCGCGGTTCGAGCCCAGCCGGCCACCCTGGTTAATTGAAACGAAGCTATTTTTTTTTTATTTTACCAGGTAAGACCCACTGAGCTATATAGGTGCTAGCTCAGCGAAGTGGCTTATCATGTGGAAATTTACGGCAGCCAAATACTCTAAAACGCATCTTTCTAAATGTGGAGGGAAAAACCGGAGGAGCCGGAGAACTTGTCAGGATTCTGCTCATGCCATGTTCAGCAAGGTGTCTTTATTAGATGACCCACAGGCATCTGCCCGGTCGTACGGCTTGTATCACACCAAGCTTCAGCACTCCTTGTCCAGAACTTACCTTCCCCCTCCTCTCTTGCTCTCCTCTCTTATACCCCTGGTCCACATTCCTTGCAAGTCACTCATTCTCCAGGGCTTTGTCTCAGATTATGATTAACTGGCCACGCATATTTGAGTTTCCTACTTAATCCCTGCCCAGGGCTTTGCCACAGTGGCGAGATGTTAACTACCTCTATTGGTATACAGGAGGTTGTGGGTTCGATTCTGACCCTGACACCTGTATATTCGGAGTTTGCATGTTCTTTCTGTGGTCACATGGATTTTTCTCCGGGTCCTCCGGTTTTTCCCTCCGCATTTAGAAACATGCGTTTCGAGAATTTGGCTGCTATACATTTTCACATGATAAGCCACTTAATTGAGCAATAATTTGTTGCCAGGTCGCTCCTTAAAAAGAGCTATATAGGTCAGTGGGCCTTACCTGGCAAAAAAAAAAAATTCGTTTGCCCCAGGTTATGATTAGCTGGCCAGGTGCCGTCCAAATCTCTCACATAACGATCACGGTGCCTGCGATTTGCGCGCGTGCGTACGTGCGTGCGTGCGTGTGTTGCTCTCGCTGCCCAACGGCCCTCGGCTCCAGGGTACGTCGGATCGACGCCTGGGCCTCCCTGCTCTGGCTCCTCCTGCTGCTCATCCACGTCGCCGAGCGATACGCGCCGCTGACCGCCACCGCCGCCACCGCCGCCGCCGCCGCCGCCAGCAACGCTCCCTCCGATTGGCTCTCCCGCCTGCGTCTGCCCGCCACCTGCCTGTGCGCCGCCGTGGGATTGGCCGCCGCCGTGGCGACCAGGCGGCCCGCAGCGTCCTCGCGTGGGCCCAAGCCGCGAAGGTCAGATGCGTGAGCGGGAGAGACGGGGCGGGGGGGGGAGGTGAGGGTGAGGTGAAGGGACCCGCCGCTCACCAGAGCTGTATTCCGAGTGCTTTCATTAGTGTTTTTGAGATTTGCCTTGCAGTAGAAGCTGGATGTTACGCGCGCCCCTTGGGGTTGCTTGCGAGTGAGGCCAGGGCTGCGGTGTGCGCTGATAAGGATAAGAACTACACCTCGACACGTTTCGTCGTCGATAACACGGTGGCCTTAAAAAGAAAAGTAGTTTGGCCAATGGCCCTCCTTCTGCACAACACTTAGAGAGGCCTTAGAAGGTAGTGTTATGCACTCTCAAGGCAGTGCTGTTCATGTATTCGTTGAGGTTTCTCTGTTCACGGTGCTTGAGCACCACTGCCAATGAAGTATCACCAAACAATTTGTTTAATTTGTGAGGATGAGAATTTGCTGTGCAACTCACAGCGCCTTACATCACATCTTGTCCCACCCATTGCCTTGCCCTGTGGAAAGTCTAGCCAATGGGCTTATATCCAAAGTGTGCCTGTATCAGAAGTTATACCCATCGCCATTCCCCCCCCTCCCCCCACTGGTATAATGTAAGGATGTGTTGCTTATATCAGAGTTGTGCTTGCATATCAGGTGTGCCTATATCCAGCTTCTACTGTATTGCCGTTTCTAGAAAGTGTCCATGAGATTTCACCCCACTCCCTCCCCATGCCCCCTCTCACACAAAGACTTCATTTGTCTCCAACGTGTTTCTCTTCATTTTATCAAAACCGTTCCCAACTCGCGTTTAAAAATAATTTACGAATTGGACGGCCTAAATCACGGTCAAAATAATCTGCGTGACGTTTATTTGTTTGGCCTAGGTTAAAGGTCACAGCTCTTTTGCCGTAAGTCATCATCACTACCTCAGGTGCCTGGTTTCTCCTGGCCAGAGTAAGCCCTCGCACTCGACTCTGTTCAACCAAAACGATTCACGTAAGCGTCACAACCAAGCGTAAATAAAACACGGACAAATGAAGTTCATGATAGTGCGCTACATCGTTATCAGCGATACGTCTAGTGCGCGCGGGCATGCACAAACTGCAGTGCCGCCACACAGAAAGCCAACATTTCAGGCTGTGGCCCTTTATCCCCTCTAAAGGTCCATTGCCTGAAACGCGGGCTCACGTGCCAGTATTCGTGCCAGCGGTCAGTGGCGTGCTTGGATGCCGAGTGCGCTGGCGGTGCAGTTGCACCGCGGGTGTGGGGGGCCCGTTGGGCCAGAATCACCAAGGCGCCCGAGGCCTACAAAGAGAGACGTGGAGGTGCGGAGGGCGATTTAGAACGAGGGGGGACCCCATTTCATTCCTTGCGCCAGGCCCGATGCCAACTAAGCCACGCCACCGGTTCTGGCGACGAGATGGACGGCGCGTACGTAGCCCCCCCTGAGGTTTTGCGTGCAGTTCAAACCCTTAACCCTTCCGAGACGGCTGCAAGTTGCGGGGGCGGTGGGTGTCCCGTTCGCCGCTGAATCTCGCAAACGCGCAAGCGGTTGAGCGTTCATTTGATTTCGAGAGGCGTAGCGCCCCAAATCTTGACTTAAAGCTTTCGTGACTGCAGGAATTCGTATTCTTTGGGTCTTTCGGTAAAGTCGCGTAGATAGGGTCAAAGAAAATAACAAAAAAACTACGAAGTTTCGATCGCAACACAAAGCGGGTCGTCTTCTGGAACGTCGTAGTTTTTTTGTTATTTTCTTTTCACCTGTCTACGTGACTTTACCAAAAGACCTAAAGAATAGGCATAGCGCCCGTTCTTAAAGAAATTGTACTCGCCGTAGAGAACTGTAGCGACCGATCACACTCTGATAGCTGGTGCCAAACTGTGCCATGCATCCTCCCACATGGCCTTGTGGGAGCCTCGGCATACTGATAAAGTTATTTTTCTTTAGTTTTTCTTTCGGATGCGTTTCGGAGGAATTTTTAAAAAATAAGTTTATCGATTCAACAGTCGATTGTTTTAACATTGAAAAGACTGTTGCAGATATTAGTGGTTACGTGGATTCAATCGTTCAATTATTTACATGACATACACATTAACTCTCATCATCATCAAACCATGATCGATCCACTGCTGGATGTTTGCCTGCTGAAGCCCTCGCCACCTCTCCCGATGTCGCGATGCAACGCTCCATCCAGCACGTGGACGGGAACCGATCTCATCGGTCCATCTCTTCGCTTGAAGTCCTCTCGGGGACCCCATTCCAGATGCAAGTTAATAAAAAAAGACATTCTCGCGCACGGGATTCGATGCGTGCATCGTGAGCTTTAAGAGGTTGCTTGAGTGGCTTGGAGGTTGGAGTGCTAAGAGCCGGTCCCGCTGAGAACCTGTGTTTGAATCCTTGATACGGCTGTGTTCTTTAAACTGTAGTTAGTCGATGATCTCCGCCCAGTCACCAATAACTGCACGTAAAAAGGCGTCGTATTAAATTTGGCTCTGCATTTGCTTTGGCTGCATCTAAGATATGGGTTGACCGCATCTGTCATGCGAAAAACAATCTCGCAGCAGAGTGCATTGAAAAGTGCGCCCCCTACTCTCAATGCCATAGAGGCCAATTGTAGCTTTTTTTTTTACAGCAAAAGCCCTCTATAAATCTTTTTCACTGGCCGATCGCTGGCACACGGGGGTGGGGGGGACGCCCTGCTCTGCTCTGCGAGATTTACGAATGGATTATTTGTTCCGTGACGTGTTGACAACTGAGAGCACAATCGGCATGAATTGTGAAATAAAACAATCGATGCAAATTCAACTTGCTTGATACAACGACGGCGCATGGAGTAACTATGCCCCGATACAGAACGCCCCTCGTCGAGCACACAGTATCTCCATCTAAGATGACGGTTATGAATCGATTATTACCAACAACAAAAAAATGTAATCTGGTTACCGGGATGAAAAATCAGACACTAATGATGCGCGTGCTTGAAATTGTATTTTCGGCTGCGTGTTGAGATCATATTGGCGTTGGGGAGTGAGCGGTGTAACGGGATTTATTTATTTATTTTCTCTCGCCGACCTTGCCTTGTTTCTTGCCACGTCGCTCCGAGCTTGTATCTCTGCATGCGTGTGCTGTGCTGTTGGCCTGATGTATCCACCTTTGTTGCTTGTCGTGCCTAAGTACAAACTTGGAACTTTGAAAGTGTCTATCTTTTTTTTGACTCGGGTTTTTCCTCCACCTTTCTATTTCTCCACCCTCCCCTTCATTGTCACTCAATTCATCCTTTGTTTTTCGTTGGCACACGACCAAATCGCCCGGGATGCCACCCCCCCCCCCCAACCGCTCCCGATCTCACCAAGCTAAGCAGGCTTGAGCCTGGCTGGCGCTAGGACCGGTGTCCGGCCCGCGCAAGCGTAGCCGGCGTTGCGGGCAGTAAGAGGGTGGCACAGCACAATCGATTGCTTGTTCCTGTGCACTTCCCATCCTCGCCGAGCCACACTGACCAGCGTGGTGAAGTACGGTCAAAAAAAATATCCTTCACGCCCAGCAAGGTATGCGGAGTGACGAAAACGGGGCTGTAGACGTACAACGCAACGTGGGATTCCTCTCGCGTCCTAGACGAGGCGGCGTCTCAAGACGCTGGACAGAAGTGGTGGGTGTCGTTATTTTACAGACGGGGGGCCGCGGGTTGGGGGGGTTTTTGAGGGCTCGAGCCCAGGACTAGAGCCAGGGGGGCAAGGAGTCGGCAGCACTGATGGCTGGGGGGGATGGAGTTCGAAACTATGGAGAGGAGGGGAGTGGGGTTGGGCAGGAGAGGAGAATCAGAATATTTATTTACACTGGAGGAAACCGATGAGCTATAAAGCTTTCTTTGCACAGATTTCCAGTAGGTTGCGCGGGTCAGCACGTTACAACAGCAATGCAAAAACACAACGGGAGTGCACAGTGTAGTAAAGGTAAAGAAACCACTTTAAAAAATATATAGAAATAAAACCAAACAATTTTTTCGCTTACCAGGTGAGACCCGCTGAGCTGTAATAGCTTTTTAAGAAGCGACCTGGCCACAAATTATAGCTCAACGAAGTGGCTTATAACGTGGACATTTCCACGCGGCAAAATAATCTGAATCATCTCGGAGAAACGAGCTACCTCCCAATTTGTTGTAGAATCATTGAAACCTTCGAAATTTACTTTCTGGAACTGAGTGTGTGGGACGACAAGTGGGCAACATGCAAAGCCACGCGAACAACAGAGATGAGTAGAATTCCCTCGATGGGAACTCGGGAGACATCTCGGGAGACAACTCGGGAGACAAAGGCGACCGGGCGTGGTGCTTGCCACCCACTCTTGTGCCGTGTCGGCCTTCATACGAGCTCGCTTGCTAGCAGCATTTGTCGCAATGCCCTGTGCAGGCTATAACGGGGGGGGGGCGGGTTCTTTGTTTATGTGCGTGTCTGTCAAAAAAGAAAAATGTGTTTGTTTCATTTTTGCGTCCGTCGCCGCGTTGACAGCGGTTGTGGCTTCGCTGCCTGGAGGCGTATTTCACGATGTCGTCAGACAGTGATGGACAAGGGTGTGCCTTCCTGCTGTACACCTGGGGACACGCTCCACTCGGCTTCAGAGCCAGCTTGTGCTCATTGCCGGAAGATGCGTAAAAAGAGCACGGACTAACAAGAATAATGATATGTGTGTATGTGCGTTGAACCTCTTTCGCACACATACGTAACCAAACCGTGATAATTCGGAGGTGCGTGGGAAGGACAACAAACTAAACACACAAAGCAGTTCTAAAGAAATTTGTTTTAAACGAATTACCTTATCGTGAGGTAAAGGCGCAGCCCTGCAATTTCCTACTCTCACAATTGCTGACGGAATGGCCTCCGTGAGAGGGAGTGCCAGACAGTTCCAATGGAAGGCGCGTTGGCCTATTGATCTATACGCTTGGCCAGACATCTTGGAAGATGTGGGAGTGTCCAGACTTGACCCCACCGCACTCGACCTGCCGATTGACTCGGCAACAACATTAATAATTATAGTTGTCTTTTTTCGGTGAGGGTCCCGCTACATTGGGATGTTTGGCCATTTATACTAATGAGTGTTTGGCTTCGTGTGGGAGGGAAACCCGGTGCCTGAAGAACACACACCCTGTGTGTGATGGTGATCACTCTTTAAGCTTTGCGCAGATTGATCTTGCCATCTCATCGCCCCAAGGCCTACAACAAGACCTGGTTATTCCCAGACAAGTCTCCCATCCAAATTCTAACCAGGCTCAACGCTGCTGAGCCGTAGCTGATGGGATGAAGGTGATTTGATTGTAGCGGCATCAGTTCCATGTAGGAAAAAAACAGACAAACGGTTAAAATTGAATAACTTCCCAGAAATCGTAACAATTTTTTAAACAAGTAACTGCATTGAATGAAGTATAAAAAAAATGTTCACGTCACAATTTTGCCTCCTGTTCACAGCCTTGAATCAGTGGTGGAAATTACACATTCCTGTGACGGGAGCAAGTCTATTTTTCCACAGGACAAAGCAACGTCGACTCTTAATAATGAATCGAACCGCCATCGCTTGGCCGCTTAAGCTCGTTTCAAAAAATGGCGTTTGAGCTTCGTGAATAAAAAAAAATCAGAAAAAAAAGATTGACGGTGAGAGAAAATTAACATTTCCGAAGCTTTCGCCCATCTAAAAAAAAAATACGAAAAGTTACTCGGGCAAACGGTGAGATGTTCTGTTTGTGCACTTAACTCCACAACGGGTCTTTTGCCAACCGAAATGCGCGCACAGTGAAAGCCCTGAGGGGGGCGGGGGGGGGGGTCTCGTATCTTTGTTTAAACTCGTCTTCCCTCCCCCCCCCCTCTCTTGCCCAGAGCATGCAGGGGAGTGATGCCCGCGGCACAAAGTCCTTGAGGGATAATATATAAGTAAATGACGGCACGCGCTTTTGGAAAGGATCGGTGTAAGGCTGAGATAATGGTCGCCCTGCGAATGTGACGTTCAAGCATCCGGACGAACCTAAATTCACTCTAATAATTTTTTTTTTGGTTAACAATAATATATTAATCAAACAAGTTCGTGTAATGCACAAGGGAAGTTGACCAGCTAGTTGGCCTCATTTGCTACCGGCAGGTGTGACAAAACATCCGTACTGCCTTGTTCTCACTCAGAATAAGCCTCCCCATAGTGCATTGTGCCTGAGACATTCTGTAAATTAACTTTCAATACCGACGAATGTATTTATTCGTACGCTTTGGTCATTCAAGCGTCTGTCTGTTATTCGGCAGCTACTACTAATTGGTATAATTCGTCATACGCCAATTAAAAATCTGTCGTCAGAATTATACTGTTTTTAAATGTAGTTCTCATTAAACCGCATGGTGTGTAAACAAGCCCAATCTGCACTCTTATCAACTCTCTCTCTCTGGACTCTCGATTGATATCCTTTGAAAAAGGGCCATTGTTCAAAACGTCACCTGTTTATATATTATTTTCTTTGAAGGCCACAGTGTTATTGACGAGCGTTTTTTTAGTTGTTTTATTCTCCTCTTTCCAATGGCTCAGTGGAGTTTGCCGGCGAGTTGGCTTCGCGTGCCACCGAAAGGCTGAACGTTCCCAGTGGCCAGTGACAGGTGACGTATCGCGGGCAATGAACGGGCGGACGTCCGCTCCCGGCCTGTATGGTGAGCCGGAAGGCGCGCGGTTTTTTCGGCCCTTCTCCTGCGACCAAGCGGTCGTGTTTTTACCGCCAAGAGCGAGCGATGCTGCCGGTGTCAAGCGAGAGCCGGTCCTGCCGGAATCCTCCCGAGCTACGGACGAGGCCTCGGCCTGTGTGACACCGAGCGGTTGTCGCGGGCAGTGCGGAATGTCGAGGGTCTACTGCGCTGTACCAATGTGGCGGGAATCACTAAAAAAAAAAAATCAAATGTCGAATTGTGACTCCGAATCATGACATGTCATCCAATCGCATTCCTGTGGTGGGGTTCGAGTAAATTTAATAGGATGGCCACTGATCGACCTTTATATGACCGGGTGACAACCGGTTGAGAGTTGAAGTCTGCTTGTCAGTGGTGACCCGGGTCAATGGCTGACAGCCGTTTACAGTGCAATACAGGTCTAACGTGCAAGGCTGAAACAACAGAGGATGGGCAATCGCAGAGCAAAGTGAAACGTAAGTCAAAACAACTCAGGAAACCCTTTAGCAATGGGGGAAGCGTTCGTCTTCATCAAGTATCGTCATCCCCCTAACGGAGAGTTCTAGTGCACGTCCAGTGCTATGCGCCGTTAGCGATTTTCGGCGTCTTCTTGTGCGTTGTCCAGTCCGGCTGCCCCACAACGTCCCACCGGCTGATTCCTTCTCTTCGTCTTCCTCTTCCCCCTTCGATGTTTCCTTGCATGATTCACCCTCATTGTTTCTGCAGCCTGGACCTGTAGCGATGTGTCCCCGCGTGTATCCATTCTCGTGTTTTAGGGTTATGGTCTTCCGGCCTGTGGACACGATAACGCAAAGGAAAGTCTCGACTTAAAGCTTTCGTGACTGCAGGAATTCATATTCTTTGGGTCTTTCGGTAAAGCCACGTAGATAGAAGAAATAATAATAACAATATCACGACGTTTCGATCGCAACACACGCAACCGTCATCTTCTTTCACCTGATGACGATTGCTTGTGTTGCGATTGAAACGTCGTGATGGCGAGAGAAGGAAGGCGTCAGCAGGAGCGAGCTGCACGTCGCAGCGTCTGTTTCCACAGGGGGCGGCAGCGGAGAGTGGGGGGGGGGATTCCGCGCGATGCGCAAAAATATCGTCATCGAATCGTTGCCGGGAGCCAGTGCGCCGTCTCGACAATGCAGCGCTGCGTCCACCACTTTGGTGGCCGCCGTGCAGCGTTTCGGTAGCGCATATCGCCGTCGGTGAGGGCCTCTCTCGTCTCGCCCCCCCCCCCCCAGCTGTTGCCGCCGTTCATAAACCAAATTGGCTAAGGGCTTGTGACACCGGGAATTTAAAATAGAACGGTTACCACTCGGGGTGGTGGTGGGGTGGGACAGGGTTGGGATGTTTTCACATACTTGCTCGCAGATGAAAAGAGAGAGGGTTTTGGATTATGGTTAATCTGGATCCGTGGTGTTGGCAAAGCACGGCAAAAGTTTTTGCCGACTGCAGTGCCACACGGTAGCCGTGTTTAGGGTTGCAAGATTATGTTCAATGCAAAATAAGGTCGGCTTATTTTACCAGTAAATGTTCTTGTTTTGAGTCGCCCTTGGTTTATTTATCTTTTGAGATTCCAGCAGATTCACATTACGTGTTTAGATTTCCTATATTTGGTTTAACAGCTCTCACGCTATGCAATTTGAAGTTGGATATGATGGGTTGGGATGACGTGAGTAATTGTTACATTTGTTAGGCATTTCACGGCTCGCGTCCACTCACAATTACATGCATAGTAAACGATCTACGGTTCGTGATGCCATCGAAATAGAAATTATCCTTTTTGTCTCATTCGTTGTATAGATGTTTAGCTGCTATACATTGCCAAGTGACGATGAGACGCTTTTTTGAGCCGTCATTTGTGGCCAGGTCGCTTCTGAAAAAGAAGCTCGTAGGTTGGTGACCCTTACCTGATCAAATAAAAATCCTGTAGTTTGTTTTTAATTGAAATGTTTCGGTGATTTTCTTACCGTTTCTATGCTTTCCACTCTGTTGGTGTAACGTTCTGACCCGCCCCGGCCTTAGATTTGTGAAAAAGAGCTTCATAGCTCATAGGATTTCTCCAGTATAAATAAATATTCATATTCTGATCCAATAATGTAAGTATTCGATTACTGAACCAACAATCTGTTGGATTATCCTGCTCATCTTGAAACATGAAACTAGTTGGGGCGGGGGGAAAAAGCAACGCATGTGTGCATGCAGGCACGGTTCGTGAGCTGTAGAGCACATTCAGCGATTCACATTCAGATCAACTAAAAATACACTGCTCTTGTTTTCAACGTGTGAATGTTTTGAATCCGACATTGGGCCATACCAAGACGGATAATCATTATTTAATGCAAAAGGCCTCACTCCCTTGCTTTTTGCTTAACTTATTTCGCACCGTACGTAGCCAACCATGCTAATCCGAGTTGCGGAGGTAAGACAACAAACTAAGCACGAAAAGCAGTTCTAAAGAAATGAGTTTTCAATCTAGATTTAAAATGCGCAGAGCTTTCTATGAAATCTTTTTTTTTATTTATAATGTAATTTTTGTATTTTCTTTCCCCATTTTGGGAACAATATAAACTGGAATACACGTGTGAAATTGCTACTGTGGTGGAATGTTTAGCGCTCACTGGTCATCCAGAATTGGCAGGTTCAGTCCCATGTCCCGGCACGGCAGTTCAGAAGTTCAGGAGCGTATTCCCCACCGAGTAAAGCCCCATCGAGCTAAAAAGCGACTCACTCCGCCAGGCAGACAACATCGAAGCATTCCAAGATCGCAGTTGAAACAATCGTGCAAGTTTGTCAACTCCCACGCGCCTCTTTTCCACCCAGCAGTGTGAATAGGTTCACCGGCAAGCGTTTAATCGGATTGTGTGTGGTGGGGTAAAGCGTGGGTGCTCCCACCTCTTCCCAGACAACTGACCAACGTGGAAGAGTAGACCAACATACTCTCTAAAACTGGGTTTGGGGGTTGGGGGGGGGGCGGATTCTCTTGACTGCAAGCAGTGGCGTGAGCAAGTCATTGCAGGGGCTGCACCTTTACCGGTGTGTAGACAACAATTGAAAAACAAGCGGCAAGATATTTCGGCGAGAAAGCACAATATACCCAATGTGCGCACCGCTTCTGTCAAGCGCTTTAACGTCTGCGGTTTGCGGTGATTAATTCGTTATAAATCTCGTGCGGTCTGCTCCACCTGTCTGATAACAAGGCGCTTGTCCGGTGATTAACGGCTGCAGAGCTCTGCGAGATCAAGGCCGACTCTTAATGAACCACGCGAGTCGAGCCGCGTCAGCCCCCGCCGCCACGCTGTCTCTCCGCTCGGCGGCGCCGCTGACAAGAGGCCGTGGTGGGTTGACGACGACGGGAGCAGCAGAAGCTGTTGACTGCCTCGCCCTGGTGTACGTGAGAGGTCGCGCGTTCGATCCCGACACTGACGCCTGCCTGTGTATTTGGTGTGGTCGCAGGTCCTCCGGTCTTTCCCTTCACGTTTAGAATCAACGTCACGCGTTTTAGAGTTTTCGGTTTGCTTTAATTTTCCACGTGATAAGCCACTTCGTTGGGCTATCGTTTGTGGCCAGGTCGCTTCTGAAAGAGAGCGATATAGCTCAGTAGGCCTTACCTGGTAAAATAAGAAAAAGTTTAGTTTTAGCAGCTAAGCAGATGCCCTCACTACGATCTGTCTGTCGTCTTGCCACCTTACGCCCCAAGCCTGCAACACCTGGTTATTCCCAGATCCAAATACTAACTCGGCTCAACCGAGCTTAGTTTAGCTGATGAGTTCGATTAACCAATCCAAAGATTTGTAATGTGCCAAATCTTGAGATAATGGTGTTTTAGTTGTAGCGGCAATGGACCTTTTGTGAGCAAATTCCATTGGCATTCCAATCATACGCAGCATCGGAATCACGCGGCTCTTTAAAACTGCTTTTGGTATTTAGTTTGTTGTCCTTCTCCCACACCTCCGATTAGCGTGGTCGGCTACGCAGGGTGCGAAAGAAGTTCAACATACATATTTAATAGGCCCACACCCCCAAATGTTGCTCGCTTGTACCATCTACGTCGCGTCGTGAAGCAAAATTTGAACGTGGAGCTCTCTCGCCGAGCAGTGCAGCACACCGTGCTGGTTGAAGTGGAGCAGAAAGCAGATTTTTTTTTTTACAGCGCAGCCTTTGAGATACCCGAGAGGGATTTTTTTATTTTATTCCCAAACCTCAGAAATAAACTGACGAAGGAATTGGCTGAGCCGAAGTGACCAGGGTAGTCTCATTTTTCAAGATCGACCTGTGGCCCACACACCAGAGGGCAACACCCACCACGCAGGGCCCAGCTTTACCAATGCAGTTTACAGCGGCGTGACAGTGACACTGATATCATGGGATTCTCAATGCTGGAAGTCATCCGGGTGATGAGCAAAACGTCACTGTGTTTTTTTTTTAAATATATACACATTCGTTGGTGACTTATGCCGCGGTACACTTGAAAACTCGGTTTCATCACGGGTGGCTGAAACCTGAATTCGAGCACAGAACCTCAGCGGTGCCGGCTGCCGCGATCATGCGACGTGACAACCGGTCTGGCCACACGTGCACGCGAGCTCATCTCACCGCTCCCGCGTCTCCCTTGGCTCTCGGGAGGCGCCCCATTCCTCGCCTGCCGCTCCGTAATTATTGCGGACCATCGCTGTCTGCCATCGTGTCAGCGCTGTGACTCCGAGCCACCCAGACACTTTGCCGCGTGTTTTTATTTCGGTGGTCGAGCGATTGCGGCGATTGGATCGTGCGGAGCGAGCGAAGAGAATCGGGCGAGCGCCGTTTTGCGCCCCGGCCCGTCGCATATCGCGTTCCGCTCCGGCTGGCTTCGGCACCAATCAGGCCTCGCATCGAGCGACATGTGGGGGCGCTACGTATGTATGTTGATGCTCTTTTCGCACCGTTCGTAGCCAACCGTGAGTGGGTCAGTAGTGAGTGTACGTATGTATGTTGATGCTCTTTCGCACGTTACACAGCCACCCGCGCGCTAATCGCACGTGGATTCGCTAATCGCACGTGGATTCGCTCGCGGCTCGCCCTTCCCTCTCGCTCGTTAGCTCTCTCTCTCTCTCCCTCTCCCCGTGTCTCCGCGACGCGTAAATTGGCGGGCTCGTCGCACCGCGCGTCGTTGGGCATCGGCGCCCCTCCCCGACGTTTCTCTCGGCGTTCCTGGAGCTCGTTCGGGTAGCCGAACGTCGTAGACCGTCGCCGTGCGGGTCGAGCAACACGCGGCACCACCCCGAAAGCGCGACGGGTGACGGCGGCGGCGGCGGCGGCGGCACAAGACAGCAAGGGAGCCGCGCGTGCATCTCCACATCTTAAACGTCGCTTGGCGTTTCCCCACCCGACCGGCTGGACGACTTTCTCCCACATCGCGGTCCGTATTCCACATCCTCACCTGAGATTTGATAGGTGTGTGTGTGTGTGTGCGTGGCTGGCGCCCCCGCGCAGAGTGCTGGCGAGATAGACATCTCGCGAAACACATCCGGTATGCGCACCTCCACCCCCACCATCCACCCCTCCCCCCCCCCGCTTCCCCCGCCCTCGGGTGCGCGTGCTGTGTAATAAGATCGATTCGTTAACCCTGTCTCCCGTATCGGTTTGGAAAATTTTACATGCTTCGCCCTCCCCTCCCCTCCCCTCCCCTCCCCTCCCATTCGTTTATTAATCGTTTTACATATATAGGAAAAAGACAAACTAAACTATTAAAATCTATTTTTTTAAATGCTAGGTTTTTTTTTATCTTACCAGGGATCGAACCCACAACCTCCTGCATACCAGGCGAGGTAGCTAACACCTCGCCACCGTCGCACCACAAAACAAATTCAAGGCGTGAACGTACAGTGAGGGAAAAAAGTATTTGATCCCCTGCTGATTTTGTACATTTGCCCACTGACAAAGAAATTATGAGTCTATAATTTTAATGGTAGGTTTATTTTAACAGTGAGAGACAGAATAACAACAATAAAATCCAGAAAAACGCATGTCAAAAATGTTATAAATTGATTTGCATTTTAATGAGGGAAATAAATATTTGACTCCCTCTCAATCAGAAAGATTTCTGGCTCCTAGATGTCTTTTATACAGGTAACGAGCTGAGATTAGGAGCGCACTCTTAAAGAGAGTGCTCCTAATCTCAGCTTGTTACCTGTATAAAAGACACCTGTCCACAGAAGCAATCAGTCAATCAGATTCCAAACTCTCCACCATGGCCAAGACCAAAGAGCTCTCCAAGGATGTCAGGGAAAAGATTGTAGACCTACACAAGGCTGGAATGGGCTACAAGACCATTGCCAAGCAGCTTGGTGAGAAGGTGACAACAGTTGGTGCGATTATTCGCAAATGGAAGAAACACAAAAGAACTGTCAATCTCCCTCGGCCTGGGGCTCCATGCAAGATCTCACCTCGTGGAGTTGCAATGATCATGAGAACGGTGAGGAATCAACCCAGAACTACACAGGAGGATCTTCTCAATGATCTCAAGGCAGCTGGGACCATAGTCACCAAGAAACCAATTGGTAACACACTACGCCGTGAAGGACTGAAATCCTGCAGCGCCCGCAAGGTCCCCCTGCTCAAGAAAGCACATATACATGTCCGTCTGAAGTTTGCCAATGAACATCTGAATGATTCAGAGGACAACTGGGTGAAAGTGTTGTGGTCAGATGAGACCAAAATGGAGCTCTTTGGCATCAACTCAACTCACTGTGTTTGGAGGAGGAGGAATGCTGCCTATGACACCAAGAACACCATCCCCACCGTCAAACATGGCGGTGGAAACATTATGCTTTGGGGGTGTTTTTCTGCTAAGGGGACAGGACAACTTCACCGCATCAAAGGGACGATGGACGGGGCCATGTACCGTCAAATCTTGGGTGAGAACCTCCTTCCCTCAGCCAGGGCATTGAAAATGGGTCGTGGATGGGTATTCCAGCATGACAATGACCCAAAACACACGGCCAATGCAACAAAAGAGTGGCTCAAGAAGAAGCACATTAAGGTCCTGGAGTGGCCTAGCCAGTCTCCAGACCTTAATCCCATAGAAAATCTGTGGAGGGAGCTGAAGGTTCGAGTTGCCAAACGTCAGCCTCGAAACCTTAATGACTTGGAGAAGATCTGCAAAGAGGAGTGGGACAAAATCCCTCCTGAGATGTGTGCAAACCTGGTGGCCAACTACAAGATATGTCTGACCTCTGTGGTTGCCAACAAGGGTTTGCCACCAAGCACTAAGTCATGTTTTGCAGAGGGGTCGAATACTTCCCTCAGAAAAATGCTAATCAATTTATAACATTTTTGACATGCGTTTTTCTGCATTTTTTTTGTTGTTATCATGTCTATTTCTCTTCAAATAAACCTACCATTAAAATTATAGACTGATAATTTCTTTGTCAGTGGGCAAACGTACAAAATCAGCAGGGGATCAAATACTTTTTTTCCCCTCACTGTACGGTGATTACGCATCCACCCGGAAGCCTCATGATCAGCCATGGTCAATCCACTGCTGGACGAAGGCCTCCCCGAGCCTCCGCGACCGCCACCTCTCAACCATCCTGCTGATGTAATAATCCGCCGTAGCGCGAAGCCCATTTCATCGCTCCTTCTCCTCGGAGGACGCTCCTCCGAGACGCATCCCATTCCATGGCTTCCCACCGCCCCATCATTGTCCCCGACCGCCGCCCATCGGCTGTGCGAGTGGCGGTGTGCTGCCCAATCCCACTTTTAACAGCGCGACTGATGTACGTGCGTTTGAACGTCTTTCGCAGCGTTTTTTTTTTACCTGCGCATGTGTTTCTCCAATCCACTCGTTCCTCTTTCTGTTCCTGGCTGCAAATTCCTAGCGTGCGTCTCTGTCCACACTTCTTTGTACACTTTTTCCTTCCTCGTTTTTCCAGTTGTCAACGGCCGTGTTCTTGGGAGCCGCACGTCACCTCGGCATGCTTAGAGTTACATTTTCAGGGACCGCGTTGTGGAGCACGCACAGAGAAAATGCTTTACAGCGGCCATCATTCAAACTTAAATGGCATCTGTATATGGGACGGACTTATGCGAGGTTTCAGGCTGCTGTGGCTTTTTGTTCAGAGCGACGGGAATTTGTGGCTTTTATTTGGAGACCGTATTTCACAAAGCCGCTGTTTGAACAAGGCAGGTGTTAAAATAGTTTGTGGATTACTAAAAAATTAGTCTTTTTCAATCCATTTCTCTTCAGTAACATTTGCCTATACCTTCGAAAATGTCTAACTTCTTGACACGAAATAATTAGTCAAAGTAGAGCGCGGATCTTAAAGAGAATTTTTTTTTTTCCCCCGCCAATAACATCTGACAGTTCAGCTTTGAGTCAAGCGTGCCTGACGAGATACTGCTGCATGTCAAAACCAGTCCGGAGTTTTCTTTAATTGAATCAGTGCTGCTGCAATACTTACTTGCGACGTCGACAAGACAGATGCGCGAAGGAGACATTGCCGTTCTTATTTCGCGTTACTGGTATATTTAAAAAAAAAGCTTACGAAAATGTCATCCCATCACGCAAATTATAATTTGCCTGCAGAGATCCATTGAGTCGACGCGGGTTTGTGGTAGGATTCACTCATAACCACGAGGGGGCGATGCGCCATCGAGATGGCACGAAGGCAGGGCGCTCGTCGTCTATGTACGGCTGCTGTTGATGTCGTGCAACGCTTCTTAACCATTGCTGCAGCCTTGCACCCATTTGGTGTCTCTTATAGTAACTAAAAAAAACATGTATAACGTTAACAACTACACAGGTTTGATGACAACGAAGTTGTACTCACTTGCCCGTGCTTACTTTGTGTTTCGGCGATTTGCCTTCGAAAATAATCTGGGCAGTGTCTCGCACCCCCCAGAGAGGGAATCTCGCACCCCCCAGAGAGGGAATCTCGCACCCCCCGGGGGGATGCGTGCGGCCCAAGTTAATAACCACCGATGTAGAGCAACAACCGTTATCTTACACGGAGGTGGTTCATGAGCTAGATGATTGCGTCGCCAGTGGCGGAGCGGTGCATCGCTGCTGTCACGACGCCTCCGCCGTGCTTGTGAAGGGGGCTTTGAGTCGTTGTACGCAAGTCAGTGCCTGTGACACCCATCATTTCGATTAACTGAGAATTTAGAAGGGGGGGCCAGCCCCTCCCGTACCCCCCGCCACAGGCCTGAACTGCAGCAGAGACAAATTCTGTTGTGGTGGCTCATTGACAGAAGAGGGCTTTGCGTGCAAAAAAATATCACGTAATGTTACGGTGAATAATATGATGAATAAAAAGGGAATTAACTGAACACCGTACTGCATTGTAATTTGAATATGAGACACGAGCGTGCTTCACAATGCGAGCGATTGCTGGGTGACCTCAAAAACATGCATGCATTGTGCATGCAGACGTTTGATGACTTGCGACTTCCCCCGTTAATTCACTTTTTTGTTGATTCCTATTTTTCATTTCACCCGGTAAGGCCCACTGGGCTACGCAGCTCTCTTTCAGAAGCGATCTGGCGCTCACAAATGATAGCTATTTCGACGAAGTGGCTTATCACGTGGAAATTATTTATAGCGGCCAAAATACCTGCGAGGCACTAACCCGTGAGCACTGCGTGCGTAAACGACTCGTCGGTCATACATCATCCGGCTCGCGATACGTGCCACCCTCCCCTCCCCCCCCCGATCTCACACGTGTTATAGTTAATTTATTTTTCTCTTGCATCTGAACTGGTCACACCTGAGCTGGTCTCATGCAAGGGCGATTGTCACGGTCAGCATGTGCCCTCTTGGCCACGGTGTAACGCAACACCGCTCGCGGGAACACCCTTACCTGCCGCACCACCGATTGCTGTGCGGTCACCATGCTGCGCGGACACCCCTGCCGTGTACCGATTGTGCAGCTGCGATTAGAGCGGAGAGATCTCAAAATAGCGGTGGGGGGGACACGGTGGCTTCGCAGGGGTTGGAGCGCCGTGCCCCGGCACCGCTGAGAACCTGGGTTCGAATCGAGGTTTCAGCCACCGCCTATGATTAAACCGCGTTTCTTGAGTCTAAAGTGATTTAAGCGTCACCAAATGATTGAATACAAAAAAATCGCAACTTTGAATGCTGTTCTGCCATTAGTCTTCTCTTTAACCACAGCGCGCCTCGAACTCGGAGCCAACAACAGGCCGCCGAGTTCATTGCCCTCCCAATTTCGAGGTCGCGGTCTTGGATTGAATGGTGGAAGTCATCGAGGCAAAAGGGTTCTCGCCCATATCACGTGCACGCAGAGGTGAAAGGCAAAGATCCCACCCCCGAATAACCTTTAAACAGATTGTTGGGGCAAGTGCTGTTAGCGAACACCTATTAAGGCCGGCACGGCACACGGAGGGGGTGGGTTGCCAGCACCACGCACGCATTACGTCGGAAACAAAAACGTCTCCTAAACATTAGCGAGGGGAGTGAGTTTTGTCAACTCGCTGCTGAACGAAGGCCTTCCGACACCGTGTTGATCACGGAGGTTGGGGCAAGGGTTGGTGGGTTTGGGCCATCACACCATACCTGCGTGTATATATTTTTTACGTTTTTGCGCACCGTACGTCGCCACTCGTGCGGTACTTCACCACACGAGGCGACTCCTGGAATGGAGGGCAGCGCGGGTTGGTGATGCTGGGGGTGGGATGGGGGGGGCGGGGAGGTGTCCAGGACCCTTCACGAATAGCAGAGGAAGCGGCGACGGCGGCGGCAGTTCGTTTTGCTGAAGCCGGGCGCCGTTATCGCGCCGCCTACGCGGGCGAGGGCAGGGCAGTCTGCCCCGGCGAGGCGTCTCGCGTTTGCTGCTGGCGCTGCCCGCACTGTCGCGCCGCCGCTACCTCCGCCACCACCGCCACCCCTGCCCCGCGTCGCCACCACCGTCGCCACCACCGTCGCCACCGCCGACGTTCTTTTCGAGATGGTGGTGTGGGAGGGGAGGAGCGGGGCGGTGCTCGACGCCGGCGAGGCCGAGCGCCGGGGCCCGTTCCAGGAGTCGCCGCGTTCCCCGGCAGACACGCGCCGTCCCCAGATGTCTATCGGCGAGACGAAAGAACCGTAGACGGTGGGGGGTTGGGGGGGTTGGGGAGCTGGAAGTTGGGGGGGGGGGGGTGGAGAAACGAGAGGGAGACGAGAGACGGGAGGGTGCAAGTTAAATTTCTTCCTTGGCGATGCATGCCAATATAATGTTTTGATCATGGCCGAACTGAATGTTGCGGACACTCCATGGCAAATAAGAGAGTGGCAAATAAGAGAGTGGCATACACGCTGCGCTACGATCGACCCATGGTTTCCAACGAGCTAGCTCCCGTTCATGGCCAGCATCAGTGGCATGTGGTATCGGAACTGGTCCTACTCCTCCAACCAATCCGCACTGACAAGTGTGGTGAAGTATGGCTAATAACAACGTGAATGACTGTAACGATGTGGGCATGCCTTCATCCATCGGTTGGTTTGGACAAACGGCTCTAAATTAATTTAATTGAAAACAAATAATTGCTTCTGTTTATTTGTGAGCGGTAGCGTGTTATCGTCACCACACAGATATGGTGCTTACGCAGCATTCTTGAGGTTTGCAATTCCACGGGGAAGATTTTTTAAACATACTGAACATGCCCTCCTTTTTCTTCCAGACTGTTGGGGATAAGTACTGATCATTTACAGCCTTTTGTCAATCCACTGCTACTCAGAGGTCTCCCAGCTGTACGTTGGTCATGTGGGTTGATTGGCCGTACACTTCACCACACCAGGCAGTGCGGTTTGCTGAAGATGGGGAGGCATATCAGGACCAGCTCCGATATCGCTCGCCACTGATGTATACCGTGGACAGGATCAAACTCTGGTCGCCCGGTTCAGAGTGCAGTGCGCAAACCATTGCGCCGCCACCACTAATACGTGCGTTCATGTGCAAGCTACTTAAAAATACATGTACATACATGGATATACGAGTGTGAATTTGTTCATGCACGTGTATGGGGAGAGGCAGTGTAGCGGTTAGCGTGGAGTGTGACGAACTCGCCAATCCGAGTTCGATTCCCGCTCACGGCTAACGCCAGTGACGATTATCTGAATCGATCCTGGACCTCTGCTAGGTCGACTCAGCCTCAAATGAGTATCTGGTGTGGTGTATAAACATTGCCACTGGGGAGACAAAGGCGATCGGGGGTGGTGTTGGCCACCCACCCCCTCGCGTGCCGTGCCGGCCTTCATAGGTGCTCACTAACAGCACTTGCCCCAACTGTCTGTTAAGGCCATATGGGTGACATTTGCCTTTATTTTATGCATATGTACAGTGAGGGACAAAAATATTGGATCCCCTGCTGATTTTGTACGTTTGCCCACTGACAAAGAAATGATCAGTCTGTAATTTTAATGGTAGGATTATTTGAATAGTGAGAGACATAATAACAAGAATAAAATCCAGAAAAACGCATGTCAAAAATGTTATAAATTGATTAGCATTTTAATGAGGGAAATAAGTATTTGACCCCTCTGCAAAACATGACTTAGTACTTGGTGGCAAAACCCTTGTTGGCAATCACAGAGGTCAGACGTTTCTTGTAGTTGGCCACCAGGTTTGCACACATCTCAGGAGGGATTTTGTCCCACTCCTCATTGCAGATCTTTTCCAAGTCATTAAGATTTCGAGGCTGACGGTTGGCAACTCGAACCTTTAGCTCCCTCCACACATTTTCTATGGGATTAAGGTCTGGAGACTGGCTAGGCCACTCCAGGACCTTAATGTGCTTCTTCTTGAGCCACTCCTTTGTTGCCTTGGCCGTGTGTTTTGGGTCATTGTCATGCTGGAATACCCATCCACGACCCATTTTCAATGCCCTGGCTGAGGGAAGGAGGTTCTCACCCAAGATTTGACGGTACATGGCCCCGTCCATCGTCCCTTTGATGCGGTGAAGTTGTCCTGTCCCCTTAGGAGAAAAACACCCCTAAAGCATAATGTTTCCACCTCCGTGTTTGACGGTGGGGATGGTGTTCTTGGGGTCATTGGCAGCATTCCTCCTCCTCTAAACACGGCGAGTTGAGTTGATGCCAAAGAGCTCCATTTTGGTCTCATCTGACCACAACACTTTCACCCAGTTGTCCTCTGAATCATTCAGATGTTCATTGGCAAACTTCAGACGGGTATGTATTTGTGCTTTCTTGAGCAGGGGGACCTTGCGGGCGCTGTAGGATTTCAGTCCTTCACGGCGTAGTGTGTTACCAATTGTTTTCTTGGTGACTGGTCCCAGCTGCCTTGACATCATTGACAAGATCCTCCCGTGTAGTTCTGGGCTGATTCCTCACCGTACTCATGATCATTGCAACTCCACGAGGTGAGATCTTGCATGGAGCCCCAGGCCGAGGGAGATTGACAGTTCTTTTGTGTTTCTTGCGTTTGCGAATAATCGCACCAACTGTTGTCACCTTCTCACCAAGCTGCTTGGCAATGGTCTTGTAGCCCATTCCAGCCTTGTGTAGGTCTACAATCTTGTCCCTGACATCCTTGGAGAGCTCTTTGGTCTTGGCCATGGTGGAGAGTTTGGAATCTGATTGATTGCGTCTGTGGACAGGTGCCTTTTATACAGGTAACAAGCTGAGATTAGGAGTACTCCCTTTAAGAGTATGCTCCTAATCTCAGCTCGTTACCTGTATAAAAGACACCTGGGAGCCAGAAATCTTTCTTATTGAAAGGGGGTCAAATACTTATTTCCCTCATTAAAATGCAAATCAATTTATAACATTTTTGACATGCGTTTTTCTGGATTTTGTTGTTGTTATTCTGTCTCTCACTGTTCAAATAAACCTACCATTAAAATTATTGACTGATCATTTCTTCGTCAGTGGGCAAACGTACAAAATCAGCAGGGGATCAAATACTTTTTTCCCTCACTGTATGTGCGTATGTACACATATGAAATGTTCCGACAAGCTGCTACGGTAAGCATACTGCAATTTCGATGTGACGGTCACCAGTTTCATCTCCCGGTGCGGTAGCTGAAACAATGAAGTCGTTACCTAACCCCCCCTTCATCACCTTTGTCCGATCTGGAGGTCACGCGTGGTAGGGTAAAGTGTGGGTACTCCCACCTCCTACAAAACGGTCGTGCGAGCGTGGAAGAGTCGGCGAAAATTCCCTCAAGAGTGAGGGGGGGTGGGGGTGCTCACTCTGGAGGGCTCCGCCTCTCATCGTGGAGGTCCCTTCCGCCAACAGTGGTGCGAGGAGGGAATTGCAGGGTTGCACCTCTATAACTTTTCACGTACGTACGTACGTGCATATAGGGTGGCAGATGCGTGCGCAGATACTCGCGCGTTAATCTCTCTCCCCGGTGGAGGGAGGCGGCTGTCGGTGGCGATGGCCCGGGAAGCCGCGCGCCCTCGGCCCCGGACGCGATTGCATCGCGCTCCACGGCCGCAGCAGCCAGGAATCCTGCAGGGCCCGCCAGCACGCACAGGCAAAGGTCCCCCGTGTAGCCTCAACAGACTTTGTTGGCGCAAGTGCTGTGCAGCGAGGTTGCAGCTACGAAGTCTGGCATGGCAAACGAGGGGGCGTGCGGCCGTCTTTGCCTCCCTGGGGGGCGATGTGTACACGATGTGCCAAGTACCTATTTGAGGCTATGGTCGACCATAGGGGGAGGTCCAGGACCGGCTCAGATAATCGTCACTGGTGTTGGGCGTGAGGGGGAATCGAACTCGGGTTTGCCGTGTTCGTAGCGCAGCGCGCTAACCACTGCACTGCCGCTCCTCACCAGCATCCTTCACCATCGTGTAGCCTCCAACAGTCTGCGGCGGCCAGTGCTGTTAACGAACACTGATTAATAGTGCCATGGGCCCCAGACCAAATATTTGGCTTGTCGGTTACCACCTGAGCCGAAAAAACTTGAGTTGTACTCACATCTTTGAATCGCCAATGAAAGAAAATCGTGCAGTGATCTTGCTTAATGAGCTTGTTATCACCTAATCCACTTGTACTGTATTAGCGATGTACACAAACGAAGTATCAGTAAATAATTTCCACCTCTTGGTACCAATTTCTGGTCTGGCCCATGGACTATCTGGTCACCACTGCACATCGTGGGGTGGTGTGGCCAGTGCCGTCCCTGGCCACCTTTGTCTCCCCTGTGCTGATGTTTACACACCGCACCAGGTACTCATTTAAGGCCGAGTTGACCTAAGGGAGGCCCCATGACCGGTTCCGCTGTCCCCCTCTGACGGTGCCAGAGTTCGATACGCAGTCATCGCTTACATCGGCGAAAACTTATCTGAACCGGCCCTCAGTCCCCTAATGTTCCTCTTCGCGCCGACCAGTGCGACGAAGCATTTTCAAACCCCCCATGACCGACACAGCATGGGAATGCCTTCATCCAGCAGCGGAGTTTTAATGTTCAGTTTTTTTTTTTTGCGCAAGCCGTCGGTGACCTGGCCTACTCGCCGCGCTCGAGAAACCCGGCTCGACACGCAGGCTGAGCCCTCTCTGACCTGTGGGGCCAAACCTCTCCACTGCCCGTCTGCCCTCCGCGCTCGCTCCACGCTGTGAGGCACCGGCCTAAGCGGCTGACGGATGCTGAACCAGATCATTTGGTCGGGGAGGACGAGAGGGAGCGCGGAGCGTCCCGTTATCGTCGCCTAGGCAGGGGAGGGGGGGGGGGAAGAGGCCGTTTTGGCGCCTGCTGCTTCAAATCTCGCGTCCCTCACGCCACTCCCCCTGCCGGCGTTATTCGGGGGAGGGACCAAAAACCCGTGAGATTAAAGTGAAAGCAATAAATTAAGGACGGCCAGTTTCTCCCTCCGAGAGCGCGGGAACATGCCAACGCAGCTTTGATCGTCGTGACGGGTTGCACCGAGCCGCGCACCGTGTTCCAGCGAAGCCTCGCGCGGCGTAGTTCTCGTCCTGGTAGCTCGTTGAAACGCCGACCGCTTTATTTAAAGCGGTCGGCGTTTTAAATGTCCCCCCCCCCCCCCCCTCCCGACGAAGCTGTTGACCCACGCGCGTGACGGTAGCGTCCTCCGTCAATTGCGCGCCACTTTGACGGAGACAAAAGTTCCGTTGTATGAATCGCGATGCCGTGTTGTCGTGAATGCAAATATCGTTCTTCGTCAACCGCGTCGTCCTTTTAATGGTAACGGTGTCCTCTTGCGAGCATCGGCGTCACTTTGGTAACGGCGGTGTCGCTTGACGCGGTGTCGTCGTCGCCGTCACGTGCTTCAGCCAGTGTGCGCAGAAATGATGTGTACTAAGTCGTGGGGGTTGTTTGACCATACTTGACCACGCCGGTAAATGTGAGTTGGTACCGTTGTTGGGGAGGGGGGGGGGGGCGGCGAGGGCGGCGGGGAGGGGTGACCGGTTCAGATATCACTCGCCGCTGATGTTAGCTCTGGCCGGGATTCAAATTCACGTCACCGGGCTCATAGCACAACCACTGCACTAATGAGTAAAAGGCATTTCACTGCAGATATTTCCGCGGTGGGTTTCTGCACAGCAAGCGCAAGCTGCAGCCGCGCGTACAGCGGCGAAATGTTAACTCCCTTTCCTAGTATACATGAGGTTGTGGGTTCGATTTGGACCCCAATACCTGTTGTTTATTTGGAGTTTGCATGTCTCACTCTCCGTGGTTGCGTGGATATTTCTCCGGGCCCTCCGGTTTTCGCTTGACATTTAGACTCAACGTGCATTTTAAGTATTTCGCTGCTAAAAATTTCCACGTGATAAGCCACTTCGTTGAGCTAGCATTTGTGGCCAGGTTGCTTCTGAGAAAGAGCCACATAGCTCAGTGGGCCTTGCCTAGTAAAAATAAAACCAAAATAGTTGAGTTTAGTTCAGCGCTTGTTGCGTATCTCGGTCGCCACTCCACCGTGCAAACGCCGCTGCCTCCGCCACGTCTCGGCTTCTCACGAGTCTCTCGGCCGATGCCGCCGGTACCTTGTTGTACATCGAAGCCGCGTGACCGTCACACCTTCAAAAACACAATCTGCCCGTGTCACCTTGGTGGTGGCCGGGGGGGGGTTGGTGGTGTCTCTTACCCCCCCGCCCTCCCCCCCCCGCTCTCTAACGCGGCGATTCCTAATCGCTGCCTCCGTCGCGCTCTGAACGCCCACATGGTGCCTGCCCCCGTGGCTGTACAAACTCTGCTATTACAGAACAGTGGTCTACTTGTTCCCCTCCGCCGTATCTTCCCAGGTATCATGATGGCTGGCGGTTTTCTCAGCCTGTGGCGTGTTTCGTCCGTGGTCTTGGAAGTCGGGGGGGGGGGGGGCCCTGTCGGTTTTCGAGAGTAACCCCCCCCCCCCGCGCGCCTCCGATAACACGATAATCGTGTCGCTCATCTGCCGTGAGCGAGCGGTTGTCCTTGGACTTTCCTCGTCCCCCTCGCTCCGCCGATCGAAGAGAGAGAAAAAAAAAGTTGTTGCTGACTATCGTAACTGCCCCGTCCCCCCCCCCCCCCTTCTTCGCCTTCACCAATCGTATTCTCATTCCTCTGTCGCCTCCTCCAAAACAATCGTTGTCGACGTTTAAAGTTCGGCCTGATATTGGTCGGTCCGCAGTGTATGTCGTCCTTCGCCCGCATCCCCGATGAGCACGGTTGGCTACTTACGGCTCAAATCCATGAAAGAGTGAAAAAAACTCTTTTTGTTTTACCACGTGTCAGGCCCCCTGAGCTATATAGCTCTTTTTCAGCAGCAACGTGGCCACAAATGATAGCTCAATGTCGCGTGGAAATGTATAACGGCCAAACACTGTAAACTCAAGTTGACTCTGAACGTGGAGGGAAAAAGTGGAGGACCCGGAGAAAAATCCACACGACCACGGGGGAGAACATGCAAACTTAAAATAAACAGGTGTCAGGGTCGGGATCGAACCCACGACCTCCATTATACCAGGCGAGGGAGTTAACATCTCGCCCAGCAATAGTTTACCAGGCCTTTCTGGGTAAACGGTTCCTCTTGCGTTGAGATGCTTGGCCAAATCCATGAAAGAGTAAATCATTTGGCGATGCAATTGGCAGTGGTGCACGGGCACAGATAACATAGAAACTCCGCACATTCGTCAAAAGCGTTGTGGCGTTAAAGTTAAACGTATACAGTCGGTGACATGTTTTGGCAGTGGCCCCTTCTTCATAGCAAAATCATTTTATTTGCAATGAAGGAGTGCCCATTGCCCTCAACATCGCCTATTATACGTATAAATGTTTTCCTTTTAGGACACAATTGAGTTGAATCTTTTCCGTAAACGAATGGTTTGGCTTTGCGTTGGAGGAAGCTGTAGTGCCCAGAGAAAACCTGCCATACATACGATAGGATAACACCTTAGGCTCCACATGGATGGATTTTTGATCCACTTGCTGTACAGTCTTTGCCAGCCGTCCTCAGAACACTGCAGATTTGGGAGTGTCAACTTGAACACGTAGGCTTTTCGCGACCAATGTCATCCATAACACAGGTTTTTTTTGGGTTAGATCGCGACATATATATAAATGTCGTTAAACCCGTCGCCACCCGACACAGCCAATTAGAATTGGCCACGTTCTGTTTACGTGACAACCCTTACTAGTTGGCTGTGTCAGGTGGTGGCGGGTTTAACGACACATTGATATATTTGTCGCGATCTAACCCAAAAAAAACCTCTTATGAAGTTGCAACTATGGCCCAACGTCTGTTCCCCCCCCCCCCCCCCATCTTCGCCGACCCGAACCGATGGTCCAGTAACCCCTCGCGGCCCGCACAGCGTGGGGAGCCCATCATCCAGCAGTGGCTGTAAACACGCGTCGCTTGCGATCGGACCCGCAGCTCGTAAACAAAAAAAAAAACTTTCGGAAGTTCACTCGGGTAACCCTTCACGCGTCGCTTTTAATTTTCACGTTCGCCGCGTTATCGCAGCGCCGCCTGTGAAGTGTAAAACTCGCCGCGCCGTCCGCCTCCGCTCCTTCGGCGGGGGTTGTGGGATTTCACGCTTTGCCGGTCGAAGTGCCTTCTCCATCGGCAGGGTCAGCGCCTAACCACGTTGCATCGACTCGCAGGGGAACCTGCCTGCTTGCGGAGCACTTACCATCGCTGGCGTGTCAAGCACCCCCGGGCAAGAGGGTTGACATTCATACTAATTGCCCCCCCCACCCCCACCCCTTCCGTTCTCTGGCTTATTATATGCCACCATGGATGCGTGCACGCACACGCGCACAGAATTATCGCCGCTCATTCAGCAACCGCACACTCGTTAATAAAGTTTTAGAAAGAAGAAGAAGAAGAAAAAACCCAAAAGCGAGCGGTGCGGAATGCGACTGATCTCGTCTGCACTCAGAAGCTAAGCAGGTTCGAGCCAGGATAGCGCGCGGATGGGCGACCACAAAGGGTTCTGCCGCGTTTTGTCATTTTTCGCGATACGATATGAATGTGTCGCAACGTGACGATTATCGCCATGTCGGTTTGGCTACGACTCTTTTTTCGAAATGTATAATCTTTTTTCTTTATTAAAAAAAAAGCGCGAGCGACGGAGAGAGGTGGGGTCCAGGTATTCCGCGGACGACAAGCCCAAGGCCAGGTGCTCATGGGGCAAGGGAAGGTGGTTGGGCTTACTGCCCCCATCACGTAGTAGCGGGGGGGGGCGGCGGCTACAACTTTGTTGTTGTGCCGTGCATGCCTCGGTTGTCGTAGGCAACTGTGAGGTCGTGCTACCTCCGTGGGCAACAAGAGGTCGTTGAGTTGCGGCAGAATCCGTCGTTGATGTCCAGCGATGTTACGCTTCACGCCTCCACCAATCCGCAAATGAGCGGCGTGGTGAGGGTATGGTAATATAGCATCGCACGAACCCGCGTGGCGTGGGTGGGGGGGGGTGGGGCAGGGGGGAAGGCCTTCATCCAGCAGTGGATTGACCCTGGCTGTGCGTCGGACAGCAACACTGAGAGCGATCCTCGCCTGAAGATCTGGAAGTGTTCGCTGATAGACCTCTTTACAGCATCGCCATCTTCCTTGTTATTTGTTTTTTTGTCTCCTTCCCCGATTTTTTTCTCTACGTTTGCGCTCGTGACACAAAAAAACTCCCACGGCACAGAGATGTTCCAAATTTTTTAGAGAAAGGCAACTTGTTGATCTGTCTTGCGCAGTCAGTTCTGATCTTGCCCCGTTTTTATATTTTTTGTACGGGCCTTTCTGGCAAATTTATCCCCGCAAAAAAACTTGGCAGCCCTATGCGTGTTATTATCTTTTTATTTATTATTTTTTTATTCCTGGGAATGTTTAATCCATCACGAAACTGTCTTCACAAACAATCGCGGGCGATGTTGTGAGCCCAAGCTGGGTGTCCCCCCGCCCCCCCCCCCCCCGTCTGTGCAATGAGAGCGCTTGTTCTTTCACCTGGATCATTAAAGTAAACTCGATTTGCCAAAGCGCCGGCGGTATCTGAGTAAAATGAGAGCAGGCCAGGAGGGGATCTGGGAGGAGGGGGGGGGGCAGCGGAGAGGGCAGCGGGGGTACCAGATAATAACTTGTGCCGGACATGTCACTCGCAAAGCTGAACACGGCGCTTGTGAAACGCAGATATATTACATTTGGCCAAGCAGGGTTGAGCCCGGATAGTGCTTGCATGTTGGATGGGTGACCGCTGTGCAGAGCAGCGCTGGTGGTCGTGGAGGCTGCTGCAGCGCCACTGCGCCGTGGGGTCCTCGCGGAGGGCAGTGCGACAGGAGCCGCTGCCGCACGCCGCTTTCCTCCGCCGTCTCTGTTGCTTCCCGCCCTCGCCCGACCTGCACTGGCCAGCGTGGTGAAGTATCGCTGAATAGCCTCCATGACCGGCTTGGCGTGGAGAGGCCCTGATCCGGCAGTGGATTGACAACAAAACGTCGCTCGACATGTGCTTGGGGAAGTGTACACGTGGGAAATCGGCATCGAGTGAAGGGCTACTGATTACATTATTGGGGCGAACTCACGTTAGGGTTGTAGCTTTTTCATTTTTTTTACTTTTTTTTGTTTTCTTCCCCCACATCTCCCCCACCAGCGTTTTTTTTTCCCCAGTCGTGCCATCGGTGCACGGTAACAAGGCGAGAGAAGTGTCCGCGAAAATTTACGTCATAAAATTCCTTCAGAGCCCTTCATGTGGCATTATATTCATCCAACAAACTAGGAGGCATCACCCGCACCTTTCCTTGCTGCAGGAAAAACCTTCGCCGGACATCACAATTAAGTGGGGACAAAAAAAAAACAAATTGAATAAGTTCTCGCTCCTGATTTATTGCCGTGGTCATTACGTTAACAGGGAGGCTAAATAAAACAATTGAGTCGCACGGAGCAGCGGGTCTCCTCTTTTCACTCACAGCGATCGTCGTTGACGCTGTAGGCATCGTTTCGTTCTTGCTCATTTCCTTCCGACTTGGCGTGGCAGCGGCGTAGTGTGCATGTTCCTCCGTGCAGTCAGAGGCCGCTGACTATTTTCAGCGTTGTTTTTTTCTTTCTTTCTGGTTATTGAAGAGACAGGCGATGGCGATCCCAAGCCAGAGAGCCAGAGAGATGAACTCCCCCCCCCCCAGATGTCTAGCCGCAGTTTCACTTTCAAGTGATTCCAAATCGGGCGCTTCTGAAAGCGCGTCATTTTCGCCGTCAAGGTCAGCCGTACGCTTCTCATGCTGGAGGGGCCTGGACATCAAACGGGAGAACTCTGCATCCCACTAAGATTTGGATGGCATCAGTCAACCCCCATTGCTGCCCCCCCCCCACTTGCCTTGGGATTAATTCCGCAGGGGGTCTGCACCCGTGGGTTTTGTCGTTTGCGCCCGGGTTCACGTGTGTTTTCGTTCGGTCTAAATTACATTTGCGTCCTAATCAAATTTACTTGTAATAATCTTTTGCAAGGGGGACGTGTGTTTCTGCAGGCGTAGTTGTGTGTGCGTGTGTGCGTGTGTGTGTTTCTTGCCGTGGGTTTTCATGGGACTTGCAATTCGGATGTCGCCGGTTCGATTCAACTTTGGAACGACACGGAGCAAGTTTCTTGAATTCCCCGTCACCGCCGGCGTGCAGCGCCCAGCAGTTTAAACTGAAACGTTCAAAAAATATATTTTCACCAGATAAGGCCGACTGAGCTATATAGCGTTTTTTCCTAAGCGACCTGGCCACAAATGATAGCCCAATTAATTGGCTTATGTGGAAATGTATAGCAGCTACATACTCTAAAACGCATGTTTCTAAATGCGGAGGAAAAAAAACCGGAGGACCCGGAGAAAAATCCACGCGACCACGGGGAGAGAGACACGCAAGCTCCAAATATACAGCAGCAGGCGTCAGGGTCGGGATCGAACCCACGACCTCCTGCATACCAAGCGAGGTAGTTAACATCTCGTCACCGTGGCGTCAAATGGGCTCGATCGATGGGCAAGGTCGCCTGTGGTGAGGTAAAGTGTGGGTACCCCCCCCCCCCCCCACTTCTCCCAAGGTGTCTGGCCAGGGTGGAAGAGGAGGCCAGGGCACCGGCTCGTGGGGCTTTGTCGAGCTCCCTCGACAATTCTTCAGCGCTCGGTTCCGCGCACGCATCGCGAGCGTAAGGAATCGATTTCAATCTATTGTCCGGTGCGTCGTTTCCTTCCTAATTGAAATCGTAGGCGACATTGTAAGATGTTACTGCGACGCGTTGGCAATATTAATCTTAGTAATTTACAACAAACAATAGTATTGGCGCAGCAAAGTAAAATTTAATATGAACCAGATACTAGAGATTGCAGATTTGGAAAGCCCCGCATGAAAACCCAACGTGAACTTGGTGAACTCCAAAAACTTTTTGGGTGCTCCCCACCACCTCCCATTATTGGCCGGTCTCGGGTCACATGACACTTATCGGCTTGTGTCCGATTGGCCGGCACTGCGTAACCTTCGCGGTGGTCAGAAGGCTTTCTCTTCTACGAGTCGTTTTATTTTTCTCTCTGTCTGCGTTTCCCTCTCCCTCCCTCCCTCCCTCGTTTAGTTCAGCTCAGCTCGTTCTTTCGCTGACCAGCTTTCCTGCCCCAGGGCAAGTTGTAAGCTGATAAGGAATCTTTCACGTTTGTTTTGAAAACAGTTGGGTATCTCTCGTTCCAAAAAAAAAAAGTGATTCCCGCGTCTAACCACCGCCGTGAGCCCCCCCGTGCGCGTTGCAGCTGTTGTGGGCTGCGGAGGAAATTGTGAAGGGGTTTACTACAGCCAAGCCTGGCTTAGCCCCTTCGCATTTTCGGGGTTAAGCATCGATAGCTGAACTTAGCGGAAATCGTGATACGAATGAGGAAGACCACATGCATGTTATATACAAAGACAAATACGAGGATCCCCCGTATCGGCTGAACAAGACTGTTGGGGCAAGTGCTGTAAGCGAGCGCCTATGAAGGCCGGCACGGCACACGAGGGGGTGGGTGTGCCAGCACCACGCCCGGGCCCACCTTTGTCTCCACAGTGACGAAATTTACACACCACACCAGGTACTCATATGAGGCTGAGTCAGCCTAGTAGAGGCCCAGGACCAGTTCAGATAATCGTCACTGGTGTTGGCCATGAGTGGTAATCGAACTCGGTTTGCCGGGTTCGTAGCGCAGTACGCTAACCGCTACACTACCGTTGTTTTATATATATACACACACACGTAAACTTGCTAATTAACTATAGAAAGACGTATGATGTGAGGAGTAAGCCAAAGAGACGGGTTAAGGAATTATGACATAAGGTGAGCAGGCATCGTAGATGCTGTTGTGGAGGCAAAATAATTTAACTTGAGCTGCTTTTTGCGTTTAGTTTGTCTTCCCCCAACCTCCGGTTAGCACGGTTGGCCACGTACGGTGCGACAGGAGTTCAACGTAAGTACACATGCATACAAGTGTAAGTGAGCAGGACGTATCATGAGAACAGCTGACGAGAGACAAGAAACGAAATTGACTACGGGGGGGGGGGGGGCGGGGGGGGCAGACCGAGAGAAGGAAAGAGAAGCAGAGGGAGAGACGGCGGAAGAAGTGACTGCAGAAGCAGCAGCAGCAGCAGGGAGGGAGACGACGTGGCGAAGTTCGGCGGTCACTGCTGGACAGGAGCGGCTGGGGGAATGGAAGCAATGGAGGAGGAAATTGGGGGAGGCCTTTGCACAGCAGTTGGGAAGCTTTAGGCCGACAACAGCGAACACGGATTGAAGTCTCCCCTTGTTGCCTCGACAGGCTTTTGGGGCAAGCACAGCAAAGGGCGCGAAGGGTTGGGTAGGCAACACCACGCCCGGCCGCCTTTGTCTCCCCAGTGCTGATGTTTACGCACCCACACCATGCCCTCGTTTAAGGCTGAGTCGACCGAGGCGAGGCCCAGGACCGGCTCAGATATTCGTCACTCTGTGCGAAAAATCGATCTCGGGTCGTAAGGTTTGTCGCGCCGTGCGCTGACCACCGCACTGTCGCTCCCCTTCGACAGCGACACGCACGCACGCACGCAGGGTGATGCATTATAGATACCCCACTCGCTAAAACACTGGGGAGTAATTGTAGAGAAAACAACATTCGTCATGCTAAAGCCTCCGCGCGCCTCCCACGAATCCCATTCACACGCTGCTGAAGCTTCGGACACACTCCTCCGTCAGATATGGCAGCCGTCGCTTTTACTCCATCGCCTGTCGAGAAGACGGACAAGTGGGTGATTAGAAATCGGTGGGGCATCTGTAAATCGATCACCGTGTCTGCTATTAGCCTTTTCCATCGGAGCGAGTGCGAAGAAGCCCTTCTAAATATACACACGTTAGTGTAAAAAAAATCAAGCTAAAATATAAGCCAGCATCTCACCCCCGCCTTCCTTTTGTTCAGGACACATATTTTCAGTCCTATCTTTGCATGAAATATGCACGTTTGTGGGCGTACGCATTGTATGTGTGTGTGTCTAGGTATGTGTTTGTGTGTTGTTGGTATCGTTGGGGGGCGTTGGTGTCGTGGTTAGCGCATGGCGCAACGAACCCAGCGACCCGAGTTTGATTACCGCTCACGGCCAACATTGGTGACGATTGTCTGAACCGGTCCTGGGTCCTTCCCTAGGTCGACTCGGCCTCAATCGACGACCTGATGCGGCGCGTAAACATCACACCAACTTCATCGGGAGCCATTGAGTTCCTGAAGAAGCTTCCAGCCACGTGGAGCAAAGCGTCGGACATAATGCTGAAGAGTGAGCCGTACCAACCCAAAAACACATATGAGAGAGCTGTCGGTGCCATGCCACTAGCCTTCAACTAAAAACTAAACTGTATTTGGTATTTCACCAGGCAAGGCTCACTGAGCTGTATAGCTCTTCTTCAGACGCGACCTGGCCACAAATGATGGCTCAAAAAAGTGGCTAATCACGTGGAAATTTATATACTCTAAAACGCGTGACGCTGATCCTAAATGCGGCGGGAAAAACTGGAGGACCCAGAGAAAAATCCACGCGAACACGGAGAACATGCAAACTCCAAATATGCACGTGTCGCGGTCGGGATTGAACCCACGTCCTCCTGGATACCAGGCGAGGCAGTTAACTTCTCGCTACCATGGCTCCCCTTCATAGGTGCCCGCCAAGAGCCCTTTCCCGCACACTGTTACGTCCTCTATACAAGCAGATTGTTGTCTCTTTTGGCACCTAGAGTCTGTGATTCTAAATATAATTTATTTTTCTTTGCATGCGTGCATGTGCTTTGTGAACCTCTTGCTGAAGCGAGTCGTTCATGTGAAATGCCTTGTGTCACGTTGCACACGTGCGCCCCAAATGCAGCGATAGTCGTTATAATGACACTCGTTTACCCAGGAAAGTCTCAACCGAGTCCTCACTCTTTTCAGGAGAGTCCTGCTCAGTTTCCCCAGCCGTGGAGACGTTTGCTGCGCATTTCCCCCCCCCCCAATTAAGTAAATTTTCGAGTTACTTTTAACATTTCGCCAAATTTGGACCATGATGCTGGCGCACACTTCGAATGACATCGCGTGACCTTATAACGTCTGCCGTGGCAGCAGACGGGTCGTATTATTTGGCCACCACACCCGCAGTGTTAACCAGGGTGGCGGCCGGGCTCGAACCACGAGCCTTCGCAACGAGCGGCGAGCCGCTCTACTGCTCAGCCATTGCCAATCATTCGATGCAACTGAAGTGATCTCAATGAACACAAAAACTCGTGACAATATTCCATAATTTTTCTTTCATCGTTTCCTCTCTTCTCGCTGGGGTGGTTGTCCCCAAGCCCGACATCCCCCCCCCCCCCCCCCCAGCATCCTCTCTCCCACACCCCCTCGCCATCCCACCAACTCCACCTCCGCCGGGTTTCCTCCGTCGGTATTGTCCATCCCGGATTAAAACGCCGCTGGTTCTGAAACGACGACGACGGATTCTTCCTGCCCACGAAACCCCCTCCGTGCCGTCGCTCGATTGCTCCCAGGGGGGGGGTGGGGACGCGCCTCGTGGCCCCCGCGGAAGCGATAGAGGGGAAAATTACGGCGTGCGAACGAGCCAAAAGCAAAAAAAAAGCGTCCCGTTCGGAGGAAAAATCCAAACAAGCCGTCGCCGCTCTCGTGTCATGTCTCTCTCTCCCCGAGGTCTCGGCCGCGATCTTTGCAGACGTGACCGCTCCGCCCGTTTTAACGACGAATCCAAAAAGCGGGTGTTTTCTTTGTGTTTTTTTTTTAAGGCGCTAACGCATGTTTTGAATGACCGCGGCATTGGCACACAAGGCTGCCGATCCGATAAAATATTGTCTGCGGTAATGAGCGTTCGTGGGATGATTCACCAGCCCCCACACCCTCTGGCGGTGCCGTGGATGGTCGCGATTTAGCACCCCGATTCGCAACAAGAATCAAATCGATTTTGTTGTTGTTGTTGATCCCGTTCTTGCCGTCTCGTTCGATTCGTTCGTGTGTCGATGCCTCGTTTCTCGCCGAGGTTCGTTTACAAAGTGCCTGAATGTCAGAGCAAACGGGATTTTTTAAGTGACGCGGCGGGCCCCCCCCCCCCGCCGTTGGCAGTGGCGCGTGAGCACAGCCGACGGAGAAACTCAACGCGCTCGTCAATAACAACGCTGTGGCCTTGAAAAAGAAAAAAAACTATACGGCAGGCGACTTTTCGGGCAACGGAAGCCGCGCTTCACAGCGCACGGAGAAGCCAGCGAGTGCCGCTGCCCCGTGACGCCACCCGTTATGTGCGTTTATCGATTTTAAGGACACAGTTGTTGTTGTTGTTGTTGACAAATGCGTCAGGTTTATTTGTCTGACGTGAGAGTTGCAAGGGGTCGCGCCGGTGTGGCTGGAGCTGTAGCGGTGACCTCAGTTCGATTCCCCGGTCACGTTTGACGTCGGTGAACTGAATGTTAGGCATCACCTTCACCAATCTGTGCTCAGCGGCGTGGTGAGGTATGGTCATCCAACCTTCGGGACCAACACGGTGCAGGTGGGGGCCTTCATCCAGCAGTGGATTGACAAAGGGTCATCAGTTTGAAGGGATTCAGTGTGTCAGTGCGGTTCGCAAAATATGACCGAACCACCGATCCGAGCCGGAAATTATTCTTGTCAATGCAGCACATCATCCACGTGCCATTTACGTGAAATTGCAAATCATCGATGGTTACGCGCAGGATTCGATGCACGTATCGTAAGCGTGAGAATCACGTTTAGTCGATGCAAATTATTTGCTCGTCGAACTTGTGCGTGAATAGTTGACGTGAATTTACTCGTACAGATACGTGAAGACTCTTTACTTTGCGGCTGTGGATTGTTTTACTTGGTTTGAGCGGGGGGGGGGGGGGGAGGGAGGGTGGTTTCTTCCCTCCAGTTGTGCTCGCGATCTCGTGTGATGATACCAATTATCTATTTGGAACCCTGACAGACCAGCGGTGGATCGCGCCCCCCCCCCTCCCGTGTTAGAGAATGACCTGTGGAAGGAGACGTTACAGAACTGCCTCTGAAATCTCTTCAAATGACCTCTGCTCTACACTAGGAGGCAGCACCTTCCCAAGCCGCCCTTGGTGGCTGAGAAATCTTTGTTTTCTTGTTCGCATGGCAGTCGAACGCATTTTTTTTCCCTTCTAGATCTCAAGAGCTGGAATGGCAGCCAAATTAAAGCGCAACACCAAATTAATTATTGTTTGTTCCTTTGCATGTGGTCATTGGCGAGCGGGTGGCTTGCGAAGTGCCCGCGAGTCTTCTCATGGACGGCAGATAACAAAAAAAACGCAACGTCTGGGAACCCTCGTGTTGAGCGCACAGACGTTCCAACTTCGTAACGTCTGTACGCTCAACATGTGTCATCACGTGGTCCACCAGCACCCCTCTCTCGTATATCACAATGTAATATTGTGTTTGGTTGTTTTAGTTTGTTGTCCTCGCGCCTCCGATTGGCTTGGTCGGCTACGTACGCTGCGAAAGAAGTTGAACGTGCATCCGTAGAACGTGGCCTGTCGAAACATAGGTGAAAAGCCCTGCTTTCACGCGCGTGAATTTAGAAAACAGTAAAACCTTGGATTGCGAGTAACTTGGTCTGCGAGTGTTTTGCAAGACGAGCAAAAATTGTAAATAAATATTAATTTGATAAACGAGCGAGGGTCTTGCAATACGAGTAGTACGTGTACGCTTTGTACTGCCGAGCGTCACGTGATCACAACTGATATACGAGTGCTTTGATATACGAGTCCTTTGGATTACAAACACGTTTCCGGAACGAATTATGCTCGCAATCCAAGGTTTTACTGTAGCTGCGTCCTTGCAAATGAAGTAAATGTTGAGAAGGCCAAATATTTTTTTCTGCAAGAGCTAACAGTTTATCATCATCGCCCATTATCATTCCACTGCTGGATGAAGGCCTCTCTGAGGTGTCCCGCCATCTCTCGCGGTCCTGCGATGGCAACCGTCCACCGGTAAACTGCACGCGAGACGATTTCGTCACTCCATCTCTCTACGGCGGCGGCTCTCCCGAGCGGCGTTTCCCTCCCCCAGCTGGCACTCCGTAATTCGTCTCGATCGCCGGCCACGTCACTTACCCTTGGCAGGTCGAAATGACGTCTTTTAACCTGCAATGTGAACGGCAACACGAACCTCGCCTGGTATGCAGGAGGCCGTGGGTTCGATCCCCGACTGTGTGACGCCTGTATATTTGGAGGTTGCGTGTCTCTCTTCGTGGTCGCGTGGATTTTTCTCCGGGTCCTCCGGTTTTTGCCCCCACGTTTAGAATAAACAAGCGTTTTGGTTATTTGCCTGCTATGAATGTCCACATAAGCTACTTTCATTTGTGGCCAGATCGCTTCTGAAAAAGAGCTATATAGCTCAGTGGGCCTTACCTAGTCAAATACAAAGTTAAATTTAGTTTAGAACCAGCAAGAACACAGTACAGACACAACACCAACACATCGTGCGCTTAAGATGCTCTTCTGCGGTCGTCTGGAGCGCTCTTCCTTCCGATTTTAGGCAGCCATTTTTAAATGATCTTTATGCAAACATTTCTTTAGAACGGCTTTTTTTGTGTTTAGTTTGGTGTCCTTCCCCCCCACACCTCCGATGAGCACGGTTGGCTACATACGATGCAAATAAGTTCAACATACATATCCTATCAAGGGTACGTAGGTGGACACAGCACAAAGTCAGTTGCAGATTTGCTCTCCAACACACCGGTGTTGCTTTACTAGTAACGAATTGGCATGTTCTGTTTACGTGACAAACATTACGAATTGGTTGTGTCGGGTGGTGGCGGGTTTAACGACACATTTCCGCGATCTAACCCAAAAAAAACGATTATAGACTTAAGCTACTGACATAAAAACTAAATTCCAGGGAATAAAGAGCCGTCCAAGTGCTCCTCTTTGTGTCCTCTCGGTGTTCATTTCAAGTACACCTCTCTGTGGGGGATATATCTTACATATTTATTTGTATTTGCTTATTTATTTCGCTCACACCACCCCCCCCGCCCCCCACCTCGGCTAAAATTGAGTGAAATACAAAAAAAAATCCGCTTTAAAGAAATTAAAAATAAAATGCGTTGGCCCATTTGCGAGGGAGTCATGCTGACCGCCGGGCCTGCAGCGTTTATTTACATGCTTGTGCCCGTTTTGATTGCCGTGAAGTCATGAGAAGCTCGCTCGGCCTGTCGGCAGAGACGATTTGAGGGTCGGGGAGTGAGATCAGAGGTGGTGGGGGGGGCGGGGGAGAGACTTGAAAGCGGCGGCTATCTGCCGCGGACCGCCCGCGCAATTAGCGGCGTGCGTGCGCGCGCGACGGCGTCTTTAAGTCGGTGGGCGAAGGGCTCCAAACGCGGTGGTGGGGAGAGGGGGGGGGTGTCCAACCCAATCGTGCATCGTCGCTTTTCATGGTGGCGTGATCACGTCTGCGTAAACACGGCGGTTAATGACCGTGGTTTAATGGGGAAGCGGGGAGTGGGGGGGGGGGCGGCGGCGGAGGCTGAGAATGGGCATAGAAGCGCGGGGGAGAATGCGTGCTTAGGAATTTACACCGAGGGAATGGAAGACGGGGAAGTTTGATGAGCTGTTCGCGTCGCTGGGACAATTCAGCGGGACCTTGGGCGCGTGGACGCTTCGCCGGACGCGCGAGAATTGACGACGGGAGTGGCGGCCAAGGAACGGAACGCGTCCGAGGTGGACGCGCACCGCGGAGACGGAGCGCCGGGTCGCGAGAGTACGGTCCAAAACAAACCTCGTGACCACCGCAGCATGAGGGGGTGCCTTCATCCAGCAGTGGCTTCACATAAGGCTGTGAATTTTTATTAGTGTGGCAGTAGAATAATTGTATATCAGGGTGTTTTAAACGCAGACGGAATGAAGTTATTTTTTCTTTTCACGTTTTTACGTATTCTTGGTTCTTTCGGTAAAGTCACGTTGAAGGGAAACAATAAAATAATAAAATATATAAAACAATAAAATTCTCACGACGTTTCGACTGCAAGAATATGAATCACTGCAGTCACGAAAGCTTTAAATCAAAACGTTTTTACATTTCAAAAACAGAGGGTAGAGGTGCCGCCCTGCAATTTCCTGCTCACGGCACTGCTGGCGGAAGGGGCCTCCACCCGAAGCAGCTCTAGAGAAACCCGTGGGGTGTTTTGTTTTTTTAACAATCCCAACGTTTTCAGCGTTAGGACCCACACGAAGCATAGTCCTCTTCACCTGCTGCTCACGTGAAGCACGTGAAATCGACGGCGCTTGTGAAACTATTTGGTGGCGTGATGTATTTACTCTTGCGGGAAGCTCTTAAACACTCGCGTGGGCTAGGGGCAGGTGTCGGGAAAGCTTGTTACAGTAACGAGCTGTCAAGGTGAGGATTAGCTCCTAAATCGTTACTGCAAGGCAAAATATCTTGGGCAGATAAAAAAAAGACAACAACAAACTCTTACATGCAAAAAACTACACACACACACAAGTTGGCACATATTTACAAATATCTTTAAAACCTCAGTTGTACGTTATTTTCATGCCTTTTCTTAACGAACACTTCAAACCACAGCAAGGCAACTTCATCATAAAATAAATTCCTGCCATTCTCAAGCCACGGATAGACGAAGGCCTCCTCTCCCCATGCTATGCCGTTCGTGGGGTTATTTTGTTGTTGTTACCATGCTTCACCACACCGGTCAATGCAGCTTGCTGTGAATGGAGGGCAAGGGGGACCAGTAACCCACATCACTCACTGTCGGCTGGGAATACAATTTGGGTCGCCAGGTTCATGGAGCAGCTCACGAACCCGATTCTCCGCCGCTAAATAAAACGAAAAAACGCGACGTAAATTGCACCATCGGGTCATTAACCGGCGCAGCTGGACCTACGACTTGAGCCAAGCATCTTTTTTTTTTGGTCTCTCTCCCTCCGCCTGAAAGATTCTCTGTTTTTTTTCCTCTCTCTCTCTTTCTCTTCCCCAGCCCTGTCTCGGCACACACACACAGATCGTCGTGGTATTAAGCATGGGATGCAGGTAGTGGAGGGGAGGGGGGGGTTGTACGTTGCGTTGCGTGGGCGGGCGGGCGGTGGAGTGGATTTTTGGGCGGCGAGATCCGCGAGCGATAGCCGAGGGCGAGAACGGGTTCCACCGCTCGCCGCCGCGGTGAGCGGTGGCGTCAAGGTGGGTGCGGAGGGGGGGGTGCGAGGGTTTGCGGGCGGGCGGGCGGGGGGCCCTTTTTGTCCGACCTTGATTGTGAAACGCTTTAATTCGTCAAAGTTTGAAACCTAATATGCGCCGGGGCCGCGCGAGGCGAGTCGCAAACCTCGCCGGGTGGATTGCGTCGCCGGTGCGTCGCCGGTGCGTCGCGCGTGCATTGATACGACAGACGCGGGACAACTTGGGATTTGTTGTCGCTGCTGAAAGGCTTCTCGGGCGCACCCTGCAGACGCGCGCTGCGCGTGCCGCTGGGAAGCCTCCAGAGGCGGAGGAACGGGCTAGACACTGTACGCACGTACAGCAGCCTGAGCGTCGTCGGCGTCGTCGGCGTCGTCACTACGGCGACCACCATCGCCTCGTCGTCGTCGTCGTCGTCGTCACCGTTACATTATTTGAGGAGAGACTCGGTCAAACGGTAGACGCGGAGGGAAAAGTTTACCGCCGATGTCTGCCGTGGCCACGACGGTTCGTGGCGCGGGGCGCACGGGCCGATGCGCCGCCGATAGTAGTTTCACGAATGATGATGAAAATGTGAATTGAGAAGTCATTTCACGAATAGATGTTACCATCGTTCGTCATGATAATGAACTCGGTTTCATAAAAATACCTTTCAAGTTGGTAATCTCAGAGCGCAGATATTAGTATCGACATCACAACGATCATATCTGTATCGATATGAAATAAGTGTTAACTGGGCATTTCCAACAGTGGGCCTCAGCAGTACAAGCAGTGACGTGTAAATTGTAGTTTGCTTGTTTCATGTGGAACGTGTAGTGCAGTTGCCTGCTGTGTTCTTTCTGTACCTCTTTAAATCCAGGTTTCCCTTGGTTTGCGGCTTTTGGCTAGCCATCGAACAAAGACGGTCACTACATCGCGTGCTTTCGGATGTGCTTCTGCGGCCGTCTGGAACGCTCCTCCTTCTGATATTAGGAAGCCGCTGGAGCTATGCACTTTGAAATCATCATCTAGATTGACAAACGTATTTATTGAGAACTCCTTTTTGTTTTTAGTTTGTTGTCTTTCCCCTGCACCTCCGATTAGCACGTTTGTCTACGTGTCTCAGCGGGCGCTTAGGGCTGCATCTTCAACCACTGCTCGGCTCAGGCTTGGCTCTGGCTCAAGTGAGCCGGCTCAAAGCCCACGCCCGTAACTTCAGCCGGCTCCGGGCAAGGTCCCAGCCGTGCTCTGGGTTTCCATGAGGCTGAGCAGCGAGCCTGAGGCCGAGCAGCGAACCTGAGCCCAAGCCACGGCTGAGCCGCTCACTCACGCGGTCTTTGACAACAACCGAGCGACTCAAGCCTGAGCCAAACCGTGTTCACGGCCCTTACTCACCGAGCGTGTCGTGTACCCCTGTGGGACCTCGTGGCGTCCACACTTGGCACCTTCTACTTTCCTCCAGACTCGTATACGCTTCCTGTTGCTGATGCTGCTGCTAATAATGCATTCATCCATGCCGACTCGTATACGCTTCCTGTTGCTGATGCTGCTGCTAATAATGCATTCATCCATGCCTTTTACTTAAACACCATCTTCCCATCTTAAAGAACTATACACTATTTTTATCTATTTTACCAGGTAAGGCCCACTGAGCTATATAGCTCTTTCTCAGAAGCGACATGGCCACAGATGATAGCTCAGCTTAGTGGCTTATCACGCGGACAATTATAGCAGCCAAATACTGGAAGCGCGTGATGTTGATTCTAAACGTGGAGGGAAAAAAACCGGAGGACCCAGAGAAAAATCCACACGACCACGGGGAGAACATGCAAACTCAAAATATACAGGTGTCAGAGTTCGGATCGAAGCCACGACCACCTGTACACCAGGCGAGGTAGTTAACATCTCGCCGCTGTAGCGAGATGTTCACCCTTTCCCATTCCAAAACATCTAAAAGCTGCAGGGTGGATCTCAGAATTCGCAAGCGGTTCAGCGTTAATTTTATTTGGAGCATAGCGCCGCTGTTTTTAGAGAAAACTGCAGCGACACGACCGCACTCTATGGTAGCTGGCGCCAAACTGTGCCGCACGCCCTCCCGTATGCCCTTTTACTTCCAATTCGGTTTCAGTGACACGTATGTGTACGCCTACGCCATCGGAACAGAATCGGAAGACAATCTGATGACGTACGGGAAAGGGCTGACATCCTTGCTCTTCTGTCTGTGCACTTCTCACCCCACGACCCTTCTCATCGATCCGCTACTGCTGCCCCGACTCGTACCATTGCCAAGGTAGAGGCACAGATACGGCGAGGAGGCGGATTGGCTGTTTATTTATTGTGCTACTTCTCCTCAACGACACTGATTACTATTTGATATGTACTGTACGGTTTTTTTTGGAGTTGAGTTCGGACCCAAATTTAATCGAGAGGATCGTTGCCGATAAACACCACCGGGCATTTAACCAACATTGGTTTCGGCAAGCCTACTGAATTTTCTAAACTGGTTGGACAAGTCTGCTTGTACTGAAGCTATGCTACTGAAATCATTCTCTCATGGTAGGCCCTGGCGGCTGATTGGATGTAAAACATATTTTTATGATCATCATTATGTGGAGGGAGATGTAGAGTGAGGGAAAAAAGTATTTAATCCCCTGCTGATTTTGTACGTTTGCCCACTGACAAAGAAATGATCAGTCTATAATTTTAATGGTAGGTTTATTTTAACAGTGAGAGACAGAATAACAACAAGAAAATCCAGAAAAACGCATGTCAAAAATGTTATAAATTGATTTGCATTTTAATGAGGGAAATAAGTATTTGACCCCCTCTCTTTCAGAAAGATTTATGGCTCCCAGGTGTCTTCTATACAGGTAACGAGCTGAGATTAGGAGCACACTCTTAAAGGGACTGCTCCTAATCTCAGCTTGTTACCTGTATAAAAGACACCTGTCGGCAGAAGCAATCAATCAATCAGATTCCAAACTCTCCACCATGGTCAAGACCAAATAGCTCTCCAAGGATCTCAGGGACAAGATTGTAGACCTACACAAGGCTCGAATGGGCTACAAGACCATTGCCAAGCAGCTTGGTGAGAAGGTGACAACAGTTGGTGCAATTATTCGCAAATGGAAGAAACACAAAAGAACTGTCAATCTCCCTCGGCCTGGGGCTCCATGCAAGATCTCACCTCGTGGAGTTGCAATGATCATGAGAACGGTGAGGAATCAGCCCAGAACTACACGGGAGGATATTCTCAATGATCTCAAGGCAGCTGGGACCATAGTCATCAAGAAAACAATTGGTAACACACTACACCGTGAAGGACTGGAATCCTGCAGCGCCCGCAAGGTCCCCCTGCTCAAGAAAGCACATATACATGCCCGTCTGACGTTTGCCAATGAACATCTGAATGATTCAGAGGACAACTGGGTGAAAGTGTTGTGGTCAGATGAGACCAACATGGAGCTCTTTGGCATCAACTCAACTCGCTGTGTTTGGAGGAGGAGGAAGAATGCTGCCTATGACCCCAAGAACACCATCCCCACCGTCAAACATTAAGGTGGAAACATGCTTTGGGGGTGTTTTTCTGCTAAGGGGACAGGACAACTTCACCGCATCAAAGGGACGATGGACAGGGCCATGTACCGTCAAATCTTGGGTGAGAACTTCCTTCCCTCAGCCAGGGCATTGAAAATGGGTCGTGGATGGGTATTCCAGCATGACAATGACCCAAAATACACAGCCAAGGCAACAAAGAAGTGGCTCAAAAATAAGCACATTACTGTCCTGGAGTGGCCTAGCCAGTCTCCAGACCTTAATCCCATGAAAAAAAATCTGGAGGGAGCTGAAGGTTCGAGTTGTCAAACGTCAGCCTCGAAACCTTAATGACTTGGAGAAGATCTGCAAAGAGGAGTGGGACAAAATCCCTCCTGAGATGTGTGCAAACCTGGTGGCCAACTACAAGAAACGTCTGACCTCTGTGATTGCCAACAGTGGGTTTTGCCACCAAGTACTAAGTTATGTTTTGCAGAGGTGTCAAATACTTATTTCCCTCATTAAAATGCAAATCAATTTATAACATTTTGACATGAGTTTTTCTGGATTTTTGTTGTTATTCTGTCTCTCACTGTTCTAATAAACCTACCATTAAAACTATAGACTGATCATTTGTCAGTGGGCAAACGTACAAAATCAGCAGGGGATCAAATACCTTTTTTCCCTCGCTGTATGTCACTTAAATTCTCCATAACGATGCTCACCGTTATTCATGTTATGCCCACAATAGCTTAGCTTTCTAACGTATGCAGCTGTCAAATTTTCTTGTTTTAATTTTTCTCCTCCGTTGAATCATTCGTATGCAACTCGTGAGAGTATATTCTTGCCTCATCTCTAACCCACTCTTATTTGAGACATACCTTGTGCTTGGAAGTCTGTTTTTTATTTGTTTGGGATTTTACAAAAAACCTTTCTCACTCCTATTGTTAGTCCTTAGTATTTTTTTGTTAGTCCTTAGTGATCTCACACAGTAGGTGTCGGTCGTAGCTAAATGTCATCAGAATTTTCTTTCACGATTTTGGAACTCACAACTGCGGATCGTTTAGCTCATTGCAGCTTAGATTTTTTTTGGCGCTTCATATTCATACATTGCTACTAATATTTGAGAGCGCATAAAACTTTAACCCACGGTTGAGCAAAGAGGGTGCAGCAGACAGGGGGGGGATGGGCAACAAGGTGACCAGGAGAGGGAAGTGATGCTGGGACGGAAGTTCCCAATGTGGACAAAGAGGAGGGCACGGCTCAAGATGAGCAGCAGGAACAAAAGTGGAGTGGCCAGGCAGGTAGGGAAGGAAGGGGAGAGGGAATGACTGGGTCAAAATGATGGGGTGAGCAAGCATTTGCAGGTCTGAACCTTTAAGCATACGTGTGTGTGTGTGTATATATAAGGGGAGCAGTGGTGCAGTGGTTAGCGCTGCACGACGACCCTGGCGACCCGAGTTTGATTCCTCGCTCACGGGCAACACCAGTGACAAATATCTGAACCGGTCCTTGACCTATCTACGAGAGGCCTCCCCTAGGCCGTGGTGACGGCCACCAACCCACCTGGTTGTGCCGTGCCGTGCCGGCCTTCATAGGTGCTCCCGAACACCACTTGCCCCCAACAGTCTGTGAACGCTACACGGTGTGTCTTTGTTAGTTGTGTGTGTGTGTGTATATACACACCCCCTGTCCCCCGTTGTTGCCGTGCGTGTCGCTCCTCTCCGTGTGCGTGCCGTGCCTCACAGGCCGTTTGGCGGCTCCCTGGGCCCGTCGCCTCTCGTCGGCGTCCCCCGCTACCTGCTCAGCGTCGCGGGGGGCTGCGCCGGCGGCGGGGGGCTCCTCACGCTCTCGCCGACTCCGCCGCCGCCCTTCCTGCTGGCTGCCGCGCGGCACGACCCCCGCCCGGCGGGGAGGCGCGCCGTGGGCTCGCGGCTCTCTCCCTCATCGCTGCCCACGCACCTCCACCGCGTGCTCTCCCTGGGCACCGCGCCCACCGTCTACCACGCAGGTGAGACTGAGGTGGATTCGAGGTGGATCCGTGGTGGATCCGAGGTGGATCCGAGGTGGATCCGTCGTGGATCCGTCGTGGATCTGAGGTGGATCCGAGGTGGATCCATGGTGGATCCGAGGCGGATCCGAGGTGGATTTGTGGTGGATTCAAGGTGGTGCCATCGAGGATCCGAGGTGGATCCAAGGTGAGACCGAGGTGGATTCGAGGTGGATCCGAGGTGGATCCGAGGTGGATCCGAGGTGGATCCGAGGTGGATCCGAGGTGGATCCGAGGTGGATTTGTGGTGGATTCGAGGTGGTACCATCGAGGATCTGAGGTGGATCCGTGGTGGATCCGTGGTGGAATTGTGATTCATTCTCACGATATTATTATCTCTTTCTGAGCATCTCATTTTAATTTTGTCTTCAGCCTAATTTTATCGACCATCAGCGCCACGAGACAAAGAGTCGAATCGGATCTCTCGCATGGCATTGCTGCAACCCTTCATCTTAGGGAATGGAAGTGGATATCACAGAGCTACCTCTCGATTTCCCTTTAAGTGACCTCTGGTCCACAGAGTAGAGGGCAGTAGCAATTTCATTCCCGCTCTGCCAAAGTCAAGTGAGGATCCACATTGATTGTGGTGACATTCAAGGATGATTTTCCGGTCCTATCTCATCAGCTCACAGGGTTAGTGCCTGGTAAATACTTGGACAGGGAGGCTGCCTGGGAATACCAGGTGTTACAGGCTTGGAGCTGCGAGGTTGCAGCAGGGCAATGAATGTGCGAGTCTGTGTTGCTCTTCGAGTATTATCCTCTCGTGTACGTGTATATGTTTGTTGAACTTCTTTCGCACAGTACGTAGCCAGCCGTTCTCATCGGAGGTGCGGGGGAAGGACGGCAAACACATTAAGAGCCGCCCGCCTGTTGCTGGTCGCAACGACGGGTAGCTGCAGCCTGAGCTGCTGCCGCCGATGCCAGGCGGCAGCAGATCACAGCGGTTTGGGGCCCATTCGTTAGTCGTCCGTCCGTCATTAACACGTTCCCTGGCGGCGATGTCACCTGGGCGCTTGCCATCTTTGTTCTGTCGGCCACCTGCTTCTGCGGTGCGGCTCTGGGGGTGACGAGACAAAGGTGAAGGTGGCGGCGGTGGCGGTGGTGGTTGTGCGGAGGTTTTTGACGGCCCCTATTCGCTCGCCGCCGTCGTAAGCGCCTCCGCTCGCGCCGTGCGCACAGAGGTGCTGCAGCACGGGTGGGGGAAGGTTCCCCCCCCCCACCCCCGTCCCATAAGAGAGCCAAATAAAGTCTTTAAAGGTTAAGGTGCAACCCTGAAATGTCGTGCTTCGCGCAGCTAACGGCGGTAAGGCCTCTCCGCTAAGTGCGGCTCTAGAGAGGGGGAGGGTGTTGGGCCCGCTCTTGCGCGCCGGTAGAGGTGGGAGTACCCACGCTTTACCCCACCGAACGCGACCTGCCCATCGACTCGCTGTGGTGCACCCACTTGTACTGCCGGGCGGACCGAGGCAGCGCGCTGCTGACCCGGTGTCCTGCGTTCGATTCCTGGACCGCGGCTAATTTCAGTGGCGAGCGAGCGATATCTGAAACTGGTCCTGGGCCTCCCCGCACCCGCTTGGCCAACCCGCACTGACCAGCATGGTGAAGTATGGTCAAGTAACACCCACGATCCACACGGGGTGGGGAAGGCCCTCATTCACAAGTGGGTTGAAAGAGTACTGTAAACTATACTCACAATCGTAGACAGTGGTGCTTGTGCACGTGTAGGTATACGTATATATATACGATCCCGTTCCTTTTTTCCCTTCCTCAATAACAAAACGCTGACATTCGTGCGATAGTCACACATGCTTGCCGTGTTGTCGCCTGTGACTTTGCCGCGTGTTGACTCAGGCCTTGTAATATACCGCGTGCTGATAGCCGGTTCCTCCCAAGTTCCTCGCATTCTCTAGGCCGGGTCGTTTTGTTTTCTTGCGTCGGTTCTGCTTTGTTTCGTAACTCCGTGTTGAGTTTTGCCGTAACGTCATTAGGTCACGGACTTTTCTCAAAACGCTCCTGAAATGTGGCGTGACAAAAAAATTGTCGCGGGGCATTGTGGGTAACAAATAAATTGTTAAATGTGCATGCCATAGTCCATCTCCTTGCAAATATTTGTATTTTATCGGTCAAGAAAATTTGCCTCTTGGACTGATGTTTCTAGATCAGTCTGAACTTTCTTAGTCTCGTCAGCAAAGTCAGGCATCTTAAACTGTTGCCGGTGTTGATGCCAGATGTGATATTTCATGCTTAATTTGTAGGACTTCTGTTTATAACAACGAATAAGAAAGCTAAAAAACAAATGTGAAAATTGGGACGCTGATATTTTTGGTCTTTACCTTATTGAACCGAGACCAATGAAAGGTGGTGACCTAGACGTAGTGCTGCTGATTTCACATCGCCATCGTTTTTTAAAATCCAAAAACTGACGTCTGATTCATTTCCCACCCCCCTTTTAACCTCGCTCGATAAAAGTCTGCATCTGGGTGGTTGTGACGGGTGTGCCGAATACAGTGCATCCAAATTTGACACCAGATCTGCACCAATTCATTTTTTTTGGGTACTTTTAGAATGAGCGTGACGTTAAAGCCGTCGGCGGTTCAAAGCCTGCTACTGGATCTGTTCATTTTTGCGAGCGGTGGTCAGTGAGATCGCAGGATGCGGCAGCCCACTCGTAGCCTTAATTTTTTGAGTCCCACGTTTTCACGCAATGGCCGTGCAGCAGAAGGCAATAACGCTCGAATCCGCTCCCCGCTGTTAATATCCTGTTCCTCAAAGCTGTTTGCAAGATCTGCAGTGGAGATACGCTACGCAAGTACGCCCGTCGAGGTGTGTTGATTCTATGACGGCGTTGTGGAAGTCGCATCTGCGTGTTCAAATATTATTTATCAACGTCGACATTCTTCATTACGGCCGGGGTCTTGCGTCGCGCATCGGAGCATGCAGCCACGTTAACAGCTTCACAGCTGATGGGCAAATTGGCAGGAGCAGCTGTGGCTGAGTTCACACCTTGTTGCGTACAATGAAGGGCGGTGGTGCCAGTGGGGTGGTGGCGATGGTCGTGGTGGTTTCTATTTTCGCCAAATTTCTTTCGTGTCCTCTCCTTGCTATTCCGCGGGAAAGCACGCAGAGGCTGAGTTTTCATTGCACCGGCCCGAGTCTCGTGACAGTCCCCATAAAAAGTATGTACGAATATAAATAAATAATGTAGCCAGGCCCTTGTCAACTGATTAGGATATGGGTGACAGTTGGGTGCATGTAGTTCTCATGTGTTTGGTATGCACGTTGCGCCAGAGCGCAAACACCCTGCCCGTTCCCAAGATCACTTCGGGCTCGGCTCGACAATTCCAAATGAAGTTTAAAGGAACAAACTTTTTAACGACGTTGAAGAGTCCACAGCAACAGCACAATGTGAGGTGGATGCTGTTGGTGAGTGATGCACGGGAAACAAAACAACGCCCACTTCGCCACGTTCGTTATTAAGACTGCCTAACAACGGAGATTTTATATATTTTGTATAGGCTGATGTTTCAGGCAACGACCCATCATCAGAGTGGAGAGCAGGCAGAGAGATTGACTTTCAGTTGGAGATCGTTACTTTGCGCCCAAGGGGCTCGGCGTAAACAGAGAACGGTTATATATTTTTTTTTTATGAAAGTTGATCAATGAACGGCTTTGATCGGAGTGTTCCTTCGTCTCCAGTGGCGTCGTAGGCCAGCGTGGCCCCCCCAAGAGTGAACCCTCCGGTGGTGCCGTAGGCCAGCGTGGCCCCCCAATAGTGAACCCTCCGGTGTAGTCGTAGGCCAGCGTGGCCCCCCCAAGAGTGAACCCTCCGGTGGTGTCGTAGGCCAGCGTGGCCCCCCCAAGAGTGAACCCTCTGGTGTAGTCGTAGGCCAGCGTGGCCCCCCAAGAGTGAACCCTCCGGTGTAGTCGTAGGCCAGCGTGGCCCCCCAAGAGTGAACCCTCCGGTGGTGTCGTAGGCCAGCGTGGCCCCCCAAGATAGAACCCTCCGGTGGTGTCGTAGGCCAGCGTGGCCCCCCAAGAGTGAACCCTCCGGTGGTGTCGTAGGCCAGCGTGGCCCCCCCAAGAGTGAACCCTCCGGTGGTGTCGTAGGCCAGCGTGGCCCCCCCAAGAATGAACCCTCCGGTGGTGTCGTAGGCCAGCGTGGCCCCCCCAAGAGTGAACCCTCCTGCACAGTCGTTTTTAGAACTCTGCTTGAGGAGCACTTTTGTACACTTCCTGCGCATAATTTTTGTCGTTTTTCCCCCTTGCACCAAACGCTTATCTGCGAACCGCTTTGCATAAGCCCCCGCGCGCCACGCGCGTTTTAGTCCGCGGTTATCGCCGCCGCCCCCTGCGTCTTATCGGTCGATCTCCCTACCCGCGCGTCCGTCTGCCCCCCCCCCCCCCCGTCGTCGTCGGTCTGTCTGACTGCGAGGCCGTCTCGGTGTCTATCTGCGCGCACGTTTGGCGCGTATCTTGCGATCGCTCGTCGGAGGCGCATTTTATCGGATTTTGCATCGGGTTCTGTCTGTGCGGCTGTTTGTGCGAGCGAGCGAGCGAGCGCGCGGCTGGGTGGTCTTTACCGTCATTGTGGGGTTCTCGCCCGGAGAGCAAGTTTTAGCGGCAGCGCAAGCCGCCTGGCTCCCCCCTCCGCCAACCCCACCACCTCCACACCACCTCCCCTCCAACTACCCACCAACCACAAGAAAAGCGATAATTAATTTCGATGCCGACGGCAGGACGCTCGTCATCGACCCAGACAAACAATTACCGTCTTCTGAGTGGAGTGCCTCTCATGGCTGCAAGGTTCCTGTGAACCCATTTCAAACAACAACAACAACAACCACAACATATGATATGAATCAAACACCACGGATTCTTACCCACCTGCTGCACCGAACGACTCGTAAAGCACGGGGATCGATTTTAATCGCCGCATCGATGCAGTTGTTGCAGTGAAGATGCGTTGGAGGGGGCGAGAATGTCACGATGTTAGAAACAAGTTACAGAGGGCGTTTCAGCGATATCCCCGTTGCTGTACTGTACTTCTGTGCTCCCGCGCCTATGCTGCCGGCCTTCACAAACCCGCACCCACCAAAGGGGAAATGTGGTCAAATGGCTCTCGTGAATGACACGGCATGCAGAGGCCCTCATCCAGCAGTGGAGGGAGAATGGTCTGTAAACTATGCGAATACATGTACACATGTAGAAAGTGTGTGTGTGCACGTGTGGGTATATGTGTATAGTAGATAACCATACAATACAATCCCTCAATATGCGTATATTCCATAAATTAGGTTTCGGTATGATGAACTTTCGATTGTTTTACTATTTACACAGAAAGCTAAAAATATATTAAAATAATAAATAACTTGATCGATCTACAGTAATATATCAATAAGAATAAAATTGTGATTATTCACTGAGTATTTTAGTTATGTTATTTTTTTATTTTAATACTGTACAGTATAAAATATTATATTATTTTCAATATAAATTATATTACGCAAGTTATTAAGTGTTTATACCATTAAACAGTAAGTTATGAAAGTGGGGAACGCATCCTCATATAACTGTTATAAGTTATTAATGATACGAAGTTTCAATATACAAACGAAGCTCCATAAACTTTCTCTATTGACATAGTTCTATGAATGTAAGCATGCGACACTGATTTACCTTGCAAACTTAGGGAAAATACCACTTAAGTCATTTGACGCAACTTATCGCTGGACTTTGTAAGGCAGATAAAGTCAACTTTATGCATTAGGCTGGCCATGGACTGACGCGTAAATCATCTGACCAGGTCACCCGCAAATTGGCCCGATCTCACCTGACCTCACAAACTAAAGGAGAGTCGAGAGCCCCGCCTGGGACCGTGCATAACACACGTGTTTGTGAGCTGCTGCTGCTACTGTTGCTACTGCGCGGCTACATATTATAATAACAATAACAACGTCACCTTGTATCGCCACACAGCATTCGCCCATTGCTCGTGAAGAGAGAGAGAATGACTCAGAGGCTACTACTCCTACTACTATTTTACCAGGTGAGGTCCACTGAGCTCTGTTTCGAAAGCGACCCGGCCACAAATTAGAACCCAATGAGGCGGCTTAATAGCAGCCTGATACTCTGAACGCGTGACGTTGATTCTAAATGTGGCGGGGAAAGCCGGAGGACCCGGAGCAAAATCCACGCGACCACGGTGAGAGAGAGAGACACACAGAAACTCCAAATATACAAAGGGCGTCAAGGTCAGGATCGAACCCACGACCTGCGTTGTACCAGGTGAGGTAGTTAGTATTTCCTAGCCACCGTGGAGCCCTAGAGGTGCGAGGAAGAACCACAGGCAAGTGGGGAAAGGCAGGCAGCAAGGCACGTGGTGAGCCGGCACCACATTGCCCCCCCCCTCCTAAGCTCTGCTGTCCTCTATGTGTTTAGTTGTTTTTGCCCAATTAATTAGTTGCAGCTGATGATGACGCGAATCATGAGAGATGGTAACGGCTCGACGGGGTGGGGGGGGGGGGGACATTTTATCCAGCAGTGGACCGACCACTGCTGACGATGAATGTAATAGTGTTTTTTTTTTACTTCTGTGTGTGTGTTTGGTATCTCTCAGCGTTGGATGGATGTGATTTTCACAGCCGAGCACTTAAGCAAAGGGGAGATCACCCCCCCCTCACACCCCCCGTCTCTAACCGGGATCTCGTAGCACTCGTTAAATCCGCTCCCCGTGGGAGAGGGCGGCAGGGCATGAGCACAGAGCCGCGAGCCGAGGCAGTCCCCCCACCCCTTAACTCGCCCCCCCCACACTACCCCCCCCCACTCCCCCCTCCCACCCGCCCCCCCAACTCGCCCCCCCCCACTTGCCCCCCCCCACTACCCCCCCCAACTCCCCCCCAACCTCAACTCCCCCCACCCACTCCCAATCCCCCCCAATTCCCTGCCCCATTCCCCCCCCCCCCCGGATCCCCTCCCCCTAACTCCCCCCCCCCCCACAATCCCCCCAAACTCCCTCCCCTTATTCCCCCACTCCACCCCCCCCAACTCTCCCCCCATCCCCCAATCCCCTCCCCCCCAATCCCCTCCCCCCCCTCTATGCAAGCCCCACAAGCCCACATTCTTGTTTGTTTATTTAACGTTGCCCATCTAGATAATTAAAAATAAAAAGTCTAAAGTGATTTGCTGCTCGATTGGATGGGCATGAAAGGCGACGCTGAATATCCCGTTTACAGACCTGAGCAGGCGGTGGAATTGGGAAATTCCACGTTTTTCCCGTGGTCGGGCGAGTCTTATATCCAGAGGACAGAAACTGTTTACTTCCTCACAAAGTGGTGATTATATTTTAATGGCCCCCACGGAAGGATGATTGGCTGAGTCAACCCTCAACCATAATTTTTGTCAAACTCGCTCTGCCGCTGAGCTGCCCAGGGCTGGGTTGCGTTTACGAAAGAGGGAATTGAACTAAAAAAATGTCATTTGTTAAATTGGTCCCCCCCCCCCCCCCGGAATTTGCGTTTTGTCCTGTAAGACTACAAACGGACAAACAATGGAATGCTTCTCGATATTACTCAATCGCATTCACAACTTTGCATTGTTCTTTCGTATTCGGTAGGGAGAATTGGCTCGTCATACTTATCTCGCCGTGCTATGAACCTGGAGGCCTGAGTTTGATTCCTGGGCCACGGCCAATATCAGTGGAGAGCGATATCTGGACCGGTCCAGGTGTCCCCCCAGCCTCTGATTCGGCAAGCCGCACCTTCGAGCGTGGTGAAGTATGGTCAGCTCTCCAATCAGATCACCGACAGAGGTCACACACGAGCACCCGAGGTTGTGTGTTCTGTGGGCCCAATCATTGTTCATCAGACACACCGCTTGTCAGAACTCTCGTCTCTCTGTGTCATTGCCCAAACCGTGTTGACACAGTCAATGCTTTCTTCATCATTATCATCGTCGGTGGTGGTCAAATCCACTGCTGGATGAATGTCTTCCCCAAGCCACCACCACTTGCGTTGTGACAATCCACCCACCACCGGCACACGGAAGTAAACGCATTGCCAGAGACAATTTCCAGAAACATTAACCCCGCAAACGACATGAGTGTATCGTGGCCTTCAGGGAAACAAATGCACCAATTAACTCGTCAACAAAACAAAACATATAGCACGAGTCACCCTTTTTTATCGTTTTTTTTTACTGTTTTGCCAAGATGAATCCTTGCTCTAGGGCGTATTTGGCACGTATTGGTAAATCTGATATCGTGAAGGGGATTGCACATTCACTCTGAACAAAGGAACACAAAGAGGGACATTTGACTTTGCTCTTGTCTGTGCCTCTTACAAAGACACTTCTCTCTCACCACGCCGCTGTATTAAATCTCTGGAGGTTGGCCGGCTGGTTTACCCAGTATGCAAATCGACAGATTCCTTTTTTTTGCTAATTTTTCATTGGCCGTTGTCATACGTGCTGCTGGCATTTTGGAAGAAATAGCCGAGAGGATGTCACGGGGTCATCCGGAGGAGAACGACGCGGAGGGCGTTTTCGCAGGAGTGGGGGGGGCTGTTTGCAAGGGGCATTGTGGTGGCGAGATGTTAACTACCTCGGCTGGTGTACAGGATGCCGTCGTGGGTTCGTTCCAGACCCTGACGATGCCTGTACATTTCGAGTTTGCACGTTCTCCCTGGGGTCGTTCGTGTTAATTTCTCTGCGGGTCCTCCACATGTAGAATCAACGTGCGTTTAAGAGTATTCGACTGCCATCGTTTGTGATAGCCAGGTCGCGTCTGAAACAAGAGGCGTATCGCTCTGTGGGCCTAAACCTGATGAATATAAAATATGAATAAGTTAAATAACCTTGGCTCACGTCGCCATTCCTTCACCGAGCCTCCGTCGGTTTCAAGGCTCCAGAGCGGTGCTCGTGTGGAGATGCGTCCAGGGCCCCAACGTACTTCGAAAATTCCCGCGGCAGTTGCAACAATGGTGCAAGTTCCCTTAATTTGGCACCTCCCACCTCCCTCCCGGCTCACTGCCTCTGTCCACCCAGCAGGCCCACGTGCGGTGGGGTGAAGTGTGGGTAACTCGCGCTTTCTCCGAGACGTCTGGCCGGCGTGGAAGGGTCGGCCAAATACGCCGTAGGGAGGGCTCTCGGGAGCTCCCCCCGCTATAGTCGTTGAGGCCCCTTCTGCCAGCAGTGGCTTGATCAAGAAATTGCAGGGCTGCACCTTAACCTTTGAACTTTGCTTAATTTGCATGCAACGATTCAGCGAGTCATTGATCAACACAAATTCTCACGCTTAATGATACGTGCATGTGAGAATCAGTCCTCTTCGATTTGTGTATCTGCTGTACGTTAATCGGTTCACGTAAACCCCGCAGCCACTAGAGGCGCCGTATACACCTCGGTGGTAAAAACAAGAAGAAAGAATTGAATGGAATCGTTACCGGGAATTCGTGAAAATCCTTCGATTCGCTCGCAATACAAATTGGTAACACGCCTGCTGCAAAGCCAGCAGTGAGGTGCACAGGCAGTCATCTGATTGGTGGATCGCTTCTGATGGTGGGGTGAAATGTGGTTATGAATCCGTTTTGGCAATTGATTTATTTGTTTTGATCCACACACTCGCTGCATTATAACCACGGCCTGAGAAACATTTCTATAGTATATATACTCTACTGTATTCGTGGTTCTTTCGGTAAAGTCACGTAGAAGGGAAATAATACAAATAATACAAATAAAACAATAAAATTCTCACTACGTTACGATTCAACACAAGCAATCATCATCAGGTGTGAAAACCACGGCAAGAAAATTTGAAAAAAAAAACCCGAATTTTTTTTAGAAAAAAATGTCGTTTTTGCTTTTATTTCCCTTCTATGTGACTTTACTGAAAGAACCAAGAATTTGAATCCCTGCAGTCACGAAAGCTTTAAATCGAAATTTATACTGTACTGCTTAATAATAAAAAAAAATCTATAGATAATCCAACTTGAAATATCTTCGGGTCCTTCAAGGTGAAAAGGTTAAAATCTCCCCCCTCCCCAAAAAAAAAACGCAATGGAAAAAACTAAAGTGTGAGAGAGAGAGAAAGACAGTCAGAGAGAGAAAAAAATACATAGGGAGGGCAAAAAGAAAACTATGAAATAAACATAGTTTTTTTATATTTTTTAAGGAATTAAACGCAGGCAGCTGAGGCAAAAGCCGGGCCCAGCTGTCCTTTGGAGAGGGTTGGAGGCTTCAGGATATTTCGTCCCCTGTGCTTGCACTTGCTTGCACGTGTGTGTCCGCGTGCGTGCGCGTGCAGGCTTTTGCGCACGCGCTTAGTGGCGGTGCATTGTGGGTAGGGGAGGGCAGAGCGGGCGGGCGCGGGCGGGCGGGCGCGCGTGTGTGCACAGGCCTGCTCGGTAGGGAGAGAACCAGTCTGATCGGAGCATTCCGGATTTACCGTGCTGCGTGAAGAAATGCTCGCTGCGCCACGGCTCCGCGCGAGTACACGCAAGCGTGTCGGTGTTGGGGGGGGGGGGGGTGAGGGGTGGGGGCAGGGGGGGGCTATCCCCCCCCCCCCAAACTGGCTCACTCAACTGGCCCAGCCACGGCCAAGAACACCTGCCTCGTGTCGAAATTCGTACGTTTGGTGACGTTTCATCAGCGGGGGGGGGGGGGGGGCGGTATGTTTTTTTTTTACAAAAAAATTGGTAATGGGGGGGAAAGGTCGTGGCGAAGCTAGAATTGACCGCGTACATTTGGCAGCAGCCCTCTTGGTCATTCCACTGCAGGATGGAGGACCTCTCCGCAACCGGTAGCAGGCCACCATGGGGGTTAATTGGCCACGTGTCAACCCCGCTGGCCAGCTCCGGTTGGTGCAGGTAGGGAGCAAAAGACGCCGGATCGTAGTCCAGTACAACAACGAACTTTGCCACACTGCCCTCTGATGACAACGTAGGCCCACGGCAACCCCTAACACTTGATCTCCGTGTGGTGGTCACCCGTCCGCAAGCACTATCCAGGCCATCCTGCTTGTCTTCCGAGATCTGATGGGATCGGGGCACACACTTGGGGCGATTTGGTCATGTAGGCTTAGTGATATTTACTTGCTAGAAAAATGCGCATCTGTAGACTGGTTCACGTGTATGGGCGAGTGCTGTGTTTCTCGACGGCTTGCCTCGTGTGAGCTTGCGTGCCGTTTCTCAGAAATGTGAGCTCGACTGCGAAAGGGCGAGCAGAGCGTTCCTGCCCAGAGATAGCAAATCTCAAGCACTGCAGTACGCTCTTGTGTGTGAGCGTGTGTGTGTGTGTGTATGTGTGTGTGTGAGTGAGTGTCTTTTTTCTCCGGTTGCCACCTCTAAGGCACAAACAATTATAATGATATATCTCACAATACCGGAAGAGGTGAGATCTCCATCTTAATGCAGTGTTGTGAGTCATGTAACTGATAAAACCCGGCATGGTTTATGTCCCGGGGAGAGCTTTCCCAGGACAGCTGCCACAACAAGAGGGTGATCCTGGGAAAATCTACGTCACCACGGCACTTGTGCTAGGCTCGGTGAACTTTGAGGCCGTGTGATTTTGGAATTCCCTCCCATCGTCTGTCATTTACCAAAGTTCTTAAAACGTTGCTCAATTCAAGGCGTGTTAACTCTTTAGCTCTTATCGAGTGAAAGCGGAATAGTGCTGTTGTGTTAATGGCCACTTGGCGTTTTTGGCCTCTGGACATGTGCTCACCAACCGTAAAAAGAACATCACCACCACCGCAACCATCCCCACCAGCGTCACCACAACCCTCGACCACCAACCACCATGCCACCCCTACCGTCGCCATCATCATCATCACCACCACCACCACAACAACCCTAAACACCCCAATACTACCACTACCCCCACCACCAATTTTGCAACCATTCCCACCAGCCCCACCACTACCACCACCACAACCCCCGACCACCACCATCCCCGCCACCACCACGACCCCGACCACCACCATTCCAGCCACCACAATCCCAACCACCACAACCCCCGAACCCCTCCAGCGACCGATCCCGCGTTTTGGCTGCCATTAGTAACGCGGGCGCCGTCTCGTTGACGGATCGGGGTACCGCCGCGCTCGGGCTGAGCCGACAATTGATTGGGCCAAAGCGACTCGTCCGGGGACACACGAAGAGGAGGTGGGGGGGGCAGGTCGGAAAAATGTACAGTACGCCAAAATCCAAGTTCCAACCCGTTTCCAAAAAACCACGGCTCGCCAAACATGACATTGGGGCTTGGTATTTTGCCGCGGCAGCAAAGTTGCAGCGGCGGCGGCGGACGGACAGAGAGAGAGAGATGCAAAGGGGGGAATGAATGGACGTGGAGTCTACCAACGCGCGCTTGGGCAAACGCGACAAATCCCCCCGCCCACCCGCCCCGCATGTCGCTTAAATAAAATCGCAAAGAGTAGGCCCAACGAGTTCCGTCGCAGTGCAGTTGACAAAACCAAAAAAACTCAACAAGTTCGTCAGTGACATAATAGGCGACGTTTCAGGTGATGACCCTTCTTCATTGCACCTAAAAGATCTGCGTTCTCATTGGTTGTTGAAAATTGCGCTCGTGCACCACTGCCACCGCAGCCGCAGAATCAAAATCAGGATAGTCATTCGTACTGGAGGAATCCGATGAGCCATGCAGCTCTTTTGCACACGTGTCCAGAGCATCATCGGATAATGTGTAAAAAATTCCGAAGTGATCGATGCGTTTTTTGATGGGTGGCCACCGTGCGTAGCAGGTATCAATCCCATAGGCTGTTTATTTATTGTTTTGTTCTTCTTCGGGCTAAGTTCCAGTCTAACGTTCTCATTCGACAAGCACTCGACGTTCGACTTTGTTTTTATTTTTGTTTCCAGACCGAGAAAGGCTTTTGCGTGCTGTCTTTTCTCTCGCGCCGACGCCTGTTGCTCGCGCGTTTTTCTCTTCGTCTGATGCTGCCGCAGACTCGACCGAGCGAGATTCGCCGGCGCTCGGGAAGTCGATGCCAGTTTACGTAAGAGAGCCCTCGACAACAACAAACGCCGGCGTACATGTCGCGTTGTTCTTGCTCAGAGGAGAGCACTTCCGTTTCTGTTCCACCATTTTTACTTTCCCTTACTCTCCGCGCCCCTGCCCCCCCCCCCCCCCGAATTATACACAACCTCAGTGTCCCGCCACACCTCTTTCAATACGTCTGGTCAGCGTGGAAAGAGTAGGCCAAATATCCTCTCGAGGGGAGCTCTCTCTCTCTCTCTTCCCTTGTAAACCAAAGCACAGAGCATACTTGCACCTGTACCTCACGTTTCTTTTCTGGCGCCTCTTGCTGCCACAGGTTCGCACCGTCCTTTGCCGATTTGCGCAGTGTGTTGTTTACCCCACTGTTAGACCTGAAGCGCGCAGCTCACTTGCAACCTGTACCTCAATTTTTCTGCCACCTCCAGCTTTCGCATTACATGTGCGCTCTTTACTTTGTTCGCATTTGCGTGTGGTTCGTTCACGACCGTTGAACACCTCGTTTTTGCCCCATCGCTCTGTGCGACGGCGACGTACAACTCGACAACTCCCTCGCGGAGGCCCTTCCTCCGCCGGTGGCGCGAGCAGTCGTTTTCAGGGCTGCACCTTTGTCCATTTTTTTTTTTTATTACCCAAATGTAGATGACGGCAGCGTCTGTGTTATGCACGTTTCAGCGTCCCAAAATAAATTTCTGCCAGAACCCGTGACCTCTCGAGCAGCAAAGAAAAAACAACAACAACAACAACACGAATGCCGCAATACGACATTCTTTGTAAACTTCCAATTTTGGTTCGCATATTCGCACAAGCCTCCGTGCGGCGGAGAAGTAAAACGGCGGCCGCACGCGGAACGACGCGAGCTCCTTCGTCGCCGCAAACTTTTTCCGCGGTTATCCTCTGACACTTTGAGGTCTCTTGAGTGGCCACATATTTTAAGAGACAAAAGGCTTTGGCCTAGGGTTGACCTGACCTGTGGACTATACCAAGGCCTGTGTGTTTTCTCCTCCTCCTTGCCATTGAACTGGACAGGTTTGGAATCTCGTGCAGGTGTGACGGTTTGTGGCATTCGCGTATTTTCGCCTCTCTCTCTCTCCCTCCCCCTCTCTCTCATCTCTCTCTCTCATCTCTCCTGGAGCCACCCTCTCGTGCTCTGACGTCCCTCCCTCTCCCGCGTCTCCCGCCCCCCACCCTCTCTCTCTTTCGCATGTCTCTCTCTCTCTCCCCGCGTCTGTCTCATCGTTCTCTGTCATCTCCCTCGCCCGGATCGCTTTACAGTCAAGTGGTTCAGCATTGGGTGGCGGTGCAGCTGGAGGAAGTCTGCGTTACACCGTATCTGCGCCTGCATCAAAATGAATTCAAGTCGATTCAAGTGTGATTGTATGAATCACTGAAAAGTACAAGAGGGCATTATTTTACCGCCCTTCCCTCACCTTGTTGTCTTGCAGTCTTAGTAATGTTCATCGTAGCGTGACGAGCCTCACAGCGTCACGACCCATTGGTGTCTTTCCTTAAGTGCTTGCGCAGAGGGACGCGCGAGAGTTGCGGTGATTCGCCAGTTCGTTCGTACTCATGCCCTCGTCATGTACCCAGCAAAGCGACGCCGAGTCCGAGGACTCCTTTGGTTAAGTTGTCCTTGCCCCGCACCTTCGATTGGCTACGGTTGGCTATGGTACGGTGCGAAAGAAGTTCAACGTACACACATAGAACGAAGATGGCGTGTGTGTGTGTGTTGTTAGCTATGGGAGGAAACCGGAAAGCCTGGAGAAAACCCGTGCAGAACAGGAGGGAGAAGATACAGGGAGAGGTGCCCGAGTGGACACGAGTTGTTAACGCTGCGCCACCACCCTGCCCAACCCCCCCCCGCCCCGCAAAATGATTATCAGCGCGTTATTGATCCGACCGCGATGTTCACGACACGTGTGTAAAATTGCGTGCGCGCGATTTTTTGTGCACGCCGTGCGCAATGCGTTCTCTCTTGACCTCGGCAGCCACTCGTGGAAGCAACGGCCCCACTTCAATACCTGTTGGGACCTTTCAGCTTTTTACCCTTCGGATTTGCGTGGGTTTTATTCGGACACCTCGGCTTCCTCACGCTTTGCGAAGCACCGAGTCGAACAAATGAACGGGCCAAATCGTCGACATTTGCAGGACGCCTCCTGAACAAGTCTCGAGATTTCGTTGAGGCTTTCCTGGTCACACGACGTGCATTGCCATTGCTGTTACTTAATGCCGCGAAGCCCTCGTGTTGAGATTGACCCCAGATTCAAATGCCGGTTTAACCCTGACACACAAACGCCAACCTCCGTCCCAGCTGGACCTCTAGCACCCGGACCAATTACGGGAGAACCGCACATTCACCGTTTGAATTTATACGCAGTGTGCATTGGCACTGTTTGCGGCGAGTATCTAATGTTTAAGAGAAAAACGTTTGCGAAAGCACATTGCCACTTCCACAAAAAACGCGTGCAGACTTTACAATCATGCCACGCTCACACATTGATGCGTCTAGCGAACACCTATGAAGGCTGGCACGGCACAGGAGGAGGTGGATGGCCAACACCACGCCCGGCCGCCTTTGTGTCCCCAGTGGCGATTTTCACACACCGTACCAGGTGCTAATTTGAGGCTGAGTCGACCTGGGGAGGCCCATGACCTCTTAATATAATAGTCATTGGTGTTAGCCACGGGCGGGAATCGAACTCGGTTCGCCGGGTTCTAACCATTGCACTACCGCTCCCCACTACACTGCACATACGTGTGCACACGCACACACACACCGACCCACCCACTGACACCCGAACACACACATGCCCGCATGCGCGCGCACACACGTGCACACACACGCACACACAAAGGAATCAGTTGGTTCTGCGCCTCTCCAGCTGGACGAGATCTGTTAGAGAGAAGCCACTAAAGGCGCGGCCGGGGGGTGTGGGAACACAGCTGAGAATCGCCGCGGCATTCTAACCCACAACAATCCCATCCCACTCCACCACCACCACCACCCAACCCCTTGCAACTTCACCAGCACCTCCCCCCTCCCACTGCCCTCGCCACGGCAACCCGGCCTTAACTAGGCAGGGCCTGTACCCTCTCTGTCAGAGGCGTCGCAAGGTGTACACAAGCCACCCACACCTGTTTCCACCTCCCTCTGCGCCCTCACGCACACACACGTGCCTGCATTGCGCACGGGTGTGTGTGTGTGTGTGTGAGGAGCGCTGGCTCCCCACACACTGCGCTACGGACCTGCTGGCTCGAGCTCCATTCCCGGTCACGTCTTAACACCAGCGGTGGATGACTAAACCGGTTACGATCCTGGGCCTCTGCCCGTTCGACTCGGCCTTAAACGAGTACCCGGTGCAGTGTGGAAACGTCAGCACTGGGGTATGAGGGGTGGGGAGACAAAGGCGGCTGGGTGTTGTCCTGGCCAAAACCCATCTCCTCTTGCGCCGTGCTGGCCTTCGCCGGCGCTCAGTGAGAGCACTCCACAGCCCATGAGGTTATCCGGGGGGGGGGGGGATCTTTGTCCCTGCGTCTGTATGCACGCGTGTGCAGCGAGGGTGCAAGACCTAAGGGTGGACGTGCGCGGCACTTGCACTCTGGCGCGCGTGGTGTGACTTTGTGCCGCGCCCCGTGTCTCGGGTGTTGGGGCCCAGTGGCGCACCGTAGGCAAACAGCGTTGGTGGAGCCCAAACTTAGGCCCGATCAGATGTGCGGCCCCCTGACCCCTCCAGAATGTTTAGCCCGGAGGGAGGGAGGGGGAGGGGGGGGCAGCTCACCCCCTCCCCCTCCCAAGCAGTGACGGAACAGAAGTGACAGAGTGCGCGGTAGCACTATCAATTGATGGAGCGGTGACTGTCTCCATGTCTCTGTCCCGTGTCTTGTTTCTCTGTGTCTCGCCGTCAGCGGCCTCTGACTTCTGAATTGGTCGTGGGCCACCCCCTTTACCAGCGTGCGTTGACCAACGTGGTGAAGTATGAACAAACAGCCCCAAGGCTGACACGGCTTGGGGCAGGGTATCAAATCAGCCAGCAGTGGATTGACCAAGGCTGTAAATCCCCGTGAACAATAATAGTGATAATACGTAATTTCGCCAGGAAAGCTTCACGGAATCTCGAGACTTTTTTTTTTCAGGAGGGCCTTGCTTGGGGTAATTTCGCCAATTCCTTATTGAGTCTTTTGGCGCATTAACCTGCGTTGTTGTGACATCACCACCGCTCCACTTAAGGCTCGCCCAGAACCGCTCCTCGCAGCAGCGCCCGTGGCCAGATCAGCACCCTGCAGTCAGGTGTTCCTTGCCATTAACAGCACACTCACGCACGCACGCACAGGTGTACATCGCATATCCCGCCGTGCCAGTGTGAGTACGCAAGTGAGTGAGCACACGCGTATGTACGTGCGTGAGTGTTCGGGAGCGGTAGCACAGCGGTTAGCGCTACGCTGCGCTACGAACCCGGCGACCCAGGTTTGATTCTTGCTCACGGTCGACACCACTGACGATTATCTGAACTGGTCCTTGGCCCCCCCTAGGTCGACGCAGCCTAAAATGTGTACCTGGTGCGGTGTGTGAACATCGCCACCAGGGAGACAAAGGCGGTCGGGCGTGGTGCTGGCCACCCGACCCCTCGTGTGCCGTTCCGGCCTTCTTAGGTGCTCGCTAACAGCACTTGCCCCAACAGTCTGTTAAGGCTATACGGGGGATCTTCGTCTTTCTTTGTGTGCGTGAGTGCGTGTATGCGCGCCATGCGGGAGCTGTGGTGCAGTGGTTAGCGCACTACGCTACAAAGCCAGCCACCCGTGTTCAATCCCCGCTCACGGTCAGCACCATGCATGCGTGTGTGTGTACGTACACACGCACGCGCGAGTGTGTGTGTGTGCGTGCTCCCACACTCGCCTGGTTAGGGCATAATGGTCCCGAGCATACAGGGTTCAATGATGCGTACGGCTGGACGAGCGTAGCAGAGGTACACGAGAACCGTGATTGTGGCTGGGTTCTTTTTTGAAGTCGGTTCAGTTGCTCCGGTTGGTTCGCCATGACACGCGTTGCTAGTTCTCCTGGTTATTTTTCTTACCTTTTTGGGTTCCCCCCCCTACCCCCCCAAATTTGCCCACCCACCCCCAGCACATTGACACGAAAACTCAGTTGTACGTCCGTCCGTGTGAAAATTTGCGTCGTTGCCGGCGTTCGTTAAAGTTACGTTTTAACAAAAAGGGGAATGGGAGGAGAGGTGTGAGGGCAGACTCCGGGGCAATGGGAGATGTCCACACTGCAGCTTGTTAAGGAAGGGGGTGCTTTCGTCAGCCACTCTGCCCCCCCACAAACTCCAACCCTACGAGCCGTTCGGAAAACCCACGACCATATGGCATGTACCTTGAACTTCTTTCTCACCGTACGTAGTCAACCGTGAGTTGGGTGAGTGAGTGTATGTACGTTGAACTTCTTTCTCACCGTACGTAGCCAACCGTGCTAATCGGAGGTGCAGGGGTCGAGAGGCGATGTGGGGGGGGGGGGGGGGGTCGGGGGGGGGGCGAGTTTTGCATCGCGATGTCGCCGTTAGGCCTCCAGCAGGACGACAGCGGTAGGGCCCGCACGGACGCACGGACGCCCGGACGCGCCGCGATCGCCTTGGAAATGCAACACAATACGTCAGCACGCCGCCACGCCAGGTGGCAAAGGTCACCCCCGGAGCGCTGCAGGCGAGGATGTTGCCAGTGACCACTCGCAGCCGTGCGGGATTAGCATAGTTTCCAGGTCACTTGTAGGTAGAAATCTTTTCTCTGGGTGCATATTTGTCAGCTTGTGTCGCTGACTTTTTTTCTCCTCCTCCTTCTCCTTCTTCTCTCTCCCTCTCTTCTTTTTGCTCCCCCGCCCCAACCTTCTCTTCCATCCGCAGCCCTCCCTTCAACCCCCCCCCCACCTCCCTGCCCCCATCGCCCGTACACCTCTACACCTCCCAGCATTCATCCGCCTCTTCAACCTGCTCCCCCCGCCCAACGCGCCCCCCCAACATCCTATCCCGTGTCGTTCCTCCACGCCGCACTGTATGGTTGGCTTCAGTTGTATGTGTGGGTTATAGCAGAGAGATCTCGGATTTTGAGCGACAAACACCGTAGGGGCACTAATCACGTCAAGATCAGTCGGCCTCGTTTTTTTTTTCTCTTAACAAAAAAAAGGCGTGAGCAAAGTTTTTGGGGTTTTCTCGTCTTACCTATTACACCCTTTGTGTCGAACTATTTTTTGTTAATATCCACGATTCGGTCCTCGCCCCCTTCCTCCGGTCCGGTGACTTCTCGCGATTCACCAATTCGACGGTCGGTTCTATTTATAAAAAAAAAACATTTCATGCCTCGGCGAAGGTGGACTGCCTCCTGTGGCTGGGAGGGAGTTTCGCGGCTGTAACCGATTACTTACGGCAGCTACAAATCGCAATGCGGCTTGACCGCGGCGGCGGCGGCGGCTGCCCCGACCGCGCGTATCGTGTTTCGTATTGTTTGTCGTCGTCGTGACGTTCTGACCCCATGCCCCCACGACTGGACATCTGCGGAGAGGAAAGAGCTTTGTAGCTCATCGGATTCCTCCGGCATAAATACATTTTCCGATTGTGATCACGAAGCCGGGGAACAATCCTCGTCATCGCCGTAGCCCCACGAATCGACGCCGTCTCTTTACGCCCCTCACCCCACCCCTCCCGGCCCCCCCTCCGCGTAGTCCGGCGGATTCGCTCCGCTGTGGAGGTGCCGTGTTTCTCCAGCTGGGCCCAGGTGTGAGCGGCTGGGGAAAGGCCACGCTAGGTGTGGTGTGGGGATTGACCTTGCCCACATCCACACCCCCCCCCGCCCGCCCGCCTCCACGGCCCCCTTCCCCAGCACCGCTTTGTGGCCTCTAGACATGCAGGTGTGCAGGAAGTGAAGGGCGGCTCGACATTGCATAGTGCGACGTGATGACACCGAAGAGCCCTGGCATGGAGTAGGCGGCGGGGGGGCGGGGGTTGGGGGGGACGGTGGGGCGAGGTGGCGAGATGTTAACTACCTCGCTTGGTATGCAGGAGGTCGTGGGTTCGTTGCCAACTCTGACGCCTGTTGTATATTTGGAGTTTGCGTGTTCTCCCCTTGGTCGCGTGGATTTTTCTTCGGGCCCTCCGATTTTTTTTTTACCTCCACACACGGTTAGAGTACTTGGCTGCTGTTAATGTCCACACGATAAGCCACTTCGTTGAGCTATCATTTGTGGCCAGGTCGCTTCTGAGAAAGAGCTAAATGGCTCAGTGGGCCCTCACCTGGTAAAATAAAAATTGTTTATGTGCGGCATATCGTTGCTTCTAAACGGTTTCCAACTGAAGTTGAAAGAGTTTATACATTTGCTCTGTCTGCCTGTAACGGAGGGGCACAATACATCTTGTGCAGACGATGCAATGCAGGATGGACGAACCTGCAGTGTAAAGTTGATATGCAAAACTCGCTCTCTTGAAAACCGGCCAAATTGGTGGAAGCTCTTGCTCAAAACTTGTAGACAAACCAGGGCCAAAGTGACTCCTCTGTGCTCGTGTGCAAACGTATCAGAATCAGAATATGTATTTATACTGAAGGAATCCAATGAGCGATACATCTGTTTTTTTTCACGGATGTCCGGGATGTTCCCGTGACAGCCACCCATCGGCTCCCGAACTCTTGATGGAATACTCCCGAGGAGAACGGCGCGTTGCACAACATTGCCACGTTCTGTGCGTGCGCGTTATTTAACTTTGGTGTCATTTTCTTCTGACGAAGGGGTCCAGCATCGGGTGGGGGGGGGGGGGGGGGTCGAGATATCAGCAGCAGCTCGACGCTTCACTTTGCGTAAGCCGGTTTAACGACGGGCGGCGGCAACGTGGAATTCAAACCCAGGCCCTGAATGGTGCCAGCTCGGCGCTTCGCCATCATGAGATGGAGAGAGGCTAGGGGTGGGGGGGGGGGGGCTTTTGGCAGGTGGGGGGGGGGGGGGGGACAGCTCGGCTTTGCGTTTGCAACATTTTTTTGTCTTGACACCGGCGGGCCGAGGGCCTTGCACGTGCATTTGTGTTTCCTTTTTTTCCCTCTGTTCTCGACTCCCCCCGCCACCGCACCACCGCACCACCGTGCTCCCAGCCCCACCCCCTCATCTCTCCTCCCCGCTCATCCTCGCTGCCTTTGTTAACGTGCACAGGTATGTCAGGCCCAGGTGTCGGCTAAGGGAAGCGAATGCCTGGAGTCTCACGGCCGATGACACACAAATGCCCCATACACGTGCGCCACGCGGCGCGCACGCACGCGCACACGCAGACACACACATGCGGGCACGCATGCACAAACACACGTGTGGGCAAGCACGCACTCACTCGTGTGTGGGATCACACATGCACACGCATGCACACACATATGTACGCACACGTGTGGCCACACACGTATATACGCAAAAAATGCATACATCTACCCGGACACATGCGCGCACGTAGGCGTGCATACATGAACCCGTGCAACAGCAACAACAACCGCCATTCGCGGTGACGTCACCACGACGCGTGAGGCCACGTGAAGTGTCGAACGCCCGCTGGCAGGAGGTCGGTCGACTGACTGAGACGACTGGCTGATGCACCACCTGTGCCCCCTACTCTGCCAACTTGCTGTGTTTTATCCCACCGGCACTCCGCTCGTTGTTGTGAGCATCGCTCTTCCGCCCTCCGTTGTTGTTGGAGGGCGACTACCTCCCAACTGCCCAGTAGCGTCCTTCACGAGCCTCCTCCACAGAGGTCGATTTTGACACCGCTGGTACCGGTCATCGGCAAGTCCACTCAGCTCCACGTCCTCCTGTACCACATCACTCCATCTCTTCTCTAGCCCGTGCCGCGCCCGTTTAGCCCCCTCGATCCGGCCGAACAAAAGCTGTTTAGGCATGCGGTGGCTGGGCATGCGGGCTACATGACCCAGCCAACGCAGCCTTGCCTGCCGGAGGAGCTCACCGATGGGACTTTGTCCAGATCTTTCAAGGATTTGTGAGCTCCTCACACAAGCCAGCCTGGTTAAACCCAGGATTGATCATAGGCAGCCAACCTAAATGTTTCTAACCGGCGAAGATGTTCCATTAGGGGGGTCCACGTTTCGCAAGCGTAGAGAAGGGAGGGAATGACCGTGGCCGAGAAGACCTGAAGCTTCGTTGCGGAGCGACAGACCGGGTAGCTTCCACACAGCGTTACGCAACCAATAAAAAGATAATGCCGCTCGACTGATTCGGAGTGAGACCTTTGCTGTCAAACCGGAGCCGGTCATGAGCAGACTGCCGACGTTTGGGGAACTCTCCACTCTCTCCACAACTGCCCTACACGAACCCGTGCACACACACACACTCACTCACTTGCGTACTCGCACACGCACAATGCGATGTGCAGTGTACACCTGTGTGTGCATGTTGGGGTAGGGCAGTGGTGCAGTTGTTAGCACGCCGTGCTACAAACCCGGCGACCCGAGTTCGATTCCCGCTCTCGAACAATAACAGTGGCAGTTATCTGAACCAGTCCTGGGCCTCTATTAGGTCAACACTGCCTCAAATGAGTGCCTAGCGCTGTGTGTAGTAGACCTCGTGACTGGGGTGACAAAGGCGGCCGGGACAGACGTGGTGTTGACCCCACCCCCTTGTGCGCCGTGCCGACCTTCATAGGTACTGTTGCTCGCTAACACCACTTGCCCCAACGGCTTGCTCAAGGCTATACTGGGGATTTTTGCCTTTGGGTGTGTATCTGATGATGCGAGATCTTCTCGTGTGCTGCCAACACAATTGTGGGTTTATCCAGCATTGGGCATGTGATGTTGATGATGATGTGGCCAGCGGCGGATACACCATGGCAAACGACGATGTTGATGATGCCTTGCTGGTTAGTAGCCGGCCCCTCCTGTCTCTTGAGAGAGACGGATAGACGCTCCGCGGTCTCGGCACAGTCTCGGCACAGTCTCACGCGCGTGTCGATATCGCCAGAGTAGCCCCAGTTGCGCGTGACCCTACGCATCATGCTGTCAACGCGATCGAGGCACTGCCAAACTTGATGGGCGTAATGGGCTTCGCAGGGCGTGTGGTTTCCCTGATATGTGCGTGCGCGCGTTCACGCCCACGCACGCGCGTACCAACATGCAGTCTCATTCACACGGGCACGGACACACACACACGCACAAAAGGCAATTGGATATTCGCAAAGATTATTTCTGATTGCTGCGCGGACGATATTTTACCATCAGGAGACACTGCATGCTGCCTATTCCACCCAAAAGCAAACATTGGAAAATTTAAATATGCTACGATGCATCTCCACACCAGCTCCTCGTGCGCCGTGCTGGCCTTAATGGGTGCTCGCTAACAGCACTCGCCACCGCAACCTGCTAAAGCCTACGCGGGGCGGGGCGGGGGGGGTGGTCTTTGTGTTTGTGCAGAGCCGTGCTACCTGCTGGAGAGCGCTCGTCCCGTCGCCTCTCCGCCCTTGTACAAGGCCAACCCGTTCTCAGGTATCCACGTGCTGCGATGCAGGGGACGGTGCACCGCTGCGAGCATTATAATTGTTAAACCCGCTGGCCGGACTTTCCCCGTGGAACGGCATTGCCCCCGCGCGGGTCTCTCCGCGGGAATCGAAGCCCGCAAGGCGAGGACGCTACGGTCGAGAGGGGAGGGTCGCTCGGCGCGTCGATCAACCGCGTCTTGTCGCGGCGATCGCTAATTCCGCTCCCGCACGTGCACCTGGAGAGGAACGGTTCATGGATTAATGGCGATTCTCCAAGGGCGCGATATGTGCGGTAGATCGCGCGCGTACGAGTTGAAGCATTTGTACTTTCGTAAATGTTGACTATGACTGACTGACCCGTCAGCTGATTGACTGAATGACTTATCGGCCAACTGATCAAATGACTAACTGAATGAAAGACACAATAATTGACTAATTCCTTGACCTACTAAATCAATGAACCAACGATAAAGCAATTAACAAAATGTTTTACCCTTGATTTGAAGCCTTCGTGACTGCAGGAATCCATACTCTTTGATTCTTTCGGTAAAGTCACCTAGGTAGAAAAATAAATAATAAATAAAAACACGAAATTACATATCACGACGTTTCGATCGCAACACAAGCAGTCATCCTCAGGCGGAATCAATAATCCAGTAGTGGAACTGCTGAACCAGTATTCGCCACCCGCCACCTCGCGTGCCGTGCTCGCTGGCTCAGCAGTTCCACTGCTGGATTATTTTTTCCGCCCGAGGACGACCGCTTGTGATGCGATCGAAAAGTCGTGTTATGTTATTTTTTATCTTATTTATTTTTCTACCTACGTGACTTTACCGAACGAACCAAATAGTATACGAGTGTTTTACCACAAGCGTGTGTGGTTAGTGCAGACTTAGTCCCTTGTGATGGGTGTGCATTTGGTGTTTTAAAATCTTAACGCCTCCTGTATTCTTGCCAGAAACGGTAAAGCCCCTTCCTTTTTCATCGTCTTGATACTGGGAAAAAAGGGTCCCATAGAGAATAACTCTTTGTGGGCATGCGTGTGTGTGTGTGTTTGTGTGAGCACTTTTGTGTGTGTGAGCACGTGTGTGTGTGTGTGGGGAGCGGTGGGAGTAGCAGTTAGCGCGATGAACCCGGCAACCCGGGTTCCATCCCCGCTCACGGTCGACACCAGTGACGATTATCCAAACCGGTCCTGGGCCTCCCCTGAGCCGGTCCTGGGCCTCCCCGACTCGGCCACAAATGAGCACCTGGTGCGGTGTGTAAAAGATCGCCACGAGGGAGACAAAGTTGGTCGGGTGTGGTATTCGCCACCCGCCCCCTGGCGTGCCGTGCCGGCCTTCATCAGGTGCTCGCTAACAGCGCTTGCCCCAACAGCCTGCTAAGGCCATACGGGGGGGACCTTTGTCTTTGTGTGTGTCCGCCTGCGCCGCACAGACACGCTCTCGGTGGCCTCCTGGAGCCGCCCCGTGTCCCCGTCGTGCTTGTCCACGTCCGGCTCGCTCTTCTCCGACTTCTTGACGGCGCCGCGGACCCCCCCGCCGCCACCGTACACGCCGTGCCGCCCCCTCTCGCCGTCCCCGCTCCGCCCGCGGCGCCCGCTCATCAGCCCCGCTCGCCTCGTCCTGGGCTCCTCCTCCTCCGCCGGCGCCGCCGCCGGCGCCGCCGCCGGCGCCTCCACCGCCTCGTCGTCGTCGACGTCGTCGCCGCCGACGCCGCCCGGTTCCGTGGTCGCCCCCGGCGACTGTTGCCAGGACGCGGCCTCCGCCCCCCGCAGCGTCGCCGGCGGGAGGACGGAGCCGCGGAGCCTCGCCTCCGTGCCGTGCGGTACGCAGATGCAAAGAAATAAACGAATGCGGTGCGCTTGAAATGTGAGAGCGCGGGAGGTGGCAGAAAGAGCTAGGCGGAGGCGCGAGTAAGCTGCACATTTGAGTCTTAACAGTGACGTAAACACACGCACATCGAAAGACGCAGTGCGAGTATTCTGGGAGCGAGAGGCGCCAGATAAAAGTTAGTTACGCACGAAACTAAACTTTCTCTCATCATCAACTCTCATCGTTGAGCCGGGCTCCATCGCTCATCTAAACTTATAAAACTATTTTTATTTTACCAGGTAAGGCCCACGGAGCTATAGAGCTCTTTTTCAGAAGCGACCTGGCCACAAATGATCGCGCAACGGGGGCGGCTTATCATCACGTGGAAATGTTATAGCAGTCAAATACAGGTGCAAGCATGCTCTGTGTTTTGGTTTTAAAGGGAATTAAGAGAGCTCCCTTCTAAATGGACATTTGGCCTATTCTTCCACGCTGACCAGATGTATTGAAAGAGTTGTTGTGGTGGTGTGTATGGGGGGAGGGGGGGTGACCACACTTCACAATGCTGGTCAGTGCAGGCTGGTGAAGGCAAGGAGCGTAGTACAGTGAAATAACGGATATTTGCTGCACTTCCCTCCGCTGTTTGTGCATGGTGGTCGCCGGGCCAAACACCTATCCAGGGTCAAAATGTGCGAAGCTTCCGAGAGATCTGACGAGATGTGGTGCATGCCGTCTGACTTTGGCCATAGCCGAAACACGGCGTAAGAAGTTCGTTATTTAAAACCAGGTGTGAGCTGGAACATGGACAACACTGGTCACCTACGCGATTCATCTGCTGGTGATGATGATGGTGGTGTGAGTTCGTTGATGCGAAAAAGACTCCTCTTCACGAAAGGCCTCGGTCATAAAAAGTGATAGCACAGCGCACGTTGAACGTGTGGTCAGACAGTCGACGCGGTTAACGCATGGAATGCGGTCGAAGAAATTTCAAACGCTCATGACTCATTACACCCCCTCGTGAGTTATCTGACATCACACACTCGCCAGCATCACTCCCCAGCACTGTTTTAGACTCCCTCTCTGTCTCTCTCTCTCCCTCTACGTGTTTGTGTGTGTCTCTCTAAGCTTTACTATTGCCTGAAGAAGGCTACTTGGCCGAAACGTCAAAATATCCCTCTCCACTTCGTGGCAGTAAAAACAGAAATTGTGATTTTATGTTTGAGTTTGAGAAGCAGCAACTAGATATCTTCACTTAAAGCTTTCCTGACTGCAGGAATTCATATTCTTTGGGTCTTTGGGTAAAGCCACGTAGATATAAAATAATTTTTTAAATAAATAAATACAATTATAAAATACAATTATTTTAAAAAATTATCGAAAGACCCAAAGAATTATAGATATCTTAAATTAAAAAGGACACATTGATTGGAAGTTAGAGTACAGGTTTATCGTGTTAATTTAACAATTCAAGTAAGGGACAATATACAGGTTCCCCTCGCTATACGCAGCTTCGGTTTGTGCGATTTTGCGCTTTGAATGTGGCGAAACTATTTGTGCCCAAAATTCGCTATTTCATGCGGCTTGAAATCACTCGGATACGGATTTGCAGTCGGACGTGGGACAACATTATTGCGTGGTGGTGTGTATTGTGTGTGTACCGTGCGTGTACTGTGTGCGTGTACTGTGTGCGTGTACTGTGTGTGTGTGTACTGTGTGTGTGTACTGTGTGTGTGTACTGTGTGTACTGTGTGAGTACTGTGTGAGTACTGTGTGTGTGTACTGTGTGCGTACTGTGTGTGTACTGCGTGCGTGTACTGCGTGCGTGTACTGCGTGCGTGTACTGCGTGCGTGTACTATGTGTGTGTACTGCGTGCGTGTACTGCGTGCGTGTACTGTGTGTGTGTACTGCGTGTGTGTACTGTGTGCGTGTACTGTGTGTGTGTACTGTGTGTGTGTACTGTGTGTACTGTGTGAGTAATGTGTGCGTGTTCTGCGTGCGTGTACTGCGTGCGTGTACTGTGTGCGTACTGTGTGTGTACTGTGTGCGTGTTCTGCGTGCGTGTACTGCGTGCGTGTACTGTGTGTGTGTACTCTGTGTACTGTGTGTGTACTGTGTACTGTGTGTGTGTACTGTGTGTGTGTACTGTGTGTGTGTACTGCGTGCGTGTACTGCGTGCGTGTACTGCGTGTGTGTCCTGCGTGCGCTACTCGGCAGGCAGCTGTCTCCTCGTGCGGTTTCGCTTAGTGTGCCCCTTTTTTTGGGAACGTATCTACTCCCCCACAGAGCGAGGAAAGCTGTGCTATGGAGGGGGCAAAGTATGTTCGCTCAGCAGTCACATTCATATCCTGCCAACCGGAACACCCATGCGCAGCACCCTCTTTTAAAGGAATGTCGAAGCTCAGGGAGGCTTTCCTTGACGATTCGATGGCATTGTCATTACGCATTTGATACGGCATCTTAATTCAACAGCATCTTAAGCTTAACCGGTGTTTATTTAATAGTCGTCCTGGATGTTGTGGCGATTGAGCTATCGGCGTCACGTGATGAGAAGAAGCGGCCCGTTCGGATCTCTCAGAGCCGTTGCCACCGTTCATGCCGGAGAATGGCCCGCGCAAGCGGACATCGCCAAACTACTTCCGAGATCCCCTTCGAGCGACCGACCGACCTCCAAGTCAACACTTTCCGTCCGTGGCATGGCGCTCAAGGCTGGAAATATTGAATGCGGAGACCTGCGAATATTTTGCCCAATGGATTGCGAGACCAAAGTTGATGCGATCGTTGTTCCCTTCGCGTGCAGTCACCGGTGACCGGGCTGAGAGCATTGTCGACTCACTCAATCGTGATATCGTTAACGGGTGTGGCTGAGCTGCTGGCTTTTCACCTCCGTCTTTGCAGTCTGCAGTCACATCGCAAAGGGCAGCGATCGATTCTCCTCGTCTCCCCCCCCCCAACGCACGTCCCCCCCACCCCCATTTAATGCGCTGTTATAGTTATTACAAGCGGGGAAAGGCCTGCGGTTAGTCATGGCTCTGAACGAGAGCCGTATTTGTAAACACGGGGATAATATTACGTGGGAGGAATTGCAGAAGGAGTTAAAGTGGGCGCTGTACGCGTATTAACCGAGCAGGCAATTAACGAAACCCCTGAGGAAGGGGGAGGGGGGAAGGTCGTCGGGTTGTCACGTGCTAGGGAGGGGGGGGAGGTAGGCATTTTCGCACCATTAATCATCATTAGGAGAAGCAGCGGCAGCATCGCACATTCTGAACAACCGCCGGTCAAGACGCCTCCCGCTGCTGCCTCTGTAGAGATGGGCGCCACGGTGGCGAAATGTCGACCACCTTGCCTGGTATGCAGGAGGTCGTGGGTTCGATCCCGACCCCGACGCCTGCTGGACATTTGGAGTTTGCGTGTCTCTCTCTCGCGGTCGCGTGGATTTTTCTCCCCGGCTCCTCCAGTTTTTCCCTCCACATTTCGAATGGCTGCGATAAATTTCCACGCGACGGCAAGCCGCTTGGTCGAGCAGTTGTTTAGTGGCCAGGTCGCGTCTTAAACATGAAAGAGCTGTACAGCTCGGTGGGCCTCATATGGTCAAATAAAAACAAGTTTGTAGTTTCGTTTTAGATGAGCGATGGAGCTCGGCTCAACGGTGAAAGTCGAAGTGAGGCGACATTTGCGAGGGGCACGCGAGAGAGTAAATGAGTCGTGTCCTGAGCAGTCGCCGAATTAGCGCTGTGCGTGCATCTGAACTGCGGTGCATCCGTACGCGACTCGGCCCATCATCCCTCTGGGGAGCGTAAAACGAGCACCGCTTTGTGGGTCGGTCAACTATCGGTTGTCCTATATGGATGCACTCACCCCCGCCATATTAATGTGGAATTTTAACCACGAGCTTGGGGATGTAAACAGGGGATGATAATTACTTTAAATCTCGTTACCGTGAAATGTCTTTGGTCATGTGACAGGTAGGGAGAGGGGTTAGTCGCACGAAGGTCAACGTGGGAAGAACGGCCAAGCATGGGTTGAATCCTCACGATTCAGGATTGCCTTTCGATTCGAGAGTTGATTCTGTTTTAACATTGTGGCAAATGGTTTTGAGCCCATGACCTAAAACGCACACGAATCAAAGAACCAACGGTTCTTATACATGCGTTGCAACACGCGTGGTATTTTGAGCTGAAATAATTCGTATTGTTTGTTCTACCCACCCCCCCCCCCAGTAGACACGCAATCAACATATACCCCGTGATTGACGTCGATTCTTATGCATGTAATTCGACGCGTGTGTCAATGAGTTCAAGAATCGATGGATCGTCTTTCACTCCAAATAGAAAGGCAAGTGGTGTGAACCAAAAAAAAATCGATAACAAAAACGTGGCCCATTCACTGAAACGAGCCCCGCCAATATTTTTTTTTTTGCAGATTCCTCAAATCCACGCTTGGCCCCGTGGCTTTCGGTTCGACCCATCGGCTTTTAATAGAGGTTTTTTTTTGTGTTAGATCGCGTAAATATATAAATGTGTCGTTAAAACCCGCCACCACCCGACACAGCCAACTAGTGAGGGTTGTCACGTAAACAGAACGTGGCCAATTCGTCACTAGTACAGCACTAGTGTATAGTGTAGTGTATAGTAGTGTAGTGTATAGTGTAGTATACTAGTACAGCACACCGGTGTGTTGGAGAGCCAAGCCACAACATTTACAATCTGAGTACGACGTTTCGCCAGTAATTACAACTAGCTTCACACGTTAACATACTTACGCGATCTAACCCAAAAAAACCTCTTATGGATGATATTGGTCACGAAAGCCTACGTGTTAAACACTGGCTTTTATTCGTGTGACATCGCATCCAACCTGCGAACGCGCCCTGAGAAAGTGGGTGGGGAAAGAAGGAAAAAGAGACCCCTCAAATTACTCTTTTGGTTTTTTAGGTAAAGTCACGTAGGTAAAAAATAATAATAAATAAAATAAAATCACGACGTTTCGGAGGCAACACAAGCTTCCTTCATCAGGTGTAAAAAAAGGCACACCTGACGAAGGACGCTTGTGTTGCCTCCGAAACGTCGTGATTTTATTATTTTTCCCCTACGTGACTTTACCCTAAAAAAACCAAAGAGTATGGATCATTGCAGTCACAAAAACTTCAAAATCTAGAATTAATCCCTCAAATTAATAGATCCATTTCCGGTAATGCGATTGTTTTCCGAAAAACATCACCGAGTGCTCTCCGAGAGCCTTTGTCGCGCGAGAGACCCTGAAAGTGCCGCCGTTCAATCGTGACGTCCCATTAATTGCAACCGTCATCGCGTTACACCGTCATTACCCGCGATCGCCGTCCGTCGCCGCCCACCCTCGTCACAGCTGTCGCTGCAGCTGTCCCGCCGATGAGTTTGATAAATGTGTCCCCGGCTCCCAACACACTGGTGGGGAGGGGTGCTTTGTGGTTAATGTGAGCATTTACATAAGAAGTATTTTTTTTCTTTCTCTCTCTCTCTTTCCTCTCTCGCTCGCTCTCTCTCTGTGTAAGCCAAGGCCCCCATTGCCTCCTGCGTTTGGCGGTGGTTGTTTATCAACTTTACGGAAAAACAAAATTCCGACGAGTTCTATAGTGTTGCCGTAACGTTACACAGCCACTCCAAGAACAAAAATAAATAGCCTTGTTAAGAATAGATATTGTGTTTCACGTGTCATACAGAATTATCTCTTAGGTAAAATACTTATGGACGTTCAGGGATTTTTAGGGGGTTTTTTTTCAGGAAATAACTTTTTACGTGTATGAAATATAATAGTGAAAATCTGGTGAGAACTAACAAGTAGAAAAAGACGATGTCAACGTTGCCCCAACGTTGACATGTGGTTGAAAACGTTTGCCCAGCGTGAGCGCAACGTTGGGCCCCAACGTCCCATATTTACTGGGAAGGAATTCCCTTTTTTAAACTAAATTCAACAAATGTATACATTGTGGTCGTAATCTTGACTTAAAGATTACCTATCTGCGTGACTATTGTGGTCGAATTTACGTGCAAGAATATATATATACACACGGGATATATTACTTTTACTCGTGTATCTAAAGGTTACTAACAAAAGGAATGACAGAGTACAAACTGTCTAAATCTAAGTAAGGATTAGCCCGAGCAAAAAAGTATCATTCTAAGCATTCCCTTCGCTGGCTGCGTTGTGCTATTTTATATCCCCTGTAACTCTCGCGTGAATAGCCTTACAGTGCTGTTACTTATCTTACCCAATCACTTTAAGCCTACACATATCAGTGTCACAGTGCGTGTGGGTTGTGTTCACTTCCCGCTCAGGGCCACCAACACCAGTGACGGTTATCTGAACCAGTCCTGGGCCTCCCCTAGGTCGACTCGGCCACAAACGAGTACCTGGTGCGCTGTGTAAACATCTCTGGACAAAGGTGACCGGGCGTGGTGTTGGCCACCCACCCCCTCGTGTGCCGTGCCGGCCTTCATTGGTGCTACTAACACCACTTGCCCAAACAGTCTGTTGCAGGCTATACGCGGGGATCTTTGTCTTGTCGGTTGTGCAAAGTGGTTAGTGCACTGCGCTACTGTCCCGGCGTACCTAAGTTACATCCACAGACTCGGCTAACGAAGGACATCTGAACCGTTCGTGGGCCTCCCCTAGGTCAGCTCAGCCTCAAATTGCAGCCTGCATAATGACAGCACCGGGGATGTAATTGTAGGCGCTTGCAAACAGCACTTTCCCAACAGTCTGTAAAAGGCTGCACGGAGGACCTTTGTCGTCGTACGTGTGTCCGCGTGTCCGCGCGCATGTGACAACGTCGCTTTCGGTGTCAGTTCCAAAGAGCCTTTTGTCCGTTTCGCTCCCCCCACCCCCACCCCCGTGTGACGTGGAAATCGGCAAAACGTTGCCTCGTAGCCGACACCTCGACAAAAGCGCAGCAGAGAGAGAGGTCAGAGAGCTTCGCCTCCCACAACGCACCTGTGCTGGCGCAAGCTACGCAAAAACGCCACGGCGAGTTCCTTTCACGTGATCGTTTTGCGCGTGGCTGTGGGTGTGTGGGTGGGTGTGTGTGTGGGTGTGTGTGTGGGTGTGTGTGTGTTGGGTGTGTGGGTGTGTGGGTGGGTGTGTGTGGCCGCCGCTGCTTCAATTCGCCCGCGCAGCCGCCTGTCCTCAACGGTCGGCTGCAACCGGTTCACACCCCGACCCAAGCTGTCGGGGACCGTCAAAACAACGACGACGTTTAGATCGTTTTGGTATTTGTTGATGTTTACACGCCGGTACCGGGCACTGATTTATAGCCGAGACCACGTAAGGGAGGCCCGTGACTGGTTCAGATATCACGCGTCGCTGACATTAGCCACTGTACGATTTCGACGTACGATGTATACACACTTATGCATACACGCGCATGCATACAATCATACATACAAACAACCCACCTGCGCACACTTGGACGGTGAAATCCGTCGGCTTCCGATGACTTGAAGAATAAGCAAACAACCACACAACTGGAAGGCAGTTGTAAATGAATTAAAATAATTATTATTGAGCAACGTTTGATGTTCGTGCATATTCCTACAGTGCAAAAGCGCTCTAGTCATAGATTGAGATTTTAAGAAGGGGGGACGATGTTGCTGTATGGTTTTACCAAATCAGGTAGCTGTGATGATTGCTGTGATGATGGTAAAACGATGATGCGTGGTGATCATGCCGATGATAAAGACGAGGATTTGGCGTGGACAGGCGGTCCCCGCTCTTTGCAACGTTAAAACGCTTTCTTGGAAACCCCATCGGCGTAAATTTGATCATCAGAAATCGTACCCTGTATTTTTTTTTCCCCTGTAGGCAGTATGAATATGAGAGACTCACCACTTGCCGATGTGTTTTTCCTCGTCAGCCATATTTAACAGGGTTTAGCGGCTAAAGATCCACAACAACAACAACAAAACACTTCAGAATAACAAAACTCCACTCGTAAGTCACGTCGGAAACCTGACTCTGTTCGAATGCGTTCGAAGTTGTGTCGGAAGATGCGCCGTAAATCAAGTTTCTGCGTCGTAAATCGATGCACGGGGTCATTATATGAAAGTCGTCAAATGTGGATAGTCATAAACCAGAGACCGCCTGCATAGGGTTCTTGCTTAAATGTCTCTACAACTCAAAGCACCTTGCATCTCACCTCAACCGTCCCAATGCCCTTGCTGCATTCTTACCCTCTAGCGTCTCCCCTCCCCAACACTACGGCCAAAGTGGAAATTGGCTTTCGTCTTTATTTTTTCCTGAATGCTTGAATTGAACTTGAAGTTAAAACATTTCTGTGAATTCAATCTTCGTTCGGTCGTAACGCAAGGCCCGGTGGTAGTCTTTTAATTTTGCACGTCGCGTGAACACGCGTCAAGCGACGGCCAACGCCGCACAACGTTCCCGCGCCGGTTTCAACGCGCGTCACGCCAATGGGCCGCGTGTCCCTCGCCGCAGGTGGCCAGTCCGTCTACGGCAGCAGCGACAAGTCGGGTCTCGTGCGGGACAGCTCGAGCGGCTCCTCGCAGTGCCCCGTCGACACCACGACGCACTCGGTGCGGAGGGAGGACGCGTCCTGCCCCTCGCGCGCCCACGGAGGTAACCTGCCCCCCCCCACCCCCCCCGTAGCCCCCCCCCCCGCCCCCCAACCACCGTGGCAGGCCGCACGCGTGATACGGCAGTGCCAGATGTGGCCTTCCAAGCTTGTGTTCTCGCTTGAGCCCCGCTCATCAGAGGTACCCAGTTGGGGACGCCCGGAGGGTTTTGCTCACGCAACTGTTTTCACCTTTATTAGGCCTGCTCACGAAAGCTTGCCTGCTAGGTCACCTGGTGAGATTTGGTCATTGTCTCTTCTCCATAGTTCAACTCATATTGTTTTTTTTTATTTTGCCAGTTAAGGCCCACTGAGCTACTGTATATAGGTCTTTTTCAGAAGCGACCTGGCCACAAATGATAGCTCAACGAAGTGGCTTATCACGCGGAAAATTATAACAGCCAAATAACTCTATAAACGCGTGATGTTGATTCTAAATGTGGAGGGAAAAACCGGAGGACCCGGAGTGAAATCCACGCGACCGCGGGGAAGAGAGACACGCAAACTCCAAATATACAGGCATCAGGGTCGGGATCGAACCCACGACCTGCATTACCAGTCGAGGGAGATAACATCTCCCCCCACCTCTGAACATGCTCTCACCAAAGCTGCTTCCCTGCTGGGTCACCAGGTGAGATTTGGTCATTGTCATTTCCCCGCGGTTGAGATTTCCTGTTGGGTCACCTGGTAGGTCTTTGTCCGACACTGTTTCCTGCTTTGGTTGATCCTGGCCACCAGGTCCTCTGTGTGTGGTTGGGACACCTCCGTGGTTGGGCCTGCTTCACCGGAGGTGATCACTTAGGGCACTCAGTGAGGTCGGTCATGTGTCTTCTGTCTCTGCCCAATTAGGTTATTTTTGTCGGGTGACGGAGGGTCTTTGTGACACAAATTAGGCCAGATCATTACACGACCTAACCCAGCAAAAATATATTATAGGTCGTTAAATTTGGTGTCGGGAAAAAAAAAACCTCAGCTTTATTTTTGTGCAATATGGAAATAAAGGGGATATGCAGGTCCTGTATGAAATTATGATGCTAATAAGTTATGTATTAATGTACAGTTCTAAACATTAACATTTTCATGTTTATTTAATAACAATAGTAATGATTATCTTCACCAAAGTGGTGGGGGTTTTAGTTTTGGTATTTTATTTTATTTTAGTTCCTTCTTGTTTTGATTTGGCATCCAAGCAAAATGTAAATACGGTGGCAGGAATTTTCAGGCTTCCCGCTGGTATTCGTTCCCAAATTACGGCATTTTAAAACGTTCACGTGATCTTCGTCATAATAATAATAAACGCACAGCCCCCTTTTTGTGAAACCAACTGCTGATGAAGGCCTCTCCACACCCACCGTGTCGGCCATAGGGGTTGTCTGACCGTACTTCACCCTGCTGGTCAAATGCGAGTTGGTGAAAGCGAGAGAGAGGGTCCCGGGACCGGTTCAGATCGCTCATCGCCGATGTTAGCCGTGGCCAAGACTTGAACTCGAGACGCTGGGGTTTCGCTAACCGCTACGCCGCCCGTGTGACGTTAATGGGTCCGAAATTCCACAACATACTTTTGCTATCGCTGTGGAGCGAAGCAGCTCATTGTTCGACGTGCACAATGCAATGCACGGCCACTCCTGGCGGAAGAGCCTCCACTAGAGGGAGTTTTTAAGCACCCCCGTATACGGTGTTTTGACCTCATCTTCCAGAAGAAGCTCTTAGAGAGGGCCTTCTAGAGGATGTTATGGCCTACTCGTCCACACTGGCCCAATTGTCTTGAGAGAGGTGGGGGTACCGATGGACTAGTTGTCATGTACCCATTTATACGTCTTGGGTGCACAGAGGCATGTAGTATGTCTAGCAAAATGGGATTTACATTTATAGACGACTTCTTTTCAGGGTTATACACTTTGGTTCCCGACACTTGTGTACGAGACAAAGAGACAGATGCCCCGCATAATAAAGATCCCCCATATAGCCTTAACAGCCTGTAGGGGCAAGTACTGTTAGCGAGCACCTATTAAGGCCGGAACGGTACACAAGGGGGTGGGTGGCCAGCACCACGCCCGACCGCCTTTGTTTCCCTAGTTGCAATGTTTACACACCGCACCAGGTACTCATTTGAGGCTGAGTCGACCTAGGGGAGGACCCGGGACCGGTTCAGATAATCGTCACTGGGTGTTGGCCGTGAGCGGTAATCGAACCCGTGTCGCCAGGTTCATAGCGCAGCGCGCTAACCTCCACACTACCGCTCCCCACATAGCCACGTATACACGCACAGCGCGTGCTGCGTGCACACAAAGGAGCAGGCGGGTATTTGTGAATGAACGTGCGCGGTCTCTCGGCGGACCACAGGACTGCCGTCATCGTCGCAAAGCGCGCTGCAAAAAGGGAGACGGGCGCACGCACGCAACAAAGTTCGCCGCCGCCGCCGCGACGCGCGAGACACACTCACGGGTCAGGGACAGGCACCGGGGCTGGGCGTGCAGGGAAGCAGGGCGACCTTACTGGGCCAGCGGTGTTCGAACAAATGGAATCGCGAGGAAGAAACCCAAAAAGCCCCGCATCTAGCCGCATTTTGCCCCAGCGGCCGCATCCGGTCGCCTGTTCTTTTTTGTTGTTGTTGTTGTGTCACGAGATTTGGGGAGCAGGGAGAGGGTGGTGGAGGGGTGTTGAGGAGGAGGAGGGGGAAGAAGGGAATGGTGGGGGGGGGTGGGGGGAACTTGGGTTGAAATCCGGGAGTTGGGGTGGTGGGGGGATGGAGCTGAGATCGGTGGGCCTCCCGTGTCGTCGTCGTTCGCCTTTGGGCCGGCGAGACCCCGCAGCGGAGGGACGAGAGGGGCGGAAGTCGATCGGCGGTGACCCCCAGACTCACGTGGTGTCTGCCGTGTCCTGTGTTTGTTGTTTTGTCGATAACGGGCGGGCGGGTGGGCGGGCGAGAGAGGGGGAGGGGGCGAGCGAGCTAGTATCTATTATTTGCAGCCGGGAGCACAGGCCGTGAATAGCAGGGTCTGGTTTTTGTTTTGGGTTTATGATTGTTATTATTACGAGTTGGCCTTTGTGCCGAGTTGTCACTTTCTGTTTCGCCGCTTGCGGAATCGCACCCCGACGCGGACGGACGCCATTCGCGTGCCACTCGTGAGAATCCGAAACTCGGCGAGGTGCGATGCTGGGAGAGCAACGTAAACGTTTTGGTTTTAACACGCAGGCTTTCGCGACCAATATTATTCATAATAAAGGTTTTTGGGTTAGATCGCGTTATTGATAAATGTGTCGCAACCCTCCACCACCCGACAACGGCCAATCAGTAAAAAAAAGTGTCAACGTTGACAAAAGACAAAATAGTTCACCACTTTAGCCCACCGGTGTGTTGAAGAGTGAATCCACAACATTTACAATTTTTGAGTACGACGTTTCGCTGGTAATTACATCCAGCATCATCGGGCAGTTTGCCGGAATAGTTTTGGTTTTAGCACGGTTGACCAATAACGCTCCTCCAATTAGCACGGTTGGCTACGTACGGTGAGAAAGAAGTTCAACATACATACATTATCGTTATGGGGGGCTTGTTTTAACTAGGAAGGCCTCGCTGAGTCTCAATACTCCTCTTCAGGAGACTCTCGCCAAGTATTTTTTTGTAAATACAGGGCGACGTTGCGTTGAATCCCAATTGAGTAATTTTACAGGTAATTTTTTTGTCAGCATGGGGATATTTGCGCAACTGCAACGCAGACAGACAGAGACGCCCTGTAGATCCGAAAGCTATCGTGTTATGTTTGCCCGTTACGATGCAACGTGTCGTGTGCTCACAGAGCGTCGTCTAACAACATAGGTCACCGAGAAGTAGGAGAGATATGGCGTGTGCTGTCTGAGTTCAAAATATCCCCACGAGTCGGAAGTAATTCATCGTTTTCGAAAACCCGAACTGTTTTAGCTCGTGTGGCCACAACTGTCATCACGTGCTGTGATGTGCGTGTCGTTTTACAATGTTGTTGTTGATAATAATAATAACAGTCTGTAATTGGATAGACTCCATCGAGTGTAGCGTATTTTGACCTGGTATATCCTAAATGCATTTGTTTTGACAAAATATAAAGGATGTATATACATTTTTTTTTCAAATCTAAATGTTTGTAGGTCAGATAAGTATCTTGAGGCTTTTCTTTTGGAAGAATATAGAAATTTGTGCTTGGCCATTACTGATAGGCTTCAATGCCTGTGGGAATACACTCTACGTGTGCCCAGACTCGAACTCGGGATTTATTTTTCAGCAGGTCAGGCCCCATTGAGCCTAGCAGCTCTTTAACGACTTGGACGACTGCAGCTCAAGAGCGTTTGCGGTGGTGGCAGTTACAGAGCATCGCAGGGTGAAGGCAATGCGCAAACTGACCAGCGCAAAAAAAACAACATTTTTTTACAGGAAACCCAGGCTGAAACTTGCTGCACACAGCAGGGTACACGGTAAACAGTGCTTCAACGCTTCGCATTCATCGGCAAAAACGCTGCTCAGTTGCGAATCAGTTTTTGAGCAGAACTCCATTCTGTGTCTCCACATGTAAATACGAAATATGTTTAGCCCGTCAGCCGATTGGTTCTGGAGACCAACATCGTCCAAAAAACGCATTCATCGGTAATAAGACCGTGGCCTTAAAAAGGCGAGGCATATATGGACACTGGGTGACGTTTCTGTGCGATGGCCCTTCCTCACGGCACGTAGAAAGGCCAGAGAGGTAGAAATTGTTTCAGCAAGTAACCACTTGACTGATTTTGACCTTTTATTTATTTTTACCGGGTAAGGCCCACTGAGCTAAATACCAATTTTTCAGAAGCAACCCGGCCACAAATGATAGCTCAACGAAGTGGCTTATCACGCGGAAATGTTTAGCAGTCAAATACACTATGCAGCCATGTTTCTAAATGTGGACGTGAAGACCGGACAACCCGGAGAAAAATACACGCGACCACAGGGAGCTAGGACACGCAAACTCCAAATATACAGCAGCAGGCGTCAAGGTCGGGATCGAACCCACGACCTCCTGTACACCGGGCGAGGTAGTTAACATCTCGCCACCACGGCACCACTGCAGGGTTCCATCAGCCGAAGGCCAGCCTTGTGAGGCAAACGCTGCTGGCTCGCACGCTTGTGTAGGGCCACATCCGCGTGGAGCCAGAGATAAGGAAGTCTGTGCTGTGCTTTTGTGCTTCGCCGTTTGATCTTATCTGCCACCTTTCCACGCATCCTTCAGATGCATGCCTGCTGCTCGCGTTGTCCTTTAGAAAACGTTTTTTTTTTTCATCGAGCGAGCGAGCACGGATCTCTTTCGAGTTCCATTTAGTCCGCTCGCGATGCCGTGGCACGCGAGCACACCCCGGACTCGGCGATGCACCGATGCGTGATCTCGTCACCTCGCGTGCCCGCCGTGAAGCAACGACCAGTGCGGCGGTGTGATGGTCAGCACGCAGTGACTGTTCGCTTCCGTCTGCCGGCGCGGCAACTCCTGCGAGTTTCCTTAAATACCCACCGCCTCTGTCTTCCGCCCAGCAGTGTGTGTCGACACCACTGTGAGTCGATCGGCGGGTCGCGTGTGGTGGGGTAAAGTGTGGGTATTCCCACCTCTTCCGGGAAGTCTGCCCGGCGTGAAATAGAAGGCAAAAAATTCCATCTGGAGCTCCCTCCAGTGGAGGCCATTCCACCTGCAGTGGCGTGAAGAGGCAATTGCAGGGCTGCACCTTGACCTTTTTACGTACATGCACAGCCCATTTGGCATTCCACTGCTGGATGAGGGCCCTTCCCATGCCCGTGCAGGTCGTGGGGGTTACTCGACCGTACTTCGACCATGCTGGTCTGCGTGGGTTGGCGAGGAGGGGCGTGCGTGGAGGCCGGAGTGTAGAAGTACAGCACAGCAACCGATAATTACCACGTCGCTCGCCGCGTGACCCCCGCAGGCCTATCGTGCATGAGCCGGCGGTCACCCATTCGAGCGGTCACCCGTCGCAGGCTCAATTCCCTGCTTAGCCCCGAGAAAGACCCGACGGGTGTCGGGCATATTCCCAAGTGAATCCCGAGCGAGGAAGCCGCCATCCAGCGGTGCACTGGCGTGTGCACGGTTTGACTTGCACGTGGGCAGGGGGTCGGCAAGCTCCAGGCTCCGGAGCCGCGTGCGGCTCTTTGAGGACCGCTCCGCGACGTCGTCGTTTATTTAAGGGCCGCCGTCTCGCATTCACCCACCAGTGCGCAATTACGGCTCTCGAAAATATTGAGGGGGGGTTTTTGTTTTTTTTACCGAATAATAAAAATGGCTCGTTTTTGTTCTTTTCGCCGCCGACCCCTTGCTCGTGGGTAAGCGCGGAACGGACGCACGCGTGCCCCCCCCCCCCCCCCCTCGTGGTCCTGCGTGCGTGTGTGAAACTGGTTTCACAAGGTGACGAGCAGCAGGAGTGCCCGGAGCAATTAATCGAATGATTGCAGTGGCCACACCTGACCCCGGCCGCTTAAGAGACACCAAATTTATCTGGCCGATGCGTTCGGCCAACCTGTTATTACTTGCTTTGGATAATCTTTTGTCTTTTAGCTTTTGTAATATCAAATGTGCTGGAGGGAGGGGGGGGGGGGTGGAGAGCGGGTGGGGGGGGGTACGGGGGGGGGGGTGTTCTTTTTAAAGATGTTGATAACCAGCCAATTGATTGTTACAAGTCAAACATCGTTATAATAATTCCTTCAGTCACGAAAGCTTCAAATCAAGTCATAATAATACTAATGTTAAGTGATACTCTTTGTTACGTGCGTGTTGGTGACCCGATGATGTTGCTCGTCGTGCCGTGCGGGCCAGGTTCCCCGTGCGGAGTGCTGCAGAGTGCCCTTCTGGGCCTGAGCCTGCTCATGAACCTGCTCTTCGGGCTGCTCTACCTGCACCACGGCTTGCCCTGGCTTCCCATGGACTCTGCACGTGGCGGCCAAGAGTCGACGGGTGTCTGACCACCACCATCACCACCACCACGACGACAACAACAACCCCCGACGGCGACAGCTTACGTCCGTAACGCGAGCATAGCGTGGCAAACGTCTCGGAGTGCTGAACCACCACGACCGCCACTGTCACTGCCAACACCACCAAAAACAAAGCTAAGCTATTTTTTTGGTATTTTTACCAGGCAAGGCCCACTGAGCTATGTTTAGCTTTTTTTCGGAAGCGACCTGGCCTCAAATGATAGCTCAACGAAAGTGGCTTATCACGTTGAAATGTATAGCTGACAATTAATCTAACCGCATGTTTCTGAATGTGGATGACGGGGAGAACGTGCACACTCCAATTATACAGGCATCGTCAGGCATGCCAGGCAAGGTAGTTAACATTTCGCCACCACGGCTCCCCCAAGCACCACGGCCACCTTACTCCCTCCAGATTAGAAATTAATCTCAATCGCACCGATAGGAATTTAACAAAAAACGGCTGTTCCGTATTTTTTTACGTGATCAGAGCTGCGATGTGATGTGCAAACATTTCTATTTGGAGTTGCTAATTTTGCGGACATTACATCAGCAAATCGGCGTCGTGGGTTTATTGCTGCATGTTACGGGGGTTCTGAAGAACTCGCTTGAGTCAACGCAGCGATTCGCAAGCCTTTACGGCAGATTGGGGATGGGGGGGGTCGGTGGAGGGGGGCACAGGCTGAGGCATGGATACCGTGCAGGAGAAATGTCGGCGCCACGTTGCGGTGACAAAACGTACGAACGCACGACGTGAAACAAGTGTGGAGGGGGGGGGGAGGTGGATGGGCTAGGGGGGCACGGAGGACCTGTGGTCTTGATTGGGGGGGGGGAGCACCATACCAAACTGGTAGAGAACCACAGAGTTATCGTTTGTTTAGCTGCCGCCTGCTTCATGTTACGTGGGCAGTGTCTACTCATCTCGCTCTGTCTTAGGCAGGGTTCTACCTATGACGCGTTTATTTTATTGCTTTCTTACTGGCCACGTGATAACTCGAGCGAGAGCTGGCTGGCTGGCGGGCCACAGGACATCGTTCTCGAGCCGGGACGATGAGTCGTTGAAGTCGATGAATCGACTAAATATTTGTAATCGACTTGTTCTCGATTACTCGGAACCCCTTAAAAAAATGGCGGCCTCCCCCCGACCTCCTGCCCTCTGAAGGTGGGAAACCCCCTACAAGCCACGCCCCCGGCGCGCTGCGCCGGTGCCGATTATGGCGCCGGTGCCGATTATGTCACCGATGCCCGCCCATTACCTCTTGTCCAGCGGCACTCGTTAGAACAGAGGAGCAGAGAGACTTTTTATTTCCCCCCCCCCCCCCAGATTATTTTCGAATTATCCGTTCGGTCGAGTGGTCGAACCGAAAATCGGTAGCTTCATCGATTACTTGAATAATCGGATAACCCAGCGGGGTACATCGCGTCTCGGCGGGCCGCTTTGAGGGCCTTTCGTGGGCCTCGTGTGGCTGATGCCGTCCGCCAGTTGAAGTATCCGGGCCTATGCTCCGACTTCACAGCTGGGGTGAGTGGCGACACAGCTTTGGGTTTTGCAGACTTGAAGCATCGAGAACAACTGTTAAAGAGTTAATGATGTAGCACACACTTGCCTGTTTTCCCGAACACACTGTAACTTGCTACTTCATTTGATCCTTTTCAAACCTTGAAGTTCGGCAGGCCTCAAGTGGTAAAAAAAATCATTTTGGTGCTACTTTTAGTCTCCAGAGGCTAAGTTAAATAAAGTCAATAGTTGCTTCTGTAATACGAGGGATGCTCGGAAAGTAATGCCTCATAGTTTGTTTTCAATTGAACCGATGTAAAATTGTAGATTTTCATTCATGGCAATGTGAAGAAATGTGTGAAAATATCTTTTTCAACACAGCCTCCCGTTAATTTCCCACGCGCTCAGGACAACAGATTTCTCGGAACCTTTTTTTTTTTTTGCCAACGGCGTCCCCCGCACTCCGGGTTCGCCCCGCCCGGCACGGGCCGCCGTCCAAATGGCGAGAGAGATCAAAATGTGTGGAGTGCGAGGCCCTGGGCTGCGATGTGGACAAAGGAAAGTCGGTCCACCCGAACTGTGCATTGGCCTCTGATTTTTCTCAGTGCTTGTGTGTATCTTGTGTGTGTGGGTCTTTGCATCGGCATGTTGCGTGAGGAAGGATGAGGCATCTGCCGTCTAAATGTTGCAGACGCGTTCACTCAGTGCGGGGCTTTAAATTGGGTGGCAGCGCAGTGGGTGACACCTGTATCTCGCAGAAAGAAGGGCCTGGGTTTGAATTCCAACCCAGTGCGCCTTTCTGTGCGGAGTTTGTTTGTGTCCCCCATGCTCTGCATGGGTTTCATCTGGGTTCGCTGGTTTCCTCCCATAGTTAATGCCGAAAAATTACATGCAAATGACTCAATTTGGATCACACACAGCATTAGAAACATCGACCCCCCCCCTTTATGCGAAAAACCTTGGCAAGACCCTCCTGAAAATTAGTATTGAGGCTCGGTGAGGCATTCCTGAGTAAACAAGCGTTTAAAAAACACACATTAACGTGGTAGTATATAAAAGAAAATGTGCGTGGTACATTATATATAAAAATGAACAAACAAAAATTGAAAAAACTTAAATTATTTTGGGACATCCCTCGTAAATGTCGTAATACTTCATCACTCGCTGTATTTTAATTTTGTGGTCTGTAGTCACGTCTCATTCAGGTGATCGTTATTTTGATACACTAACAGCCCAAAGGGGGAGGGCATTTGAGCACTGATATAGAGCATGGTATTAATCTCGTTATCCGCGTGAAGTACATCTTGCGAACAAATGCTTTTTGTAAATTGTGTATGCTGGAAAAAACACAGCATTTTGTCAAGCTTGTTTTTGGGAATGGGCGAAAGTAAAACACTGAAGTTGTTGGTAAGAAACGGCACGCGTGGAACGAGTTCGGACCCCTTGTACAGCCGCTGTACGCCGATGCCTGCTGAATGCACAGTAAACGTTTAAATCTTGATCGTTTCACTTAAGCAATCGTTAAAAACGATATATTTTTTAATGTGTCTGTTGTTGTTGCTGTTTGGTTAGTCGGTGAACAGATGGTGCTTTCCCCAGGGTGCTTAGTGGACACGGTTTTGCACGTCTGCCGAACGACGATCATTGCCACCACCAACGCAGTGTTGGTGTAGCAGCCTTAAAACAGAAAAAGAAAACGGATGAAATAGCCTTTCAATGAGCCCTTGGCAACGAAATTACGTTTCGGTACCGCTCAGAGTGGCAAATGCGAACAATTATTTTTTGCAAGCAGTTCATCACGAGGTCGCAAATGCATACGGTAGCTAGATCATGGAGGTAGCTCTCTTTTTTTCCGGAAAAAGGTCATTATAAAGTAGGGTTACGTGGCATGATTGAAAGAGAATATAATTTCAGAAGGAAAAAAAACAGTCACACATCTACGGAATATGAAAATAAATATCAAGCGTGTCTATAAAACAGTAAACATATCCCGTGCGCCTCCGGTAGTGGTGTACACTGCCCATGCTGGACCCTGCTCATACAACACATACAAGACAAAGAATCCCCATAGAGCCTAAACAGACTTTTGGGGCAAATGCTGTTAGCGAGCACCTTTGAAGGCCGGCATGGCGCATGAGGTGGTGGGTGGCCAGCACCAAGCCTGTCTGCCTGTGTCTCCCCAGTGGTGATATTTACACATCACACCGGGTATTCATTTGAGGCTGGTGTTGGCCGTGAGTGGGAATTGTACTCGGGCCCCCGGGGTTCGTAGCGCAACGCGCTAACTGCCACACTCCCGCTCCCCCTAAGCGCAACACACACACACACACGTGCGCACACACTTGCACGTGCACACGCACAGCCTCTCTAAATAGGTGTCAGTGTCACCACAAAAACAACGCCCTCCTTTGAAGTGAGAAAGAGATAACGGGCCGACTTAAAATCTCATTTGCCAACTGTGACCCCTAGGCCCCCGATAGAGCAATTGAAGCAGTGCTGCTGCTGTTTGTGCTGCAACGCAGGTCGGCTCCTGTGTTTAAAAAATCTGGCCACCGTCTCAGCATTCAGGCGGCGCGGCGTCGCTTTTATTTCAACGAGTGGAGGCCGTCCGCGAGCGTTTCTCGAGACCAATCGGTGCTCGTTTGCTCAATATCTGCTCTGCGGTTTTAGGCCAAAATGTCCTCGGTTTGATCGGCGCAAGCACTGGCTTGGTGCTCCCGGATGATCCACTTCCCTCCATGGGCCAGAGCAGAAATCGGTACCACCTAAGGTGGCTCAATTGCAGTCGCACTGATTCACTTGTACGGCGAATAATAACCCCCCCCACTCATTTACCGCGGCTGTCACGTAATTCGCTGTTATCGGCCACATCCAAAACATTGGAACCAATGAGGCCATGCCACCTTCGGGTGCTACTTGACAATTGCAAACATCTGCCGTGGATTCAAGGACCCTTTGTGGTGGACATCACAATTTCGTCCCCCGATTCAAAACGTTCTGTTCCTCATGGCCCCGCTGTGAGGGCAGGACTCGTTGTTGAGCGGGTGGGATTTGTGGTGGAGTTGGCGGTGCTAGTTGGTGAGTTGGCGTCGCTACGTAAACGTGGGTGGGGGGGGGGGGTGCAGGAGGGAGCGGCTGCCAAAATACCCCAAACGCGTGACGTCGAGTCTAAGCGTGGAGGTGAAATTAACGAGAGGACCCCGGAGAAAAATCCACGCGACCACGGGGAGAGAGAAACGCGCAAACTCTAAACATACAGCAGCAGGCATCGTCAGGCTCGGAATCGAACCCGCGACCTCCTGCACACCAGGCGAGGTAGTTAACATCTCGTCACCGCGGCGACCCCAGCACTCGCAAGGCTGCGCGTGATGATCGCCGCGGTTTGACGAGGGGGCCCCTCGCGTGCCGCGCCGAATAATCCCCGAGTGGCCGAGTTGGTCCCGCGTGAAGTCTTAACGACGACTTTATTCAGAGTCAGAATATTTATACTGGAGGAATCCGATGAGCTATAAAGCTCTTTTTCACAGGTGTCCAGTAGGGGCGGGTCAAACCCCCCCCAGCCCCCACCCCCGATCTGATTGACGTTGAGCTCCTTGCATCGTTGTTGCTCCGATTTCCTCGTGTGTAGAATCGCGTGGAAATGTTTCTTTCGTGATGATAATTGTCCTTTTGTTTCCGAAGTTTCAAGCGACTATTAAGCTGGAGCGTTTATTGAGCAACTGAGCTGTGCGGGAGCGTGTGGGTTGTATTTTGGGTATGTTCATGGAATCTGCAAAAGCTATTGTGATAATACTGTATGTAGGTCACGTCGTTTGAGTGCGAGGTTTGTTGTCGCGGTTGCGCTGTACGGCTCTGCGGTGTGCGCCCAGGTTGTAGCTGGTCGACCGGGTTGCGCCGCACGTGCTGTGGCTGAAACCCGAACACGAACGTGAAAAAAACACGTCGCGGGCTCGGACGGCTGAACGAGCGCGATTTAAATTGCGGCGACGTGAACTGGGAAAAAAAATACACCCGTCGTGACAGGAGCTCGTATTGAACCGGTGACCTCTAGGGTGGCGTTTCGACAGTGCTGTGACCATTGTACGAGCGACAGCGGGGTCCCCCTCCCCATCTGGCCAACCTTCGCAAAAATCAGACGGGTCTCCCCTTGTGCGCGCGACTTACTGGGGCCTCCTTTACAAGAGATGAGCACCTATCGATGCATCGTCATCATCGTCGCCCAGCCAATAATTTTCCACATATTGGCTGTAATGTAGAGCGGTATAATTATACACTGAAATGTTCACCCCTAAATTCATCTAATCGTCGCGATTCAGGCTTGCACCACCCGCGTTTCCTCTTAAGCTAACTGGAGCGAACGCAACTTTTATCAAATGAACGAGAGAGCAAAAAAAACGAGGCGTGAAATCGAGAGAATGCCTTGAACCTCACCAGGTTGCGGTAAATTGTTACAGTCCCATTACTGCCATCGTTGTTTTGTGTACGCAAATCCACGTATAAATATTGATGACCATTTTATCGATGTGTTGGAAATCACATGTCCCAGATGCATCATCGGCGAGCAGACCTGCATTCACGTGACCACAGCCCCAGAGAGTGTGTGCGCGCGCAAATTGCCAAACTCGTTGGTGCAATTAGCGAATCGGTCGAGCACCTTTTTCCGTAAACATTGCGATGTAAAATAGCCGAACATTCTTGTATATATTTCCGTTGAAGGTGTGGCAGGTTTGTTGTAAAGTGTGTGTGTGTGATTGTGTGGAGCTGTGTGCGCTCGCTGCGGTGTGTGCAGACATTTCATTTGTGCTGTTATCTGTTTCACGCTTCTCATCCCAGACATCTGTAGTACAGGTGATCTCCCGTTCACGGCGGTCCACAATCACGACGTTTGTATAATGCACCCCGTGGATGGGTTTACAACGCCAGGAGCTGGATTTGCAACGAATCTTTAAACGCGACTCCGGAACGCGTTTGAACAGGGTCGGTCTGATTTCCGACATCACTTGGTGTTTTTTTTTGCGTGTGGATTTTTACCGATGAAACCCTGTTAAATACGGCTGATAAAAGGAACAAAAACAACACATCGGCAAGTAATGTATCCACTGTTTCTACTGTCTCGGAAAATACGATCCGATTTTCAACCACGGGGTTTCCAGCAGGGGCGGAGCCAGGGTGGGTGACAGGGGTGACATTCTGCGTGTAAGTGTACGACACTCGGTCTGGCGGACTCCGTGTTGCCAACCGATGGCGTCTAGTTCAACAGCCTGACTCTCTAATCATTCTTTAAATTAACATTTGTTGAATGTCACCCCGGCCTGAAATCCTGGCTCCGCCCCTGGTTTCCAGGAACGCATTGTAACGTCGTACGAGCGGAGATCACCTGTACAGGTAGTAGATGGGTGTTTTACCTGTATGCACGCACGCACGCTGAGCCTCTTTCGCGCCGTACATTGCCAGCCCTGCTTAATCGTTATTTCTCAAGATTGTCACCGTATTTGTATAATAATAATGTATAAGCGGGCAGTGGTAGCACCAGTGGTTAACACGCTCCGCTCTGAACCCACCCATTGTTACCAACCCTCGATGACCCATTGTGGTGAAGTATGGTCAACCCCCCCCCCTCCCCCCCATAACTGACACAGTGTGGGGATGTCTACATCCAACAGTATATTGACAAAAACGGGCTGTATGTAAATATACGCTATTTAACAATGTATAGCCCATTGTCATTGCCGGATGAAGGCCTGCCTTGCAGGACTGTTTGACCATACTTCACCATCCTGGTCAATTTTGTTTGGTGAACAGAGCAGGTGGGAGGGCCGGGGGTGCGGGTTGTCTGGAGGCCAGGACCGGTTGGCCACGGCTAGGAATCTCGCTCGGGTACCGCAGTGCCGCCTACCAATGCGCCGCCCGCTCCACACTTTCTCACAAGCGTTCTGCGACGCTAAAACAACATCTCACGGCCCCAAAATATTAGTTTTTTAATTACAGATCTCCTGCACTGGTCAGGTTAAAGGGGAATTTTTATTAGTTTTGCAATTCGGTGAACGTCCGTCCGATCACAAGAGGGCGGGGAGCATATTGCCGCGTGAACGCACAGCAACAAAAAAAGGAAGTTTACGGAGCTTTTTTTTTCCTCCTCTCTCTCTGTCCTTACTCCTCTCATCTGGCATTGGGAGAGCGAGGCAGGGGACAGCATGGCCGGCTCTGGAGATGCATTCCACCATTTGTGAGGAACCCGCATGCCCTCGGCCGCCGGGGAGGTCGTGTCCTTGCCATGGCACGGCGCGGCGTGGCAGCCCTGTGTGTGTGTGTGGCCCTCTGTGTGTGTGTGTGTGCGTGGCGTGGCCCTGTGTGTGTGTATGCGTGGCCCTCTGTGTGTGTGTGTGCATGGCGTGGCCCTGTGTGTGTGTGCATGGCGTGGCCCTGTGTGTGTGTGTGGCATGGCCCTGTGTGTGTGTGTGTGCGTGGCGTGGCCCTGTGTGTGTGTGCGTGGCGTGGCCCTGTGTGTGTGTACGTGGCCCTGTGTGTGTGTACGCGGCCCTGTGTGTGTGTACGTGTGTGCATGTGTCTCGCTTTGACGCTTCGCGTGACTTTGCCAAGAGCTCGCCGTCTCCGCCGTCTCCACCGCCGCTGCCTTTTTGAGAGTTCCCGGCAACCAAAAAAAACCGCACTTCAGAGGCGTGCCCAGCGGGATAGGGCGGTGGGATGAGGGGCGGGGGGTGGAGGAGCAAAAGGGGGAAATTGCCCCCAAACTACCCCCCCCCCCACGCCGCCGCCACCATCACCCCAACATTGTTAGACACCGATTGTTTTCTGAGATTTTTTTTTTCCACAGATGTGAAAATGTAAATAAATACACGGTGCGTCTTGATCTACGTTGCGTTTAACTCCTCGAAAGATAAAGGTTGCAGCCCGGCAATTGTTTGCACACAGCGGCTTGCGGAAGGGCCTCGGCAAGAGGGAAGTTCTTGGCCTACTCTTCCAAGTTCGTCAGACGGCTGAGAAGCGCTTCGAGTGCTCACACTTTATCCCACCTCCACGCGGCCTGCGAATTAACTGCGAGGGAAGCCATCTGTGCTGCACGGTCGACGGAGGACAATGTAGCGAACTTTAGAAACTTGTGCCGACCTCTGCACTGGGAAAACGAATCGAACGGGGGTGGCCTGTGGGTGGCAAGTCCAGCGTGCTGACCATTTTGCCATGGCAGCAGCGGCGGCGGTGTCCCCGAATATGATATCATGGTAATTTTATTTGTATGCCATTCATTTTATTTCCCGAGATGAATGACTTAGTATTACAATTTGCCCCCACCGCGGGTGCATCACTGCCACGGACTAGAACGGATTCCATTTGCTTCTCTTTCCTGTGTTTTCGCGTTTAATTTCTGGGTTTTTCAGTGAGGATTTTTTTTATCACCAAGATGAACACAATTAAATTTGAATGTCCTTAGTTTGTCGTCTTCCCCCCCCCCCTCCTCACCTCGGATTAGCACGGTTGGCTACGTACAGCGCGAAAGAAGTTCAACATACTTATGTGTAATCACCAAAACGCCCCCCCCCCCGCCCCCCTTCCATAATATCTGTCACTAATGTGTTGTGCGTGCGTCACGTGATCAAAACACGCGCACGTCCGATCCCAACACGCAATCTCGGAATGTCCTCGAGCGGATATTTCCAAAAGGCTCACGTTGCGGGGCGCGACGGCGAGCCATAAACCTCTCTCTGCTGCCGCGGTGTTGACACGGAGTGCGAGTGGCTTTTGCGCGACCACGGGGCGAGCGACTGAAGAGCAAAGTGCTAAGACGCGTGCGGCGCGCGCGCGCCCGTGATGAGCACGCGCGCGTGATGAGCACGCGCCCCTAATGAGCACGCGCGCGCTACGGTGTCGATGAGCGCAGGGACTGCGAAATGCAATTGTGTACGTGGTGGTGGGTTTTCTGTTTTTAATTCGCGCCTCATGGGCAAGGAAGGACGGCGATCATCGCGATCGAGCGATTGTTACGATATTTGTACAGTTATAAAGCGGCGTGCGTATAACGTGGTCACGTTTTTTTTCCCCCCTCTGCAAGCATGTGTGTGTGTAATGCGAGTTATTAAAGTTTGCTAGTTGTTGACAAGATCTCCGTGTGGTGTTGTTGCGTCCTTATGCGTCACGCGTGCGCAATGTCTTGACAAGAAACGAATTTAAATCGGGTCCATGTTGCAACCTACGGTGTTAAGTACAACGTAGGTAAATCATATAAATCAAAAGTAAATTTATTGGCCATGAACTCGTGGTAATGGTGGAGATTTCTCTCATGCGATGATAATTTTTGTATAATATTCATTTACAGCCCTTTATCAGTCCGCTGATGGAGGCCTCGAGACTGCGTGCGAGTTGATTTGACCACACTTCACTATGCTGCTCGGTGCAGGCTGGTGAAGGGTGGGAGACCATTTCGAATAATCATCAATTGCCACTGATGTTAGCCGTGGCCGGGAATCGATCTCAGGTCACCGGGTTCCCGGTACAATTCAACGCGCTAACCACTGCACCCACCGCTCTCCACCCCTATCCGTTTTTTTTTTATTTCATAAAACCAAGCGTGAATATCACAGACGTGTCACGAATTAAAATATATATTTCATTAACTTTTTATATATATAAACGCATTTGAAACTGTCCAACACGGATTTGTGATGGGGGGCGGGCGGAGGGGGGGGGAGGTGTTTGACCATACTTCACCACGCTGGTCAGTGTGAAGTTCGATTGGGATGTCACTCGGGCACCGACGATAGCACGGCTCTGTGCATTGCGGTGCAGTGCTGAACGCTGCGCCAAGATCTCCGTCCCTTTACGGCCACTTGCTTACTTCACAAAAGACGCGAATGTGACGGGGCGCGCACGTGACGAGAGTTCATCCAAAATAAACTCGTTTAAAAAAAAGTTTTTTAAAAAACAACGGTTTGATTGAAAACTTCGTTTAACTCGGGGTCGAGAGGTGCGTGTATGGCGCCGGAGACACGCGGCTTTTTGTCGGAGCCGATTCCACAGGATAGGGACCGCGGCGTTTTATACCTACACAAATATATATATAAATAATAAGGCGTCCATACAAAATGTAAATTGCTTTAAAGTAGCGGATTAATTGATTCCGATTTTGATAGAGGCATGCATTGTCACCGGATCTGAGTACGTGTGCAAAATGTTGAATTGATTGGACAACGGGAAGCGGACGAAATTTTGATTACAAGATTTGACCACGACAAACAGAGGAATCAATACTTCTTTCGGTAAAGTCACGTAGTTAGAAATAAAATAAACAAAAAAATTATTTTAAAATAAAAAAAATGTTTCATTTCTACCTACGTGACTTTACCGAAAGACCAAAGAGTATGGATTCCTGCAGTCACGAAAGCTTCAAATCAAGAGGAATCAAGTTAAAAAGACACAAAATTAACTTCAAACTCGATTCCCGCTCACGGCCAACACCGGTGACGATTATCTGAACCGGTCGTGTGGGGCCTCCCCTAGGTCGACTCGGTCTCAGCACGAGGCTGCGGGGCGTGCCGTTGGCCACCCACTTTCTTGGAGTGGACCCGTGACGGTCCTCATAGAGTTTCTGCTCGCTAACAGCGCTTGCCACAACAGTCTGCTAAGGCTACACGGGGGACCTTTGTTTCTGTTGTGCGCGCGCCACAGATGTCGAGTTTCTAGAGCGCGCGAGACTCAGGACGTCGGCGGTAATGCTGGAGGTGTTTTCTGTCTAACGCCGCTTCGATCAAGCGCGCGTGTTCGTGTTGTGTGCGCGAACAGCGCCTCGTTAATAACAGGGGGGGGGGGGGGAATGGAAGCAGCCCTCGTGTCAATTCCACTGCTGGATGGAAGGCCTTGCTTGTCGGTGTCGTCGGGAATTTGTTTGTGTGTTGACCATGCTTCACCAGAGCTGGGGGGAGGGTTTTTTTTGTGTTGCTCTGTCGGATATCGTTCGCTCACTCATGCGAGCCCTGCGGTGAGGAATCGACTTGCGGTGTTTCTCGGGGTTCGAAGCGCAGCGTGCAAACTGCCGCGCCTTTGCCACTCTAACCCCGTGGCAGTGTCTTTAAGTAACTTATATTTCCCAAATAGAAAAATATATATGAGAAAACCCTAAGAAAACTGTATTTGCTTTTGATATCTTGTTTCACTTTAACAGGTGTCAATATAATATTTGGTTGTAACTGTATCTGCTAATGTATTGTAGGTTCTATATACATTTAATAACAGTAGAGTAATACTAATTCTGGTTTCATTCCTATATTTGCCTCCACTCCGTAAATTCAGCAGAGTATCGATTTTTAAGATCGGAAATTTAATAAAAAAAATTGTAGAGAAAAGTTGGGTAAACTTTGAGAGATTGCGATGATGAAGAGGGGGGTGGGGGTGACGTCAACTTTTGGTACGAAGGAGAACGGGTTAGGTCATTGTTGTCCGAGGTGAAGGACTCTCCGAAGCTAAGGGATAGAAAATGTACAGATGACCAAGTTGGGAAGAGTTCAAGACCCCTCAGCAACAGCAGGAGAAAAAGGAGCGACCTCCCCCCCCCCACTCAAATAAAATATAAATATAATTCAGATGGCTCCAAATGTTTGTCGGAGAAATCGCAAGCAAAGAGGGCTCGTGCTAAGTCACTAATTCAGTGCCACGGGGGGTCGGGGGGGGGATGGCAGCGACCATGAGATTGTCTTTTCAGCGCCGTGGTAGTGTGCACAAAAAACAGGTTCTGATTTGTATCGCTGGGTGCGAGGAAGGGAGGGAGAACGGAGGAGTGTACGGGGAGTTGGTTTGCGTGTGGTCTTGCGCGCGCGGGGAAGGGGGTTGAACAATTAATTGGCCCGGATTGCGTTGCCGTTGACATCTGCCGCTGCAGTGCGTATGCGCGTTGAACTTCTTTCGCACCGTACGTAGCCGACCGTGGCAATCATGGGTGCGGGGAAGGACAACAAGCTAAACACAAAAAAGCAGTTCTAAAGATATTCGTTTTCAAATCTAGTACGAGCGTGGGACGGGTGTTCGTTTTTTTTAATTAAGTGTAACCTTCCAGAGCGAATAGCGGTGAGATTCGACCGCATGCTGTGGAGCAGCGGTGAGCGCATTGTGCTATAAACCCTGACAATCACCGAGTTTATCTTCCCGACCACGGCCTACATCAGTGGCGAGTGGTATCTGAACTGCTCTTCGACACATCCTCGATCGAACCGCACTAACAACCCCGATGACTGCAAGGTCTGGAAAGGCCTTCAATCCAGCAGTGGATTGATAAAGGTCTGCACCATTTTTAATAGTATATCGAGCAGTTCAGTGTGCAGAATTAATTTCTCCTTACCGCTGATAACCACTCGATAATTTTGTTTTAATTTTAACCTCTATGCTCCGCACCCCCATCCCCTTGCTCTCAGCGCCGTCTCCCATCTCGCTCCGGGGATTTACATGGGAATATAAAATTGCTAATATTTATTGACGGATCTTATCCGCTGATATTGGTGAAAATAACTCTGGCTGTCTGTACGAAATTCATCAGGGATGAATGCAGATATATAATGGGATAGATTTGCCATGCAATGCCACTCTTACGTGAAGAAATGCAGAGGATTAATGTTCTGCTCCCGTAAGAGTACTTCCAGATGACTCATCCATGGAAAAATGTTTATTTTAGGATTATTTTGCATCATCGGCTATGATCGATCTACTGCTGGATGAAGGCCACCCCAAGCCACCGCTCTCTTGCATGATCCTGCGATTTAAATACTCCACGTGGCCTGTTCCCACCAGCTGATCTCGCGGCTCACATTCTCTCTAGCAGACGTAACGTTCCGTTCCTTTCCACATCACTCAATTTTATCTGCACAAACATTGGCGGATAACGAAATTAAATGCAGAGGCCAATTAGGTTCCATCGGTGGCTACTGCCGGGGTTTGCCTGTACCTGCAAATAAAAGCGAATAATAGGATGAATTGTCTGTAATGCTCATTTTATGCGGATTAAAGGAAGATTTTGCGTGGTTAGTACACCGCGCGTGAAATCAAACTGGTAAACCCGAGTTTGATCCCCCTGCCATGGACCAGCATGGAGAAGTATGGTCAAACATCGGGTGAGGGTCGTGGCATAAGGGAGTCCTTCATCCAGCAGTGGATTGGGCAAAGGTCTGCACAATAACGTAGTTGATGCCTGATTGGGCGTGTTCATTTCCTCTGTCGTAACGGTTGCTGAGCACACATAGGCCGAGTAGGCCCGAGGCGTCGAACGGCCAGCAAAAAACAGCACTCTTAAAAAGTCGTAGCAGACGAGCGTCGTGAACACGTTTCATGAATTGTGTGAGGTCCTTGTCAGTGCCTGGACGGGGGGGAGGGGGATAAAGAGACAGTGATGAGAAGAGGGGATTCCAAAGTGGAGAAGTGCGAGGGAATAAGCAGAGAGAGAGAGAGAGAAGTGAGGTGATCTGCGCGGTGGTGGGTGGGTGAGTGGATGAGTGGGTTGGATGAGTGGGTGAGTGAGTGGGTGGATGAGTGGGTGGGTGAGTGGGTGGGTGAGTGAGTGGGTGCATGAGTGAGTGGGTGGGCGAGTGAGTGAGTGGATGAGTGAGTGGGTGGATGAGTGAGTGGGTGCATGAGTGAGTGGGTGGGCGAGTGAGTGAATGGATGAGTGAGTGGGTGGGTGAGTGTGTTGTTGTGACCTTGTAGCGTGTGTGGTGAGTTGAACGTGGCGTCGCGGACGAGACGAACGTAGGAATTGGGCGGGCAGCCTCTTGCTTTGGCCACAAATGAATTTGGCTTCTGCTGCTGGGTGGTAAATCCCTGGCAGACTCGAGCAGCCCTTTGACAACGGTTCCACTTGGCCGCCACAAACCTTAATCATACGGAGCGATTTGCGTGATCAGATTAGACTCCTCGAGCGCGTGTTATTCGATCACGCCAGCTTAGTGTACACCGTGTGTGCCCGCTGTCATATAATTCAGAGGACTAGACTGTTCGCAGATATTCAATTGAACGTTTTTTGTTTTGTTTTTTTGGCACCTGTAAATTAAACTGGTGACGCCACACGTCCTGGCATTTAACGGCGGCATCAACTCGGGGTTTAAAGTTCTCTCGCGAAAGGCGACTGGCGGTGCGCTCCCCACGCCTGCACGTGCCGTGCCGATCTTAGCGCTCTGACTTCGACGCTGTTGAGTGACCGCTGGGATATAAATTCGTCATCGCCACCGACCGCGGCGAGCGGTTCTTCGAAAAAGTTGACGTGCTTTTTGTTTGCGCGTGTGGTTTGTGCCCAATGGTTCCATAGAGTCGATCAAACCTTCCGAGATGGCACGACGGTGCTGATGCCTTCATCCAGCAGTGGATGAACGAATGGGGCTGTAATTGTTTTTATTGTAACACCGAGTTCTCGATGCGTCCATCGAGGTACCAATCGCCCCCCCCCCCAACCCATGCCCCCCTCTCTCTCTCTCGCTGTCTCACAACCACAACTATAAAGGAACGCCGGGGCCATCTGACACTAATTGGCCGATGGTAACTCAGTCTCTGGTGGAGCCCGTTACCAAAACACCACCACCCCCTCATCCTGGCCCTTCGCCCCCTCCCTCCCTCCCCTCGCTCACTCCCTCGCTCGCTCCCCCCATCCAGCAAGCAAAATCTTCTTTAACAAAAAAAAAATCCCCGCGCCTCCATCCCCTCACCCTCAGCCTCCCTTCTCCCATCTCTCTCCGGGGATCTGCCTGGAATTTGACTGGGACTTCTCGGCTTGCCTGCAGGCGTTAATGCAATGGCACACCTGCCGTCTACGAACGGAGACGGGAGAGCCTGCGCTAACGCGCTAACCGTCCCGACCTCCCGTTCCCCGTCACCCCCCCACCCACCCACCCACCCCCACCCCCCCACCATCCCCCCCCCATCCCTCCACTCGCCCGTCCGCCCGCGTCTCGTGTTTGTAACGCGTCTATGGTGGCGCCGCAAACAATTTACCGTAACCCGCAGCATTTTTTTTAATATATAGTTTTTTTTTACGTCAATCAATCCAGTTTTTTTGGAGCTGAGCTTGAGCTGAACTGTGTGTGTGTGTTTTATTTTATCTTTCTAATTTTTTTTTACATTTCTTACTCAGAATTTCAACCGTTGTGTCAATTGCTACCAGCATGGGGCCCCATCGTTGACTCCTTTAAAAAAATACAAAGAGATTCCCACATTACGTAGCGGTCAACTTGCAAACGAAAGTGATTTTAAGGATCGAGCTGCTGAGACGGCCAATGCGATGGTGTATATATATAATAACAACACAATGTCTTTTCGATTAAACAATTTGATAAATTATTTTAATAGCTTCATAGAATAAAAAAAGTTAAAGTTCACGGTCAATCTATTGCTGGATGGAAGATAAGTCACAACAACAACAAAAAAGTATTTACTTCCAGACAAAGTTCGCACGTGCAAAACGTGCCTGGTGCGATATAAATTCACCCACTTATGCCACTGAGACCAGTGTGGTGAAGTATGGTCACAACTGATACGACATGGGAGAGGTCTTCATCCAGCAGTGGTTTGGAAATGTGCTGTCAATTGTAATCATTATTATAATAACGCAGAAGCATCATCCAATATATTTTGCAAAAAAAAGTTTGAGCCAGTAATGTCGCGCTGTGTATATGGGAAGCCTTAAATAGCAGGCGTTATACAGCATGGAGTGGGACACAAAAAGGCCGTAAATTATCATTAGTAGTAGCGTTACTGCTCTCCGATCGCCTTGTACACTGGACTGAATCGATTTCAATTCGATTCATGGAAAGGGCTCTCCTAGGACGTGGTACGACCGGTGAACGTGCCAGAGAGAGCTACACAGCAGCAGCAGTAGCAGCAGTAGCAACAACCGCGAACACCTCCACTGCAGTGCTGGAGTTCTACTATCGAGCGCATACGTGTCGGAGCGTTTCGCTGGCGACAAACACAATGACAGTTGCTGTGGTTTATTCAGTCCAACCCCTCTTAACGACGGTATTTAACGACGGAATTTGGTCGTTGAGCGAGTATAGGAAATGCACGTTAAAGCCTTATAATGTTTAAACAATGGGTAGTAATACGTAGAGATACTAACAACATTATAAACACATCATATTAAAATAAACATGGTTCATCAATGCATTAACTAATGTACCTACAGCAGCCTGTTGTTTAATAGGGGAATGGTCGGTAATCGAACACATTGAGCTCTATGGAGGCACTACACTACTATACACTACACTACTATACACTACACTATACACTACACTACTATACACATCACTACTATACACTACTATACACTACACTACTATACACTACACTACTATACACTACACTATATACTACACTATACACTACACTACGATACACAGCACTACTATACACTACACTACTATAAACTACTATACACTACACTATACACTACACTACTATACACTACACTATACACTACACTACTATACACTACACTATACACTACTATACACAACACTACTATACACTACACTACTATACACTACACTACTATACACTTCACTACTATACACAACACTACTATACACTACTTTTCACTACACTACTATACACTACACAATACACTACACTACTATACAATACACTACTATACACTACACTACTATACACTACACATGGGGCTCTATGGAGGCCCGTCGTTAAGCGATTAGTTAAGAGGGGTGGTCGTTAAGAGGGGTTCTACTTTACACTACTATACTTTACACTATACACTACACTATTATACACTACACTACTATACAACACCACTATACACTACACTACTATGCACTACACTATACACTACGCATTGGACTCTAGTCGCTAAAAGGGGTGGTCGTTAAGAGGGGCTCTGCTGTATTCTGAGTGGAATTGCACTACCCACACACTTTCATTTGCAACGAAGGGTCATTGCCCGAAACGACTATTATCACAATGGCCATTCTCTGTCACAATTTTCTATGAAGAAGGGCCATCGGACCAGTACGTCGCCAATGTTACATCTATAAATATATTTTTTTTCGGGCAGTACTGTTGGTGAGTGTGTTGAATTGAACATCTTAACACCTATTCATATTTTTCATACTTTGATACTGGAAAAAAGGTATCCCATGATATCGCTGCTCACCACGAGATAGAAATGCTCTGGTTCGTGCATTGTACTAGTACTGTTCGCATTTTGGTCTTCTCTCTTCTGACACTGGTGAGACTAGGCCATGAATGAGGCTGTCTCTGGTGTAGGCCAATCAGTTTCAAAGACATGCTCCGATCATTATCACAGCAATGTTTGTATGTTCACCACAATTACGTGTGGTTAATGCAGACTCGATTCCATGCAACAACAAAAAAAGGTTTCTATTTTGGTGTTTAAACATCTTCACACCTCCTGTTTTATTGTCAGAAAGGGTTCAAACCTTTTCTTATTTTTTTTATTAATTTATGCTGGCAAAAAGGTCCCATTGATTTGTTGAAGATTGTTCGTTGATTGTGCATCACGGCCAGCGCAACACCATCAGCAGTAGCGTCACCGGATCGTGTGCGTTTGCTTTATGACAGAGATTTGAGATGATTGGTCGAGTACTCGTGGGATATTTGCGTGATCGGCGTTCACATGTGTTATTTTTTTGCCATCAGGAGATTATTGTTTTAATGCCGAGATTTACTGAGCTGTATCTTTTAACTGAACTTATTTACTGTGTATATATACATATACTGTGCCGTGTGTGTACATATATGGTCTATTTGACTCCGCCACAAATATATCGTGAACACTACAAAAAAAGACAAAGATCCCCCAATAACCTGAACAGACTCTTGGGGCATTTGATGTTAGCGAGTAGCAGCACCTATGAAGGCCGGCACGGCACACGAGGGAGTGGGTGGCCGGCAACCCGCCCGGCCCCCTTTGTCTCCCTAGTGGCGATGTTTACACAACAAGACAACGATCCCCCATATAGCCTTACCATAATGTCGGGGGCAAGTGCTGTTAGCGAGTACCACCTATGCAAGGCCGGCACGGCGCACGAGGGGGTGGGTTTGCCAGCACCCCGCCCGGCCGCCTTTGTCTTCCTAGTGGTGGCGATGTTTACACACACACACGCACGCACACATAGCACGCGATAGCGTGCGATGATTACAACAACACGAATTGAGTATACCTTGGCCACGCGGAGCGTGGGTGGGGTGGTGGTGGTGGTGGGGCAAGGCTTGACCCTGCTCTGCGTTCGTTAGCGGTGTGCATGTGCCGTGTCTGTTATCGCTGGGGGGATTATCGCTAAAGGCAAAAAGGGGATAGCCCCGGGGCTTTAAGCGAGAGCACGGGGGGGGGGGCGGGCGGGCGAGCAGAGGGGGCCCTAGAGGGAAGCGGATTGCGGTGGAGGGGATGAGAAAGGGGATGGGTGTCGGAGCGCGGTTCGGTTGTGGGGGTGAGCAGGGAGGAGGCGGTGTGGTCTGTGGCGATGGTGGGGGGAGCGGTGGTGTCGCGGTTAGCGCTACGAACCTGGCGACCCGACTTCGATTCCCGCTCACGGCCACCAAACACCCCAGTGACGATTATCTGAACCGGTCCTGGGCCTCCCCTAGGTCGACTCAGCCTCAAATGAGTACGCGGTGCGGCGTGTAAACATCACCACTGGAGAGACAAAGGTGGCCGGGCGCGGTGCTGGCCACCCACCCCCTCGTGTGCCGTTCTGGCCTTCGTAGGTGCTCGCTAACAGCACTTGCCCCAACAGTCTGTTACAGGCTACACGGGGGATCTTTGTCTTTTTGGTGGTGGTGCGAGGGACGGGCTTGCGAGATGGGGGGGGGGGGGGTTGGGGGGGGGCGGGGGTGGGGGGGGAAGAAAATTTGAGCTTTACCGGAACGCTGGGGGTCAGAGGCGGGTCGGGGGGATTTTCTTACCTGTCGGCCACAGGTGTTCACAGGTACGGGGTGCGACAAATGAGTGCGCGCGGGCTTCACGCATCGGTTCTGCGCCCTCGGATTTATGAGTGGGGGTGGAGGGGAGGGGGGATCGGGGGGGAGGGGGGCGGGGGATGAGCTTGGTTTTCTCGTGGAGTTTTTTTCTCTCTCCTCTCTCTCTCTCTCTGTCTTTCCACCACGTGTCTCTGTTGGTTTTCGAGTTGAAAAAAAAAGTTGAAACATATATATACATATACATAAAATAAAGTGTTGTCTAAATATTTCCCCCCTCGCTGTCACTTTGCCGCATTGCACCCACCGCATGTTCATGTTACGGGGCCCGGGATGGTTTTTTTAGTTTGCGGCGAGATGTCAACTCCCTTGCCTGGTATTCAGGAGGTCGTGGGTTCGATCTCGCATGCTGCATATTTGGAGTTTGCGTGTACTCTCTCCCCCTGCGCTCATGTTACATTTTTTTTCTGCGGGTCATCCTGTTTTTTTCCCTCAATATTTAGAACCACGCGTTAAGAGCTTTATGGCAGCGATACATTTCCACGTGGTAAGCCGCTTCGTTGAGCTATCGTTCGTGGCCAGGTCGCTTCTGAAAAAAAGAGCTGTGTAGCTCAGTGAGCCTTATCTGGTAAAATATCAGACTTAAGAATAGTTTAGTGTTAATAGTTTACCGTTAATTGAAAGTGATTGTCGATTTTGCGATCCGTTTAATCGTGGAAGCGTCCTCGTGGTGTCGCTCGCGGCGGCTGCTTGACCATACTTCACCACGCCGGTAAAGCGCTTGCGGTTTGGTGAAGCGGAGAGCAGGGCCCGGGACCCATTGAGAAAACACTCGCCACTGATGTTAGCCGTGGCCTGGGATTCCAACTTAGGTGGCTGGGTTTGCACAGTGCCATGCAGTTGACCACCGCGCAAACCGCTCTTCTCGTGCTGATTGTCAAAGGTTCTCAATGTGACGCACGGTTTGACTGCTCGTAATGAGTCTCACGATTTTGTGGGGCTCTCGCAAGGAAGGGGACTTCTGGTGCCTGCTCATTGAGAATGGGGAAATAAGTTATCTTCTGTATCTCCCGGGTCAGTGAAAAATGTTGCGCTGTTAAGTGTAAACTTCCAATTTCACGGTCGGAGGTTGAATTGCAAAGAAAACTTCAGCGCAAAGAAAACAACTTCAGCGAGCAGTTGCTAGCATTATGCCGATGTGTCACGCTCGGTGTGTACAGAGGGTAGAAACATAGTTACAGGCGCCTAATATTAAGTCGAGTGCTTTATATTTTGTTATTATCATGACGTGTGTATGTTGAACTTCTTTCGTTACCGTACGTAGCCGACCGTGCTAACCGGAAGTGCGGAGGAAGGCAAATAGGCAATAAACTAAACACAATAAGCAGTTCTCGATAAATTACTTTTAAATTTAAAGAAATTCGTTTTCAATCTAAAAGAAACGAATGTTTAATCATCGCTCATTATTTATACCGCCCAAACGTACGGTACATTCATAGAATATATTAAATGTGGCTTCACGATAGTGGCTACTTTAATTGAAAAGTCACAATTGGGTATATCACTTCAATATTAATATATGAATATGATATTCCATCAATGGAATGTGTTTGTGCAGCCCTCACGCCAACAGAGCGGAGGAATGAATACATTTTAAATGCTGATTCGAATATACACTTGTACACGTCCATGGCGGAGTGGTGGAGCAGCGGTTAGCGCACTACCATAGGAACCCTGCGACCCGAGTTTGATTCCTGCTCACGGTTAGCATCACAAAAAAATCGTAAATATTAAACAAAGGTTACGCGTCTGTGACGGGGCCCTTGCTGAGTTTTTGCTCCCACACACCGGAATCATCTTCCGCCTTGCATGTATGTGTGTACGTTGGACTTCTTTCGCACCGTACGTAGCCAACCGTGCTAATCGGAGGTGCAGTTGGAAGGACAACACACTAAACACAAAATGCAGTTCTGAAGAAATGAGTTTTCGATCTAGATTTAAAAGTGCGTAGTTCCTGTGGCTTCCTAATATCGGACGGGAGAGCGTTCCAGACGGCCGCAGAAGTGCATCTGAAAGCGCCCGATGTCACCGTTTTTTGTTCGCGGCGAGGATGACCGTAGTTCACGTGATGGTTTATGCTCCTTGACGAGATCAGAAAGGTATTGTGGTTCATTTGTGGCGTGTACTTTGTGCGTGTGTAATGAGTGCGACCTCATAATAATGTATTCGTTCAGCAAGCTGAAACCTGGCACTGTGCGCCTGGGTGTCTGTCCATGGAACTTACATCGGGAGCCGTTAATACGGTGGCTTTTTCTGGCAAGGGATATTTGCATCCAACGTTGCATTGTACTATGCACGTATATGTATGTTGAACTTCTTTCGCACCGCACGTAGCCAACCGTGTTTAATCGGAGGTGCGGAGGAAGGAACTGTCCTGTGCATTCAATCCCTGTGGATCAAATGTATCATCTGGTTGAAAATGCACGTGTAAATATATATGAAAATAATTATGGCGCACTGAGTCTCAAGACTCATCTTCAAGTGGGTTCTGCATTCCAAGCAATTTTTTGTTTTACCGATTCCATTGACGAGTGTTCGGCGTGCGTGTGTGGACGATAGAACAGAGCACCTGAACAAAGCTCACGCATTGGGAGGGCGGGGGTGAGGGCCGACGGCAGTCAAAGTTCAACCCGCGGTGATGATGATGATGGCGTCAATCGGCAGGCAGAGCCGGCTAATGAACTACATTTATGTTTAAACAAAAAAAAGTTTAGTACAGCTGGCACGATGAATATGGTGTGAAGGCTGTGTGAAAGATCTACGATTGTATGGTACCAGGAACTGTTTTTTTTTTTCATTTTATTTTAATTTTACCAGGTAAGGCCCACTGAGCTAGAAAGTTTTTTTTTTTTTCAGAAGCGACCTGACCGCAAATGATTGCTCAACGAAGCGACGTGTTACGTGTAAAATATATAGCAGGCGAATAACTCTGAATGCACGTTGATTCTGAATGTGGACGGAAAAACCGGAGGACCCGGAGGGAAAAGTCCACGTGGCTATGGAGAGAACATGCAAACTTCAAATTTATAGTTCGACAGGGAGACTTTCGCGACCAATATTATCCATAATAGAGGGGGGGGGGTGGTTGGTTATATCGCATAAATATATATACAGGCGTCAGGGTCCGAATCGAAACCACAACGTCCTGTATACCAGGCGAGGTAGTTAACACCTCGCCACTTCTGTGGCCAGGTCGCTTCTGAAAACAAGAGCTATACAGCTCAGTGGGCCTTATCTGATAAAAAAAATATATATATATATACAATTAGGTTATTTTTAAACATAGTTTAGATGAAACAGAGGTGACGTTCAGCGAGCGATTGGGTCAGCAGGAAAAGCTGTCACAGGCGTGTTTGTATTGGTCGGTTCACTAATGTCCCAGACAAAACATCAAAGGGCACGTCAGCGTGGCAGGGTTGGAGACCACCAAACTTTGATTCCTTGGCCTCCAGAGAGGTCGGCAACTGTCACACGCGGTCAGCAACCGGCAGCACTATTTGAAGGTGTTGTTAAATCACAATAAGGGCATCAGCATCACAGAGACGATTGCCGCCATCGTGCGCTTTACGATGCGCTTCTGCGGGCCGTCTGCAACGCTCTTCCTTCCGATATTAGGAAGCCACTGGAGCTGTGAACTTTTAAGTCGAGATCGAAAACTCATTTCTTTAGAACTGCTTCTTGCGTTCAGTTTGTTGTCCGTCCCCGCACCTCCGATTAGCGCGTTTTGGCTACGTAAGGTGCGAAGGAAATTCAACATACATACATCACATTAAAATTTGGCCCTGCGTTACATTTGGCTAAATTCCACCCCTGAGAATGTCGCTTTGACTGTCACGCGGTGAACGGTACACTCACATGCAGAGTGAGTGGGGGAAGTGCTCTCCCGTGTGGTGTGGACTTCGATGTCATTCGAAGGGATCTCAGAGGTAGCTCTGTGATATCCGCTTCCACGGGCTGTTCTCTTAACGAATGTTGACAAAACCCCGTGATCTTTGGAAGTGGAAGCCGTCATATTAACCACAAAACTACAATGGCGGTGAGTGGGGGGTGCACTGAACACACTGGCAGAGGAATGCAGAGCATTAATTATAGCAAACATTTTTTTCAATTGCAAGATTGTAGATTTAACAGGAGTAATGCACGTGCATTTCTTCAATAATTGCACGGACAGATGATGATGAAGGGGGGGGGGGGGGAAGAGAATAGGCTTTACCCTTCCTAATAGAAGGTGTGAAGACGTTCAAACACCAAATAGACACCTATCACTGGCAAAATAAGAGTCCCATACGTAAACATGGACAGAGCTAAATGGAAGAAAGGCCACGATGGATGACGCATTTTTAAGAAAGGTCACGGCTCGTAGAGAGAGAATGAACACGGCCGCGATCCAGCGCTTTGGAGGCAAGGGTTGGTGGATCGCGTAGAGATTTGTGAAACTCCACTTAAAAGGCTGGGCTGCGAAGGTGGCCATGGATAACAGTGCAGCAAGTGGGTTCTCGCACCTGTCTGTGCGGACCTTGCAATGTTGACCTCCTGCATGCGTGGGGTCTTCTCCGGGTACTCGTCTATATAGATATATTTGTTTTGGTTTAACACGTAGGCTTACGCGATCTAACACGAAAGCCTTTATTATGATTTTTTTTTTATTTCGGCCGAAACCAAATCACCCTAAATGCACCCGGTCTCGTCATATCTCACAAGCTAAGCAGGGTTCAGCTTGAATAGCGCCTGGATGGGCCACCACTGCGCACAACAGGTTGTTAGAGGCTGCTGCAGGGATATTTGGCGAGCGACAGGTTTCCAGTGCAGCAAAGCTCCATCGTTGTACTCTCCTTCTATGCGCCCACAAGTATCGGTCAACTTTGCCAACTTGCCCTGGTTAACATCTCTCTTGAGACAAACATCGCGATCCATAATAAAGTTTTCTTGGTTTAGATCGCGTCAATATAATTGTGTCGTTAAACCCAATTAGTTACCGCTTCAACTGACCGGCACGTTTTGTTTTGGCTGTGTCGGGGTGGTTGACGGTTTTAACTGACACATTTATGGCATGAAGAAAAATATCCTCCCCGTAGAGGTTAGCCAGTTTAACTCGTATTATGGACACAATTATATTTACGCGATCTATAACCCAAAGAGAAGCCTTCTTGACGGCGAATATTGGTTGCGAAAGCCTACCACGCGTTCAACGAGCATCAGTTTATTTCAGTTCAGTTTATTTATTTTGGTATAGCCCTGTGAGCCATTCGGCTCTTGAATCGGGTGCAACCACAACAAACAAAAAAACAAAAACACGAACAAGAAAAACATCTTAAAGTGACTATGTGACTGTGCAAACAGAAAATCCATGAAAAAAAACAGCAAAATATTCCTGAAAAAAGCACCGTACACCAACGCTGTGTGCAAAAAAATCCCAGTTGGATGCAAGTCAAACAACAACAACAACCACATCGCGACGTAGCAGGAACCCTCCAGAAAAGTAAGAACTTCGGACCCGGAGAGATGACTGACATCCAATCGCTGACGATCTCTTGCACCGTCGACACCCCTTGAAAATAACTTTCCAACGCCGTCATCTCCGTGCACTCGACGGTAGGAATCCTACTCGGGAACTGACCTCTCTCTGCCCTATCTCCTCGGCTGTGTCATCGTCGCTTCGTGCTTTAGCTGCGGGCATCACGTCGTGTTCAGTCGCAACCGTTGTTAATCCTCGGGCATTGACTTGTTTTTGTTGTTGTTGCTTCAACGAAACAAGTCCTCTTGACTCACGCGTGCCTGCCCATCACCCGTCATCTCTCGGCACGGCGTCAGTTCAGCTGGGGTCTCTCTCTCTCTCTCCGCGTGCACGCGTGCGTGTGGGTCAGCAAACCCGGGAAGATCATTCATGCACCCGGCACACCACGTCCAGACTGACACCCGTCGCTACGGCCGTGACTACGACTGGTCACGTGCAATGGCGGAGCCAGGATTTTCAGGTAGCGGGGACAACCCCTCCTGCAATGAAAAATGATAGAGGAGTTGTTAGTAAGTAAGGACTTGTTAGTAAGTAAGGAGTTGTTAGTAAGTAAGGAGTTGTTAGTAAGTAAGGAGTTGTTAGTAAGTAAGGAGTTGTTAGTAAGGAGTTGTTAGTAAGTAAGGAGTTGTTAGTAAGTAAGGAGTTGTTAGTGAGTAAGGAGTTGTTAGTAAGTAAGGAGTTGTTAGTAAGTAAGGAGTTGTTAGTAAGGAGTTGTTAGTAAGTAAGGAGTTGTTAGTAAGTAAGGAGTTAGTAGTAAGGAGTTGTTAGTAAGTAAGGAGTTGTTAGTAAGTAAGGAGTTGTTAGTGAGTAAGGAGTTGTTAGTGAGTAAGGAGTTGTTAGTGAGTAAGGAGTTGTTAGTAAGTAAGGAGTTGTTAGTAAGTAAGGAGTTGTTAGTAAGTAAGGAGTTGTTAGTAAGTAAGGAGTTGTTAGTAAGTAAGGAGTTGTTAGTAAGTAAGGAGTTGTTAGTAAGTAAGGAGTTGTTAGTAAGTAAGGACTTGTTAGTAAGTAAGGAGTTGTTAGTAAGTAAGGAGTTGTTAGTAAGTAAGGAGTTGTTAGTGAGTAAGGAGTTGTTAGTGAGTAAGGAGTTGTTAGTGAGTAAGGAGTTGTTAGTAAGTAAGGAGTTGTTAGTGAGTAAGGAGTTGTTAGTAAGTAAGGAGTTGTTAGTAAGTAAGGAGTTGTTAGTAAGTAAGGAGTTGTTAGTAAGTAAGGACTTGTTAGTAAGTAAAGACTTGTCCCTTGCTTTTTATCCGACGTGTGTGCGGCGATGGCGCAGACGTCGATCGAGGGTCGAATTCGAACCGCGTTGTGTGATCAGCATCGCGCTCGCTGAAGGTGTCGATGCCTTCAGGGAAGTCGTGTACTGGATACGCAACTGCGCACAATTCTGTGAGTCACCTATAGCTGTTTTGCCGTTACTTATTGCCAATTATGGACTCAGACTATTGTCCTATCATCTCATAGAGTCCCTGGCACGTAATAATATGCTACACAGTGGCAGTGGGGGTCGCAAAATGCCGATTTATTACCAATAAACCCCAATGATCCGATTTAGATTAGGGATTTCGATCGGATCATTGGGGGGGGGGGGGGGGGGGCACGTGCCACCCCTCCCCCCACTGACTACGACTGGTCACGTGCTCACCCGCCGCAGTCTACCAGCGATTCGGGGGAATATTTCCATGCCCGGCACACCACGCCATGTATGGCTTAGCTCGCTGCGGCAGTGGCTCCTACTGATCACGTGCCACCTAGTCTAGTCTACCGGCCACCCGAAATGTATTTTAATATTCGGTGAGTAATGAATCGCGGTGTGTAATATGGCAATGCGCATTGCCCTCTAATATAACAGAAGGTTATATTCTTAGTTTTTTCGGTAAAGTCACGTTGAAGAGAAACAACAAAATAACAAAATATATATAAAACAATAAAAAATTCTCACGACGTTTCATCAGGTGATGATGACCGTTTGAGTTATGATGATGACCGTTTGAGTTATGGTCGAAACGTCGTGAGAATTTTTTATTTTTTATATATATTTTGTTATTTTGTTGTTTCTCTTCAACGTGACTTTACCGAAAAAACTAAGAATATGAATTACTGCAGTCACGAAAGCTTTAAATCAAAATTTATAACAGAAGGTTGTTCCTCAAACTACATTCCTGGCGTCCTACCATTCACGGTGCAGGTTTTCATGTTTACCAATCATCAGGCACATCCAGTGTGTAACAACTCACTGTGTAATACAATTGAGAAGATTTGGGAAATGTGAATAGGTTGTCACAGTTTTGGAGATGCCATCCAGTATTGTAGAGATCACGCAGATTTGTGAAACTTTTAAACCCTCTGGTGTGTAAGGCAGCTGAGAGATGGGCAGGACTGCAAATGGGCCCTTGAAATCAATCTGTACGGGCCACTCAGTGAAGAATGACTGGCTGTTGCTGCTGCTGATGGACTGATTGATATTCGCAGTCCGTGCGCCGTTTGCCGCGTGTGTACTCCGGCGCAAAACAATGGGGGTGGGGGGGGGGATAGGGAGCTTATTCCACGACCGTAACGCGCTCCTACCCAGGCCTAATGACCAACACGTGCTCATTATTCAATCCTCAGAGGGGCCGTGGATAGGTTTACCTGTGGAAGCATTTGGTTATCCCTCCGCGCGTCTCTCCCGTCTCCCCCAATAATTAGCGGTCTTATCTCTGTGCGATTCTCTCAAAAGGGTTATTCTGGTCGCTTCCGAGTCGCCGGAAATGATTCCCGACCACCGCAGCCGGTGCCGCGTTCCGTTCTGGTTATCCAGAACAGTTCTAAAGAACTCCCAAACGAACACCTCGTTGTAAAAGACCCAACAGAGAATGATGCCTTGCTTTGATCTTCCACGAAGTTCATGGTCCGCCCCTAAACCGCATCCCACAGCAAAAAAACCATACCAGCTGATGCGGCTACCTGATGCGCAAATTAATACAACAAAACTCTCTAGTGTGCGACTGTGGTCATCCAGAGCCGACCGCGCAACGTATTACGACGCAGTGCCCGATTCAGAAAAAAATACGAAGGAGACATCGCAACGATACCCACTCTGCTGCTCCTGACGCGGCTGTCTGCTGGGCTTCGACCACCTTGCATGTGAAGTTGTAGTAGATGCTCTGCGTCTACACCAGCGGCCGCACCACACGAAGAACACGAAGTGTCACGTGGTTATTTTAAGCGAGAAAAGGAAGAACAACGGCGCCTACGCGTGGGCTCTGTTAGCGCTTTCAAGCGCGCGTGGTGCTCTTAACGAGCATTTAATTCGCCGTTCGGAAAACCCACAGGGTAGGGTTGTCAGTGCCAACATTCACAAAGGCATCATAACAATAACAACAACAACAGAACTCAACACATTCGTCAACGACACTGTGGCCTTTAAAAGGGAACGCAGATATATAATAGTAGGCGACGTTTCGGGCAACGGCCTTTGTTCGAGGCAGCCGTGGGATTTTACCCGCTGTAGTATCCACGCGCCCTTGCCCGAACACGTGACACCTGCAACCGAGCATCGTTCGTCTCTCATTGCCAAAGGAGTCGATAAGATACTGTGATGGCCGCCACACATTTGAGAACCTTTGTGGGGTTTGACAGCGGCACGATGATGATGATGGTGGTGGTGGGGGGGGGGGGGGGGGGGTGCACTTCAGGGGCCGCGCTAAAGGCCGCGCGGAGGGCTTCCAGCGGTCCTCCGCGCGGCCTCGAAATGAAGAACACCGCTCGAGATGCTCATCTGGCTCCGGTGAAAACGCGGTCTGTGATGGCTGTCCCCTCGTTTGTGGGGGAGGATTGAGACTTGCGCGTGGCCTTCAGTCGTGACCGCCGATGAGCCAGTCACCCTTCAGGATCACTCCTGGAATTGAAATTCCAGCAATGTCTGAAATCGCGGCAATTGACGGATAGACTGTGCGTTGATGAATGGCATTGTTCTTTTGACGAGATGCAATTCGCTACATTGCTTCTAAAGATGCTATCTTTTTCACCATGAATGTTTCGGTCTATTTTTTTTGCGCGACTAGCATGCAACGCTCTATTTATAAGACAAACACGTACGTTTTGTGCTATACGTGTGACGACTCTTGGCATGCCGTGTTTGCTCACTGATTTGTATCGTTCGCGTGTACATCTTTAAATAAAAAAAATTCGACAGGATTGTTTGTGTTACGTAACTTCACGAGTAGGAGTAGTAAGTAACCTTGTTTGAATCTCTGGTTGCTTGACGTAACATCTGCTGCTAACGCAGGAATCCCGCATGCGGGGCTTCCTTGAGCTCGCCGCGATGCTCCTGCAGTGATACAACTCAACTTGGAGAAGCCGGTTCCGCTGCAGTAGTATCACGACTCGGCCTCAAATGAGTACCTGGTGTGATGTGTACAAATCGCCACTGGGAAGACAAAGGCGGCCGAGCGTGGTGCTGGCCACCCCGCCCTACGTGTGCCGTTCTTGGCCTCCGTAGGTGTCCGCTAACAGCACTTGCTCCAACAGTCTGTTGAGGCTATACGGGATAGCTTTGCATTTGTGTCTGTGTGAACACACCCGGTCTCTATGTGTGTGTGTGCTGTGTGAGCCCGCGATCACGTGGCATGTCCGTGTGTGTGTGTGTCGACGTGTGCGTGTGTCAGTATGAACACACCTGGTGCTTGCTCTGCGCGTGCGTGTGTGCACGCGGGGACGCGCGCGCGCGTGTGTGTGTGTGTGGGTCTGTTTGTTTGTTTGAGCTGTATTATGTTCGGCGACCCGAGGAAACAAGACTCAACGCTTCGCCGTTTCCCACGCCTCCACGCTTCTATGCCTCCGTGCTCATCACGCCAGACTATTGTAGCCACCTTCCCACCGCCACCGCCGACACTTATATAAACGAGCGGGCCCGGTTCGCTTATTTAGCCCCGCTAGCGAGATGATTTATCCTCATTTGTACACTGCGCCGCTCACGTGCAGAGCTTCAATTCTCACTCAATATTTTTTTTACGGAAAGCTGCAAGGGCTGGCTTAGAGTATAGCACACAGAGATTAAATTCTCACTCAATATTTGTAAAAAAAAAAAATGCTGCAAGGGCTAGCTTGGAATATAGCACACAGAGATTAAACTCTCACTCAATATTTGTAAGAAATGCTGCAAGGGCTGACTTGGAGTATAGCACACAGAGATTAAATTCTCACTCAATATTTGTAAAAAAAAATGTTGCAAGGGCTAGCTGGGAATATAGCACACAAATTAAATTATCACTCAATATTTTTACGAAATGCTGCAAGGGCTAGCTTGGAGTATAGCACACAGAGATTAAATTCTCGCTCAATATTTTTACGAAATGATGCAAGGGCTGGCTTAGAGTATAGCACACAGAGATTAAATTCTCACTCAATGTTTTAAATAAACGCTGCAAGGACTAGCTTGGAGTATAGCACATAGAAATGAAATTATCACTCAATATTTGTAAAAAATGTTGCAAGGGCTGACTTGGAGTATAGCACACAGAGATGAAATTCTCGCTCAATATTTGTAAAAAAATGTTGCAAGGGCTAGCTTGGAATATAGCACACAAATTAAATTATCACTCAATATTTTTACGAAATGCTGCAAGGGCTAGCTTGGAGTATAGCACACAGATTAAATTCTCGCTTAATATTTTTACGAAATGATGCAAGGGCTGGCTTGGAGTATAGCACACAGAGATTAAATTCTCACTCAATATTTTAAATAAACGCTGCAAGGACTAGCTTGGAGTATAGCACACAGAGATGAAATTATCACTCAATATTTGTAAAAAAAATGTTGCAAGGGCTGACTTGGAGTATAGCACACAGAGATGAAATTCTCACTCAATATTTTTAAGAAATGCTGTAAGGGCTGACTTGGAGTATAGCACACAGAGATGAAATTCTCGCTCAATACTTTCCGGAATGCTGCAAGGGCTGGCTTGGAGTATAAATATCGGCGTAAGGCACTCTGGCTAATATACAACTCATCCTGGACGTCTGTGAAAAAGAGCTTTACAGCTCATCGGATTCCTCCAGTTTAAAGACAGATTCTGATTGTGATATAGTGAGGGAAAAAATATTTGATCCCCTGCTGATTTTGTACGTTTGCCACTGATGAAGAAATTATCAGTCTATAATTTTTATGGTAGGTTTATTTGAACAGTGAGAGACAGAATAACAACAACAAAATCCAGAAAAACGCATGTCAAAAATGTTATAAATTGATTTGCATTTTAATGAGGGAAATGAGTATTTGACCCCCTCTCAATCAGAAAGATTTTTGGCTCCCAGGTGTCTTTTATACAGGTAATGAGGTAGATTAGGAGCACATTCTTAAAGGGAGTGCTCCTAATCTCAGCTTGTTACCTGTATAAAAGACACCTGTCCACAGAATCAATCAATCAGATTCCAAACTCTCCACCATGGCCAAGACCAAATAGCTCCCCAAGGGTGTCAGGGACAAGATTGTAGACCTACACAAGGCTGGAATGGGCTACAAGACCATTGCCAAGCAGCTTGGTGAGAAGGTGACAACAGTTGGTGCGATTATTCGCAAATGGAAGAAACACAAAAGAACTGTCAATCTCCCTCGGCCTGGGGCTTCATGCAAGATCTCACCTCGTGGAGTTGCAATGATCATGAGAACGGTGAGGAATCAGCCCAGAACTACACGGGAGGATTTTGTCAATGATCTCAAGGCAGTTGGGACCATAGTCACCAAGAAAACAATTGGTAACACACTACGCCGTGAATGACTGATATCCTGCAGCGCCCGCAAGGTCCCCCTGCTCAAGAAAGCACATATACATGCCCGTCTGAAGTTTGCCAATGAACATCTAAATGATTCAGAGGACAACTGGGTGATAGTGTTGTGGTCAGATGAGACCAAAATGGAGGTCTTTGGCATCAACTCAACTCGCCGTGTTTGGAGGAGGAATGCTGCCTATGACCCCAAGAACACCATCCCCACCGTTAAACATGGAGATGGAAACATTATGTTTTGGGGGTGTTTTTCTGCTAGGGGGACAGGACAACTTCAACGCATCAAAGGGACGATGGACGGGGCCATGTACCGTCAAATCTTGGGTGAGAACCTCCTTCCCTCAGCCAGGACATTGAAAATGGGTCGTGGATGGGTATTCCAGCATGACAATGACCCAAAACACACGGCCAAGGCAACAAAGGAGTGGCTCAAGAAGAAGCACATTAAGGTCCTGGAGTGGCCTTGCCAGTCTCCAGATCTTAATCCCATAGAAAATCTTTGGAGGGAGCTGAAGGTTCGAGTTGCCAAACGTCAGCCTCGAAACCTTAATGACTTGGAGAAGATCTGCAAAGATGAGTGGGACAAAATCCCTCCTGAGATGTGTGCAAACCTGGTGGCCAACTACAAGAAACGTCTGACTTCTGTGATTGCCAACAAGGGTTTGCCACCAAGTACTAAGTCATGCTTTGCAGAGGGGTCAAATACTTCTTTCCCTCATTAAAATGCAAATCAATTTATAACATTTTTGACATGCGTTTTTCTGGATTTTGTTGTTGTTATTCTGTCTCTCACTGTTCAAATAAACCTACCATTAAAATTATAGACGAATATTTTTTTTGTCAGTGGGCAAACGTACAAAATCAGCAAGGGATAAAATCCCTTTTTCCCTCACTGTATCCATAAATAGTCCAGTATTATTGCACCCCTATAATAACTGCAATCCTACCAACGTGTTGATTACAGTGCTGTATGTCAGAATAATAGACGGGCAAGAAAATGTGAGCTTCGTGTGGCACGACAACATAATTTTCGGAACAGCGTTGCGGACTGATTCCACCAAATAACTAAAATCAAAGCGCTGGTTACACACACGCGAATCTTTATTGTACAAAGATTGCACTTCTCAACGTGAACTGCCTTTAACACTCCTCGCAGCATCCCACCCACTCCAGTCGAACTAATTCAGCAGCAGCAACAACAACAACAGTACTTCGACGTTTAATAAATATTTTGCGCGCTGTTGTACAAACAAAGGAGTAGCTACATCTTGGGACCTCCCTTGCCAGTATAAAAATATAAGAAAATGTTTTTCCCTTTCTGGCAATAAAACAGTTGTGTTAAGATGTTAAAACACCAAACTGAAACCTTTTGCAAGGAATCGTATCTGCGTTAACCACACATACTTGTGGTGAACATTCTACATTTGAAGCTTTCGTGACTGCAATGATTCATACTCTTTGGTTTTTTCGGTAAAGTCACGTATGTAAAATAAAATAAATGAAAACAATTACATTAAATCACGACGTTTCGGAGACAACACAAGCTTCCGTCTTCAGGTGGAATAGTCACAGCAAAATATCTGTTTTAGCCACAGCAAAATAGCTGTTTTGCTGTTACTATTCCACCTGAAGACGGAAGCTTGTGTTGCCTCCGAAACGTCGTGATTTAATTTAGTTGTTATCATTCATTTTGTGGTGAACATGCAAACACAATTAAACATCCTCTGCTTGTATGTGATGCATTGTTTTTTTAAACTGATTGCTCCACACCAGGGACAGCTTTCTTTAGTTTCAAACAGTGTTAGACCAGATGACGCCAAAAGGCGAACAGCACGAAGACTATGCCACTATCAGGACATTGAGGGCTTGGGCTGAGCAGCTACACCATGGGACCTCTCTTGGCATTTTGATGCTGGCAAGGGAGGTCACGTGATTCCTTGCAAAAAGCTTTCAGTTTGGTGTTTTAACATCTTAAACTCCTATATTCTTGGTTCTTTCGGTAAAGTCACGTAGAAGGGAACCAATAAAATAATAAAAATATAAAACAATAACATTCTGACGACGTTTCGACTGCAACACAAGCAATCATCATCAGGTGTGAAAACCACAGCAAGAATTTTTGAATTTTTTTTTAAAACAATGGATTCTGGCTTAGAAATCACGCTTACGGTGGCTTTCAGACCACATCCATTATTTTCGTCTCCCCCCTCCTCTTTTCCGAACATAGATGGACTCGTCCATCTGAACAAACTGTCAAATCGCTCTCCGTGGTGCTAACGTTAAAAAAATAACCGCCACTTTTTAAAAATGTTCTTGTTGTGGTTTTTACACCTGATGATGATTGCTTGTGTTGCAGTTGAAACGTCGTGAGAATTTTATTGTTTTATATTTTTATTATTTTATTGTTTCCCTTCTACATGACTTTACCGAAAGAACCAAGAATATGAATCCCTGCAGTCACGAAAGCTTTCAATCAAAATCTTAACACCTGTTTTATTGCCAGAAACGGTAAAACCTATTCTTGTAAAGGGGTAGTAGCTGATTCGTTCCTGCGTAACTCTGAGCCGGCGACTCTCGAATCTGCGGAACGCGCTGGATGGAGGGACTTGTTCCCGGACTCGCGAACGTGACCCACCACTCGTGCCGCTGGAGTGGTCGCGGTTAGATCTTGGCACTCGTTGCACTAACATTACGGGGAAGTTTTTTTTTTTAAAACAAGCGCAGACCTGCGATTGCCCGCTCGCGCTACTGCTGACGGAAAGGCGTCTCTCTACTGGAGGGAGCTCCAGGATATTTGGCCTACTCTTCCACACCGATAATAGGTAACTGACCATTGTGGGGTGGCGATTCGGCCAATGGGAAATTTTTATTTTATACTGCACATTGATGTGTTGCGAATAAGGACCATATAAAATGTATGGGCTACGTAGAAGGGCTATTGCCTGAAACGTCACCGAGTTTGTATATTAAGGCAGTGTTATTGACGAATGTGTTGAGGGTCCGTACAAAAGAAAACAAACTCAAGACATCCATAGACTTACGCAGATCCATAGTATAGGCTCACATTGAGACCAGCAGACTTACACAGAGACCCGCAGACTCACATAGAGACCCGCAGGCTGACGTAGACAGTCGAAGCCCATAGATTACATAGAGCACGCGTTCTTATACCGAGACTCAGGGCGAGAGGAGGCCCTCATCCAGCAGTGGAATGACAAAACGCGATTGTTAACGATCGATATCCCTGGGCTATGATCGAGATGGGTGCGCGCTCACCTTGGCAGCGCCTGTCACGTTGTCGACATCAGTCAGACATTTGGATTTAACGACGGCCGCTAACATGAGCCACATCACTGCTGTTATGATTTCACTACGAGAGGGAATTTGACCACACGATCAACCCACACTCAGCGCTGTGTTGTGTAATAACCGAGTGCTTAAGTTCGGCAATTGTGGTGCGTCTACACACGTGTGCGTCCGTGCGTGTCCGCATGTGTGTGAGTCACACCGGTGACGATTATCTGAACCGATCCCGGGCCTCCCCTAGGTCAACTCAGCCACAAATTAGTACCTGTTGCGGTGTGTAAACATTGCCACTAGGGAGACAAAGGCGGTCGGGCGTGGTGCTGGCCACCGACCCACCTCGTGTGCTGTGGCGGCCTTCACAGGTGCTCGCTAACAGCACTTGCCCCTACAGTCTGTTACAGGCTATATGGGGGATCTTTGTTGAACCCCACTGGACAAATTCCACCGTGCAGATAGCACATAGGATTGTATAGACAACATTTGAAATGTATACGCAACTAAGATTATATACATACATATATATAAACCATAATTATATTATTGTTAATTGTTAGATATTAAACTAAAATATACCTCAATTGTAAGTGGGCTATGTCCTTGTTGAATGCTGTCACAGTCGGCTCAAACACTCAATGAACAATAATGTATTTACCTTTTTTAAGTTCCTTCCAAACATGTGCTTTCATGATTCGATAACGATGATGATATTGACGGCGTTATTGATGATGATAATGATTATGATGATTCAATTGAGAAAAATATGTCCAACGCGGTTAAGTCTCAATATTGAAGATAATTAAATATTTGACATGTCATGCACACGCGCAGATTCAACATTGTCTTGTATTAACGTTTCCAAAAAAGCATGTAATTTAATTAATTCCACGTTATAACGTTGCTGACGACACTGACAGCGATGTGTACGCACAATACAGACTGAGTAATAGATCACACATAATCAAGATTATTCAACATTTCATTAAAAAAAATTCATCTCTTCGTGTGTTCCACATTCAATTACGTTCCCCGAAACATTTCGCATTCATAATTTCCAGCTGTTGATATAATATGATATATCATGACGATAGTGATGAATTCGCCACATTCTAAAATTACCTGCAAATATTTCTACATTGGGATGAAACAGGGTTGCCCCATATATATTGTGACCTCCAATTAATTCACCACGAACATTTGTTTTCCTTGCATATTCACTGTTGTTCCCAATAGACCTTCGTCATCATCACCAGGATGCATGGGGCAGATATCCCGTAGGTGCCCACTGCACATCTTATTTGTTTCCACTTCCCTCTGTCTTGTAGGGCCAAGATGCTCACGTAGTGCGCCACATCTGCCTGGCACCAATCTCCTTCGTACCTCGTCAGGCCATTCTCTGCTGGGTCTTACTTCAACGTTGCTAAAATAATAAACCTTACTTAAAAATATATACATGAAGACATCTGGACCGCCCTGTGCATCGCTAGAAATCCTAGCCTCTCGCGCACTGGCAGACGATTGGCGTTTGTAGGCCAGGCGCTGAGTCACCTCGAGCCGCACAGGGACAGCTGCCACCGGGGTGCCCTTTTATAATGTGTTGAGATGGTGAGATGTTAATGTAAAAGCGGACTGGGATACCACGGCGTAAAGGGCGGTATATGAAAAAAAAAAACTTCCATTTATTATTCAGAATCAGAAGGTCATTATCGTATTCGTCACAATTATCGGCGGCGATTCCAACTTACAGCCACATTCAGTAACAGACAGCACATAAGGTGACGGGATGGAATCTCGCGGGATTAAACTTCTTTCCCTTGCAGTGTTTTCACGGCTCAAGTGACGTTTGTTTTGGCTGATGAGTTAACACACGTGCTCAGCAGCCAAAGAGACCCCTCGCTTTAATGCATTTAGGTGTCGGTGGCTGCTGTTGTTTGATGGTGGCGTGGGTAGTGTAGGCGTTGTTGTTGTTGGTACTGATGGTGTTGCTCATGGAGGAACTGTTGGCGGTGGTGTGGCTGAAATAGCTGCTGATATTGGTGGTGGTGTGGCTGAGAATAGCTGCTGATATTGGTGGTGGTGTGGCTGGAATAGCTGCTGCTATTGGTGGTGGTGTGGTCGTGATAGCTGCTGCTATTGGTGGTGGTGTGGCGGGGATAGCTGCTGCTATTGGTGGTGGTGTGGCTGGAATAGCTGCTGCTATTGGTGGTGGTGTGGCTGGAACAGCTGCTGCTATTGGTGGTGGTGTGGCTGGGATAGCTGCTGATATTGGTGGTGTGGCTGGAATAGCTGCTGCTATTGGTGGTGGTGTGGTCGGGATAGCTGCTGCTATTGGTGGTGGTGTGGCGGGGATAGCTGCTGCTATTGGTGGTGGTGTGGCTGGAATAGCTGCTGCTATTGGTGGTGGTGTGGCTGGAATAGCTGCTGCTATTGGTGGTGGTGTGGCTGAGATAGCTGCTGATATTGGTGGTGTGGCTGGAATAGCTGCTGATATTGATGGTGTGGCTGAGATAGCTGCTGCTATTGGTGGTGGTGTGGCTGGAATAGCTGCTGCTATTGGTGGTGGTGTGGCTGGAATAGCTGCTGCTATTGGCGGTGGTGTTGCTGGAATAGCTGCTGATATTGGTGGTGGTGTGGCTGGAATAGCTGCTGCTATTAGTGGTGGTGTGGCTGGAAATAGCTGCTGCTATTGGCGGTGGTGTTGCTGGAATAGCTGCTGCTATTGGTGGTGGTGTGGCTAAGGATAGCTGCTGCGATTGGCGGTGGTGTGGCTGGAATAGCTGCTGCTATTGGCTGTGGTGTGGCTGGAATAGCTGCTGATATTGGTGGTGGTGTGGCTGGGATAGCTGCTGATATTGGCGGTGGTGTGGCTGGAATAGCTGCTGCTATTGGCTGTGGTGTGGCTGGAATAGCTGCTGATATTGGTGGTGGTGTGGCTGGAATAGCTGCTGACATTGGCGGTGGTGTGGCTGGAATAGCTGCTGCTATTGGCGGTGGTTGGCCGTCGAAAGGATGCTGACGGGCGTGGTGCTGGCCACCCATCGCCGTATGTGCTGCGTTGCCCTTCACGGGTGCTGCTCGCTCACAACACTTGCCCCAATAGTCTGTTTGAGGCTATACGGGGGGATGTGGAATCTTTGTCTTGTTTTGCTTTTTGTTGTAGCTGCTGTTGTTGGTACTGGTGGTGTCGTCAGTGGTGATATGGGCGGCGTAGGATGGGAAGAATCGCTTGGGGATGGATGGATGGTGCTGAGACCATCTTGAGTGGCTAAGAGATGGGCATGACACCGAGGCCCAGGGGGGATTTGCTCTTTGAGGAGCGGTTCTTAACGTTTTACCGCAGCCTGAAACCCTCTGGTTGCCAATCGTTCAAACAATGCACAGTGTTAATACACACGTCGGGTTTGACGAAACAAAATAGTTGTCCTTACGCGCCCGGGCTTAATTCGTGTGTTTTCCATGCTTTATCTTCTAAAAAAAGTCTGGCCGTGTCTCGCACTCCCAGAAAGGGCATCTCGCACCCCAGGGGATTGCGTGCACCCCCAGGTTAAGAAGAATCACCGCCGGTCTTAGAGCAAAGCGATAGCTGATTGCGCTCGAACTGCCCGGGTGGTGGAGTGCAACGGGAGGAGGTTTTTTTTTGCCGGCTCGGGGAGTGTGAGACCTCCGGTTGTCTCGGCCCCCAGGGTGTCCCCAGTGATCCCCTCGCAGGCGCTTAGGGTTACGGGGGCCACCCTGCACGCCGGCGGCGCGGGGGGTATGAGACGTAATCCCCCCCCCCCCAACTCCCCTTCGTCTGTAACGGGGAACAGATGTGGGCTCCTCTTCAAGAGCACGTGTACTCTCCCATCCCCACCGAAAGCATGCCCCCTAGATATGCCGTAGGTCCAAATCCTATTATACAGCTCCTCGAGCATAATTCAAGACCACGAGGTCGTGTTAAGCCTTAACAGATTCATGAACAACAATGCCATAGAATAAACAGCTGCACACGTGTAAGGGCGACGTTTCGAGCAATGGGCCTGAATGATAACAAGAGTGCGAGAAGAATGACCGTTGCCCAATAAGTCGCAATGATCTTTGCTTGTACAACACCGATAACGCAGAATCACTATTTGTTTATTAATGTGGTACAAGGCAGGGAATCACCCCGCACCATACCCCTCGTCCTCATAGCCCAGCCATCTACCAACCCACCCACCCACCAACCGACACACCAACCCACCAACACACCCATCCACCAACCCACCGACTCACCAACCCACCAACCCACCAACCCACCCACCGACACACCCCTGGGTACGCTTTCCCACATTTACACATCTTCCACACTCGAATTTAATTTTGAGAAGTCGTTGCGCACCGCGCCTGATGATTGCTAAACACGCCCGACGTGCCGCGGTTGGCGCCGCTTTAAAAGAATACAGAGGAGCTTGATTTTATTTGCCGCGATGCCACGTGGAGCGATCTCCTGTGCAGCCTTATACACTATATCTGCTTTGAAGAAGGCCCATTGCCCGAAACGTCGCCTATTATATATTTTATTAAGGCGCACAGTGTTAATGGCGAATGTTTTAAAGAAACATTTTACGTGTGATTGCGCAGCATTGAATGTAGGTTGAACTTCTTTCGCACTGTACGTAGCCATCCGTGCTAATCGCAGGTACCAACGCAGCATCACCCAATAACATCTTTATCCACTATTGGGCCGTTTGAGAGTGCTGTTTGCGAGTAGCACCCATGAAGGCCGACACGAAACACAACATGGGGCGATGTGACCAGCACCACGTCCCGGCCGCCTTTGTCTCCCCCAGTGCTGATGTTGTGTATGCTGCAGCAGGTAACTCGCGTATCCACGTGGCACGCACGTGGGTACCTACACGTAACAAGCTTGCACACATGGTTCAGTTTATTGTCCTTCACCCGGCACCGTACGGTGCGAAAGAAGTTCAACACACGTAGAGCACTCTCTTCACCACGTGGCGCTTGCCACTCCACCCCCACATTGTGCGCCGTGCCGGCCTTAATAAGTGCTCACTAACAGCGCTTGCCCCACTCGGTCTTTGTCTCTTGGAGGTGGTTTATTTTGTTTACGGGGTAACGCGTCTCCTTTGGGACGCACGGCAAACGAGGGATAGTCAGAAGCAGCCGCACGTATGTCTCGCGATGCTCTTGAGCTGGGGGGGGGGGGGGGGGGTGGTGGGATTCCTCGCACACCCCGAGTTCGAAGACTCGTTTTAAGGAGCGTCCTGCGTTGGGATGTTTGGTCAAATCCGGTCGTGAGCATTTATTTATAACTTTTTATTTTTACATAATAGAGGTTTGTTGGGGTTAGATCGCGTAAATATATAAATGTGTCGTTAAAACCCGCCACCACCCGACACAGCCAACTAGTGAGGGTTGTCACGTAAACAGAACGTGGCCAATTCGTCACTAGTACAGACCGGTTCAGATAATCGTCACCGGTGTCAGCCGTGAGCGGGAATTGAACCGTGGTCGCCAGGTTGGTAGCGCAGCGCGCTAACCGCTACACCACCGCTCCCCACATAAACACACACGACACACGAGATTTGATTCGAATTCATGGCTCCGTCTCTGCGGGCACGTTGGACGTCTTCCCTGCCGCTTTGCCTCTACTTTGGCCGCCAGCCACTCCATCGGAATAACCCTCTCCCACTCCCACTCCACCACCCCGCCAATAGCACGTGCCTCCCCAGCCCTGCCAACGGCAAACATCGAGACGATGGCTCTCGGCGTCAAAGTGCAACTCATGTCTAGTCAGCAGTCCAACGCAGGGGGCCGCAGTCCCTCGTTCGTGCATCATTCCAGGGCGCTTGGGGCTTGCGGGGCAGAGCGAGCGAAGTTGAAGAGCCACTCGCGTGAAGATCTCCGTGTTGTTTCTCCTCCAACCGCCCTGCACGGACACCCTTTTGTCTCCACGTACATGCAAGAAGAAAACAAAGATCCCAAACCTCCCGTATAGCCTGCGCAGGCTATAGGAGCAAGCGCTGTTAGCGAGTAACTACGAAGGCGGGCAGGGCACACGAGTGTGGGTTTACACACCGCACCAGGTACTCAATTTTGAGGCTGAATTTACCTAGGGGAGGCCCGGTTCAGATAATCGTCACTGGTGTTGGCCGCGAGCGGGAATCGAACCTGGGTCGCCAGGCGCCGAAGCGCAGCGCGCTAACCCCTACAACTACCGCTCCCCACAAAACATACATACACACATACATACATCCACACATACATACATCCACATACATACACACATACATACATACACACATACATACACACATACATACATCCACAAATACATACATCCACATACATACATACACACATACATACACACAACATACATACATACACACAACATACATCAACAACAACAACAACAACCGCCATTCGCCACTAAATGGCGGTGACGTCACCACGACGCTTGTGCCAGGCTATGTGCACCCTGAGGCCACGTGAAGTGTCGAACGCCCGCTGGCAGGAGGTCACGGGGCAGACCCAGGTGCCACGGGTCGACTGACTGAGATGACTGGCTGATGCACCACCTGTGCCCCCTACTGTGCCAACCTGCTGTGCTTTAGCCACCCGGCGCTCCGCTCGCTGTTGTGAGCGTCGCTCCTCCGCCCTCCTTTGTTGTTGGAGGGCGACTGCCTCCAACTGCCCAGTAGCATCCTTCACGAGCCTCCTCCACAGAGGCCGATCTTGACACCGCTGGTACCAGTCATCGGCAAGTCCACTCAGCTCCACGTCCTCCTGTACCACATCACTCCGGCAAAACAACCCCCTACCTCCTCGCGGTGCCGGACGGGCAACTCTGTCGTGGACAGCGCTGTGGGGGGAGATCCAATTTTGATTGGCTCCTCCCCTCATGGCATATGTGTCCACCACAGGGGCTAAACGGGGGCTCTGGACGGGTGCGAGGGGCTGGTAACCCCTCCACCTTCAATTAATTACCACGAAACTACGAATTAAACTGAAATATGTAACAACTAAGCTTGTGCCGGAGGCCCCGGGGGGCCAGGCATCTTTGACGTCTCCTGGCCAAACCCCAATTGGCGGAGCCAGGAGATTGAATACCTACCCTCGGGGCTACTCCAGAAACAACGAAAAGCCACTACGGTTGGCCACGTGGAATGTTCGAACGCTCACTGCAGAGGAGAGGCTGCCACTCCTCTGTCGGGAGCTGGACCGGTACCGCCTGGATCTATGCGGCATTCAGGAGGTCCGGTGGACCGGCTCTGGCTCCTGCCACCATGAGGGGTGGACAGTCCTCTACTCGGGGCAGCAGACTGCCAAACAACAGGGTGTGGGTCTTCTTTTGAACAAAAGAATGAAGGGGGCGTGGGAGCGTGGCGGTGAGGTGTGGGAAGCTGTAAGCCCCAGGCTACTTTGGGCTCGCCTTCCCATCAACCGGAGGCGAGGAATGGTGGTCGTGGTTACTTATGCCCCCACCGAAGATGAACATCCGTGGAGGGATGCAGGCAAAGCCGATGAGTCAGATGCCTTCTATGACCTCCTGTCACAGGTGCTGGCTAAAGTGGCCCCTCGGGATAGAGTCATCATGTTGGGTGACTTCAATGCCCGAGTTGGTCATGATACTGGCACCTGGTCTGGAGTGATTGGAGGGCATGGGCCAGATCAGCTCAATAACAACGGTAGGAGGCTGCTAGATTTTTGTGCAGCCCATGGGCTTGTAATTACCAACACGCTGTTCCGGCATCGGCGCATCCACACAACATCATGGATGCATGCCGGGTCCAAGCAAGAACATCTGCTGGACTACATAGTGACGGACCAGCGAATGCGAGCCCATGTCCTTGACACCAGGACCTACCGTGGAGCTGATCAGCCCTCTGACCATCAACTAGTCATCTGTAAGATGCGCCTGCCATTCTTCTACTCCGGTGGTGGGTGTACACCCAGGACCCCATTCCAACCTAAAGTGGCCTGGTCTCAGTTATCTGATGAAAGTTGCAAGCGAGAATTTCATCATCGCTTGCGGCTGGGATTGGCATCGTCCCCGACTCCTCCTGATGTCGAGGGTAAATGGGCGAGGTTTAGGACTGTGACTCATGCAGCTGCAATGGCTGCTTTGGGTACGCGGTCCAGACCTCCCCAGACACCCTGGATGACAGAGGAGTTGTTCACGATGGTTGAGAAAAAGCGACAGGCCCACTGTCATCGGCTACAGAATCCCACGTCAGAGAATGAGGAGGCTTACCGCAGCCTTCGCTCGGAGGTTCGGAGAGCCGTGAGGCGCTGCAAGGATGGGTGGTGGTCGCGGGTTGCTGAGGAGATGGAGTCTGCCTCAGTGGCCCGTGATCACAAATCTCTATTTAACTCCATCAAAAAAGTAACCTGCAGCGCCACACCTATTACCATCATTAGGGGAAAAAACGGTGATCCAATTTCCGACCCCCAGGAACAGGTTCGCAGATTTGCTGAGCATTTCTGTGAGGTCCTGGGGGAGGGAAAATCCCTCAGCCAGGAAAACATCGTGGCACAAAGTGAGGATGACCCTGCTGAGGCTGCGGTGCCTCAAATATTGGATGAAGTCACCCCCTGTGAGTGGCTGGCTGAGGTGCCATCTGCTGAGGAAGTATTGAAGGCGATCCGGAGTCTGAGACCAGGAAAGGCAGCGGGCAGAGATGATCTCCCAAGCGAAATGCTGAGGGAGGGTGGCGTTTGTGCACAGACTGCCCTATATGACATCATAACAACAGTCTGGACCACTGGACGGGTTCCGCAGGATTGGAAGGATGCCCTGGTGGTCCCCCTTTTTAAGAAGGGGGACCGCACAGACTGTAACAACTACAGGGGCATCTCACTCCTCAGTGTGCCGGGAAAGGTCCTGGCAAGGATTATTCACCATCGTCCTTGCCAGGCACGCTGAAGGGAGGCTTGCGGAGCCCCAATACATACACACATACATACATCCACACAATACATACAAAGACACTCCGTGTAGGCTACGTAGACTGTTGGGGCAGGTGCTGGGGTAGCGAGTTCCTTATGATGAGTCGGCGCGGCACACAAGCAGGTGGTCCGGCCTGGTCCGTGAATCACGCGCACACACAGTACATACAAAGACAAAGATATCCCCTGTACGCTATGGAGGCTACGGGGCAAGTGCTGCTAGCGAGCAGAGGTGGCCCTTCCGGCCGCCTTTGTCTCCCCAGTGCTGACGATTCACATGCACGGCATCAGATTGAGTCGACGTAGAGGAGGCACAGGACACGTCCAGGAAGCATATCACTCGCCACTGGTGTCAGTCGTACGGGGTGAGTGGTGGTGCAATGGTTAGGGTTACGATTACAACAGCGCCCAGAGTCTTACACCAATCTGAAGCGGCCCTGGGATCCGCGTTCCACCAACCCACACTGACCAGCATGGTGAAGTATGGTCAAACAATCCACTTGACCCACGCGGTTTTGGGAGGCCTTTATCCAGCAGCGGATCGACAAAGGGTCGTGAGTGATGCCAGCAGCGAAGCAGTGTTTCAGTGCGGGTTGGTCACGGGACCGGTTCACGTAATATAACTCGTCACTGACGCCAGCCGTGGCCGGGAATCGAACGCAGGTGGCCAGGGTCGTAGGGCAGTGCGCTCACCACTGCGCCACGGCTCTCCGTGAACATCTCCCCTTAACACGCTCACCACTGCGCCACTCCCCTTTTCACGCTCACCACGTGCAATCACGGGAAATTACACAAAGGTCCTCCCGTGTAGACATAACGGAAAGTGCCGTTAGCGAGCACCCACGAAGGCCGGCACGGTACACGAGGGGGTGGGTGGCCAGCACCACGCCCGACCGCATTTGTCTCCCCAGTGGCGATGTTTACACACCGCATCAGGTACTCACTTGAGGCTGAGCCGACCTAGGGGAGGTCCGAGACCGGTTCAGAATAATCGTCACCGTGTGTTGGCCGTGAGCGGGAATCGAACCCGGGTCACAGGGCGTTCGCCGCAGCGCCACCGCACTTACGCAAAAGGCACGCACGCACTATCACTTGCACTTACACACACACACACTCTACGGGGATAGAGCGAGAGAGAGAGAGAGCGAGAGACGGAGAGAAAAGGTCAAGTAAGCTCAGTGGCTGTCGCTGATTAGGACGAGCCGCTCCCTGCACACTTCAAGCAAAAGCCCTCTCTGTCTCCTTTGCGAAGTACACTCGAGCTTGTACAAGCGCGAGCCTCGCTCCCCGCGTCCCATTCTTGAGATAGCGATCGAGTGCGCAGGCGATGCAACTGCGCCGGGTGGCCCGCGAGCCACAGGGAAGCCCCAGGTGCCGGGCTTAGGAATAAGCCGAGCGAGGGCTTCGCTCCCCGCGTCCCATTCTTGAGATGAGCAGTGGGCCCCATAGCATGTGGAGTGTGCTCGACATTTCCTGCACGGACACGCCACTTTGTCGAGCTATCATTTGTGGCCAGGTCGCTTCTTAAAAAGAATAAGTTAATACCTCAGTGGGCTTTACCAGGTATTACATCTACATATATATAATCTGGATTTGAAGCTTTCGTGACTGCAGGAATCCATGCTTTTTGGTTCTTTCGGACGATCGCTTGTGTGGTGATCGAAACGTCGTGATCTATTATTATTTTTCTACGTGACTTTAGCGAAAGAACCAAAGAGTATCTATATATAGATTGGTTTCAATTGTATGTATATTTTTAAATGATTTGTTTACCTTTTCAATACTTTGCACTCCTATCGTGTGTTTTTTTAATTGTTTGTTGGTCTAACGTTCTGACCCGCCCCTACTGGACATCTGTGAAAAAGAGCTTTATAGCTCATCGGATTCCTTCCTGTATAAATATTAAGATTCTTATTCTGATGTAGGTCCCGGGTTGCGAAGACGGGGGTGAAGTTGAATAGGGGGGCCCCATTTTATTTATTTTACCGCGGTCACCTGGAGAGTGGCGGCCAATGGAGATGCCGAACGCTCGTTTTAAATTGGACAATGATTACGATGAGTGAGTGGTGAGTGCCTGTGAGTTGTCGTCCTAATCAGACATGTTCAATCCGCTGTTGGATTAAAGCCCCCCCCCTCCCCCCCTCACGCCATCACCATCCCCTGTCATTGCCTTGCTCAAGTATTCACGGTAGCACGCTCTCCGGTATTCACTCAGTACTGTTATTTCCCCTTGCAGATGGCAACGAGGCGGTAGTCGCCCAGCTGTTCCATCCTTTAAACCTCGCGTCCGTTCTCCAGGTGAGGTCGTGCCCTTTTCAAAAGTAACAACAACAAAAGCAACAACAACAATTGTTTCAGCTCTGATTTTCAGTCTCGTCGGTAGAGCGGGGCAGATAAATGTTTTAAGGAAAGTTTTGTTTTAGCATATATTTGGTGAATTGTTCAGTTATGTACTCGTTTTGGTTCTCAAGTAATTAACGGAATGGCTGACATACGACTTTCAATACACCGAAAGTAACATTGTGGTAGTAATAATAATATTAATGCTGATGGTAAGTATGGTGATCTACCCATTGCGTCCTCTTCGTATCTTACATTCCTATAGACGTATTCTTAAAAAAATGATATATATTACACCAATATCGCATTATTATGGATACACGCATCTTCATAGTTCACATTTATGAGGCGCAATTCATCCGATAATTATTACTCCAATGCAGCCGAGGGCTGCAGCGCTCCCGACTAAAATTATTGAGCCGGAAATGTTAAACGTTATATACCCTGGTCATACCTATGGGTAGTATGACCCTGGTCATACCTATGGGTGGTATGGCCAGGGTCATACCCACACACGATCCATTCCACGCTTCAATTTAATACCCATCCAATTCGAAGTACCCATTCGCGCATAATCGTCCCTTATGCATAATCCTCTGTAGCGATGTGCAAAATGCACAGCACGCAAGCGCAGGAATGTCACCACGCCCTCGTCTCTGCAGCCTTCTCGCGGCTCGGGGCGCAGTGCTGCAAAAAAAAAACACAAGCGATCCGTTATGCATAGTGAAAAAAAAAACCTGGTGTGTGTAGCGACAAAGCACTCGCCCTCTCACTTGTTCCCCGACAGGGAGAGAGAGAGAGAGAGAAGTTAAATAAGTAGTCAAAAAAAATTAGAAGACGCTCAGGAATGGAGAAACTTGGCCCGCGAAGTCTGTGGCTTCGACTTCGAGAGGATACTTGTGTAGGCGGCGTGGCGCCTAAGTCATCCCCGCCGCTCCGCAGCCTCACGAGAGGCCCTTGTGGTCGTGAAATACCGCTCGCTCGGTGCTGTCGTGTGGGGTGCTGGGTGGGGGTTCATTGAATCATCTCGTGTCGGATGACTCGGCACAACAAGGAGTGGGGGGGGGGGGGGATCGGGACGGTTGTGTAGACAGCGGGTGGCGGGTGGTAGTGGTGGTGGTGGTGGGGCGCACTGAACTTCTATGGATGGCCACGTGGAGCCGAGTTCGATTCCTGGCCACGGATTTAATAGCATTGACGAGTTGTGTGTGTGTGAGGGGAGCGGTGGCGCAGTGGTTAGCGCACCATGTAGTGCCGGCCACGCAACGCACCGCGCGAACCACTAGCTCAAGGCCACCCGAGTTCAATTCCCGCTCACGGCCAACACCAGTGGCGATTATCTGAACCGATCCTGGGCCTCCTCTAGGTCGACTCAGCCTCGAAAGAGTACATGGCGCGGTGCGTACCACATCGCCACTCGGGAGAAAACGATGGCCGGGCGTGGCCACCCACCCCATCGTGTGCCTTGCCGGCCCTCATAGGTGCTCGCGAACGGCACTTGCCCCAACAGTCTATTAAGGCTATAGGGGGGGGGGGGATCGTTGTGTTTGTAGTTATATGGATCAGGACGCTGACGATTCCACCTGCCACCGACCAATGGGTGGTGCAGTGCGGTCAACACACAAGCCCCCTTCCCCTATAATTGACAAGGGCATTCGGACGACTTAACCCAGCAGCGGATTTGCAATCATAACAGAAACCCCACGCACCAGTCCGCTTGCAATGCCCCGGGAGCCCCAAACGTCGTGCTCCCAATAACGTGGACGCAGTTGTTGACGGGTGAGCGCGCTATGCGGTTTGCATTGAGCGCAATGCGATTCGGTGTCGGGATGCGCGGAGCAATGTGGGAACCAAGCAAAAGAACATAAAACAACAAAAACAACAACAACAAAAACACACACGACGCCGTTCATACCGAGGCTATTATTTTTTGTGTGTAAATCGCTCGCGGCGCTTCCTGGAGGCAACGCTATTTATAGACCGCGGCAGGTGTCTGTAGGTGTTTAAGGCCCGGTCACTCAGACCCCAGTCCTCGCGACCACACCACGACACCGAATGTTTCTTCCTTTACGACGCGCTGAACGCGCCTGATGATCGCGAAACAATAGCTCCCCCCCCCTCCATCGAGTGATACAGCAGAATAGAACGCTGACTCAGGTAATGTGTGTGTAGTGGGGAGCGGTGGCGGAGTGGTTAGCGCACTGCGCTACAAACCCGGCGACCTGCGTTCGATTCCCGCTCGCGACCAATAACAACGGGGAATATTCGAATCGGTTTGGGCCTCCCCTAGGTTGACTCCGCTTTAATTGAGTACCTGGTGGGTGGGTGTAAAATGTTGGCCGTGCCAGCCTTCGAAAACAGCACTTGCCGCAGCAGTCGATCAAGGCGACAGGGAGATCTTTGTCTCTATCTTTGTATGAAGACCTTAATTCATAAAATAATTCGGCCAAATTTGTGTCGAAAGAACCTACACCACCGACATAGCCAAACACATTAAAGCATCACGTGTACGTGAGTTTATCGCACAAACTATTACTGTATTCAGCTCCCCTATTCATATGCAATAATTATTTCGCCAGAATATTCCTTAAATACCTCCGATTAGCACGGTTGGCTACATACGGTGCGAACGAAGTTGAACATACACACGTACAACATACATACATATCTTGACATTATTGTATTATTACCGCATTAAAACGCTAATTACTTTTCGTGCTCCGAGTACCGTACATGATTCTGATGGGATGAGTATACAAATGGCAGCTGTCTCGTATAAAATAAATGTTTTAATTATTTTAAACTATTTTTATTGTTACCAGCCAAGGCCCACTGAGCGATGTAGCTCTTTCTCAGAAGCGACCTGGCCATCACAAACGATAGCTCGATGAAGCGGCTTATCACGTGGACATTTACAGCAGCCAAATCCTCTAAACGCGTGGTGATGTTGATTCTAAAGTGTGGAGGGGAGAAAACCGGAGGACCCAGAGAAAAATCCACGTCATCACGGGGAGAGAGAAAGAGAGACCGAAAACTCAAAATATACAGCAGACGTCAGAGTCGGAATCGCACCCACGACCTCCTGTATGCCGAGCGAGGTAGTTAACATCTCCTAGCCACCGTGGCGATATGTTAACCCACAACCCTCTAGCCACCCCGACCCCCACACGCCCCATCCCCAATGTTCTCCTACTACGCTCTGCCTCTCAAATTAAAAATAAAGCCCTCTCCTTCCTCTGCCTCTCTCAAAAGTCACGGACGGGATACGCGTCGCTTTCATCGACTCCGGCGTTCACGTCGACGCTTTTAACTCGATTGTTGTGAACTCCCGTGCACAAAAATAGCCCAGCGAAAACAAATGATGATGCTGATGATGGTGGTGGTGGTGCTTTGTGTGGCGAGCTGGGAAGGGGGGGAGTGGCGGGATGCCCAGGAGGAGGGAGGGAGCGGAGGCTGTTACGGGGTAGAAGGGAAGGTCGTGGTGGGGAGGGAGGGGGGTGCAGGAGGAGGCAGCGGAGGAGGAGGAGGAGAGAGGCAAATTGGTTGCCAAGTGGCGCTCACGAACTCCTTTTCCTGCCGCGCGCACGCGGAGTGGTCTCGGAAGCGAGTGAGTAAGTGCTCCGATGACGAGCAAATGGATCACCCGCACGCGAGCTCCGTCGGACTCTCGAGCCTAATGGACATCCACGGTGGAATCGCTCGAATAAAGACAATAGCGCTTAAGTACTCGCGTGCCTGGTGCAGCGCAAGGCCAAACTCCCACCCCAAACCCGAATCTTAATGCGTACCGGTGTGGAGGAAGAGGGGCGGTGAACCTCTTCCTCGTATTAACAAAGACAAAGATCCCCACCCCCCGTGTAGCCTTGACAGACTGTTGGGGCAAGTGCTGTTAGCGAGTAGCATGCAACCCTATGGAGGCCGGCAAGGCACACGGACGAGGTGGTGGGTATCCAGCACCACGCTCGGCTGTCTATGTCTCCCTCGTGCAGATATTTACACACCGCACCAGGTACTCGTTTAAGGCTGAGCCAACCTAGGGGAGGCCCAGGACCTATTCAGACGTTCGCCACTGTTACTGGTCGCGGGCGGGAAAATCGTGCAGCCTTAACAGACCGTAGGGACAAGTGCTGTTAGCGAGCACCTATGAAGGCCGGAACGGCACACGAGGGGGTGGGTGGCCAGCACCACGCCCGACCGCCTTTGTCTCCCTAGTGGCGATGTTTACACACCGCACCAGGTACTCATTTGAGGCTGAGTCGACCGAGGCTAGGCCCAGAACCGGTTCAGATAATCGTCATTGATGTTGGCCGTGAGCGGGAATCGAACCCGGGTCGCCAGGTTTCGTAGCGCAGCGCGCAAAACTGCTTCACTACCGCTCCCCACACACACACCCACACATATACACAGACACACACAGACGCACGCACCAGTAATAACTCACCATATACTGTAATTCGGGCTCACCTTGACCGCAGCCACAGAAGTGACTGAGCGTGCGTCGCTAAAATTATTTAAAAAAAACGCGGTGTTGTTACCAGGTCGAAAAGAATACCCCTCGATAGAACCTGAGATGCTTGCAGTGACGGGCAAACGGCCCGTCTGTTTTCGACTGAGACATCGGGCATCGTGTGGCCGCGCGGTGTCCAAACGCAACGAATTCGTGGGCCCTGTTCAAAGGACGTCGTGGAACCCATGGAAATGAAGCCACGGGACGCATTTGACCCGCGGGTCGTAGCCCCCGCCGCCAGCCATGTCACACCCGCGAGCGGTCACTGCGGGGGAAATTTTTTTCGTATCACGGGGCCTTTTGATTCCTCGCAAAAAGGTATAATTTATTTGGTGTTTGAACATCTTAACACCCCCCCCCCCCCTGTTTTGTTCCCTGAAAGGGGTAGGAACTATTCTTAATTTTTCATACTTTGATGCTGGCAAAAAGCTATCCCATGATATCGCTGCTCACCGCGAACTAAAAATACTCTGGTTCGTGCATGGTACTTGTACTGTTCACATTTTGGCGTGCTCTGGTCTGACACTGGTGAGACGAGGCCTTAAAGGTGGCTGTCTCTGGTGTAGGACAATCAGTTCAAAAGTAAAATGCCATATATTATTGCCAAAGCATGTTCGTTCGCATATTCACTACAAGTATTGTGTGCGGTTAATAAAGACTTTATTCCTCGCAAAAAGGTATCTATTTATTGTTTGAAGATCTTAACACCTTCTGTTTTATTGCCATGAAGGGTAAAACCTTTCACATTGCTTCAGTGACCGTAGTGTAACCCTGTCTGTATATTGACACCGCAAATGTGTTTTTTTTGGGCCACAATCAAAAATACTTTGGTTGTAGCTAATACATAAAGAGTATATGAATATAAATCATCCTGAATGTAGGTCATGACACCTGCAGACCCATGTGGTGACTTTTTTTCATACGCTATTACAGCGAGTGTAAGAGAGACGTCGTTTATGGAGTGGGCTATTGGAGATGGCAGTGGAGCAATTGATTGTTGAATCCAGAATCGGAATATTTATTTATACCGGAGGAATCCGATGAGCTCTAAAGCTCTTTTTCACAGGTGTCAAGTAGGGGCGGGTAAGAACGTGACAAGAAACACACAATGCAAAAAAAAAGTAACAGGAGTGCAAAGTACTAGAAAGGTAAACAAATCACTCAAACACAAACAAGGACAACACTAGACCATCCCCATCCTACCAGGCAAAGCCCACTGAGGCATGAACTTATTTTCCAGAAGCGACCTTTCGACAAATGACAGCTCAACAAAGTGGCACCGTCATTTGTACATTTTGAGCACAAAACTAATCCAAATAATCTCAATGTGTCACCCCCACGTATGCGTGGCGTGGTGGATTTGCTCAGTCTCCCGAGTGGTTTATTCCACCACCACCGCCCCTCCCTCACTCGCGTTCTGCTCATGAATGTAATCGGCCAAACATCCCAATTGCAGGACTGTCCTAAAACACAATCTCGAGACTTGCTGACGCTTTCCTCGACAAGCGTATTTAGTGTTTCTTACAGTTCAGTTTTTTTTTTAAAGCGTGGGTTTAACTCGTAAAGAGCACGGGGCGTCGCTCATATTTAAAACGATTGGTTGACATTACATATTCATATGCCGTGGGCATATAATTCATAGACCTGTGTCGCACACATCAAAGTGTAATTACACATGCCTGCAGGCACGTGCCTGCTTCCTTCTTCTCGATCAAACTGTGGTTTCCATCTTGCGTGACTGGTAAAGCCTCACGTCTCTCTGTGTTAAACTACATATAGAAAAAAATATTTGCTGGCTGGCTGACTGGCTGCAGCGAGGGGCGGATGGACGGTTACGTCCAGAGGACGTGCTGAGTTTTACGCAAAAAACGCAGACACTTTCGTGTTCGACTCTTGATTGCGTTATTTTTGTTCTCTCGCTGGCTCTAAATCCGTGTCCGGTGGATTTACAGTGAACTTTAGATAAAAGCCGTGCTCACTTGTATCCAGCTCGAAGAGACGACGAACGACCCAGTCCAGCCCCGCAACTGCAACGTGAGCTCGCATACTTACGATTGGCACGCTCTGATCACTACCCCAACCTAAAGCTCAAATATCTCAAGCCCCCCCCTTTCTCTATAGTTCCACTTCTCTCTGGTCGCTGTCTGTACTAGCGTGGACGGCACCCTCCTGTTCACCTTCTGAAGCGCTCGCACGTCAACGTGGCCTGCGCGAATGACCACCACAACCACGTGACTTTTCTTTCACGTTGCGCGCGGTGCTTTTTAGCGCCACAGCGCGTGGATTTGTAACGTTCATTTCCATTCGTTTGCTGGTGACTTTGTGTATTTCATATCGAAATCGCCTCCAGTGCTTCTGCTGCTGGCGGCAATAAAAGTTGTTTAAAAGTCAAAAGTCTACTGTTCCACTTCTCTCTCTCTCGCTCTCTCTGGTCGCATGCGTGGACGTTTATCCGGGTTGGCCCCTCCTTTCCTTTTCCATGCGGGGCCCATGGCGTGCAGTCTCTGCATGGGAACTCGTGAATGCATTGAGTTCTCTGGTTACCGGAACCTGGGATGGCGGGGGGGGGGTGGTCTGGGGGGAGGGGGTCTGGGAGACGGGGGGGGCAGCCCCCTCCCCTCCCGTCTACCCCGTCTCCGGAACGGTGGGGGGGGGGGGGGTCTCTAAACATAGAACCAATGCATCCACTTCACTCATCCCTCCCTATATGCTTTGGAAATGGATGCAAGCGACAATGTAATTCGTCGTGAGGCTATATTTGTCACTGTGCGTGGGGGGGGGGTGTTCCGGCTTTCATAGGTGCTCGCACGTGGGGAGCGGTGGTGTAGCGGTTAGCGCGATGAGCTACGAACCTGGCGACCCGGGTTCAATTCCCGCTCAGGGCCACCAACACCGGTGACGATTATTGGAACCTGGTCCTAGGCCTCCCCGAGGTCGACTCAGAATCATTGCCACTGGAGAGACAAAGGCGGCCGGGCTAGGTGCTCGCCATCCACCCCCTCGTGTGCCGGCCTTCATAGGTGCTTGCTTAACAGCACTTGCCTCAGCAGTCTGTTACAGGCTATACGGGGGATCTTTGTCTTTTTGTTCCGGCCTTCATAGGTGCTCGCTGACAGCACTTGCCCCAACAGTCTGTTAACGTCTTTCCGGGGGTTGGGACTTTATCTTTGTGTTTAAACAGCGGTGGCGCAGTGGTTAGCTCGCTGCGCTAGACACCACGACTAACATCAGTGGCGAATGTATATCAGAGCCTTGTCCCGTGACTCTCCTCGGTCGACAGATTAAAATGACGACGTGGCGCGGCGTTTAAATGCCGGTGCTGGGAGACAAAGGCGGCCGGGTGTATTTCTCATCACGCTACTCCCACTGAGCCATACTTGCCTTAATAAGTGATCGCTAACAACATTTTCGCCAACAGTTTATAGATAAGGCTGAAGGTGGGAGTTGTGTGTTGCGCTTAGGAGAGAGGGCACTATTGCATATTGTACTGAGAATGAAAAATACTCAACGTGCAGGAATTAAATGTCTCGCTCTCGTTCGTCCTCATGGAATTTCTATGCACGTAAAAAACGAAAGGGGGGGTATAATTATATTTATATATTGGTCATGAATGAGACACATGCACTTTATTTTGCAAGTAATAAACACCGCATTAGAGACCCAAACATCGCTCCTGCTGGCATTTAGCTCCCGACCACATAGCTGCACTTTCAAGTGCGCTTCTGCGGGCGTCTGGAACGCTCTTCCATCCGAAATTAGGAAGCCGCTGGAACTAAGCACCTTAAATCTATATTTAAAACTCATTTATTTAGAACTGCTTTTTTGTGTTTAGTTTTGTAGTCCTGCACCCGCACCTCCGATCAGCACGGATGGCTACGTACGGTGAAAAATAAGGTCTACGTTTTTCACTTATCTACACTTATTCACTCACTCTGCCACTCACGGATGGCAACGTACGGTGCAAAAGAAGTTCAACACACTTTAAGGCCACGTGAAGTGTCGAACGCCCGCTGGAAGGTGCCATGGGTTGACTGAGATGACTAGCAGATGCACCACCTGTGCAGAGAGACACACAGAGAAAATACACACCGAGACACACACAGACACGAATACGGAGACACACACAGATATACAGAGACAAAGACATTGAGAGAGACACAGACACAAATACACTCACAGACAGGTATAATACATACCAATATAGATATATGCTAGCCACGACGAGAGGGCTTCAAGAGCGAGAGTTCGTGTAGATTTGCTATTCCTCCACCGTGGAAGGTGCACAGACTATGGTGGTTTACTACGTGGCCCATAGCTTAACAACGGCCATAATTCGCGCTGACGGATCTGCATTCAGATTTCATTGGGGAATGTAGAGAGCACTCGGGAGAGGGCGAGTGGATTTGGTTTAACGAGAATCAGAATCTTGGAGGAATCGGATGAGCTATAAAGTCGAGTCGAGTAAGAACGTTCCAACAATAAACAACACAAAAACACGATAGGAGTGAAAAGTATAAGAAAGGTAGAAATATACAAATATAATACAAAATATTTTTTCTTTTTTTTCTTACCAGGTAAAGCACGCTGGGGAATTAACTTATTTTTTTCAGAAGCGACCTGGCCACAGAATGATAGCTCAACAAAGTGGCTCGTCGCGCGGACATTTATAGCGGTAGAATAATCTAAATAATCTCAATGCACGTTTCCAAATGCGACTACGGCGCGCCTCCGCGCTTGATACTGACCCACCAAGACCCTCGGCGTGCGAGGGGAGCATTCCCACGGGCGAATATCGATATCCCTTTGGCGATATCAACAAGCGGGGTGGTGGAGGGGACGGGACCGTGCGGGCTTGGGTGGGTAACAGTTGAAGGGGGTGGTCGCGTGTGGTGGTGATGGCGGTGGTGGTAATAGCTGTCGAGACTCATGGGAGCGGGTCTTTGCTGTAACGGCATTCGTCATACCGCTGTGTAGCGGTTATGCGTCTATGTATGACGCCTATATATTTGTAGTTTGCATGTTTTCCCTGTGGGCGCGTGGATTTTTCTCCGGGGTCCTCCGGCCCCCCCCCCCCCCTCCACATTCATTATAAACAAAATTTGTTGAGAGTATCTGGCTATGATATAAATGTCCACACGATGATATAAGCCGCTTCGTTGAGCTGTCATTTGTGGTCAGGTCGCGTTTAAACAAAGATGCGACGTAGCTCAATTGGCCTTGCATTTGGTAAAATAAAATGAATCTATGAAGTTGAGTTCAGATAAGAGAGAGGGTGAGAGAGCGAGATAGAGAAAGGGAGACAGGGAAAGAGATGGAGTTGGGGAGACAGCTAGAGAGAGAGAGAGGAGAGAGAGGGAGAGAGGGAGACGTGTGTTGGTGGATGGCTGGGGGTGGTGGGTGTGTGTGGTCGCTGGTTAGAGGTGGAGAGGAGACAGAGGGGTTGTTTGCACCTTCGCTGTATCAACAAAATATAACCGAGACCCAAATAACGTAGGTGTTGAATAGAAGAGCCCATTGTGCGGGTACGTGTTTACACTTGCTTGCTTACAACCTGTAAGAGATTGGCAGTGATTACATCCATTACACCCGTGATATTTATGTAAGCAATTTGATGATTTGTAAAGTGTATATACTCTGGCAAATGACAGAAGTTTGTTTTGGGGTTTCTTTCTCTCACCCCCCCCCCCCCCCCCATTTATTTTTCAATGTAATTCGCTGCCTGGTATCATAGACGTACATCATTAATTGATGGACAGCACAGAGGCAGCAAAAAAATCAGTTGTTGTGCCGTACTTCTATGCTGCCCGGAATGATCAACCCGCCACGGGCTAGCGTTGTTGAATGCACGGTCGATAGGGGAAATCTCTCATCCAGTAGTGGGAGATTTCTCATCCAGTAGTGGGAGATATCTCATCCAGTAGTGGGAGATCTCTCATTCAGTAGTGGGACATCTCTCATCCAGTAGTGGGAGATCTCTCATCCAGTCGTGGGAGATCGCTCATCCAGTAGTGGGAGATCTCTCATCCAGTAGTGGGAGATCTATCATCCAGTAGTGGGAGATCTCTCATCCAGTAGTGGGAGATCTCTCATCCAGTAGTGGGAGATCTCTCATCCAGCAGTGGGAAATCTCTCATCCAGCAGTGGCTTGCCAGAGGGGCTGCGTGTTGTACAGCAGTTTGCGTTTCTTGCCACTTCGGTTTCCATCCTGGCCAATATCACATTGCGATGCTATGTCGATGCTTGCAGTGATGCATACGTCCCTACGGGAGGTGCCGAATAAATAGACTACGGATTTGGTGAGTGAACAATACTTTAAACGAGGCTGTGTAGTGTACTCGAGTAACAACTGGCAGCGGACTCGTAACGCATGTATTGTCACGCAATTCGCGACAGGCGAACTACTTGGTTCACCGACGACGACGATGATGATGATGATGGGGGGGAGTGTACAGTATATGCATGAGTTGTTTGAAAACACGAGACTTGGAGCAATGTTGAAACATTTTATGGCCGAGCCTAGAGCCTGCGAATTAAATAAATAAACCTCCGGACCACACGTGTCTGGAGGCCGACACATCTCAAACAAAATGAAGGTGTTCAGATCTTTAGAATTTATATTCAGTGATTACTTTCAGCCGGAACATCTTAAAGGACAAGCACCCTGAATGCATGCATGCTATGCTGAGTCCAAACATATAATATTTCTGAAGGTGTTACTAGGATTATACGATATATATGGAACAATATCGGCTTAGGATGGACAAAGTAAGTCTGAACATTTGTATTCGCTCACTCTGACGAGTGCAGCTCATGTGCTAATCACACGGAATTAAGCTCTTTGGAAGAACAACAACAACAATAATAACAACCCTGCTTTGAGTCTCTTGCAACAACACTGGCTCAGACTCAAGGATGGGTTACCCGCATCATCTGCTGCCGGTAATTGGGTCCAGGTCTCAGAGTCTCCGAGTCGGAGACCTCCAGTGGGCCTTACCTGGTAAAATAGAAAAAAAAAATAGTTTTTTGTTTAATAGAACTGCGCTGGCCGTATCGTTTGTATCGCACAAGGGACTGCAGATCACAATAGGAGTAGCGTGTACTCAATTACCACCCCCCCTACTTACAATGCGCAGCATTGAAAATAAACTATCCAGTGGGAAGTGAAGGCTCTGGTCAAAAGCGTATTCTCCACTATATTCGTTCCAAACTGCAGATCTCTTTCTCTATCTCGTCCTTCTGGAAGACAATTTAGAAGCTACATCATTCAATCGCTATCCTAAGCAAATGCGTTGCAGGACAATAAGAACAGCCATTATCGACCCACTATCCGCAACGTCTACGTTGCAAGCTCGGGCCGTGTACATTTTGAGTGATCTCGTCGTGTGCCGTACAATGCAGCGACAAAATAGGGCCGCACAATCACAATACCGGTGCCCTGTTATGCGTAGGAAATCAATAAAGTTTTTTTTTAAATGTTATTTTTACAGAGAGTGGCAGCTAAAACATTTCTTTTTAATTTAACTCGCTGTTTACATAACTGCGAAACACGTGGAGAGCCGCCGATTGAACAGCCGCTCCTCGGCGCGTCAGCGATCATCGCTCGGCCTGCGATGTTTGGCCATAACAATGTTGCGCTCTATTTACCGAAACACGCTTAACAAACGTATTATTATCATCATCGTCGTCGTCGTCGTCATTATTATTATTTACATACCGTAAGGCTGCTACAATTGGACGCAAACGATACAACCGGTGATCTGATAAGCGAGACGAAGGGAACTGTCGCGTGCCGCCTGTGAAAGTCACGACAGCTTTAAGTTGTGAAAGAGGTTCATCTCCTTTGGTTCTTTCGGTAAGGTCACGTAGAATGAGAATAAAATAATAAAATAACACAATAAAATTCTCACGACGCTTCGGCCACAACGCAAGCGGCCGTCTTCAGGTGAAAGGTACAGACCTGTCGGGACGCCACGAAAGCTTTAAATCGAAATTTGTGAAACAGGATTCTGTGCACCACCACCCACCACCACCACCACCACCCACCACCACCCACTCACCTCCTCGTGTGCCTGTGCCGGCCTTCACAGGTGCTGCTCGCTAACTGCACTTGCCCCGACAGTCTGTTGAGGCTATACGGGGGGATCTTTGTATTTTGTGTGAGTGTGTCGTGTCAGCGTCGCGGTTAAACGCACTTGGGGTACGAACCCGGCTAATCTGCCTCACTGAGTTCGATCCCTGTGTATGTTGTGTGCACGCTGAACTTCGATCGCACCGTACGTATGCAACAGTGCTGCTCGGAGGCGCGAGAAATGTGTGCGTATCTGTGTATGCGAATGCTTTGGTAGCATGCATGTGTACTACGTGTGAGTACACGTACATGTGCGCATATGTGGACAGTGTATATGAGAATGTGTGCATGTGAAAAACATGTATACTGTACTCTCTGTGGATACATATCAATTCATGTATGTCAATGAGTATGCATGAGTGTATATATGTTCGTGTGCTTACATGTGTACGTATATGATAATGTGTGTTCTTAGTATATATTGTTTAGTATATGTGTGTGTGCATTTGTGTATCATCTGACTGTGCGTACATGTCATTCTTCACAGCCGTAGACGGATCGTAACCCAAAACGTCGCGGATTGTTGTGTCCATATAAGGCACTGTTAATGACCAATGTGTTGATGATTGTTGTTGTTATCTGTGCACCACTGCCAACGTGTGTACTTTTGAAGATCGTGTTTTTTTTATTTTAAAGGATGCACTCTCATGCGCGTGCTCTTTGCGATATTTTGCAACGTACATCAGTGGTAGATATGTGTACTCGGTACGTGTGTGCGCACAAATAGGTGCTCGCTATCATAACTTGCCCCAGCAGTATGTTAAGGCTATACGGGGGATCTTTATCTTTGTATTAATATAATCCGCTTACAGCACTTGCCCCAACAGTCTGTTACGTCTGTACGGGGGATCTTTGTCTTTGTTTGAATGCAATTCTCTAGCAGCACTTGCCCCAACAGCATGGTAAGGCTATACGGGGGAACTTTATCTTTGCATAAATAGAATCCGCAAACAGCACTTGCCCCAACAGTCTGTTGAGGCTATACGGGGGATCTTTGTCTTTGCATAAATAGAATCCGCAAACAGCACTTGCCCCAACAGTCTGTCGAGGCTATACGGGGGGAATCTTTGTCTTTGCACAACTAAAATCCGTGCAGCATTCTTAATGGATCTCGCACCGTTGACGCAATTAGCCAGGACCCTTGTGCGTCATTTACGCTAATCGCGTGCGAGGATATTTCCCCCCCCCCCACCCCTCCACCCCATTTACCCATCGCGTGTTGCTGTTATCCGCCTCCTCGCAATCACAACAGCAATCGCCACAACAGCAATCACAACAGCTAATGCAGCCGCTTCCTACTCCTCCTCGCATGGGTTGTTAGCTGCTCGAGCGCCAAGACAACTTTCGGCAAAGATTCGGGAGTAAAAACAAAAAGTCCACCCCCACCTTCCTCACCCTGCCCCCCCACCATCCCATCCCACCACCGTGGTATGACGCCAGAGATGATGCTGCTCATGCAAAATACACCTCCGCGAGCCTTTATGTGCAAGCACAACAATTTGACGAATTTCCACGAATGGTGGTGGTGGTGGCGCATGAACCATCACCACGTGACACTCCGGTCACCCTCGCAGCAGCGGCGGCTTTCTGTTACCCATCGAACAGAAACGGTCACCGCGTGCGCTTCTGCGGCCGTCTGGAACGCTCTTCCTTCCGGTGGTAGGAAGCCACTGGCGCTGTGCACTTTTACATCGTCCACATTGAAAACTCGTTTGTTGAGAATTGCTTTTTGCGTTTAGTTTCTTGTCCTTCCCCCGCACCTCCGATTATCACGGTTGGCTACGTACTGTGCGAAAGAAGTTCAACATACATACACGCATACATACATAACTCGCCACCCACTCCTCCTCCTTCCTCCTCTGTCCACCCAGAATTTTAAATGGGAGGCGGTAGGGAGGGGGGACGCGCTCCACATTGTGTCTATTGGCAGGTGGTATGCGGTAGGGTAAAGTGTGGGGGTCACTCCCTGCACTGCTTCCGAGTCGTGTGACCTCCGTGGAAGAGTCGACCAAACCTATCATCTCGAGCAGGGGTGTGGAACCTTTTTTTCTGCCAAGGGCCATTTGGATAATTATAACATCATTCGCGGGCCATACAAAATTATCAACTTAAAAATTAGCCTGTTGTATTTGGTCAAACATTTAATTAACTCACCCCTAATGCGATGGGCTGGAATTGCTCTTCTTTGGCGAGGCGTGTGATGATGTTAGCTGGAATTGACGATGTTGCTACTCGCAACTGCTTTTCCAGGTTTGCTCCTAAATTTATTGAATTTCGAGTCCCGCCTGCGGTTGCCTTGGCAGGGCCACACCAAATGATGTCGCGGGGCCTTGTACAGCCCACGGGTCGGGCGTTCCCCATCCCTGATTCTAGAGCACCCCCCACCTCTCCCCTTGCAGTGGAAGCAATCGCGGGCTTGTAACCTGTGCCCACGTAACCCACCCAGCATATGCGTGTATTCATTATGCAGGATGCTTCAAAAACATGTTTGCAACAACGCCACGAGAAATCTGCTTCCCGGGCTCCGGAGGCCACCTGGAAAAGATTCCAGGGCACGCGGTGGCAACGACGGCGAAACACGTGGGAGACTCTTTGACTTTTTTGAAGCTGTCAACATACATTTGTTATCATGTTACAGTGTTATTATTAGGCGTTCTTTCTCCATTAAAAAAAAATGATAGTCCCATATAAGTGTCTGTCGTTGGGACACAATCGGAAAAAGATGACAAAACACAGCAGAAGCAGCAGCGCAGCAGATCACGTCTATCCTCGTGTACCTCGGGCAAAGTTACTTGGAGGCGGGCCGGGATAATGAAAACAAATTTCAGAATCAAGTGGAGGACGCGAGACGGTTTCGGGAATGCTCTTCTGACATTAAAATGAAACACGCGAATGAGAAAAAGCAACGTGTAAATAATGTACCTACGTACGTACGTTGAACTTCTTTCCCACCGTACGTAGCCAACCGTGCTAATCGGAGGCGCGGGGGAGGGGGGGGGGAACGACAAACTGATGTACAGCCTGCGGAGCGAAGTGTTTAACCGGTGTACGTTACTTGTTGTGACATAAGGATCATAAAACGGGAGAAAAAAAAAACATTTGCAAACACTTTCTCCCAAACCGAAGAGTCAACAATAACAAGAGGAGCCTGTCAGGCCATGTGCGCGGCGAGCCAGAAACGAATCGTAACAAATACGCACAAATATTTTTTTTTTCAAAATCCGAACGTAACCGGCGTACCCAACCATGCT